>NC_090936.1:605983891-606608891 GCF_040938575.1 Ambystoma mexicanum | reverse complement strand
CAAGCATAACTTTTTCCCAATGTTTTGACAGATGGGGGCTTCGACTGACCTCCCTCTGGTTTGGCACCAGAGGTTTCACTAGACTGACCTGGTTTCCCATGTGGCTTACCCTTCTTCTGTTTGTAGCCCTCTTTTGGATTGGAGGATTTAGAATTCTCTTTGTCATCTTTCTTTTGCTGCTTCCCCTCATCCTTTTTATGAGAGGCCCCAGAATCCTTATGAGTAGCCATGTTGTCAACCCACAAGTCAGCAGCTTTTGCTAGCTTCTTGGGATCAATCTCTTTAAAGTCAGCCAAATGCTGTCTCAGTTTTGGAGAGCAGGCATCAAACATAGATTCCAACAAAAACAGATTTCTCATTCCTTCAAAAGTGTTCACTCTGTAACCCAACCATCTACGTTTTTCAAACATTCGCACACCAAGGTAGTCCAAGGGGTACCATCAGTCTTTTTGAGGGTCCTAAACCTCTTAAGGTACTGGGAAGGAGTTTTCCCAAATCAAGCTATTAAAGCTAGCTTCACATTTTCATACTCCAATCTTTCAGGTTTCCCCACCTCCATTACAGCATCAGTTGCAACCTAGGGGAGCCTAGATAAAAGCCAAGGAATCAACTGACTCCCTGTGAAACCCTGAATCCCAAAGTTATATTCAAAAGCACTCAACCAATCCAAAATATCAAGTTTCACCTCATACATACTCACAGCTTCCTTAGGCATGCAAGGTCTCTTAGGACTGGAAGACCTAGACGACTCTGGGATCGAAACATTTTCAAGAGACAATTTCTTCATTTCAAGAGCATGTTGTAATTCCATTTGCCTTAGTTTGAGATCATGATGTTTGGCTTCAGCTTGGATTTGTAATCTTTTAAACGCTAACTCAAGTCTAATTTTTCAAGAGAGACACATTCTGGACTCAGTACTGGACCTGGTATGGTCCCTGTCGCTAAAGGTTGAGGCCTAAGAGCTTGTTGAGGTAAAGAGGGTCTCTCTTCCTGAGACTCCTTCTGACTCTTCAACAATAGTAGTGTTAGACTCTGAATCATTATCATCCTCATCATTTTCCACATTTTCTGGTAGGGTAGGTGTGACAGACCTACTACCCAGACTTTGATTTTCTAACAATCTTGCAATAAGTTCATTTTTCTTTCCTTTAACAGTGAGAGATCTGACTTTACACATTTCTTTTAGTTGCTCTACTGTCAAAATGATCAGGGCTTCCTGTCTGACGTTATCCATATCTGGCATGTTATAATTGCTTTTCTAGTGGAGCTTAGCCTTGTGAAAGTTATTATTTGAACAAAAGTAAAGCAAACTCTCAATATAACAACTCTACAATATATCCTCACCACCTGCCAGCAGTCTTAGGCAAAGTTTGAATGCAGTACCCTCTGGGAACACTACAAACAACTATGACTACAACCCAACCTTTGCTATAAGCTTGTACTACACAGTTTTGGTAACGTGTTGAGCAGCCAGGCTTATCTCAAGAGGGGAAATGTGAGCTGTAGTGGAGTTACACAAAGATTCTCAGTTACAGGTATTCAAATAAACTCTTACACTCAAGGTTTCTTGCATAAACAATTAATAATTTATTTATCAGTCAGTTATAAAGCCTTCTTCAGAAGGGAGCAGTCGAATAGTAACACACAGTAATAGTCGACTATCAAATCCTTACCAAACATCTGACCACAGCAGCAGCCTTTTCCACTAATGCGTCAGATTGGGTGAAATCCTTCCTCTCCAACAGAACCACCCGAGTCTTTTCCCCATCAGTCTCAGCCGACCCTACACCAATACTCTGCGGCATCCCACAGGGTTCCTGTGTGTCGCCCATCCTCTATAATATTTTTAAGAAGCTACTCTTCGACCGCCTGGATGACTTGGGTGTCATCTACACCAACTATGCAGATGACACTCAAGTCCTCATCCCCCGAGGACTGGATATGCTGAAGGGGGAGTGTACCAGTATAACAGGAAACCAATGTTGAAGCAGCAAAGCGTCCCAAAGAAAATGCCGAAAGTAATCCAAATGTTGAAGCAGCAAAGCGTCCCAAAAGGTATCCAAGGTAATCCAATGTTGAAACAGCAAAGCTTCCCATAAGGTGTCCAAGGTAATCCAATGTTACACAGCAAAGAGTCCCAGCAAGTGTCCAAAGCAATCCGATGAGAAAAAACAAAACGTGACAAAAGTGTTTACCCAAGGAGTTAAATGTAAAAAAAATAATAAAATAAACAAAGACCGGGGAAACGAGCGTTCACCTCACGCTAGTTCCCTTGAAAATAATGTTCGAGTTATCAGGGCGTCACAGCCTATGGGATCAGGAAATTGGAGGTCGAGGTGAAAAAGCTGAGTTTGTATATTCCGGGGAAAGCAGTCGAGGGAGGCAGGCGTCGGGAGACCAAAAAGGGGGCAAGGCAAAGGCAAGGTCTTGATTTGTGCGCCGGGTTTCAGGTTTAAACAGAAGTCAGGAAAACAGATGCTCGTCACTAACAACAGTTTAGGAGCACCCGATGTTTGCAACAACAGCAATTAAATACGGTCTACACGGAAAGGACACAGCAACGTAATACGTGTGTGTCACATGACTAAAATAGAGGGAATGATGGGAATCGTAGTCTCAAAAGGCTCCGTGTGCCGAATATCGTTCAAATAAACGCCACAGCAGCCTCCAATTGTGGCTAGGCACTCCTAGATGCCACCAGTCAGAAAACCGGGATGTGACAGTGCCCCTCCGCAAAGGGCGGCTTCTCCTGTGCATACGCCAGTGTTTCAACCAAAAAGCACGCAACAATCGACGAGCATTCAAATTAGAGGCCGGTTCCCAGAACCTGTCCTCCGGACCGTACCCCTCCCAGTCAATCAGAGGCGGGTGTCCAAAATGGTACGTACTTCAAATTCATCCTCGCCTCTGACGTTGACTGGGGCTGGAACAACAGGTAACCGTGTGCCAGGTACAAAAGGACGAAGTAATGAGACATGAAACACAGGGTGCACCCGCCAATGAGATGGAATGTCCAGACGAACAGCAACGGGATTGAGACACCGTAGGATCGTATAAGATCCCACAAAACACGGCAAAAGTTTCTGTTTACGCCCCGAATGGCCAGGTGCTTTGTTGAAAGCCATACGCGGTCACCACAGGAATAAGAAGGGGCCGGTGAGTGCCGCTTGTCGGCCTGCATTTTGGTGCGACGTTACGGCGCTTGGAGATGTGTTAATACCGTTTTACGGATGGTAAGCAGGGAACCCCTCACGGCATTTGCTGCGGGGATTTGCTTTAAGGAAGGCAGGACAGGCGGGAGGGTCCTCGGATGTAGTCCATACAAGGCATAAAACGGGGAACAGCCAACCGATGAGTGCCTGGAATTGTTGTAGGCAAATTCTGCGGCACCCAGTACCGACAACCAGTTTGATTGATGTTGCAGACACAGGCAGCAGAGAAATTGTTCCATGGTGTCATTTGTGCATTCAGTCTGGCCGTCCGTTTGAGGATGGTAGGCCGAGGACAAGCAGGTGTCAATACCCAAGGAGGAGGTAAGAGCACGCCAAAAACACGAGGTAAATTGAGACCCTCGATCGGAAATCAGGACCATAGGTAGTCCAAAAAAGCATACCACGTGGTCAAAGAACAAGCTGGCCAATGTGGGAGCAGTAGGTATGCCTGAGCATGGTATAAACCGAGCCATCTTGGTAAAGACATCAACTACCACAAGAATGGTGGACATGCCTCTGATCAAGGGGAGTTCCACCACAAAATCAAGGGTAACCATATGCCACGGATGAGGTGGTAAAGGCATACTCATTAAAAGACCTACGGGTTTGCCCGGTTGTCTCTTGCATTGTGTACATATGGCACACTTAGAGACATATTGTTCAGTGTCCTTCTTCATGCCAGGCCACCAGCACCACCGGTGCAGAAGATCATAGGTTTTGGCTCGGCCGGGATGGGCTGCTAATGGGAGATCTTGGGACCATTCTAGAGCCTTCCGTCTGGTTTGGTTGTCGGGTAGGTACAATAGTCCATTCACATAGGGAAGGCCGGTGATACGCTTGGCATTCATCTCCTTAAGAATAGAAACATGATCCCTGGCCTATCTCCTTAATCCATCTATAAGTGACGGCGAGACCGAACAAACACATACAACAGCACCCGAGGGTAATACCAGGGGTGTTTGCTTTGTGGTGTCAATGTCTGTACCAATGCGGCATAAAGCGTCCGCTTTTCCATGTAATGGACCGGGGCGATACGTCACTATGAAATCAAACATGGCAAAAAACAAATGCCAACGTATCTGCCTGCCATTGGTACATTTCACATGAGACAAGGCCTGGAGGTTTCGATGGTCTGTGTACACCGTTATTGGATGCCTTGCACCTAAGACATGATGCCTCCACTCTTTAAACGCCACCTTGATTGCCAGTAGTTCCCTTTCCATGATCGTATAGTTACTTTCGGCTGATGTAAGTTTCTGAGAATTGAAGGCCACTGGATGTAGGCGTTGATTAGCGGGGCAAATCTGCGATAGGATGGCTCCTACCACAATAGCGGAGGCATCTGCTTCCACGATGAACGGGAGGGATGGATTGGGGTGCTGTAAAACAGGAGCGGTGGTAAAAGCTTCTTTCAAATTCTGAAATGCGGACTGCACTTTGTCATCCCAGAGGAAAGGAACGTTAGGACTGGTCAACCGGGTCAATGGGGCTACTATGTCATAGAAAGAGGTGATGAAACGCCTATAAAAATTGGAAAAGCCAAAGAAGGATTGAAGAGCTTTCACTGAGCTCGGGACAGGCCAATCCAATACTGCCTGAACCTTGGAGGTGCACATGAGCACTCCCTTCTGGGATATTTGAAACCCTAGGAACTCAACAGATGACACATGGAACACACACTTCTCCAATTTTGCAAAGAGGGAATGCTCCCGCAGACGTAGTAGAACAGAGCGCACATGTTGTATATGTTGGGACAGGGATTCCGAATATATCAGGATGTCGTCCAAATAGATTAGGACATAACAATCCAGCATATCTCTGAAGATGTCATTTACGAAATGCTGGAACGTCGCTGGGGCATTGCAAAGCTCAAAAGGCATTACACAATATTCAAAGAGCCCGAATTTCGTCTGAAATGCGGTTTTCCATTCATCCCCCTTTTTCATCCTCACCAAGTTGTATGCTCCCCCAAGTCCAACTTAGATAGTGGAGGAGGTCATTTTATTAAGGAGCTCCGTGATGAGCGGCAACGGATACTGGTTTTTAACCGTGACTTTGTTGAGGGCACGATAGTCCACACAGGGATGCGGGTCCCCTTCCTTCTTTGGTACAAAAAATATTGGGGAGGCCGCAGGAGAGCAGGATGGACGTATGTGTTCCAAACGCAAGGCTTTGTTCACATAGTCCCGTAGATGGTCCTCTTCCTTCTGAGTGAGGGAGTAAATACGACCATGTGGAATTACTGCTCCAGGTATTAGATCAATGGGTCAGTCATAACATCTTTGTGGGGGCACTTTTTCTGACAGGCCTTTATCAAACACATCAGAAAACTCCTGGTATTCCACTGGAAGTACAGGGACTGGATTAGACGATGTGGCACTGATAGAAGGGAGACTAGTCACCATTGCCAAGCAAGGAGATGATGCCGCTACATCATGAGATTCAAGACACCTCTGTATGCAAAAAGAGGAAGAGAACCGCACTGTTTGTTCAACCCAGTCAATTACGGGATTGTGTGCAGCCAAGAAAGACCCAGAATGATGCCAAATTGAGGGCCGAAATAGGGTCGAAATAAGGTCGAAAGTGATGGATTCCGAATGACCTTGTAAGGTGGACATTTGTAGTGGACCTGTTTGCTCCGTTACCTGTCCAGATACTAAACGGGAACCATCTACCACATGTATTTCCTCGGGTCTTGCCTTGGGAAATACGGATAGTCCATAACGTTCGGCCAACTTGAGGTCTGTATAAGTACCACTAGCTCCTGAATCTATCATAACCAGGCTGGAAAAGGTTTTGATGCCGTGGGAGCAGTGAAGCCATAGCAAGGTAAACGTGCGAAGACGGGTAACAATCACCGAGCCTGGGATCATTTGACTCGTCCGGAAGGCCCGGTTTAAGGATGAGTCCTGGTGTTTCCTGCCAACTTGGCGGGTCTTTTAGGAGACAAACGAATGTAATGACCTGACTGGCCACAATAGAAACATAGGCTATTCACCACCCGTCTTTCTCGTTCACCTTTGGACAATGGGCCCCTGATTGACCCGATTTTCATGGGTTCGGCTTCTCCATGGAGAACAGGAGTAGTTCCATCTGGTTGGGAGGAGGTGCGAATATTGGGATACTGACGTTCGCCACGTCTTTGCCGAAGTCGAGCATCGACTTGTAAGACTAAATCTAGCAATTCAGGAAAACCAGATGGAAGAGCGGGCACCACTGATAGGGAATCTTTCAGGTCGTCCGACAGTCCTTTATAAAACACAGCCGCTTTCTTCTGTTCTGGCCACGTGGTTTCAGCCGCTAACTGGTTGAAACGGGCGAGATAAGTCAAAACATCCGTCTTGCCTTGACTGATAGCCAAGAACTCTAGATCCGAAGTTTGTGCTTTATATCGCATATCAAAAACACTATTCATGGCCTGGATTAGCATATCAAAGTCATACAGAGCTGGGTCATTTGCTTCCAGCAATGGATTAGCCCCGACTGCGGCAGTGCCACCCAAGTGGGAAAGAATGAATGCCGCCTTTGTAGTAGCGTCTCGAAACACCAGGGGACGACAAAGGAAATGCAGGCGACATTGGTTCACAAAAGTCTGGTACGCCTTGGGGTCACCCAAAAAGCGTTCTGGTGGAGCCAAAGGGAAAGGCCCAGGAAGGACAACTGGGGCTGGAGCCAGAGGTGGTACAGGGGGTACAAGAGGAGGTGCCGCAGCAGCGGCGTCACCAAACTCCTCGTCATGGGGTAATGGCTGCACAAAGCTCTGTAATACATCCATGCGTTGATGTAAAGTCGCATGTGCGGATGCCATACCGGTACGTAGAGCAGAAAAGGCCTGCATAAGGGCTGCCATTGGATCTGATGCAGCCTCCATAACCGATAGGCGTTAAAGGGCTCCTAAATCTGTCACAACTCAAAGATAGTATCCCAGTTGTTGCAGATAACACCCCCCCGCCCACTTTTGGGGAAGCTTTCTTCACTCTTTGAATATGAAAGTCTCCAATGTGATATGCCAAAGACTTTCCCCTCAAGAGCTCAGCCTCCAGAGATCAATTACGCCTGTCAGGCCGGGGGCTTGAGTGAAAAGGCAGGAGCAGAATCAGCAGAGCTAGAGGGACAAAGAACAAAGCAGTCGTTCAGAATATGCAGCCATGAAGTGCCAAAACAAAATCAGCAAACATCACCCACGAGTCCCCACTCTTACCTGCTCCGTAGAGTAATATACCAGTAACCTACTAGTATTTAAATAAAGAGACGAGGACTGGATATGGTCCAGGGGGAGTGTACCAGTATAACAGGAAACCAATGTTGAAGCAGCAAAGTGTCCCAAAGAAAATGCCTAAAGTAATCCAAAAGTGGAAGCAGCAAAGCGTCCCAAAAAGTGCCCAAAGTAATCCAATGTTACACAGCAAAGCGTCCCAGCATGTATCCAAAGCAATCCAATGTGAAAAAACAAAACGTGCCAAAAGTGTTTACCCAAGGAGTTAAATGTAAAAAAAAACCAAATAAACAAAGACTGGGGAAACGAGCGTTCACCTCACGCTAGTTCCCTTGAAAATAATGTTCGAGTTATCAGGGCGTCACAGCCTATGGGATCAGGAAATTGGAGGTCGAGGTGAAAAAGCCGAGTTCGTATATTCCGGGGAAAGCAGTCGAGGGAGGCAGGCGTCGGGAGACCAAAAAGGGGGCAAGGCAAAGGCAAGGTCTTGATTCGTGCGCCGGGTTTCAGGTTTAAAAAGAAGTCAGGAAAACAGATGCTCGTCACTAACAACAGTTTAGGAGCACCCGATGTTTGCAACAACAGCAATTAAATACGGTCTACACGGAAAGGAAACAGCAACGTAATACGTGTGTGTCACGTGACTACAATAGAGGGAATGATGGGAATCGTAGTCTCAAAAGGCTCTGTGTGCCGAATATCGTTCAAACAAACGCCACGGCAGCCTCCAATTGTGGCTAGGCACTCCTAGATGCCGCCAGTCAGAAAACCGGGACGTGACAGTACCCAGGCACGCTTGAATAAACTGGATACTCATCCTTCATCATTGATGGCAACATTATCAATGTATCCAAAGAAATAAAAACATTGGGGGTCTACCTTGATGCAACTGTGTCGCTCAAAAAACTCGTAAACAGCGTGGCTTCATCCACACCTACACCAACACCAACAAACTGATCTACAGCTGTAAACCCTTCCTATCCACAAGCAGCTGCCTAACGTTGGCTAGAGCACTTCTATCTAAACTCGATTACTGCAACACTCTCTTCCTCGGTTCTGCTGAATACAACCTGAACAAACTTCAGGCACTTCAGAATAACTCTCTAAGAGCAGCCCTCAGCCTCCCTGGATCCTGCCACAGAACGCTAGACAGAATGCTAACTGGCTACCCATCCGTGATAGAATCACTCTACGCACCTTAGCCATCACCCACAAATGCCTCACAAACTCAGCCCCAAAATACCTGGCAGACAAAATCTGCAAACACCAACCTACACGCATTACCAGATCTACTCATTCCCATAATCTGATGGTAGGAGCTAGCTTCCCAGTACAAGTTGCGAAACGCTGGAACTCCATCCCATCCCCCTCAGACAAGAACCGTCCTTCCTCTCCTTTAAAGCCAAAATAAAGAATTGGTTGAGCAACAAGTCTCCCCACTAAGAAGTCTATCCCTCTAACCTGCCATTCCCAATTATTGATTTCAGTAACCCTATGTCCTCCCTATTATTCTACACCTGTATGTTATCCGTCCTGACCCACATGTAACCAGGGTCCAATACTGTTCTATTGCACTGGATTGTAACGTGCCGTCATTTACTATATGTATGTAACTACTAAGTCTCTGAAGCGCCCAGCTAAGCTACCTCAGGGTTTGGCGCGCGATACAAATATTAAACAATAACAACAATAACAATAACACAAATATACTTCAATACTGTACACTATGAGTTTCTGAATCAGACAAGGCCCTTTTGGGATGGCCCACAGACACAACCTACACCCACAGGAGACTTCAGTAACAAGGGTGCTGGGGACATTAATATCTTACTGTTGGCATTCAGAATACTCTTTAAAAAGTAAGTAAAAGGCAAAAGACCTGGCGAAAAAAAAAGAAGACCGGACACCATTTTAACAAGGATGGCTGGACGCCATTTTGAAAAAGATGGCTCGTGTGGTTAACGTTACCGGGTCCGTGGACGGTCGCAGTAAATGCAAACCATGGTAGTTCAAAACGAAACCACTGCCACCAGCCAGTCAATTGAGGAAAGGGTAACATAAAAAATGTTACATAAGCATTTAGACACAGGGGGGATACTAAGTAACCCCTCCAGCACTCTATTGTACAATAGGGTGTGCTGAGTCTAGCAAGTACAATGCTAAGTAAAGTCAATTTCACTTTACTGATCTGGGAAACAGTAGTTTTGTCCCAGAGAAGATAACTAAACCTTGGGAAATCTAAAAGACTTCCCTGGGTCACTGCACTGAAGGTGCTGTGTGACACACTTGTAAAAGAGGATGCCTATGGAGTTTGTCAGACTCCAAAACCAAAAGAAACACAGAGGTAAAATGCACACAAAAATACATGAGAGAGTGGGAAAAAGGATCACACTCACTCCAGGTTAAAAATATCAAGTCCTCAAAATCCAGCTAAGTTGCTGGGGGTCTCGAAGGTGGAGGGAATTAGCAAATTTTTGAGAATCCTCCCTAACAGCCTTGTATATTGTTATCTTGTCTAAATGCCTCTAGAAAAGGTTCCATTGCCAGGATAAAAAGAAGTGGGGAAATTGGGCAGCTTTAACGAGTACCTTTATGTAAGGGGAAGTACAAGGACATTTGTCCATTAATAAAAATAGCTGTTTTAGGATCTGAATATAACACTTTAATCATGGAGAGAAAATGCGTACCTATGCCGTGCCATTTAAGAGCCTCAAACCTATAGGTCTATTCAACTCTGTAAAATGCTTTTTCCGCATCTAGGGCAACAGCTGCACAGGGATCCTTGATATTATGAATAACATCTAGTATGTTAATAAATAACTGTATGTCAGATGAGGAAAGTCTACCATTAATATATCCTACCTGATCATTTTTGAGTAAATTGGGTAAAAAAGTATATTTGCCAAGATCTTGCCATCAGTGTTTATAAAGTAATCAAGAACTTTAGATTCTAGAATGGCTGGCAGTGGAATAGCAGCTTAACTCAACTGCTCTGGACCTCTCCCTGAAGATATTTACAAGATATTGATATGAATTCCAAGAAAAAGATTGGAGAAGCAGAAAACCCTGCCTCAAAGAAACCCAAACAGGTTCCTGAGATGGATGATACACCGAGTATTCAGGATGTCTACAAAATCATTCTTCAGATGGCCCAAGATGTGAGTGATATCAAGCTGACTATGGCTGAGCTTAATTTGAAAACTGGTCAACTGGATGGCAGAATCACAGACTTGGAAAAATCATCTGTGACTATGAGCTCTGAAATTGCTGGCAGCTTCCAGGCATACAATAATCTGAGATCTGACTTGAAGAAGGAAAAAGAACAACGCTTGGATTTGGAGTTGAGGATCAGGGCTAGAAACATCAGATTGGTTGGAGTGGAGGATTCTGCTGGAGATGATGAGGACTTGCCTTCCCTGGATTTTCAGGTTTTTAAGGAAAGCTTTCACTGTACTACAATCAAGATGGAAGACATTGATAATATTTTTAGAATTGGAAAACACCAGGGGGGCAAAGCGAGGCAAGTTTTGATTTCCTTTTTGAATCAAAGGTCAAAGGCATGCTTGGTGAAGGCTGCAAGGATGGCTGTGAATGCCTCTTTCAAAGGTAAATCTGTTTTTATTTACCCTGACTATCCTAAGGAAATCCTGCTCCTGAGAAGATCATTTGGAGGTGCTAAAGACTTGGCCAGGCAGCTCACTCTGCGGGCCTTTCTCAATAGAAATAATGTCTTTACTATTGTATTTCCTGATGGTGATAAGAGCACTTCAGACCCTGGGCAGGCTATTGAATGGTTGGAGACATATAAGAGGGGTCTTCCTGTGCCTGCTCTTATCAGTGACTAAACTTGGATTTGCTTGTGCCTCCCCCATTCCCCGATACCCCCTTCATGGGCCATATTTTGTTTTTTCATGTCCCTTTTATCGTTTTTGAACAATGTTTGCAGTATGTTTTCGTATGCTTAAAATGGCGCCGCTAAGAGATGGCAGTTAACGTTGCCGAGTTTTAAATAATGCTCTGGAACTTCATCTTCACTGTGAGCATGCAATATGTTACGTTGCGCTTATGACTTACTTAAGATTCTACATTACGGCCTCGGTTGGTGTTCCGTGTTGATTCCTGCTTAATTTGAGGAAAGGACCATTCTGGGGTGACGTACGACGCGCGCCGCTCCAATTAGCTTATCTGGCCCAGCGATATCGTCCACGGTCTACGATTTCGTTTCGTGGACCGAATGGGGGCCTGTCGCACCTCTGTTGGAGCCTGCATGTGGTGTGGTGCAGAATCTACCCTACATGCATCGCTGTATTAAGCGGTAGGCTGTGGTTGTGGGCAGACTTCAAGGAGAAACTACGAGTGGAAAGGGTCCTTCGCCGGCATGCCTCCAATCAGTGCGCCATTAAAAGGTATATCCAGCAGCTCGGGAGAGAGAGAAAAGGGGGCTGGCAGGGAGATGCTATTGGCGTCCATACGACAGAAAGTGGGGCCGAGTGCTTGTCGTTCTTGGCATGCAGGCGATAGCTACAGAATGGGCCTTCATCTAACGCTGACTTACGACTCACAATGGAAACGAATTTCAAATTACGAATGCCGGTGCTGGGGCCAGGCAGACTGAGGCCTTGAGTGTTGCGCTTCCTGGTAAAGGATGGGGCATTTCTCATGTTGGTTATTTTGGATGTTTTGCTCAGCCTTGGCAGGACGTGGTCATTTCCCAGAACACCATGTGAGAGTGTGGATCTGGAACCGGCTCACTTTGAGCATTTGGAAAATACTGGATTTGTCCCCTTTTGACTGGAATGCGCCGGGAGTATATTCACTACTCTTTATCCCTCATGAACACGGATTTCCACTGCAATTGTTTGTTTTTTATTTTTAATATTTTTTATTTTTACAGGTTTCAGCTTTCTGAGGTGGTCCATTTTTGATTGTGGAACAGGGGCTTGCCTTATACTTTCTCTAGGTGTTCTGGGATTGTGATGGTTGTATAACAGTTCAGTTATGACATACTGCAGCTTTGATGTTTTAGCTTGTGCCTAGTTACATACCGAATGTTTGTATGCTTTTATTGGGGGATGGGGGCTTTCGGGGTTCTTGTGGGATGTCCTTGTTGGTTTGGGTTTCTGTTAAGCAATTTTTCTTGTATTTTTTTTTTTTGAAATGGTAACTTTGATGCATTATTGTTTTTCGAAGGGATTGTGTCCTCCGACGTATTCCTTATCTTAGATATCTCTTTCCAGCTTTGCTGGCCTTGGAAATTTTTTCTCTCTAGAGGGCGCTGCGTGTCGACGTCCGCCGAGTCGATGTCCCTCGACAGCCGCCGTATCGACGTCGACGTCATCCTGCCTATAAAGGCTGCGTTCAGCGTCCGTTGCTCAGTTCCGTTTTTCCACGCTTACTTAGTGCCTCGGAATATCGTTGCTCAGTTTCATAGAGAATTATTCCAATTTCCTCGAGATATTCGATCCATATTCGATGGCTTCCTCGTCTGAACCGACGACCCCTCGGTCCGGCTTTAAAAAATGCCGAGACTGTGGGAAAAAGATGTCGCTGACTGACCCTCACAGGGTCTGTCTGTGGTGTTTGGGAGCTGAACACCATTGTTCGGAGTGCGAGGACTGTATGTCCATGACAGCTAAGGCCCTGAAGGAGCGTAGGGGGAAGTTGGAAAAAGGTAAGACTTCTAAAGCTTCTTCTTCCTCGACGAAGTCGAGACATTCGTCTCCTCGTCACCATTCGCGCTCCAGGTCTCGAAGCGGGTCCCATCACTCCTCGAGATCGAAGCACTCGAAAAGGAGACGCCGAAGATCCCCTTCTTCGTCCTCCTCTTCCTCTGTTTCACCTAAGAGAATCCCTTGCTCCACGAAACATAGTTCCCGGGCTGAATGGGAGGAATTCCGAAAAAATATGATGAGCGTCTTCGAGAAAGCGGCCTCGACCCCCTCGAAGACTGCCGAGAGCGATGCTCTGGTCGAAAGACCCAAAGGTCCAAAACGCTGCGAGTCGCAGTACCCGGCGAAGGAAGCTTCTCGAGCGCGTCACGAACCCTCGAGTAAAGCAAAGACCTCGAATCCTTCGACACACAGGTCTGTCGACTCGACGCCATCCTCAACACCGGCGTCGACGCCAAGGAAAGTCACGGTTGCGGCGCACCCAGTGGCTATTCCCAGGTCTTCGATGACGATGTCGTCGAGATTGTCGACATCCTCAAGCAGAATTCCAATTCTATTGAGGACCTCAAGGCCTCTACCTTTGTTTTCGACGCCACGTTCGAAGCCTTCGACGTCGGCGGCGACGACATCGACGTTTTCAAGGCCGATTACAACAAGTTTGGCACCCTCTGCCTTGGAGATGGGTTTCACACCCTTTGTGAGTTCAGACCAATTGAGAACAATGTCCTCAATTATGGAAGAGGGAGAACTGTCTGACCAAGAAGAGACATTTGAGTTGCAGGGATCTGCAACCCCAGTTCAAGAGGAGTTATCCTCAGAGGAACGCAGATTAAAGGAACTCCATGATTCCTTACATGAGGCAAGTGGTTTAGACACTTCCCCAGAGGTGGAGTTCGCTAGGCCAGACCCGGGGGAGCATGCTGAAACCCCTTATAGAGCCCTAATGGCCAGGACCACAGAATTTATGGGGTGGTCAACACCTTCACAGGCTTTCCAACAGGATGACCTCACGGATATTCTTGATAAAGGTCCACAGGAGGATCCTGTAGTACCTTTTCATAAAGCTCTTCAAAGAAAAATCATGACGAACTGGGAAACCCCAGATGTCGTCCCGGCAGTAAATAACAAACTGTCTACTAAATACAGGGTATCTTCTGCAGACCCAGAGTTTTTGTCCAAACACCCATCCCCAGAAAGTCTGGTGGTACAGGCAGCATCTTCTACTGACATCAAGACTGCTTACCCTACCGTCCCACAGGACAGGGACGATAAAAAATACGATGCTATGGCTAAGAAAGTCTTTTCGGCATGTAGCATGACGTTAAAATCTATTAATGCTACTTGCACCCTTGCTAGATTTAGCCATATACTTTGGGAGTGTGCTTCTACAGCGGCTGACTGCATCCCGGAGGGAGAAGAAAGGGAGGCGTTCCTAAATATCATAAAGGACGGTAAAGACGCTATGTGCGAATCCCTCCAGACGGGCATTGATTCGGCTGACAGTATCAGCAGAGCAATGGCGGCAAGTACAACAACCAGGAGATTTGCTTGGTTGAGAAAGTCTGGTTTTGCCCCAGATGTGCAAGCCAGGCTCTTGAACATGCCATTTGATGGCTCTTCTTTGTTTGGGAAAAAGGCGGATGACAGTTTAGAAAAACTGCAAACATCAAAGGCAGCAGCAAAATCCCTAGGCGCTGCAATCCGTCAGACACCTGTTCGTCCCACAGGAACCTCTGCGAGAGGCAAGTCCTTTCGCTTCTACTCCGTATTCGGAAGAGGTAGAGGACGACCGGCTCAAAGGGGACAAAGAAGAACTACCCGAGGTGGACGGGGTAGATATTCAAAAGCCGCAACAACAGCAGGTGCCTCTTTACCATCGGCATCTGCATCAGCCGCCCCAAAACCACTCTGAGGACTTCCCTCACAAGACACCTGTAGGAGGCAGGTTAACTCAACATCTGGCGGAATGGCAGGCTATCACGTCAGATGCTTGGGCATTGCAGACAGTTGCACAAGGTTACTGCCTGCCTCTCCTACGCATACCTCAGACTCATCCACCGGGGATCAGCTCTCAAAAAGCTCCAGATCCGCTCCTCTTGCAGGAAATTTTAGACCTGCTAGAGAAAGGTGCCATAGAACCGGTACCTGTAGCGGAGAGGAACAAGGGCTGGTCCTCCCCTTACTTTCTCATTCCAAAGAAAGACGGAGGACTGAGACCCATCTTGGACTTGCGAAAATTGAACAAATTCCTCAGGAAAGACAAATTCAAGATGGTAACTCTTTCTCAGATCCTTCAGGCCCTTCAGTTGCAGGACTGGTTGGTATCTCTGGACTTTCAGGACGCTTATTTCCATGTGTCAATCCATCTCAAACACAGGAAATACCTGAGGTTCGCAATTGGCAACTCTCATTATCAATTTCGAGTGCTGGCATTTGGGCTGACCTCCGCCCCGAGGGTCTTCACCAAGTTAATGTCGGTAGTGGCTGCAAGTCTAAGGAGGGAAGGGATTCACGTCTACCCCTACCTGGACGATTGGTTGATCAGAGCTGTATCTTCGGAACAAGCTCAGATCCAGCTAGATCATGTTTGCCACTCCCTTCACAGACTGGGCTTCTCCCTCAATTTAAAGAAGTCACAAATGATACCATCGCAGAGACTCCAGTTCATCGGAGCGATCCTGGACACTTCCCTGGGAAAAGCCTCGCCACCAGAGGTGAGGGCTCAAGATATTCTACAGATGGTCACCAAGTTTCAAAATGCCCAACGTCTCCCAGCCTTCGACTTTTTGAGGTTGCTAGGCCTCATGGCATCCTGCATTTTCCTAGTGCCAGAGGCTCGCCTGAGAATGAGATCCCTCCAGTGGGCACTGAGAACTCAGTGGTCACAATTCTCAGGGAGAATGACAGATCTTCTTCAGGTTCCCGACAGGGTGGCTCGAGACCTTCAGTGGTGGGCCTGTCAGGAGAACATTCTGAAAGGAGAGCAGTTTTGGCAACCCTAGCCGGAGATAACAGTAGTCACGGATGCCTCACTCACGGGGTGGGGAGGCCACGCCAACGACTTGACCATCAGCGGTCGTTGGTCTCCATCGGAGTCCAGACTACATATCAACCTGTTAAAGCTGAGAGCCATCAGACTTGCGCTGAAGGCTTTTCTGCCATCTGTACAAGGAAAGAATGTCCTGATAATGACGGACAACACAGTGGCCATGCATTACCTCAACAAAAGAGGAGGCGTAGGATCACTACCTCTGTGCAGAGAGGCGATGCAGCTCTGGTTTTGGGCAATCCAAGAAGGAATCTCTCTATCGGCAGTTCACGTAGCCGGAGAGAAGAACTTGACAGCGGACGCTCTGAGCAGGCAGAGCACAGTCTCCCACGAGTGGGAACTAGCTCAGAAAGTCCTTCAAGAGATCTTCGCCCTTTGGGGAACCCCTCAGGTGGATCTGTTGGCCACCAGTGTCAACAGGAAGTGCGATCTGTTCTGTTCAAGGGAATTTCCTCCGAGAGGAGCTCTGGGAGACGCGTTCATAGTGGACTGGGAGTTTCCGCTCCTGTACGCGTTTCCACCGGTCCCTGTCATTCCTCAAATGATCAGGAGGTTGAGAAGATTCCGGAAAACCATGATCCTAATTGCCCCGGATTGGGCCAGGAGAACGTGGTACCCGGACCTTCTAGACTTGTCCATCTGCCCTCCAATTCGACTTCCACTCAGAGAGAATCTGCTCTCACAGAAGGGAGGTCAGGTTCTCCATCCAGACATCAAAACCCTCAACCTTCACGCTTGGCTTCTGAAAGGCTGAGGTACAAGGATTGGGACCTCCCTGATGACGTTATGGAGGTGTTGCTTTCGGCAAGAAGGCCAGCAACAAAATCTTTATACCGCTGCCGTTGGAACAGATTTTGCAGCTGGTGTAGGGAAAATAATATTGATCCCTTTTCATGTGGTACACCAATGGTTTTGTCCTTCCTACTTTATTTAGCGAATTCAGGCCTTCAAGTTGGCACCATCAAGGGCTATCTCGCAGCGCTATCCATCTTTAAGCACACTGCGGAAGAACCATCCTATTTCAAGTTACCCTTGGTAATACAGTTTCTAAAGGGGTTAACTAACGTTTATCCCCCAAGACCATTCCAGGTTCCCCTATGGGATTTAAATTTAGTCCTAACTTTCCTGATGGGCACACCTTTCGAACCACTCCACTCTTGTTCGTTAAGATTTCTTACCCTTAAGACTGTTTTATTAGTAGCACTTACATCTGCTAGAAGGGTGAGCGAGTTACAAGCTCTTTCTTGTAAACCCCCTCATACAATCTTTCACAAAGACAAAGTTGTTCTGCAAGTGAAGCCTAATTTCCTCCCAAAGGTGGTTTCTGAATTTCATATCACACAGAAGATTACCCTTCCATCTTTCTATCCTCCTCCCCATCCGGTGAAAGAGGAAGAGAGGTTACACAGGCTGGACCCAAGAAGGGCTTTAAGTTTTTACATTAGTAGACTGGCTAGGATAAGACAAGCAGACCAGCTGTTTGTAGGCTACGCAGGTCACAAGCTGGGGTTACCGATACCTAAGCAGACCATTTCCAGATGGATCATTTTAGCCATTTTGGAATGTTATAAACTGGCAGGAAAAGAGCCCCCTCAAAATCTTAGGGCTCATTCGACCAGAGGTATCGCAGTTTCATCGGCCCTCAAAAGAGGAGTGCCGGTTAGAGACATATGTGCGGCTGCCACATGGTCGTCCGTCCATACCTTTACACGGTTTTGCAACTTGGATTCCTCCTCCAGTCAGGAAACTAGGTTTGGAAGGGCAGTATTGCACTCTATTCATCAATAAGAGGAAGCATGAAGTCAGTACTCCCACCTCCAATAACAGAATACTGCTATGGGAGCCTATCTAAGATAAGGAATACGTCGGAGGACACAATCCCTTCGAAGAACAAGTTACTTCTTACCTTGTAACGTTCTTTCAATGGGATGTTCCTCCGATGTATTCCTTATCGACCCTCCCATCCATCCCCGCAGTACTACTTCCCTTGTTGTTGCAGCTTACGCTCCTTCAGGGTGATTAGTCTAGTCCAGAAAGAATTATTGTGGGCTACAAAACGGAACTGAGCAACGGACGCTGCACGCGGCCTTTATAGGCAGGATGACGTCGACGTCGATACGGCGGCTGTCGAGGGACATCGACTCGGCGGACGTCGACGCGCAGCGCCCTCTAGAGAGAAAAAATTTCCGAGGCCAGCAAAGCTGGAAAGAGATATCTAAAATAAGGAATACTTCGGAGGAACATCCCATCGAAAGAACGTTACAAGGTAAGAAGTAACTTGTTCTTCTATTCTGTCTTGGGAGGGGTCCTGGAGATGGTTCTAAATGTTGTTTCAATTGTTTTTTAGGCTGAATAGATTTCGCAGTCTTATCTGTTCTTTTTGTTTTTTACTTTTTGTTTTTTGTTCATATTTCAGTGTGTCATTTTTCTGTTTTTTGTTATTTTGTTCCTGCTTTTTATGATTTTGACCTTACTGATGTAATGATGACTTTGCGCTCAATTGGGTCAGTCAATGATCTCTGTATTGTCTCTTGGAATGTGAATGGGGTCAATAATTCACTGAAGAACTCCCTTGTGAGTTCTATAGGATCCTCCCGAACTCGGCCTTAGAGCTCTTGAGAGATATGTTTGTATCTAGCAAACTGGTTGGGTTATTGCCTAAAAGTACAAGACATGCATCTATCTCAGTCTTTTTGAAAAAAGGGAAGGACGGTAATCTTCCTGCAAGTTATCGTCCAATAGGCTTATCAATACTGATAATAAGATTCTTGCCAAGGTTCTTTCCATGCGTCTGGTACAGTTCATGCCTACTTTGATCGCTGAGGAACAATCTGGCTTCATGAAAAATAAGCGTACATCAAGTAATATCAGGAGATTGATAATTACCATGGAAATTGCGGATAGAATGGACTGTGATGCCGCTGTCCTTTCCCTTGATCCGGAGAAAGCTTTTGACAGGGTTAGTTGGGATTACTTGTATTCGGTTCTGAGGAGGATGAATCTAGGTGATGATTTTATTTCTTGGGTTGCTCTTCTATATGCCAGCCCGACGGCTGACGTTAAGACTAATGGGGTGATATCGGAGCCTTTTTGTTTGAGACGGGACACACATCAGGGTTGTCCTTTTCCTCCTCTGCTGTTCATTTTAGCGATTGAACCACTAGTAATTTGCATCAAAAACGAACAGGATTTACAAGGTGTTAATTGTTGGGGTGTTGTGCAAAAGGCATGGCTATATGCAGATGATCTTTTGTTGGTGCTGCAGAATTTGGAAGTGTCCCTGCCCTGTCTGATGAGGATTTTGTCTGATTATCACGTTTGTTCAGGATACAAGATTAACCGATTGAAGTCAGAAGTGTTGCCCCTGTCCAACAGGTGTGATAAGACTCTGGGTACGGGGCTGGGGTTTACTTGGTGTGAAGTGCATTTGCGCTATTTGGGGGTATGGCTTACTTATCCTGTCTCCCTTATGGTTGATGAAAACATGAGTGTGGTTGTTCGGGAAAGTAGATTGGATCTGGAAAGATGGTCACTGCTTAATCTTTCACTGTGGGGTAAAGTCAATGCCCTGAAAATGATTTTGACACCCAGAATTAACTTTGTGTCTAGTATGCTTCCATTGAAAATTAAATGTTGGTATTGGAGAGATCTGGACCGTCTTGTTCAGGAATTTTTATGGGACAGCAAACCACCGAGACTTAGTCTTTGGAAGTTGCAACTTCCAGTCCATTTGGGTGGTTTGGGAGTCCTGAATTTTAGGGCCTACCATTTGGCCTTTTCTGCTCATTCTTTTGTTCCGTTTTTGAGTGGTGAATTGAACAGCTGGGCGGTAGCGGAGTCGAATGCCTATGGGCCGTTGGGCCCCGAAGCCTTGTTGTCCACTAATACAAAGATTTCTGGAGGTAGTATGTTAACAACATCATTTTTGCGCTCCTCATGGGTTGAAGTCTTGTCATTGCTAGGTTGTGACGCATTTAAATGCAGGTGCGCCTCTATATGGCTGAATCCTATGATTAGGGACAATTCCAGGACGGTTTTTTGCCCTGAATGGTTCTTGATGGGTATTAAACAGATCTCTGATTTTGGAACTGATGATCGGTGGTTGACGGCGGCTGAGTTGAGGGAGAGATGGAATTTTGGAGGTTTATCGGACTCTGCTTATAGACGCCTGAAAAGGTCTGTGGGTGAGGTGGACTGGTCAGCGTCTTTGGATGTGAATATTTTTCTGGCCGATTCTAGTGGGAAGGAAGGTGGTCTGGCCAGTAGGCTATACAAGCTAATCGTGTCACATTATCAAAGTAATGACAATTTGCTGAGAGTTTGGAGTGAGAGAATCGGGTCTGAGATTGATGTCGATGCCTGGCAGAATATGTGTGGTAATGTCTCCTTGTGTTCGCTGAATCTGAGTGAAAGGTCTCGACAGATTAAGATTCTGACTCGCGTGTATTGGTTTCCTGAAACACTGACAGTGATGATTGTTGGGGTTGTGTTCAGGAAGTCGGGTTGTTGGAGCACATGCTTTGGAGCTGTGTGCGGGTCAGAGATTTTTGGGATAAAGTCTGTGATGTGTGTGACAGGATTTCGGGTGGAGGGTCTGTCCTCGATTTTAGGACAGTGATCCTAGGTGATGATTCAGGGTTGGCTGATGTCAGCTCTGCACTTAAAAAGTGTTTTTTTTAGGGCTTTCATTGTGGCCAAGCGGTTAATGCTCCGAGGGTGGAAGGGTAGGATCCCTCCTTCATTTGAGGAATGGGTCCTGGAAATGCACTGCCTGTCCAGAACGGAAAAATTGATTTACAAATTGAAATGTAAACTGTCTTTAGATGAGAAGATCTGGAATGTGTTTAATGATTTCTTTTAGATTTTTGTTTCTTTTTACTTTTCCTTCTGTAATTTCTGAGTTTTGTCATGATATCGTTTCTGTACATATTTGTAAATAAATAAAAAATAAAATTTTTAAAAAAGTGTTTATAAAGTAGATTGGTGTATAGTTTTGAGGGAGTTCAGGATCTTTATTGCGTTTGGGGAAAACAATTAACATAGCTTCCAAAAAAGGTTTCCTGTGCTCTATCAGCTTTGATAAAATGAGAAAAGAGTTTGTTAAGTTTAGGAACTAGTAAGTTATTAAAGTGAGCATAGCCGTTAATGGGGAAACCACCTGGGCCAGAGACCTTACCTTTTTTTAATGTCTTTTATGGTTCAATGAATCTCACTGGGAGTGAGAGGGATATTCAATGAATCAAGGTGTAGTTGTCGGTATGCAGAGTGTGGGCATTGCTGAAGAAAGTCATGATTGTGAGGCTTATTGGGTTGTGATTCTGAAGAATATCGTTTTTGATAAAATTTAGAGAAAACCTCAAGGATTTCTTTATCCGAGAATTTCCTGTTCCCTGTCTGATCTTTAATGACAGCAACCCTATCTTTTTCTTTTTTAAGTTTAAGATATGATGCAAGTGATTTGCTTGTTTTATTTGAGAAGTGATTTATTTTAGCCTTATATTTTAAAATATTAGCACAGGAGTATTGTGAGGTAATTTTATTATATATATATATATTTTTTTAATACAGTTTGAAACAAACTTTTTAAAAGGAAACAGACTTTTTAAAAGTAAAGAAAAAAAAAGAACAATGTGAGATAGAACCCATCCTTTTTTTGTTTTCCGTTCATTCTGTCCTCACGAGCACCCATTAAAATATTATTTTTATTTTCTTCTTTAGACTAAGTAACAGCTTCTTACATACATCTTTCCTATTTTAATAATGAGCGCTAGGTTTGCTCTACAGGGTTTTTTGGATTCTTCTCAATGTTCCGTGTCTTCTCTTTCATACAATTTTCTTTCTCTACAGATTCTTACAATCGTTACGGTCAATGACTACCATTGTCTTCTGAGAGTACAAAAGAGTGGGGGAAATGTCCCAGAAGCAGTAGTGATAGGGACTAAAAATTATACTATAACAAGAAAGTCCGTACTGCTGTAAATACAATTCTCAATAGGTTCAATTTGGATTGTTTCTCTAGCGTACCACTACGGTATCACACATTTTTTTAAAAAAAGGTTCTCTGAAAGCAATCAGGGCAGCCTCAAGTTTGTGAAAAGATTCTTTAGGTATTTATTTCACAAGGAAAAAGGTACGCATGAATAGTTTATAAACAGTAAAAGACATAAAACAAAAAACAAATAAATGTGATAACATATAAATTCAAAATTAGTGAAAAGCGAACTGCAATAGAAAATCAAATATCAATTTCTTAGAACAAAAGAAAAAATACTGGAGGAAACTAGACACATAGACTGCCAATAGTGGAAAGTGGCCCATTTATAAGCCCACATACATGATTTTGTGTCTTAGTGAAGGGCCACTGTGGAGTTTTTCATAAAAGAATGGCAGAGATTGAATTTGTTCTGTTTCCTGTATTTCATTGACAGGTCTGCCGCCACTGAGAAAGCCACAAATGAAATGTGTTCTCAGGGATTCTCGTTTTTTGAGAGGACTATAAAGCAAATTTCCCCAAGCAAACCGGTTGCTGGTAAATGAGAGTACAAAAGAGTGGGGGAAATGTCCCAGAAGCAGTAGGGATAGGGACTAAAAATGATACTATAACAAGAAAAAAAACGAGAATTTCTTTTTGACTGCGTTTGGGTTATTCATTAACGTTGTTTCGTCAGTGTTCAATTGCCTTAGGATGCCTCGACATCCTGCCCTCCATTTTTGAAGAAGATCGTCTTTTTTGCCATTTTCGTGTTCGCACAATATCTCAAATTGAGGTATGTTCACTTCAGCAAAGGTCTTTCTGTACAGTGCCAAGGTGTTCCACATAATTCTCACATTTAAAGTGGATATACTCAGTTCGTATAGTACACAGGCTGTTGGGAAACCTTGTGGCAACTGTAAGATTTTCTTCCAGAAAACCCCTTCGCATCTTTTCCATAACTCATTTGTACAAATGAACATGCTTTCTGCACCATATACTAAGACTGGTGTTACTTTGCCTTTGTAGAAGTTCAGCACAGGTATATACGAAAACTTTCCATATTTTTTGTGGATTAGAACACCTTGCGCTGTCAATCTTCTACATTGGCTCACAATCTTCTTTGTTGATGGGTCGTCGTTTATGCTTGCACTGATATTTGTTCCCAGATATTTGCTGCATTGTACCAGTTTTAGATGTTCATTACCAAGTCTCCATTTGAATTTTTCATGTGTCTTTTGTGCACCCTTCAAGCTTTTTAGCACGAGAATCTCGGTTTTTCCTCCATTAATTTCTAGCCCAATCTCATCAATGTGGGCTTTGAGGGCGTTCAACTTCCTCTGCAAGACTATAGGAGTTTGATCTATAAGTACTATGTCATCAGCGTATAGTGCCCATCCAATGCGTTTTCCATTAATCTTAGGTGGATAGGACACAACCTCATCTATTGCTTTGCCAATCTCGAATATGTAGAAACTGAACAGTGTAGCACCCAGGGGACACTCCTGCTTGACCCCTCTGGCAGTTTGTATTGGGTTTGAGAGGTGGCCTTCTTGATCTAATCTTATCCGTATCTCTGTAGCCGAGTACAGTTCTTTTATTGCTGCTATTAAACCAGGGGGGCATCCATGCTCGGTCAATTTTGTCCACAGTCGCTCTCGCTCTATCCCATCGAAGGCGTGAGCCAGGTCTACGAAAGCCACATAAACCTTCTGGTGGTTTTTAATCGTCTCCATCTTCAGGAGATTGATGATGAAGAGATTCAGCCCACATCCAACATTCTTAACGAATCCCGACTGTCTTACGTCGTACTTGTTGTTCTTCTGGATCCATTGGTTTAGCTGCACTAGGATGATTGTGTCGAATATTTTCCCAATCACGTCCAGGAGCGCTATGCGACGATAGTTTGACGGTTCTGTGTGACAACCCTTTTTAAAAATTGGTACTATAATGGCTGTTTTCCACAACGTTGGTATGCGTTTTTCCTGGATGATTTTTTTAAATAGTACGTCGCAAAGGTCGGTCCATTCATCGGGATTATTTTTAAGCATTTGGTTCGATAATCCATCTGGGCCTGCAGCTCTAGACGAGCTGCAGTCATCTATTGCTGTTCTGATGTCATCTTTTTCGATTGTAATGTCCCATGCTTCAAGAAGTGGAGTGTCACTCTGGATTGTGTCTCCTCGTTTGGCAAACAGCCTAGTGTAATGTTTTGACCATTGAGCATCTGAAACCCTGTTTGTTATGGACGCTCTCTGAGGAATTTCAATCTCATTAATTAACGTCCAGAAACCTCTTGCATTTCTTTTGTTGATCATCTTCAGTATTGCTTCCGCATCTCTTTGCTCAAGTATTTTTTTGTGTGAGGTTATCCAGTTTCTGTAATTTGTTTTCAGTTTTCTCTTGTTCTCTTCATAGTTCACATTTGAACTCCACTTCATTTTACGGATCTCTTTTCTAAGTTCTTTCTTTCTTTTCGCGACCTCTGGGTCGTAGTTATGTTTCTTATTTGTGTACTTTTTGATTCCCACTGGATTGGTCTTAAAAGTTTCCATGAACTGGGTATTTTATTATATTGAAATCTTAGTTTAATGATATCATGGAGGGTTGAAGGAGCATTAGTACGTACATATTGGGATTCAAGAGATTTTAATTGTTTAAGAATATTCTCGGATTCTTGTTTTAATTTTTTCTTTTTATTGGCCATAAAAGAGAGGATCTGCCCTCTAAGTAGTTCCTTGTAGCAGTCCCGTATCTTGAGCCTTATTATTAGAGAAAAAATGACTGTGCTGTTTAGTGATAAAGGGCAAGAAGGATTCATCTTTTAAAAGGGCTGTATTAAATCGCCACCTATTTGACTTTTGATTATTTTCTTGTCACGATTCGCTCCCTTCGCTCCCATTCCTACCTCTTGGGGGCATGATTTGGGGTTTATTCCCTACTGGACTTTCCTTCCGAACCTTATGCTACAGTGCTGTGGTGAATTGGGAGTTCTAAATCCTTATTTTCCAAGCTACCTCCCTTCCGGATCCATTCCAGGTTTTTTTGGCAGCCATGCTTTAATCAAATGACTATGCTTCCCAGAATGCCTGACCCACTGCTTCATCTCCACCCTTGCAGGACAAGGTTGGGTGGAGGAGGAGCAACACCTGTGGCTGGCAGGTGCAGCAAGCAGCACACCTGATGCGTGTGCTCGTTATGCAGCTTTAAAAGCCTCAGTTTGCTTCAGTCCAGCGCTGGTCATTGATGCAGTGTTCCTGTTTGTGACTGGTCCCTTGTCCTGGTTCTCAGCTTAGTATCTAGTTCCTAGTTTCTACTTTCTTGTTCCTTTTCCCTGGATTTCGAATTCAATGTGCTTATTAGTGATTTCTGCTTCCTGGATTCCCTTTCTGTCTTCCTCTGTTTTGCAGGCAGCACCTCCCAGTGCTTTTCTTTTTCTGTGCAGCCCAGTTTGCTTATGCTCTATATTTCTTTGACTTTGCCCTACTCTGCTATGAAACCTTGATCCTTTTGTCTCTCCCCGTTTATAGATTTGGCTTTTTGCCTTTTCCTCTGGATGGGGGAGGGGGGGACTTTGCCTTTGTAATTTCATTTTTCCTGCTCCTTTACTTTCTCTTGGAATCTATTTCAGGTTTCCCCTTGCACTTCTCCATTTGTTTCCTATTGATTATTAGGTGTGGTGTGGTATGCTGTTGTAGCTAGCTTCTGTGTGAATGCCTGTTTTTCTCACTATTCTGTAATCACTAGTTCTACTTGCCCCTTGTCATGAGTCTTATGTATTAAGTTATCCTCCCATTGCTGTTATAGCCTTTCTGGGTTCTGTTTGATCAACAGGGTTCGTGGGCTTCGTTGGCATTTCAGATGGTATTTCTCATCTTCGTGAGTATTGTCTTTAAGTTACCTTATTTGGAGGCAGCCATGCCCTTGCTAAGGGCATGGCTACCTCCAAACTCGTAATGAGGCCCATACATAGGGTCTCATCACGACTTGGGCGGGGAGTTCGGCGGTAGGGCTAATGCCACCGGCGGTAATACCGCTGGCATTATTAGCCCTACCGCCGAACTCCCCGGCGCTAATAGCGCCGGATCACGAGTTTGGCGGTAATGTCAATCCCCATTCCCCATTGAGCCCATTCGGGAATGCCCCATTCCCCATTGGGCTCAATGGGGAAATTTCGTGCTAATACCGCCGGCGGATTTCCCACCGGCAGTAATAGCACAAATTTTCGGCGGATTTCCCACCAGCTCAGAACTGGGGAGATATCCGCCGAAGTCCTGCTTTGGCGGACCCTTAAATCCGGCGGTAATAGCGCTACCGCCAGATTTAAGGGTTACCGCCAAAGTCGTGATGAGGCCCATAGTCTCTTAATTGTAACCAAAATGAGGGGTTCGGAGAGGTAGGACCATAAACATTGAGAAAAGAATATTCAGTGGATTCTATCAAGATCTTAACCAGCATCCACCTTCCCATATTATCTGAGTCAGTGTCAAGAACCTTACACTTGAGAGCTTTGTTAATAAATATAATTACTCCATTAGTCCATTCTTTTTGCCATATGCCACACTAGAGAAGACTTGGCCTACCCAAAGATGCTTACGTTTGGCGGCTTCAACCTGTGACAGGTGTGTTTCTTGGATACATGCCATCGAAGGTTTAGTCCTGTTAAAGTGGGATCACACCTTATGTCTTTTGATAGGGTTATGTAACCCTTTGACATTCCACGATGTTCAGTTAAGTGGCATGTTTTAGACTAAGAAAGGCATAAAAAGCAGATAATTCAGGCTTTAAAAATATACATGCAATTTGGGAAATAATTAAATATTCTCTAATTATAGGAATACAAATTTCCCTGCAAAGTAATAACATAGAAGGAAAGACACATAAGGGAGAGGGTAGGACAAACAAAGTCAACACGAGTATCTTCAACAAGCAATAATAAAGAGAAGTAACAGATAGAATTGTGGCTCACAGGAAACAGCCACTCCAATACATGTTGACGGTATTGAAACAGGGTTAGAGAGCCGATTGAAGGCAGCCGCACACTACACCCCACCCCGGCCAGGAGTATCTGTAATGTGAAAAATGTAATCCAAAGGGACTTATTTAAGTGTTTGGTCTTGATGTGTCCATATCCTCCATTTTATGGATTTGAATAAAGTGTCTTAGTTCCACTGGATTCTCAAAGGTAGCAGTATGACCTTTCAATGTGACCTTCAGGGTAGCTGGAAGTATAATGCCATATATTGTGTTTAACTGCCTCAAAGCAGGTCTGAAAGAGAGAAGTTATTTTCTCCTCATAGCTGTTGCGTTACATACATCTTGGGATATCTATATTCTCCTGTCTTCCCAAAGAAGTTGTTTAATTTGTTTTGCCTTATTCATTATAAGCAGGATATGAGAGTAGTCTAGAAGAGCAAAAATAAAAGTTCTAGGTGAATAAAGTCTTGAATCAATTGGGCCCACCCGATGGGCCCTCTGGATGTTTAACTGTAGGGATGCTGGAAGATCTAGGAGCTTTTCGAGCAAGGTATTGAGAAATAGGATAGAATTATCTTTTTCAATTCCTTCCGGAAGGCCTACAATACGTAGATTGTTTCTTCTGTTATTATTTAAACATTTTCGGACTGGTTTTGTAGATATTTGACTGTGGTCTCCAATGTCACCACTCTGCTGGTAACATCCTCAGCATCACTAACTGGTTGCTCCACCTCTATCATCCTTGACTCGAAGGAAGACCATTTGTCAGCCAGCTGTTGTAGTTTGTCATTAGTTGTCCTCTATAAAGGGCTTCAGGGCCCTGATTTCTGCAAGGACAGTCTGCATAGCTGTATCAAAAGTATTATCTTTTGGTGTTGGTGACTCACTCTTTTGTCTTTTAAGAGTGTTAGACGATGAGGGTGATACTTCTTTAGCTTGACCTTTTTTTCTACCATAATTACTAACTTGTGTGATATCCAAGGCTTCAGCATTCTGAGTATTGTAAAGGCTAGGCATCATGACCTAGTATCTTAATAGCTTGTTCACAACGCTCAGGACAGGATCATATGATGGTCTATATTTATAACGTTATACTTTATGATGATTATACTGGTGCATATACTATGTTATGACTCAAATGATACTGAATACTACCAAATGAGTCATTGGTGCGTTAGTATGTGATGCAAAAGACACCAGCATTCGTGTTTGATGTAGTGCTATTAGGCAAAATAAAAATACACATTGAAAGCAACAATTGCCATTAAGTTACTGCTGATTATGTTCCTTCGTACAAGGGAAAAGTGGAGATTCTAATTGAAATAATGGCTTAAATCCTTCAGAGGTGGTGAATTATGTTTAAGAAGGAAAGTTCCAGCTGTATGAAAATGTATCTTCTTAAAAAGAAACAGTACCTTTTTAAATAAGAGTCGTTTTCTTATTGTTTATGTATTTTGAGCAGTGTTGTGGAAAAATGGTGCTTTCTTAGAATAACAGCACCTCACGTCGCAGCGTGTCCGTACAGCTGACTGGAAACGTTGGCTTCTTACATAACAGGATCACAGCGCCTGAGGCCTTCCAACGAGCGCCACATGAGAACGCAGATAGTGGCTGAAGCGTCTCCCAAAGTTTCGCCACAGACCACCAGGGATGAAGTAAGGAGGCTTTAATAAGATTCTTAGAATAACAGTGTTACGGAGAATTATCAGAAATGTGCTAATTCCCTTCTTGCTTAGAGACCCCCAGCTCTTTTGCTGGTCTTTAGGACTTTACATTTTTATCCTGGAGAGAGTGAGACCTTTTTCCCCACTCTCTCATGTATTTTTTTTTATTTGAACACTGTGTTTCTTTTGGTTTTGGAGTCTGACAAACTCCACAGGCATCATCTTTTTACATTGTGACACACAGCACCTTCAGTACAGTGGAACGGGGAAGTCCTTTAGATTTTCCAAAGGTTTAAATACCTTCTGTTGGTTAAACTATTGTTTCCAAGAGCAGTAAAGTGAAATTGAATTTGCTTACCTTTTGTAACTTTGTAGACCCAGCACACACTATCTTACATAGAGTGCTGGAGGGGTTACTTAGTATCCCCCTTTGTCTACTTTCTCATGTAACATTTTTATGTTACCCTTTCTGCAATTAATGGCTGGTGACAGTGGTTTACTTTTTCCTACCATTGTGTGCTTTTACCGCGGGCTGCGTTCGCAGATGCAGTATAGCACCCATGGGTGCCCATTTTGTCAAAATGGCCCCAGTCTTCGGCATTTCTTGTTGTAAAGGTCCTTATTAAGATTTACTCTGCGCGCCAAACTAGGTTTGGTCCCTTTGTTCATTTTGCCTTTGGCAGGGTTCACTGGTGAAGCCCGCCTCTGGCTCCAGCGTGTCTGGCAGGGCAGGAAGCGAGGGAGGTTCCCGAAACTCCCTGTGCTTAGTCTCCTTGGTTACAGGAATGCACCCAAATGTGATTGGCCGGCTGGCTGTCCTTGGAGAACAGCCACTCTGCTGGGTGAGTGACAGCTAGGCTGCGGATGAATGGGAGAGACTTGCATAAAAGGCAAGGTCTTTTGCAAGGAAGGCAGAGTCGACCACTGGATGATGGAATCCGAAAATCTTGAAAGAGAAGCTTGCTGCAACTCCTGGACTGTTGGTTTACCCGGTGAAGCCCTGCTACAGTGCTGAAGCTCCGGATCCGCCTCGACTAGAGAAGCCCTGCAAAGGACGACTTTGTCCCTTGGGTTGGTGGGACCAATCGACCATAAGACTAACTCGATTAGAAATCCTTTCTCTGCTGGCTGTACTTCCATTGCTGCTGCAGGAACCGAGTGCCAGGGGCCAGGAACACCAGAATCGAGTGCATTGTTTTTAAGCCAGACCCGAGCTCCAGGAAGATCCTCTGGACTCCCTCGAAGCAGGGCTGACCAAGCCTGAGCCACCTCGACAGAGTGCTGGAGCGCAGACGCAAGTAAAGCCCACAAGGTGTCAAGAACTGCGGTGGTGCTATTCGCGAGAAGCTGAAACCGCAAAGTGCTGCTGATCTGAACTTTGTCCATTGCTGCCACCGAGCTTCAACGCATAGTGCAGTAGTCCCCAGACGTTCTCCCTCTTGTCCCCATGACTGAGGCCCAGGAACAACAGGATCTGCCATACTACAACAGGAAGAGAAGCCAGCTGGAACCAATTTCTTCAGACCTAAGGTACTGTGAACTAAGGGGTAATTACCTCTCGTTGTGTAGCTTGCTTGCTCTCAGTTGAGACTTGCATTTGCTGCCTTTTGCAGAGTTGCTTATAGCTTTGCCCATCACAAGCCTCCCAGCTTGTGGTCCAACAGTGATTTCCTTTTCTACAAAACTCTCTAAAACAATGTGCAAGACTTTTTACTTACCTTCAAGAAGTGCCCCTAGACTTTGCTCAAGTGACATTGGCTGTCCTGGCTCCCTGAAGACTCTTCTAACCTCTGACTTTGTGTTTTGATCTATCCCTCCAAAAAGTCATACATTCTTTACTTGTATAGCTACGCAAAGGTTAATCTACATTGCATTGGGGGGTTCAAAAGTGCTTACCTGTTTGAGAAACTTGTTAACCATTGTTTCCTTCCCTAACCTTTTCCTTTTTGACAACAAACGCAGTATTGCTCTAAATGTACCAGTGATATACCAATGTCCAGAGTGTCCTAGTTTTTGAAGTCACCTCAGGGTGTAGGAAGTGTCTGTGCCATCCCAAAAGGGTATCTACTGATTTTTTGAAACTGAGAGTGTGTATTTTGAAGTATATTTAAGTGTTACATATTTGCTCCCTGCTAAAGAAGGCTTATTTTAAAACAGACTATTAAATTAATAAATAATTGTTTAATCAAGAGACCTTGAGTATAAGTGTTATTTGGATACTTGTCACTGTGTAACTCTATGTTGCAACCCTACAGCTCACATTGACCCCCCTTGAGATAAGCTTGGCTGCTCAGTCACTCTACCAACTTGTGTAGTACAGACGTATACCAAAGTTTGGGTTACCCATTGCAAAGAGGACAAGGCTGGTGCAGTCTCCCACATGGTACTGCATACAATCTTGCCTAACACTGGTGGCAGGCAGTGAGGATCTATTGTAGAGTTGTTACATTGAGTATTTTGCTTTGCTTGTCTTCAACTAAACCCCCACAAAGCTAAGCTCCTTCAGAACAGCAATTGTAACATGCCAAATATGGATAACTTCAGTCAGGAAGCCCTGATCATTTTAATAGTAGATCAACTGAAAGAAATGTGTAACGTCAGTAATCTTACTGTAAAATGAAAGAAACATTAGTTGATTACAAGGTTGTTGAATCACCAAAGTTTGGGTAGTAGGCCTACAACACCTACTAACCCAAGAAATGTGGAAATTGATAATGATGATGATAGTTCAGAGTCTAAATCTAATGTCTTAGAAGAGTCAGAGGAGGTAGAGGAGACCCAGTATAGGAGCCCCTCTTTGTCTCAGCATGCCCTTTCGCCTCAAACCATGTCCACTGGGACCCCACAAGGTCCAAAACTGAGTCCAGAATATGTGCCTTCTGAAACAATGAGACTTGAATTGGAATTTAAAAGGTTGCAAGCTCAAGCTGATGCCAAACATAAGGACATCAAGCTCAGGGAATTGGAAATGCAACATGCTCTTGAAATGAAAAGACTTGGGTGTGTGAATGTTCGAAAAACTTAGATGGATGGGTTAAGGGTTACAGAGTGAACGCCTTTGAAGGAATGAGAAATCTGTTTTTGTTAGAATCTATGTTTGATGCCTGCTCTCCTGAGCTGAGACATCACTTGGCTGACCCAAAAGAGATTGATCCCAAAAAGTTAGCATAGGCTGCTGACTTGTGGGTTGCCAACAGGGCCACTCACAAGGATTCTGGGGCCACTCACAAAAAGGATGAGGGGGAAGCAGCACAAGAATAATGGAAAGGAGAATTATAATTCCAACCACCCAAAAGAGGGCCACAAACAGCAAAAGAGAACAATCCATGGGAAACCAGGTCAGTCAAGTGAAACCTCTGGTGCTAAACCAGAGGGAGGTCAGCAGAAGCCCCCATTCCAAAGAATATTTGGTACATGTTATGCTTGTGTGTCAACTGACCATGTGAAAGGGGATCCCAGATGCAAGGGAAAAACTTCAGGGGTCCACACTGCCTCCTTGGTCTTCATCCCTGAGGGAGAAGTTCCTATGACAAGTGGTAACTTTCAATTATTGGCTGAAGATCCCATTGTAGTCTCAGCCAGTGTTTCTTTAGTGTCCCTGGGTATGTGGGAACAGCAGAATGTAGATGTGTATAACTATATTCCAGATAACACAAAAGAATACTACAAGGACAGTGCACTTGTAAATGGCCAGGAGACCCCTGCCATTAGAGAGACTGGGGCCAGCATTACAGTGGTGGATGCACATATTTTCAAGCTTGAGGATGTTGGTTAGGCACCCAAAGGTCACGCTAAACTTGCTGGAGGCCCTATCTAGATGGTTCCAATACTACCAGCTCTCATCCAGTGCAACAATTTGACTGTAAGAATACCTGTTGGTGTACAAAATGAGGTGCCTGGGAGAGTCCTGTTTGGGAATTACTCAAAAACTCTTGGAGTTGTATCAAGCACCCCCAGGCCTCCCAGTAAAAGGAAGCAGGAACAAATTATATTAGCCAGAGAGGCAACTTTAGATGACTCTCAGTAGGAAGTTACAGAAGTTCCTATAACTCCCAGTCCACAGGAAGGAAACCCTTCTAATTCCAAGCCGACAAAGGAGAAAACCAAGGTCTCAGGAAAGAAGAAAGGTGCCACATCTGTTCAAAGGACAAGGACATGTCAGAGAGGATAGTCTGAGGTCACACCTGTGACCCCTCCACCAGCTGAGGCTGAGTGGAAGGATCAACCAGAAAGTGGTGAATCAGCTACTGGTGAAACAGAGCTGGAAGAAGCCCTTCTCTATGTTGGAGACGTGGATCCTAAAACCATCCTGAGCTGCAGACTTTGCTTGCAGATGGTGGACCCTCTAGGACAGACTTCAGCAGAGGTCAAAGAGAGTGTCCTACTCTTGAAGAACTTCGCCAACAGGCAGCTTCCCAGCTGGATGGGCAAGAGCCAGGGAAGCACAGGCTGTACTGGGAGGATGGCCTCCTTTACAGTGAGCCTATTGAGTCTACTACAGGGGACTACAGAAGACTTGCAGTGCCTCAGGGGGTGAGACCCCAGTTTCTACAGTTAGCCCATGAGATTCCTCTAGCTGGTCACTTAAAGTTTTAAGAAGACCAAGGAGAGGATTTCTCTGTATTTCTACTGGCCCAAGATGGGGTCTGATGTAGATACATTCTGTAGAAGCTGTCACACTTGTTAAAATTCTGAAAGTAAGAGTGGAGCCAAGAATGTGGCACCCTTGGTGTCTCTCTCAGTGGTGGGAGTTCCTTTTGAGAGGGTAGGGATTGACACTGTTGGTCCACTAGATGCTCCCACATCTTCAGGCAACCAATTTATATTGGTTGTGGTAGACCATGCTACCAGGTATCCTGAACACATACCCATGAGGACTGTTACTGCTCAGGCAGTGGCTAAGGCCCTCCTTGGTATTTTATACCAGGGTTGGTTTTCCTAAGGAGGTTATCTCAGACAGGGGGACCTACTTTACATGCAGACAATGTGGAAAAACTGTGGAGTGACCTACAAGCTCTCAATAGCCTACCATCTCCAACCCAATGGGTTGGTGGAGAGGTTTAATAGAACTATGAAGAGCATGATTGGGGCTTTAGAGGAACCTCGTAGAAGAAAGTGGAACCTTCTACTGCCACACCTTCTCTTTGCTTATAGTGAAGTCCCTCCGGAAGGGTTTGGGATCAGCCCCGTTGAGCTGCTCTATGGTCATCCAGTTAGAGGTCCATTGGCCCTAATAAAGTAAGGCTTGGAGAGTGCTCCTTCCTTCAAGACAGTGAGAGTCACTGACTATGTGTTAGGTCTCCGAATGAGAATGACAAAAATGATGACAGAAGCTTCTGATAACTTGAAAGCAGGTCAGGCTCTTGTTAAGCATTGGCATGACAAGAAGGCCAACATGGTGGAGTTCACTCCAGACCAGCTAGTTCTAGCTATGGTACCTACAAGGCAGAGGGCCTTATAGGACAAATGGATTGGACCCTTCAAGGTTGTGGGCAAACTTGGAGAGGTCAATTACTTATGGACTGGGGCAATCCAAAGGAGGCCCCTAGGGTATTTCACACTAACCGCCTAAAGGCATATATATCCAGACCAGAACTAGGAGCTTTGCTCTTAACATCTGATCAAGAGGAGGAGGAGAGTGAGCCTCCAACTGATCTCCTCAGGGGACAGCCTTTAGATGGAAAAATAGGAGTTAATCTCATCTGACTCTGCAACAACAGGTGGAGTGCAAACGTCTGTTGAATCAGTTTACCTCCCTGTTTTCACTAACACCAGGCTTGACCCCTTGGGTCCAGCATGATATACTCACTGGTCGCTGTCTCCCTGTCAAAAGCAGGGGATGTAGAATGTCAGCCCATGTAAGAACCCACATAAAGGAAGAGGTCAAGAAGATGCTTGATCTCGGGGTAATAGAGCCATCTACAAGTCCATGTATCGGAAGCGGCCTCTCTGTGACTATGTAACGCTCTGAGGTGCAGCTTGATACACTTTTGTGTACTCCCTACGGTTTCCTATGCTGAGAGGTTCTTTTCTCTAGCTTTTTCCTTTGAGAGCCTCATCGAGCCTCATCAAGAGAGCGGGTTGCTTTTACCGGTTGCTGACCTGAAGTCTGAAGGAAGTGGGAAGTGGGAAGCAGGCAGCCTGAAGCCTGAAGTAAACCTTGCTCGCAAACCTTGCTCGCAAACCCTGCTCACCTGCTCGCCCGCCCGCTCGCCCGTACTTCGTCCTCCCCAGTCCAGCAGCCCAGCAGCCTGTGGGGGGCGCGTGGGGAGGGGGTGAGGCACCCGGCATCCGGCACTTGGCACCTGGCAGGCACTAAAGGGGTAAGGCTCTTGTTCTTGCTCTCAGGGCTCAGGGCTCCCCTACAGGGCATCAAGCACTAAGTACCAAGTACTAATTAACAGCCAATAGCTAACAATAGATAACAGCTAATAGCTATACATACAGCAACAAAGTTCCCAAGCAAGCTCCCTTCACATTAAAATTGACAACTCACCCTTATGCGGGGTGGGGGACATAATTAATTCAGCTTTAATGATAAATTTGTCTGCTTGGGTAGACATATCTAGAACAGATAGAATAGCTTGGTAATTTAAGCTCTGCACCTGGTTGGGAGACTGTGGGACTTAATCCTTTGATCCGGACCAGAGCACATATTCGATCTACATTTACATCTATTTAAACATTGTACCTTCTATAATTACCCCTATACGAGGCCCTTCTGCTTGGCTACCAGGCTCAGCCAAACCGCTTCTTCCTGTGCTTATTTGGGGAATTCGGGAAAATCATGGCAACCAAGGCCCCAAGTACAGACGAAACCTTGGCAGGGGTGATTCCCAGTAGCCTTGACCTGGAGTTGATGCCAAACTATCCACTAGAGGCTAGAGTGGATATAGGGCAAAAACCAGAATCTGCCCTGAACTTGTTGGATTCTGTGAGGGATCTTGACCCTGATCCTGGCCAAATGCCTTAGGCAAATATCATTCTAAATGATACAGGGTCAGAATTACTCCAAGATGCTCACAATGATACTCGTATTAATGCAGAATATGTTCCTGAGGCACCTACCATAGTCATCTGAGACTCCAGACAGTTGTCCCTTGACCCTTAAAAACTCCAACAGCATGGGCCTCCCTCTAAACAACAAGGTGATTACTATTACTACAGATGAGGATGATGACCTGCAAATGGCAAAATTGCCTTGTGAAACAGCTTCACCCACTGTCTTACCAGAGCCCCTGGTACAGAAAACCTTCAATAACTCATACAGAGGCATCTCAAATCGTCCAGTTTGGAAACCTAGTGGCTTAAGTTTTGGCTCCCATTTTGGGAATCCATGACATATGTCAAGTGGTACCTTCCTGAGCACTACTACCCATACGCAACCTACTGTTGGGTTATTTAGCTCAAGTAAAAGGGGTGGCGCTTCACATCATCAGAAAAAACAAGAAGCTCTACGTGGTAAAACCAGACAAACTTTGATTACCCAACACGTTATTACCAACTATGGAGATAAAAATGTGGGTAAATCGAACCTAGAGCCTCTTGGTGAGGAGGAACCGGCCCTCACCACTGATAAACCAAACACTCTAACCTCTCAACCTCGACCAGACAATAGAGTGAATAACTGCGAAGACGAGGAAATTCAGCCCAGTGTGAGGAAGAGAATCAAATCTACAGAAAAACAAGGAAGGCCTTCAGATCTTCCGCTTCTACAAGGGACTAGTTGTCCCAGAAAGCATAGGCTATCCACAGCGACGGAGGCGGACTTGAGGTAAAATGCGTCAATATCAGACGAAGACCCATTATTGGACATGGTTGCTGCTCAGGTGGAGGAAAAGTCATCTACAAGGGTATCCTTAGATGCGAATATGATTGCAGCATTTTCTGTCACCATGAGTCCTTTTATGAAATTGTATGAAAGCATTGCTGATCAACTAAAAGATCAATCCACCTTGATTGCAATACTCCACTCCAAAATGATTTTTGTGGAAGGGTTCATTTCTGCCCTACCTGAAAACAAGCATAAGCAGGAAGAACATATTACCAACTTTTTTAAGTCTATTCTGGATCCCTTGATCAAAGACAAGGAAAATGAGACTATCTATATCAAACTCCATTCAAAATGGTACGATTTTTGATACAGCTGAGAGAAGCATCCCTGTAAGCCTGGGTGTATCGGAAATAAACCTGGGTGCTATAACATCCTTGCCAATCCCAGCCTTGAGCTCCATTAGAGTAGTGGACAATCTCAATGGTACTGACAAACTCCCCGGGGAAGGTAATAAGTTGAGCCTAAAATCAACCAAAAATAGTACATGTAGGAGTAAACATCCAGAGGTCTTCATGCCTCCTCCAGGGGAATGGAACCTCGTCGGAGTGGTGGACAACCAGGTCCCTGGGCCCTCGAAGCAGATCTCCTCCAAGACACAACATGGAGCGATCGGCAACCTCGAAAGGAATCTCAGGAACCCAAAAGGAGACCAAGGGTGTCATAGACAACAACATGTCATCCAAAACCATTGAGATGAGTGAGCCACCTGCAGCAGTGTCCTCGGCATTTTCGAAAACTTACAACATCTTTATAAATGATGGGGACAAAGGAAACGGCCCTACAGGGAAGTCTGGCTCCGGAAAGAAATGCCCCCAGCCCAACAAACTAACCAAACATGTGAATTTTGCCAAAACAATTGGGAAAAGCAAACAAGGCCCTCGTCCTGTTATAAAGAACTTCAAGGACTTAGCCCACCAACAAGGGAACTGGCAAGAGGGGACCCAGACACCACGAAACTCAAATCCAAATGAAGATTCTTTTACAAGCGTGGAGTCTGTTGAATCTACACAGGAAACTAGAAGGAACCCAACTCTACAGATCTGGAGGACCTGATGAATCTCTCGGTGCACTCTGCTGATTGGGATGAGGTCCTCGAGATCGACACCTCCTTGGAAGACCGCTTTAAGGCACTTATAACAAACAATGCCTGGGCATCCTCGCCTAGCATTCTACTGGAAGCAATCAACTTTGAGGGTATCGACAGTGAGACATCATGTGATTCTGATTGCGAGGATCAACAAAAACTGCCATTGACCTTGCCTGCAACTCTGTTACGCTCACCTGGTATCCACGGGGGTGCCACACGATACTGGATGGAGGTCCAAGCGCTATCCCGGACCCCTCTCTGCTTGGTTATGTGCCAGAAGTTGGGTAGCACCTATAACAGGAGACTGGAGGGTTACTGGTTCTGTGATGGGTGGACTCCCACCTCCCTCTGGTCCAAATCCCCTCCCTTGGGGTTATTGCTCAACTTAGGTTTTTGTGAGTTAAACTCTCAGACCTGCGTCTCTGTGCAGGGGCGCATGGTTGGTGTGGGCGTTCTGTGGACCTAGTTGCTTCACTGGTCCATGTGCCCTTATGTCGGGTCTAGACCGGCTGTGACTCTGACTTTGCTTGCTGTCTTCCAGGTGAGTTATAATGTCTTTTCCGTCTTTATTCTGTCTCTTTCCTTCCCTCAGTTTTCTCTGTCTTCTCAACGTCTTGCTCCACTACGCTGTTGCCTAACAATGTCTCTTTTTGTTTTCACAGGGATGGTTGCGATCTCGGAGTTGCCGCGCTGATGGCGAAGACCATGGTGAGTTAATGATGCGCGGAGTGCTGCGCTGTTTATTGGTATTAATTGCCAACCTGTGTTCTCTTCCCTTCTTTGTACAGGTTGCGGTGATGTTCCGGAGTGATGGGCGATCGAAGCGCTGCTTGCCCAGTTAAGTGCTTTTTTAATGCTGACCTTGTTCCTTCTCCCTTGCAGGTTGCGGTGAAACCTGGAGATGGGCGAGGTAAGAGAAGCGCGGGGTGCTGCCAGGACTCGCTGCTTGCCCAGGTAAGAATTGTTATTAATGCTGTCCTTGTTTCTTTACTTTTGCAGGTTGCGGCGAACTCCGGAGATGGGCGAGGTAAGCGAAGCGCAGGATGGATTCAAGACCGGTTACTTCACAGGTAAGTGTTCTTGCTCGCTAATGTTTTTCTTGTTCTTCCAGGTTATTAATGGAATCCGGATATAAGGCTTCAGGATCGGGCAGATGAGCAGGAGCTGGACATGGTGAGCGTTACGCTGCAGGAGTGTAGAATAACGCAAAGTGTGTTCTGCTGTTTGGGTGTGGTTTAAATATCCCAGGTAAAGTAGTTCCAGGCCAAGTAGTTCCAGGCCCAGCCACACCCAAAACACTAGACCGCATGGCTTGGTTCTAAAGAACTGAGCTGTTTAATAGGCCTCCATGTTGGATTAAGGTCCAAAACTGGTATTGTTTTATTCCTGATAATGAGCCTGGCTCCAAAGGCGCCAGGACTGACTCCATGTATGTTTCTGATGGAGTTTTAAGGCCCTTGGGGCCAGTGTGAAGGGCTTTAGCCCCACTGCTGCCAGGGGGCTGTTATACCTGAGGGGGTCAGGGCATGGATCGTCACAAACTCCCCGTTTTAAAACAAGAGTTGTATCTAGAGTCCACAGAAGCAAATCCTTTAGAGAGGAGACCCTGCCATTGGTGCGGAGCAGATTCACGAAGTTCGAACAAAATAGCAGGGCAACTGATAAACAATCAAAATGGCCAAATAGGAATCAAACTATGGACAACAGGAAATTTGAGAACAGAGCCCTAAAGGAGATAACATCAGTTCCCACTTGCCTGGTATTAAGTAGAATCCTTAGCATTCAAGACAACCTGGTTTTAAATAGAGCTAATATCTTAAAGCTCTTTCATAGCATTAATGCACTTTATGGGTTTAGCACTAAGGATCTCCTACTAGTAGAATTTCCGGATGACTCAAATTATGACAATGTTATACTGCATCTTGCATCTACGGAAGTGAAAACCCTATTAATGCAAAACACGGACCTGTTAAAAAACAGGGTTTTTCTCTCAAGGCCATACCAACCTCATACCATGAAAGAAGAGAAGAGCAGAAACAGCAGGCTTGCTTGCCGCCCAATGATTGCCACCCTATTAGCAAAAATTCAAGACTGGGGAGTGGGAAGACTGGCAACGGCACAGGAAATTGGCCTCTGGGTGTAAATAAAACTCTATACGACGAAAGGCTGAGTAAAACCCATGAAAAGTTCTGAATTACGATTAACAACTCCAAACCGCCAAAGAGCGCAGTGGGTGTTCCACGGGGGCCCATGAACACTAAGGATGGGAACAACTGGGACTGGCTGGCTAGCACATTGTCTCGAAGATCATAATGCCAGGGCCCAGGAAACAATAAACCCCTGCCCTATGTTCATTTGGGCTGCTGGAACACGCAGGACTTTAAACATTTGTTGGGAGAAGGTAGTATTTGTCTTAGAGACTTCAATGTTATCTGTCTCCAGGAGACATGGCTGCGTGTTCAACCAACATTCGAGGGTTTTGTAGTCCTCCTGAATCCAGCTACAAAGGGCCCAAAGGGTAGGCCGATGGCGGGCCTACTGACTGCAATCAAAGAGAGCTGTGGTTTAAGAGTAGTATGGTCAAAAAACATTTCACCATTAATTCAAGTTCTCTTGCTGGAATATCAAACTGGGGAGTATGACACCATAAGGTCAATTCTTCTGTGCAATTTGTATTGGAACTGCAAGGATCCAGCGGCTAAAGACTTCCTGGACCAGTTGCTGGAGGAGGTTGATGATGCAATAATTAATAACTCCAACTTGAACGTGATCTTATGTGGGGACCTAAATATTCACTGCATTTCATAATAATGTAACAAAACTATCAAGAGACTTAAGAGATAATGGCAGACCAGAAGATATAGACTACACACAGTCTTTGACAATCTACAGGGAAAAAAAGGTCCCAGGCCGAGTCATGGGTGTTTTTGCCATGAATATAACTTCGACCATGAAGTTGATACAAGGAAAAAAGAACTAAAACGATTACTAAGGGCGCACAAAAAACCCCCTCATCTGGTTCCATATGCAACTGTCACGAAAATCAGGACAACGCATAACAATTGGTTGAGCATTATAGACAATCCATAATGCAACCTAACGCAGAGCATATGCTGCAATTGGTTGCATCCAAAAATTGAAGGGAAATTTGGCAAATCTTTAACATGTTGGATGGCCCTCAGCAAAGTCTTATTACCAACCCCATTTCAGCGAAGGATTGGATGGATCACTTTTCTAGACTCTTCTCAAAGCCCAACTCAGACGATATAAATTCCATAGGAAATCCATGTTTGAGATGGGAGTTTGGAACTGATAGAGAGGACATTCTTGCCTTAATCAAAACCTCCAGCAACTGCAGAGCAGCAGGCCCTGATGGCCTCACAAATTTGACTATAAAACAGCACCCTGAGGAATGGGCATCCTTTTTACATCGCCTATTTCTTTTGGTGAAATCTAAACGTACCAAATTCAGCCACATGGACAAAATCTATAATTGTACCCATCTTTAAGAAGGGTGATAGGTCTGTGGCAACAGACTACAGGCCTATCGCCCTTTTGGACGTTCTCTGGAAACTTTTTGCCGCTTTGGTCCTGAATCGTCTCACAGATTGGAGCCAGGACTCTAAACATCGGGATAGTTGGCAGGCTGGGTTTGAAAAGGGAATCGGAACATCGTTGAACCTTTTCCTAATCAACTGCCTGAAACTGAGACCCGCAAAGAAGAACAGTAAAAATATACATCTTGCATCAGTGGACTTGTCACAAGCATTTGATTCAGTTAACAGAGATAGGCTTTGGCAGAAGTTAAGGGAGTGGGGCTATTCGGAAGATCTACGTGAGGCCATGGAGGCTCTTCATTCAAACACCAGCATTCAAATTAAACTCAATCAAAAGGGTGACATGACAAACCCGATTAAAACAGGAGGGGGCCTTAAACAGGGTGGCTGCCTAGCCCTGCCATTTTCAAACTATATATCTCAGACATGGGCGACGCCTTCACTGACATTAGGTGCTTTCCACCATGTATCGCAGGCATCCGAATGAACAGATTGTTGTATGCCGACGATGTTATCCTTTTGGATGAAACCCCGACTGGGCTACAGCGCCAATTGGAAGCCTTGGCATCCTTCCTGTCTTCCAACGATCTGAGAGTAAATGCTACCAAATCAGCGGTGCTCATTGTTGGTAAGCTAAGGTGCCAATCGCTTAAATTCAAGGGTTGGTACATAAACGGAGATCAAATTCGTGAGACAACGGAAACACTTTACTTAGGTATACCAATTAATGCAAGCTACAGTGAAGCCCCAAGAGAAGTAGTGCTGAGGCGTAAATTGAAGATGTTAGCTGCCCAGGCAAGATTGATTGCACTCAGATAGTGAAAATTTACACTGGCTCCTCTGCTACGTTTTTATACCATGAAGGTAGTCCCTATTGTGACCTATGGGGTCGAGTGTTCTCTCCAGTTGAGTTGGAATCTGTGGCAAATTCTAGAGGGTCTCTTTTGGAGAGCTGTACTCAATCTTCCTAATTGTATGCCGGTGGCAGTGATAAGGAGAGAGTTTGGACTTATTTCTCTAATTACCTACGTTAGTTGGAAATCTCTCTCCTTTTATCGTAAATGCCTGCTCCCTCCACTGCATAGTGGATTTCAGTTGTTGGGACAGGTGCCCAAAACAGGAAAAGAGCCATTACTCGTTGATTGGAGCATTAAATGCGTGGGACTGTTGGACTCAATAGATACTACAGAAACAATACTCATGAAAAATCCTGATCTTGTGAAAAAACGTCTGAGTATGACTGGATTGAGACGTCCAAGTCAGCACAGTCGTCCAAACTTTATGGGAAATACTGTGTTGCCCTGAACAAGCGTGGCTTAACTCCACTCTATCTGAGTAAGTTTCCGTCGGCTGTGCTGCAACAACAATTTCTCAGATTGCGTCTTAACATTTTTCCAACAAAAGAAATTATTGAAGCAAGGAAACCGAAGAGTACTAGACACTATAACTGCAGGCTCTGTGGTCACAAAATGGAGACGCATCGTCATCTTATTATGAGCTGTCAGGGCGCAATGGACATCCGACGTAACCTATTAGGCAGACTTTTCGCGAACAATCGAACTCTAACGAAGAAAGACATTTGGTTACAACTTCTACAGGGTTCAAGGTTATCTGTAACTTTTGCCCCGTTAGAGATGGTATCAATAATTTTCAAAATGTTTGAAGACAATAAGTGAAACTTAAATTGAAAAGAGCATATTTACCTTGCATTTTGCGACAACAAGAGTTGCTGATTATTTTTGGTATTCAGTCCCATTGTTTGTATTATGTGTTTTTATAATGGTAAAAAAGCTTCTTTTGATGCTACATGCTAATAAGAAAATAATACAAGTCCATGGGCTAGTCCACTTGTACTAGTGCCAAAGGCAGGATCCAAGGATTTGAGATTCTGTGTGGATTATAGAGCTCTTAATACAGTCACCACGACTGATGCCCATCCCTTACCTAGTACAGATGAGCTGGTGGACAAACTTGGTTCAGCCAAGTTCCTCAGTACATTTGACCTATATCAGACTGTTGGCAAATAGCTCTGACAGACCATGCCAAGTAGAAAACTGCATCTTCCACCCCAAGAGGTCTCTACCAGTTTAAGTTTTTTTTTAAAAAAAACTTTTTATTTTCATTTAAACATCCAACAAACACAAAAACAAATGAAACAACTACTCACTACACATTTGCTCTGGCACTTTTGAGTTTAGGTCCATAATGTTCGTTGTCTGCTCGGGCCACGGCAGGCCTCCTCCTTCTCGGTCGTGTTGTCTTCACACTGGCCTATGTACCGCCCCTGGGTGCGAGCGGGTCAGTTTCCCTCCTCCTCCGGGCCACTTGAATCGCTCGTGCTGTCTCCGTTCCTGCTCCAAAACAGGTCTTGTACGAGAGTGTTCCACGCCAGTATTCTGGCCCCGCTGTTACCTTCTCCCCTTTGCGTGGCTCTTGTCCAGACTGCTGTTTCTGCTATTGCCCACTTTTGTAAGTCTGCCCACCAGCCATCTATCGTGGGTCCCGCACTTGTGTTCCACGCCATTGCAATGCGGCGCTTCGCCAGTATTGTCATCAAATCTTTCATCTTTGCCACGTGCATCCTCTGCTTATCACCACTCGGGAATACGTAAGACGCCGGTGACCAAGCGTGCATATGAATTCCTGCTTTTAGCGCTCTTTCTTTTATCGTGTTCCAGAAAGCCGTTATTCTCGGGCACGACCAGAACATATGTACCATGTCTGCTTGTTCTTCCTGGCAGCGTGGGCAGCTCCGGGTTTGCCTGTCCCCCATGTTCGACATTCTCTTGGGTGATAGATATGCTCTATGCACAATGTAGATTTGCAACTGCCTGAACCTTGCATTCCTGGAAACGTTTTTCGCGTACTGGAGGGCCCTGTTCCATTCCTAATCCTTGAAAGGTTGCTGAAGCTCCTCCTCCCATTTCGCTCGCGTGTTCAGTGTCCTTGTGTTGATGGTTTCCAACATTTGCTCATAGAGCCTGGACACAGTGTGTCCCCCGTCAGAGAAGTCATACCACGCGTCCAGCGCACCTCCAGTGTCTTCCTCCTCTGGTAGGGTCTCCCATCTCTTTCTTATTGCTTGAACCATGCTATTATACAGTACGAATTGGCCCTTGTGTACATATTGCTCCTCTACCAGGGACTGGAAGTCAACCCATTGTCCTTCTTGCCACAGATCTCCTATTTGGGCCACTCCTTTGTCTTCCCATTGTGTTCTGAACGTTGCATGGCTTGCAACTCGGGTGTCCACCAATCCCGCCAGGGGGATTTGCCTCGAGCAAGGGTCTCACATGCCCTGTGCCTAACACGCTCTTTTCCATAATGCTCGGCCCAGCTGGGCCATATTAGGGAGGGCTTTGGCCCAGGCAGCGTTTATCCATAGGAGTTCTCTTAGGTGGTATTGCTGAAGCGCTGGCCGAAAAAGTATTGCGTCTATAGAGGTTTCCTCCCCCAGCCATCGCACCACAAATTGGAGTTGTGCCGCCAGATAGTATCGCTCAAAGTCCGGGAGTTTGATGCCACCCACTTGTAGCCCCTTTGTAGTGTACTCAGTGCTACCCTGTTTCTCCCCCCGCCCCACAGGAAGGTTCTTATCAAGGTGTGTAGGTGTTTAAAAAAGGACCCTGGAATGTTGTAGGGGATATTAGTAAAGTAGTATAGGAGCTGGGGTAGGACCGTCATCTCCAAAAGGGCCGCTCGGCCTATCATTCCCAATGGTAATGTCTTCCAGAACTGCATGGCGTTCCCAATTTTGTCCAGGGCCGTCTGTGTGTTGGCCATGTGTGTTTCAGTGGTGTTGTGGTAGATGTCTACCCCCAGGTATCTAAAGGTGATCGGGGTCCATGTGAGGACAGGTGTGGCAGTTGATCTAATGCCACTGTTTGCAGGCTTGCCGGGGAAACAGGGAGGATTTTCCCTTGTTAATGGTGATTCCTGATAGCCTGCCAAACGCTCCCAGTGCCTCGAGCAGGTCCAGCAGGTGGGTGTGTGGATCTTGGACGTAGAGCAGTATGTCATCTGCGTATATCGATATCTGGTGTATTTACCCATCTATCATAATGCCAGCGTCCCTGTATTCCGTTCTTAGGAAGGCCGCGAACGGCTCCAGGGCCAAAATATATAACATTGGGGACAGCGGGAACCCTTGCTTCGTACCCCGCGCTATGCCCCACTCCCCTGAAACGTGTCTGCCCATCTTAACCCTTGCTCTCGGGTCCTTATATAGCAACTTTATCCAGCGTAGGACTCCCTGCCCTATCCCAAAGTGAGCGAGCACCACCAGGAGCCAGTCCCAGTTCACTGAATCAAATGCTTTGATCGCATCTAATGAGGCCACGGCACATTCCACCTCTACTTGATTCGTCCTGTCGATAACATGGTGGAGTCTCCGGAGATTCCATGCCGTGTTTCGCTCCGGTACATACCCTGTTTGGTCTGTGTGGACCAGTGTGGGTATCACTCTTTTGAGTCGGTTAGCTAGTGCTGCTGTTAGGATCTTGGAGTCTTGATTTATCAAGGAAATTGGTCTGTAAAACCCACACTTAAGGGGCGGTTTCCCTGCTTTAAGTATTGGGACTATTATAGATTCTGACATACTGTTCGGGAGCCTCCCCCCTCTCATATGCCTCTTCTGGCGTTTCCAGCAGTCTTGGGGCTAAGCTATCTCTGTATTTCTTATAGAATTCCCCTGGTAACCCGTCGGGCCCGGGGATTTTCCTGTCGGTAACTGGGTGATAACTTCTGCCAGTTCCTCCACAGTGAGGGGGGCGTCCAGCATTTGGGCCTGCTCCTCTGTCAGTTGTGGGAGTCTGATTTCCACAAAAGCGTCTTTTAGGTCTCCCTCTTCCGCCTCTTGAACTTTGGTGTATAGTTTCTCGTAGAATTGCGAGAACACCGCATTTATACCCTCCTGGGACCTAATCACCTCCCCCTGGCAGTTTTGAATTGCGTTTATCGGTTCCCTCCTAGACTCCTGTTTAGTTAGCCAGGCTAGGAGTCTGCTGGGCTTGTCCCCTTCTGCATGCAGCTTCTGGATATATTTCCCATAATCTAGGCGCCCTAGTCTCTCCCAGGCTGCTATACACTGTTGTCGCAGGGTGATAAGGTCTCCCTGTTCTCCTCCGTTCTCCCCTGCCTGTGATTCAGCCCTCTTGATCTTCCTTTTTAGCTCCTCCAGCTGTACCAGGATTTCCCGTCTAAGACCTCCCGTCTTACCCATCGCCGATCCTCTGACCACCACCTTGAAAGCCTCCCAGGTCGTTCCCATGCTACCTGTGTTATGCTCAAAGTAGTCATCTATCGTGCTTTGGATATGTTCCTGAAATTCCCTGTCCAAGAGTGCTTCTGCCCTTAATTTCCATGTGGGTATGGGGGCTCTCCGGTATCTGTGTGCCCATGTTACACTCAGGGTGGCGTGGTCGGACAGGGTTTGTGCGTGTATGTGTGCCCCGGTAAATTCACCCAGTGTCTCTTTGCCCGTGAAAAGTTAGTCTATCTGAGTGAATGTCCTGTGCGGAGCGCTATAATGTATGTATCCCCTTTCGCTCTCGTGTACCTTTCTCCAGACGTCTTCTAGCTCGAGCTGATCCAGTATCTTCTGTAGTACCCGTGCTGGTGGCGCTGCTCTTCTATGTTTGTTGTACGACCTGTCCAGTCGGGGGTCCAGTGTGCAGTTAAGGTCTCCAGCCCAAATGATTGTGGCGTTCCTGTACGGGCCCATCGAGGTATGAGTGACTTAAAGAAACCAGTTGCGTCGTGATTGGGGGCATAGGTGTTCACCAGGCAGACCTCCCGGTTCTCCAACATTCCATGGACAATCAGAACCCTGCCCTCAGCATCCTTTTCCTGGTTCATGAGTTGAAATGGGGTTCCCGGGGCAATCCAGGTCACCACCCCCTTGCGTAGTTAGAGTATGTTGAGCTATACGTCTGGCCTCCCCATTTCTTGGCCGCCTTGGCTTGCTTTTCAGCCGTCAGATGTCTCCTGTAACATTGCGATATGGGCTTTTGCTTTGTTTAACCAGGCGTAGACTCTTAGCCTCTTGACTTAGGCATTTAGCCCTCTGACGTTCCATGTAACAACATTTAGTTCATCTCGGTCCTTGTGGTGGGTGCCTTCACTGGCCCTCTCGTTTCCATGAGCCTACCCGCTTTTATGTCCTCCTGGTATGTCGCTTTAGGGAGTCGGTTTTTCGCCCTTCCTCTGCTGTACCTTTGGTGATTTGCGTGTCCGCCTTCTCTTGTGTTTTCCCCTGGCTCGTCTGATCCTGCGGCCACTGGATTCCGTTTTTTGCTGGCTCTCTTCCTCAGTGTTCCCCGCTGGCTTCCCATGTTTGGGTGCGGCCATACGTGTCTTTCTTCCATGCCTTTGCCGTGTCGTCGTTGTCCATTATGTCTTTTCTCTCTCGTGCCTTCTCGTCGCAAACTTAACCACATAACTACTACTAAAAACAAACGCCAAGCCTCCCACCCCATGCTCGGGCCCCACCGCATTTCAGGTGCCGTCCTCCTTTCCGTGGGCGCACTCATTGCGGCGTAGTGTCTTGAAACTGACACTGCAAACGTTGTCTCTACTTGGGGTCTCTACTGTGGGACTTGGCGGTCCAGTTTCGGAGGTCTTGGGCTCCCGTTGTGAACCATTGGTTTGGGCCTTTGGACTCTCCGTCTGCTGATTGTTCTGCTATATCTTGTTCAACAGGGGCGTCCCTGATTTCTTGTTTCCGTGAGGTGTTATGGCATCCAGTGGCCTATTTGGGTGTCTCTCAAGTTTCTCCTTGCCCAATCTTGTTTGAGCTTCTAGGTCATGTGTGCAGTCCGCATTCTCACTCCCTGTCTCGCTGGGTATCTCTCTGTTCCTCTCATTCCCCTCCCTTGGCTGTGGGATCCCTTGCTGGTTCATCCACTCTTGGGCATCTGCTGTGGTCTCGAAGATCTGTGTCCTCCCATTGGGCAACACTTTAAGCTTGGACGGCTATAGCAGCATGAATTTCACACCCGCAGCCCGAAGGCGCTCTTTGGTCCGCCAGAACTGGGCTCGCTGTCTTTGCACGAGCACTGTATAGTCTGGGTAGATGGTCACAGTGGCTCCATTTCAGGTTATCACCCCAACATCCCTTGAGAATGTCAGGATTTTTTCCCTGTCTTTGAAATTCATAATCTTCGCGATCATCGGTCTTGGTGGCGCTCCCGGGTGGGGTTTTCTAGTTAGTGCTCTGTGTGCCCTCTCCACTACGAAACCCTGGGACAGTGTCTCTGCGCCCACCTCCTGGATCAGTAGGTTCTCAATGTAGTTCGTGGGGTCTCTGCCTTCCTCCCCCTCTGGCAGCTCCACAATACGTGCATTATTGTGTCTGGCCCTGACTTCCGCATCTTCGGCCCTACATTCCAGTGTGCTGATCCGTTCCAGCGCCTCTGTCATTTGCGATTGGGAGGTGGTCACATTCGCTGTATTACTCTGCACTTGTTGTTCCACTGTTGTCACTCTCTCTGCTAGGTTCCTTGTGTCCTGTCGGAGGAGCCCCACATCCACGATCACTGCGTCCAGCTTGCCTTCTATCGATGCCTTTAGCGCCTGTATGGCCTCCAGGATACTGCCTTCCACTTGTCTGATCTCTCCCTGCATGGCATTTGGTGCGGCCGTGTCTGCCCCTGTTGTCCCAGGCTGCAGGTCTTCATTTTTACGGGTAAATGACTCCATGACCGTCTGTCTCCCCCTGCCACCCTTCTGTTTATCAGGCATGCTAGTTTCCGTTGCTCCGTGCCACTGTATGGATCTTGTATGTGCAAAGTCTGTGCCTTCTCTTGGAGGTGTGTACTTGCTGACTCTTGTTAGGCTAAAACCCCTTTCACAGTCTCCCACTTGTGCTTTTTCTATTCGGTGGCTTCCCCCTGTTCTTCCTCGGTGTTGTCTGGCGGCTGTGTCTGCGCAGTTCTGCTGTCGTGCGCGGCCACACAGGGAGAGCGTTGTTGTCTTTTTGCCTTTACCGTGGGGGCCAGCCAGTGCTATTTCATCTGCTCTGGCGTACTAGATGGGAGCTAGCCGTTCGTGAGGCCGTTCTCTTCGTCCGTTCTCTTCGTCCATATTGTGGTCTTGTATATGGTTCGTGGCTCTGCTCCCTTTTTCCCCCTTTTGGAAAGCTCCTTTAACGGCTTGGGTGCCTTTTGGGTGGGCTGTGTCTTCCCACGTATATCCTGTGGCCCCCTGGTTGCCTCTAGGCCTGGGGTTGGGCTTTCCTGTTGTCCCCCTGGCCATCTGCCCTCGGGGTCTCCTGCTTTTGTTTTGCTGGGTCCCCCTCTGGGTCCCCTCGGATGCTCTTCTGTTGGCTGTCGCCTTGCTTCAGCTACGGTGCAGCGGCCGCCTGTGTTCGCCGCTGGGGGTCGGGGGAGGATCGCACTCACCGGCTTCCCCGGGTTTCTCTGCCGCTGCCTGGGCGTGCTCCGGCTGGGCTCCTCCGCTGCTGCTGCTGGTCTGCCGGGGTGCCCCGTCTGTGTTCCGGGCCACGGGCGCTGCCGCTTGTTTTTCGCAGCTGCGGGTGCTCGCGCCTCTGCCTGTCCCAGCGCTGCACAGCAGTGCGCGTCTCGCTCTCTGCCCTCGACGAGGTGAGCTGATCTGTCACTTCTCCTGGACGTGTCGCTGGTGTCTGCTGGGCTACTTGCTGGCTGCGCTCGGTCTTCTCCGCCTCCAGCGTTCCTTCTTCCTGGGGCACGGGCGATCGCTCAGCAGGTCGCGTCCGCCATTTTGTGTGGTGGTTCTGCGACTCTTGCAGTCTTCGTTCAGGTGTCCCCGTCCTCCGATTTTCCTCGGGCTTTCACCTGTGTGTGCCACGAACCTTCAGATGCCTCCTCCTCGATTAGTTAGTTCTTCCTTGCTTATATTCAGCTCATTTCCAGGATCAATCGCCGGATTGAACGGGAGCTCTCAAAGACCTGCTCACGCTCGCATGGCCGCCAAGCCACGCCCCCCTCTACCAGTTAAAGGTTATGCCTTTTGGGCTCAAAAATGCGCCTGCTAAATTCCAAAGGATGGTGAATCATGTTCTGAATGGACTTCTGCATGCCATACTTGGATGACATTGCAGTGTTCAGCCCAACCACCTTGGATATGTTTTGCAGGCTCTTGAACAGGCCCATCTGACTATAAAGGCAAGCAAATGTCAAATTGGTCCGAGTAAAGTGGTCTACCTTGGACATGAGGTAGAAGGAGGTGAAATAAGGCCATTGCCTAGCAAAGTACAAGCTGTACATGACTGGGCCACCCCTACTACTCAAACCTAAGTGAGTGCCTTTCTAGGTCTCACTGGTCACTATAGGAACTTCAATGAGGACTATGGGGCCGTAGCTTCTCCCTTGAATGTGATCTCCTCACCCAAATTCCCAAAGAACGTCAGGTGGAATGAGGAGTGCACTAAGGCATTTGAAGGATTTAAGAAAGCACTTTGTCAAGCTCCAGTCTTGAGAGCTCCAGACTACAATCAATCTTTTATTGTACAAACAAATGCTTCGAATACAGGAAGTTCTGAGTCAGCTGGATGAGAAAGGCAGGGAACACCCTATCTGCTTCATCAGGAGGAAACTGACGGACTGTGAAACAAAGTGGGCAACAATTGAGAGAGAATGGTTTGCCATTGTGTGGTCTTTAAAGAGGTGTAGACCATACTTGTATGGATCTACTTTTGTAATTCAAACAGACCACCAACCCTTGAGATGATTAATGCAGATGAAGAGGGAGAATCCTAAATTGTTAAGATGGTCAATCGGCCTTCAAGGGTTTGATTTTACCATAGAACACAGGTCACCAAAATGCTGATGGTCTCTCCATAAAATTTGACCGACTGGATTAGGAGATTCATCCAGGAGTGAATTACATCCTCCTGTCCCTTAGTCTGGGGGTTAAGAGGATACGAGTGTTAGGGAGAATTCGCTGAAATGTGCTAATTCCCTTCTACCTTAGAGACCCCCAGCTATTTTGCTGGTCTTTAGGACTTTACATTTTTATCCTGGAGAGAGTGAGACCTTTTTCCCCACTCTCTCATGTATTTTTTTTTTATTTGAACACTGTGTTTCTTTTGGTTTTGGAGTCTGACAAACTCCACAGGCATCATCTTTTTACATTGTGACACACAGCACCTTCAGTGCAGTAGAACGGGGAAGTCCTTTAGATTTTCCAAAGGTTTAAATACCTTCTGTTGGTTAAACTATTGTTTCCAAGAGCAGTAAAGTGAAATTGAATTTGCTTACCTTTTGTAACTTTGTAGACCCAGCACACACTATCTTACATAGAGTGCTGGAGGGGTTACTTAGTATCCCCTTTGTCTACTTTCTCATGTAACATTTTTATGTTACCATTTCTGCAATTAATGGCTGGTGACAGTGGTTTACTTTTTCCTACCATTGTGTGCTTTTACCGCGGGCTGCATTTGCAGATGCAGTATAGCACCCATGGGTGCCCATTTTATGAAAATGGCCCGGTCTTCTTTTTTTACCATTTATTGCTGTAAAGGTCCTTCTTGAGATTTACTCTGCGTGCCAAACTAGGTTTGGCCCCTTTGTTCGTTTTGCCTTTGGCGGGGTTCACTGGTGAAGCCTGCCTCTGGCTCCAGTGGTCTGGCAGGGCAGGAAGCGAGGGAGGTTCCCGAAACTCCCTGTGCTTAGTCTCCTTGGTTACAGGAATGCACCCAAATGCGATTGGCTGGCTGGCTGTCCTTGGAGAACAGCCACCCTGATGGGTGAGTGACAGCTAGGCTGCGGATGAATGGGCGAGACTTGCATAAAAGGCAAGGTCTTTTGCAAGGAAGGCAGAGTCGACTACTGGACAAAGGAATCCGAAGAAGAACTTGGAATAGAAGCTTGCTGCAACTCCTGGACCGTTGGTTTAACTGGTTCACCCCTGCTGCAGTGCTGAAGCTCCAAATTCGCCTTGACTAGTGAAGCCCTGCAAAGGACGACTTCTCCCATTGGGTTGGTGGGACCAATCGACCCCAAGACGAACTCGACTGGAAATCTTCTCTCTGCTGGCTGTACTTCCCTTGCTGCTGCAGGAACCGAGTGCCAGGGGACAGAAACACCAGAATCAAGTGCATTGTTTTTAAGCCGGTACGAGCTCCAAGAAGATCCTCCGGACTCCCTCAAAGCAGGGCTGACCAAGCCTGAGCCCCCTCGACACAGTGCTGGACCCCAGATGCAAGGAAAGTCCACAAGGGGTGCAAGAACCGCGGTGGTGCTATTTGCGAGAAGCTGAAACTGCGAAGTGCCGCTGATCTGAACTTTGCCCATTGCTGTTGCTGACCTTCGAATCGTAGTGCAGGAGTCCCCAGACGTCCTCCCTCTTGTCCCCACGACTGAGGCCCAGGAACAACAGGATCTGCCATACTACAACAGGAACAGAAACCAGCTGGAACCAATTTCTTCAGACCTAAGGTACTGTGAACTAAGGGGTACTTACCTCTTGTTGTGTAGCTTGCTTGTTCTCAGTTGAGACTTGCATTTGCTGCCTTTTGTTTGTTTGTTTATTTGTTTATTTGATATAGCGCAAAACCAAACCCGAAGGTAGAAGGGCGCAGATATTACAAGAATACTTGAGAACTTGGTTACAAGGTGATACATAAGTAAAAACAGTTGGGACATATATTTACAAATGTAGGTAAGGTGAAAACATTAAGGCAAGATGAGATAAGCATGAGGCAAGCGGGTGAGCATAGATGGCATAGTCAGGAGGGCAGGTTGTTCAGTCAGGTTATGTGTCGTTAGTACGTAGCCAGGTGAGGGCCTGGCGTCTGAAGCTTGGATAGGGTTGGTCAGTTCTGAGATTGGCAGGGAGTCTGTTCCAGGTTTGGGCTGCTATGACCGGAAAGCTGGAGCCGCCGGCAGTACTTTTTTGTATCTGGGCACCATTAAGGTGTCTACGCTGGCCCTTCTAGTGGGACGGTTAGACGATCTCTTGGTAATTCTTTCTGTCAGGTAAGGAGGAGCTATGTTGTTGAGGCATTTGGATGTGAGGGAGAGGGTTTTTAGGGTAATCCTGTCCTTAATTTTTAACCAGTGGATGTTTCTTCTGGCGGCAGATATATGATTTCTGGATGGGATGTTTAAGGCTGCTCTTAAAGCGTTATTTTGGAGAGTTTGTAGTTTATCGAGGATGTATTTGTTTGATCCTGCATACAGAGCGTTGCAATAGACCAATCTGGATATGATTAGTGCATTAGCCAGTGTGATGCAGCTGGTCTCGGATAGGAAAGGTCTGCACACTCGGATTAATTTACAGGTATACGCTGTGGAGGATGCTAGGGTATTGATTTGCTTCTTGAAAGTGAGTGCTGAGTCAAGATACACCCCTAGGGTTTTGACTGCAGGCATCACTTTAATGACATTGTTGTCGATGTTAAAAGAGGTATAGTTGGGGTCAGGTTTTTTAATTGCTTTCTCTGTGCCAAGGATTAGCAGCTCCGTTTTGTCGTCATTCAGGCAGAGGCGATGGGATGCCATCCATGCCTGAATGAGGAGATATATCTTGTTTACCAAGGCCGAATCTTCGGCATAGTTGCCCGAAAGGGGGATGAGGATCTGAGTGTCATCAGCATAATTTGTGTAGATAACACCCAGTCGGTCCAACTTGTCGAATAAGGGCTTGGTAAAGATGTTGTACATCGTAGGAGATACACAGGATCCTTGGGGGACGCCGCAGGAGACTTGTATGGGATCGGCGGCTGCTAGGGGGGAGAAGACTCTCATTGTACGGTTGGCAAGGAAGGATTGCACCCAGGATATGGTGTCACTTGAGAAATGGGCGGCTGTGCTGAGGTGATTGCATAAGACAGCATGATCTACCAAGTCAAAGGCCGCCGATAGGTCAAGGAGGAGTAGCATAGCTGATTTTCCATTGTCCTTCAGCTCGTCAATTTTGGTCTTGAGGTATATCAGGGCTGTTTCGGTGCCATGAAGGGGGCGGAAGCCCGATTGGCGTGAGCCTAATAGATTGTTGGTTTCCAGGTAGTCCTGTATTTGCAAGTAGGCTACTCTGTCTATGATTTTTAATAGGAAGGGGACAGTGGTTATAGGTCTGTAGTTGGTTGGTATGGCGGGGTCAAGTGTTTGTTTTTTGAGCAAGGGGAGTACCCAGGATTGTTTGAGGTTGTTGGGTACTAGGTTTGACCTGAAGGAGGCATTGATGAGCTTGGCGAACAAGGGGGCAAGATCTCTGGCTGCATCCTTGATAATTTGGGGTGGACAGTTGTCTCCTTTACAGTTGGAGGGTTTTAGCGAGAGTATGATTTTTTCAGTCTCTGATATAGTTATTTGTTTGAAGGTGAAAGGCTTGGGGGTACTTTTAGAATGGGTTGAGAGGTGATTGTGAAGCCCCGGTCACCAGGGGTGGGTCTGGTGGTGAGGGTAGAGAAGCTTTTTTATTGGCAATTTTAGTTTGGAGGGAGCTGATTTTACCTGCAAGGGCATTTTGTATATTGGTACACCATGATTTGTCTTTGGGGGTATTGTCGGTCTGAGGTATGGGTGATTCCATTTCGCGGAGGATAGAGAATAGTTCCTTGGTGTAGTTCCAGAGTTGCTTGCAGCGTTGCCGTTCACAAGCCTCCCAGCTTGTGGCCCAACAGTGATTTCTTTTTCTACAAAACTCTCTATAACATTGTGCAAGACTTTTTACTTACCTTCAAGAAGTGCCTCTGCTCCGCTAGACTCTGCTCAAGTGACATTGGCTATCCTGGCTCCCCGAAGACTCTTCTAACCTCTGACTTTGTGTTTTGATCTGTCGCTCAAATAAGTCATACATTCTTTACTTGTATAGCTGGGAAAGGGTTAATCCACATTGCATTGGGGGGGTTCAAAAGTGCTTACCTGTTTGAGAAACTTGCTAACCATTGTTTTCTTCCCTAACCTTTTCCTTTTTGACACCAAACTCAGTATTGCTCTAAATATACCAGTGATATATCAATGTCCACAGTGTCCTAGTTATTGAAGTCACCTCAGGGTGTAGGAAGTGTCTGTGTGCCTTCCCGAAAGGGTATCTACTGATTTAATGAAACGGAGAGTGTGTATTTTGAAGTATATTTAAGTGTTGCATATTTGCTCCCTTCTAAAGAAGGCTTATTTTAAAACTGACTGTTAAATTAATAAATAATTGTCTAATCAAGAAACCTTGAGTATAAGTGTTATTTGGATACTTGTCACTGTGAAACTCTATGTTGCAACCCTACAGCTCACATTGACCCCTCTTGAGATAAGCCTGGCTGCTCAGTCACTCTACCAACTTGTGTAGCACAGACTTATACCAAAGGTTGGGTTACCTATTGCCAAAATGACAAGGCTGGTGCAGTCTCCCACAGGCTATTGCATACAATCTTGCCTACCATAACAGATGGTGAAATTCATGCCAGAGCAGGAGCGCAAAAAGATTATGCGGCCATTCCTCACGGCGCTTGGCCACGCCCCGGGGGCTGAATACCTAACAGTTTGATTTTCTAACTTTTCAGCAGACTTGGTCTTTGGATTATTTTGGATTAGACGTATACTGCTTCATATTTCAAAAGGAACAAAGGGGCCTACTAGGATGTCCTAAAGGTGGATTATCACTGAATGGGTCTGGATATCATGAATGGTAATATCATAGTCTGTGGAGACTTTAAGGCCTACTGTGACATAGCATGGATGGAAACAAATGGGCAAAGAGGAGAAACGTGCCAGGGCCAATGTCACTCTAAATAAAGCAACACAACAGTCACTAGGGGTAAGAAATGAATAAGTTTTGCAAGCAGTATGGGCCTTTTTATGATTAAGGACGTATACACCAAAGAAAGCTCTATGAAATACACATGGAACGCAAAGTAATCTAGACTATGTATTCATGACTACTGACATTAAGGTACATGTACCTGATGCGAATATAGTACCTAATTCTTGGAGTGACCATGCCTAAATTATTATCAAACTGCTAATCCCAAGAAATTTGCAAAAATCAATATTAATGCAACAGTATGAGTGCACCACACAGGATAGTGGAATAAGGTGGCATCAGAATAATATCTGTAAATATAATTATTACATTACTGATAATCCTCTACTGTAAAATTATTATAAAGAATTTGACGTGGATTTGATAATTGGGCGAATCACACAATCAACATATCATTTTGGCAAGTGTGCACCACCTTCTAATAATGGGATAATATCCGATGTTCACATTGCTAAAAGAAAATGAGAACTTAGAAGGAGTGTGTGCACTAACAGTCTTTGTACATCGAAACAAGGTAAATTGCGATTAATTGAACATTTTAAAACAAAATACACAAATCGGTTTCATACCCATAAATGTTAATTAAAGACGGCTCAATGCCTGCTGATGTATAGTACCCTTCAGAATGATTAAAAAAATGTTGGTATCAGACGAAGAAGTATAGAGACTGTCAGATCAAACAAGAAATTAGTCAGGTGACAGAAAGCAGATGGAAGGAACATATAACAAACATGTATAATGATGCTGACTGCATAGATATTAACATTAATAAGTGGGTTGTAGACCAGAGTAATCATAGTTACATAGAAGAAGATATGTTCGACGGTATAATAGCCCTGCGGTCATCTGGGTCTCGTGCTAAAAATGAATTATCCAACAAAGTAATCAAAAATAACCCTGATGTCTGAGGGAAATTACTGTATCCATTATTTCGAATAATAATTACTACTGAGACTATCACAGTTTCTTTGAAACAATCTAATATTATTCCAATTTCTAAGAATGGCCTGTTGGATGATCCCAACAATTATCATCTCTTAGCAATGTTGGACCCCCCAGCAAAGTGTTTTGCAATCTGATACTAAAAGAAATCACATAATGGGCATAGAGTAAACCGCTGTTATCACCTTACCAAAAGGGATTTCACACAGGTTACAGCACTCTGCATAATATCTGGATATTGCAACTTTTAATCAGCAACAATCCAAACACTCCCAAATCTTATTATCATAGTACAGTTGTACAGTAATACCTCAGTTTATATTTTTACTAACTGAGCATGTAGTGCTACATTTAGATGCACTATTTGGTGCTGACAACAGGAGCACCAGCCAAAGGCTCAAGTCGGCCATATGGCAGGAGGTGGCAGTGAAGATCTCCGCAGTGGGTCCCGTCTCCCCCACACCCGTGACTGCCACAAGCAGTGGGACGATCTGTGGCTTTGGGTGCAGAATATCCTGTCTGCCCATCGCAGTGAATCCCAAGCCACAGGAGGAGGGATGGCCTCACACCCAACCCTGATGCCCTGAGAAGAGACATGCAGCCCAACACATGGAGGACATTGAGGGAGTTGGTGCAGCACAGCCGTGAAACAAGGCAGTGGTGGTAAGTACAACAAACCCCATGGCCAAGGGAATGGGTCCTACACATGTCAGTCAGAGTAAATGGACCAATCTCACACACGCCATAGGTCGTGGGCAGAGGAAGCCATGCACAAGCACAGTAGACAATATGCACATATGGACACATCAGTAGTGCCAATGTGTGCCAGGGGAGTACAGTACCATAAGCATAGTCCCAACGCACACACAACTACAAGCCACAGTGGCAGATCAACAGTCGATGTGCACTCCCACCACCCACATGTACAAGCATGCATTAGAGCAAACCGAACGACTAAACAGCATGACAGGAGCAGGACACACACAATGTAGCATCAGTGCAATGCAGGTCGGCAGACGTGACTCACTGAAGACTAACTGCATGCTCATCTCACCCCAACAGGCACATCCTCTGACAGCAACACAGCTGGTCCATCATCTGGCCGGGCAGGTCCAGGCAGGATGGCCAGACCACCACCACCTACAGCCCAGTGTACACTACCTGCAGCCCAGCAAGCACCAGCGTCCCAGCCTACACGACCTGCGGCCTAGCCTACACAACCTGCGGCCCTGCCACCACCAGGAGCCCAGCCTACACTACCTGCGGCCCAGCCTACTGTACCTGTGGTGACAGCTGCACAGCCACAACAACCACTGCCAGCTGCCGGACATCCCACACAAGTCCCCAGTGCCCCCACCGTCACTCCTGTGTGCTACACGACCCACACCATCCACTGGCCTATCCTGACAGTTACAGAGATGAGGAGGCAGAGGAGAGAAGTGACGATGACGAATTGGAGGGAGCATGCCCCCCTACCCAACACCATCTTTCAGCCCAGCCACCCTGCACAGCCTCCCTCCACCACCCATGCCCAACATTCGGGATATGGATGTGCGGATCTGTGGGATGGAGGAATGGCACATGGCAATGGTTGACATGGTGCAGCAACAACTTAATGAGTCGCACCTCATGAGGGAGCGTGTGCTGGCCTGTAGCCGCAGGTGTGCATGGGCCCTGGGACGCACCACCTCTGCACTAGTTCTACTTGCCCAAAGGGTCCGGGAGGGTAATGAGGGGGTGTCAGCAATGGCAGAGTCCCTCTCCCACACCCTGCGGGCCAACCTGGAGCACTTGAGGGCTTAGGGGTCGAACCGCCCTCTACAGTGACCGACCTAGCGAGCTCTCAACAGGGCAGCCCAAAGCACCGCTCCCAGCGGTTAACAGGCACACCTGGGCCAGGCAAGGGCCCTGTGCACAAGAAGCAGAAAAAATGACACTAACGTTTTGAAACTGGGACATATGGTTGTGTGGGGAGGGGAGATGTATGGGGACAGGGTGTGTGTGGGGACTGGGTGTGTGTGGGGAGGGGAAGAGTGTGTTGCGGGGGTCAGGAGGTGTGGGGACAGGGTGTGCGGGGAGGGGTGTGTGTGGAGACAGGGTTTGGGGATGAGGGGGAGGGACATGTGTGGGGACAGGGTGTTAGTAGTAGGTAGATATTTTTTGTTCAATACATCCCGGTTGACCCTTGAAGCAATGAGTGGACATTCCTTATTTTGGTGCAAGTATTTATTGTGTGTGCACATCATATGCAGTAAGGTGCAAGGGAAGTGCAGAGTGAAAGGGGTACTCAGAAAAAGTTATCAATAAGTTGTTGACAGGCCATGTGCCCATCCCTGGCTGCCATGAGCACGTCGTCATCATCATCCTCCTCTGGTGGAGGAATGTCCAGACTGGGGGCACGGATATGTTGTGTCCGAAACAGAGTTTATACTACATTGCATAAGCATGGACTATCTGCCCCACCTTCTCTGGCCTGTACATGAGTGCACCCCCAGACCACTGTAGGCATCTGAAACGTGCCTTCAAGAGGCCAAAGGTCTGCTCGATGGTCCCCCTGGTCCTCATATGCACCCTGTTGTATGCCATTCCCTCCTGCGTATGACATCGCTCAGAGGGGTCATCAGCCACAGAAGCAGTGGGTATCCAGAGTCACCTGCAAGGGGTAAGGACACAAGGTTAGGCCGGATTGTACTGGTAATTTGCCACGTCTTACACTTAGCCTGTCTGGGTCGGTTAGCCACATCATGCATCTGGTCTGATGGTATGGCTGTGGTTTCTGCTCTCTGAGACTTATTGCTGGGGATAGGAAAGGTATTGCCACTAACTGACCATAGTGAGTACTCACCAGTCTGCATACGCACCCTCATAGTCATAACTGGACATCACCATATCTCTAATGCACCACTGACTTCACGCACTTCATGACACCCCCTGCCCCGCAATGAGGAGTGACCATACACATTCATGCATCAACACCACATGATGGCTACCAAGCACAAGATTCCCCAACACCCAGTGACCGTCATCAGGCTGTCTTGCTCCTCTCCCTCTCATTGCCACTGACAATCGACCCCAACACTATTCCCATTGCAGACCCACTGGAGTGCCAAGAGAATACGCAAGTGGCAGCAGTGCGCGGTACAAGACCCATTGACATTGACATGTGTAAATGATGGTGCTCGGCAGTGGTGTTGCCTGTGACAGCGGAATCTCAACAGTCAGTGTGTGCATGCATGTACCATGTCTCACTAGGACATACATCTCATGGCCCTAGGTGTTACATCCTGTTACAAACGATGGCCATTGTGGTATCGCGGCCGGTTGTGCCGTTCTGTGTTCGTTAAACCTTCCAAGATGGCCGTCGGCCTTTCTTGTTATTCTTTGAGCACCGGCTCAGTTGTTACACGTGCAGACCCGACGTTGCCGGCCAGTCAGCTGACCGAATATAAGGGATCAAGAGTATTGGTTCAGTGCGTCGCTACTCCCAGTCCAGACGCTTTGTAAGTGATCGCCATCTAGGGATCTCTATTTTGTTTGCCTCCTACCTGCTTTCTAACCTCTTTTCTTTTGTGGGCTTCAGAATTGACCGTTCCAGGCTTCGGAGAATCCCTGACTCTACTCCCTCCGAGATTCTTCCCCATTTCTCTCCGGAACGTTGTCTCCGACTCGTCCTAGCATTTCGCTTATGACCTTCTCACAGGGATCCTTATTCAACAACTACACAATTCCTCTCGTACGGTACGAAACATTCTTCCGTAGGATTCCACTCTAGTTCCTGTCTCTATTAGACTAACCATTTCACCCTTTGTTTAGGATCAATCATCCTTTCTTGCAGTCATCAGAGTCACAGGAAGTAGAGAGTCTAACTGATCTGCCTTAAATACATCGGAAACTGATCTTAGGTGGGTGGCATTCTTTCTGGGATACCATTCAGCTCATTACCCTAAAAACTCTTCTTACTTATCCTTTCTTATTCACAGAGCACGTTCCCTGCAGAAATCGTAACTCTGGTACAAAGGCAAGCGACTGCAGGATTCTCACTCCCGAAGACAAGACGACCTCTGACTGTCCTCGCCGTTGCACAGGGTTTTCTTCCCATAGAGGGTTTCCCTGGGAGTGCTGTCCCTTCCTCTCCTGGTTATTTTACCCAGGGAGAGGGCGGCAAAGCCTGCAGGGGTATTCTCATATTCGTCCCTAAAATTCAACTTCCTTCCCGGTCACTGCTGCCTGTCCAGGTTAGTGAAATCCATCATATACGAACTTGAATTGGTGTTGATTCAGATTGTTATCAGCAAATTCCTAACACTAGGTTGCACATTCTACTGACACACTTGCTTCACAGGGGTGGTGGTGTTGCATTCTGGTACCTGTGGTGGTTGTTCTTTGGGGTTGGAAAGGGCTTGGTCAGTGACTGATACTTCTCCAATCATGTGCTACTCCTGTGTGTTGTGGCCTGTCAATTGGGCGTGCAGTGGTTGGTCCTGCATTTGCAAAGTGATTGACGAACATGCATTTCTGGCATTAAACCCCACCCTCCAATTTGCCTTTGACCCATGCTGCTATGCAGGTGTAAAGGTACATGTACTCACACCCAACATCCAGGTTCTTTGTCCTCCGTGACGTGCCATTTATGCCGGCAGGGTACTATTCTGCAGGACCATGGAGTCGTGCGTTGATCCTGGCAAGCTGTAATAAGTAGATAATTTACAAGTAATTTGAATAACACCAAAAGGTTACCTTAGAGAAACACCAGTCGTTCTCCTTCCTAAGCTGCCTTCTTCAGAAAGATTCCGACAGGGGTAGAGAACGAGTGCCTCCCTGAGACCCTTCCTCCGCCCACAACACAAGGAGTAAGGAGGGGAAGGACCCCAGGGAAACCCTCTGGGAAGAAAACCCTGTGTCGATGCTCTGGATGGATGTCGTCTGTCTGGAGAGGTTCTTGGTACCCGGACTATCCGCTGAAGGGGAACCGTCTGAATAAAGACAGAGGAAAGTGGTAAGTTTAAGAAGGGAAACTAGAAAGCAGAATATGGGTAGAGAAAACGAAGAGTACCTGATCGGAAAGGGGGTACCACTTATCGAGCTATATTGCAGATCTTCCGATAAGACTCGGATAGGAGTAACCTTTGGGCCGTTCCCAAAAGAGAACGATTCTCAAATCTCAATGCTGCGGATCGGACCCCGCATATCCCTGTTTCTGCAGAGGTGAGACAATATTAGGTGTCAATCCTGGGTCTATTTCTAACCCACGGGTCTACAAGGGACTATCAATTCTCACGTACCGCTCGCCAGGGAGAAATTCTCACTAGCAAACCGATCAGTGAGGTTCAGCTTGTAACGAGTGAGTCTGAGAGAGTCCACTCGAGTCTCCGATGTCGTGCAAGATTTGGGAGAAGGAGTCAGGTCTGAAAATAGGTGAGTGAAAAGGGTAGAATTACACAGAAGGAGTGACAAACAAACTAGTATGCAATAGATCCTAGTGTCGAACTCACGAAGCGTTGTTGTGGAAGAGTAGCAACGCGTCCGCGCGTTGTCTGCAGGAACAGATGAACAGGCTCCGGAGCCGGGGGGCGGTCCTTCCACCGCGCGGTCCTGGTGTAAACCTAGACGCACACCATCCGTAGCGGCGGCCATCTTGGGAGTAAAGATGGCCGCAATCCGTCTAAGAGACCATCTATGCCACAGAGACCATGGTCTCCGCAGGGGCGTGACAGTATGCCCCCTCCAAAGGGCAGGGCCCCCCGGCTTCCCTGGATGGTTACGGAAGAATCGGCGAATAAGAGCCGGTGCATGCACTGCAGAGGCAGGTTCCCAGGAACGGTCAGCAGGAGTATAACCTTGCCAGTCAATCAAAAACTGAAGGCGACCTCGAAAGATACGAGAGTCACAAATATCCACCACCTCATATTCAGGACCTGACGGGGTAGACACCGGAGGAGGGTGAGTATTCCTTAATCTTGAAAACCGATCACACACATCTTTCTTCAGTTGGGACACATGAAACACGGGATGAATCCGGGACCAAGAAGGGGGAAGTCTGAGTTTGAAAGCAGAGGAACCCAACTTCTGTAGGATGGGGAAAGGTCCGAAATATTTAGGAGACAGCTTGGACGGGACCAGATGCCGTGGTAAGAAACGAGAGGCCAACCATACCAAATCACCCGCCTTCAGGGAGGGCGCTGGAGAACGGTGCTTGTCTGCAAATCGTTTGACTCTATCCTGAGCCTCAAGTAGCGAAGATTTGGCCGCCAAATGTCCTGTCTGGATAACTTGAAGTAGTTTATCCACATCTGGAAATCGTGATGAAGAAGGAAGGCCAGTAGGAAAACAGGAAGGGTGAAATCCATATGAGCAAAAAAAAGGACTGGAACCCAGAGCGGAATGACGGGAGTTATTGTAGGCAAACTCCGCCAATGGTAATAGAGAAACCCAGTTGTCCTGTGAGGCCGAAATGTAGCAGCGCAGATAGCCCTCCAATGTCTGGTTCAGTCGCTCCGTCTGGCCGTTAGTTTGAGGATGGAAGCCAGAACTCAATGCCCGGGAAATTTTGAGGCTTTTACATATCTGTTGCCAATAACGTGAAGTATATTGGGAACCACGATCGGAGATGATGGTTTCAGGAAGCCCATGGAGCGTGAAGACCCGTGAAAGGAATATTTTCGCCATCTGAGCTGCAGTGGGAATGCATGGTAGAGGAATAAAGTGTGCCATCTTCGTAAAGTAGTCGATTGTAACCATAATTACTGTACAGCCCTCCGAGATAGGGAGTTCGACTATGAAATCTGTCGAAATTATCTGCCAGGGACGATCAGGAATCGGCATCACCGATAGGAGACCAACTGGGGCCGATCGAGGGACCTTTGTTTGTAAACATATGGCACATGCTGAAACATAGTCTCTGATATCTCTACTCAACCTTGGCCACCAAAAATGGCGTTGAATCAATTCCTTGGTATTAGCCATACCTCGATGCCCTGCCATCGGAGAATCATGACAGAGTTGAAGGACTACTCTTCTTAATTCTTCGGAGGGAATGAATAACTGTTTGTCTCTATAGAAGCATCCTTGAGATGAGTTAAGCATCCAGAGAGCGGCAAATCGAGGATTGGTCTGAATAAATCGAGAGGTATCCATAGCCACCAGTTGAAGAAAGGTGGTGATTTCCTGCAAAATTCTGGCCTTGGGAAACAAGGGTTCGGAACGGAAAGGAGTGGTTGAGTTGTAATCCTTTCTGGATAATGCATCTGCCTTGAGGTTGACTCTTCCCGGTATGAAGGAGAATACAATATCATATGGCGAAAAAAAATGGGCCCAACGAGCTTGGCGGCTGTTTCGTGTTTGAGAGTATTGTAGGGCTCGGAGATTGCTGTGATCGGTCCGTACTTCAATGGCATGTTTGGCCCCTAGTAGCAGATGTCGCCACTCCTCAAAGGCTCTCTTAATAGCTAATAATTCCTTTTCAAGGACTGAGTAATTGATCTCTGAAGGTGAGAGTGTTTTAGATAGATAGGCCACAGGACACTCGTCTCCTTGTTCATTCTCTTGCAGTAGAACGGCACCTATCGCATGATGCGAGGCGTCCGATTCTACAATGAACCTCTTGTTTTGGTCAGGGGTGAGGAGTATAGGTTCCTTGGTGAAATCTTCCTTGAGACTCTCAAAGGCTATTTGAGCCCCGTCTGACCAAAAGAACTTTGCATTCTTCTTAAGGAGAGCCGTCATAGGGAGAATCTTCTCTGAATAGTGGGGAATGAAACGCCTATAAAAGTTGGCGAATCCTAAGAATCTCTGCAGATCCTTAACACCCAGTGGAACTGGCCATTCTGTTATAGCAGAGATTTTCCTGGGATCCATGGCAACTCCCTCGGCGGATAGTATATAACCCAAATAGGCCACTCTATCCTTGTGGAATTCACACTTGTCTAACTTGCAAAAAAGATGATTCTCCTCCAGTCTCTGCAATACTTCCTTCACATGCCGGATATGGTCGGACATGGATACGGAGAAGACCAGTATGTCGTCTAAATAGACAATGACAGTATGTAGAAGAATATCCGAGAATATGTGATCCATAAAACGTTGGAAAACAGCTGGTGCATTGGAAAGTCCGAATGGCATCACTTTGTATTCATAGTGGCCCAAGGGAGTACGAAAGGCAGTTTTCCATTCATCCCCTGCGCGGATTCGGATAAGATGGTAAGCTCCGCGTAGGTCTAGCTTGGTAAATATCTTGGCACCCTTTACTGCCTCAAGAATATCCGGGATTAAGGGCATCGGGTAGCGATCCGGAGTGGTGATCTTGTTCAAACCCCGATAGTCTACACATGGTCTGAGTTCTGTCGAATCCTTCTTAGGGATAAAGAACAGTGAGGCGCCGGCAGGAGAAGTGGATTCCTGAATGAGACCGTTGTGTAAATTCTTCTGGAGATACTCCTTTAGGACTTCCCGTTCGCGCGCTGATAGTATATACATGCGCCCAAAAGGGATTGGAACACCAGGTGCTAGTTCAAGGGTGCAATCATCTCTACGATGAGGAGGTAATTCTGCGAACTCTGAATTGGAAAACACTACTTGAAATTCTTGGTAGTCAGGAGGAATCTCCTGGATGTTATGTAACACCGAGGTAGTGCAATTCTTTTCTTGGATGGAGTGTGTAGAACAGAACCCTAACGCTCCACCAGAAAGGCAATGAGTAAGGCAATGTTCTGATCCTAGAAAGATTGTGCCGACCTTCCAATTAATGTATGGATTATGGGCTCTAAGCCACGGTAACCCCAATATCAAGGGATAATGTGCTGTACAAATGACATCGAATACAATAGTCTCTTGATGAGATGCAATCTTCATTTGAATCGGTCTTGTTTGTTCCCTGATAGGACCGGAAATCAATGGACTTCCGTCAACAGATTCTACTGGAACCACAATGGCTTTTAGGGAGCATGGTATATTCTTGTCAGTCTTCCAATGGGTGTCTACAAAATTCCCCGCAGCTCCGCAATCAATCAATGCGGGAACCAAAATTGGCTCGGAGGTGCCCCATTCCATTGAAACCTGAATGACAATCATGGGAGGATCGAGTGTGTCTGTGATTTGAGAAGTCAAAGACTTGGTTGAGGAACCTATTATTGGCTCCCTAGCCGCGGTTCCCCATGCGGTTGGGAGGAAGCGTTTCCCTGTCGTTTAGTAGGGGTGATGGGGCAATCCTGTACTGGGTGGTCTTTGGACCCACAATACATACACAAGCCTTTAGCTCTCCGTCGATTACGTTCTTCCAAGGTGAGTGTACCTCTTCATCTTGTGATTCCTATCTGCATTGGTTCATCAATTGGGGTTTTCATGGGACTAGTAGGATGCGTAGTCAATGGTCTCACAGAACGATTTCGACGTCGTTCTCTGAGCCTTTCCTGTAGACGGTAGTCCATCTGCATCACTAATGTAATCATTTCCGCTAGGTTGGGAGGTCGAGACACTCTAGACACCTCGTCTTTAAGTTCCTCATTCAAACCCCTACGAAATAGTGTTATCAGAGCATCATCAGCCCAAGAGGTTCCCGCAGCAAGCTGTTTAAAAGAGGTGATATAAGACAGTAGATCCTGTGATCCCTGTTTGAAGTCCAATAATTGCTCTTGGGAGGAAACAGTGATCTCTTGTCTACTGAACATGGATCTAAGACTGTTCAGAAAGGCGGGATAGGAGTCTAGCAGAGCGTTGTTTGTGACAACCAGTGGTGTAGCCCATGCCAATGCCGGTCCAGTCAAGTTAGCTATCATATGTCCCACCCTGTCACGATCACTCTGAAAGAAGGCCGTCTTGAACGAAAACTGGACAGTACATGCTTCGATAAAAGCTTTAAGTTTGTGGGGATTCCCATCATATAAACCCCCTGGAATGGGACCTGGAGGTAATTCTGAACAACTAGGTACCCTTCCTACCTGTTGTCTCAAGAAGTCATTTTCCTGTTTTAATGCCTGGACTTCCGCAGTCAAAGACTGGACTGCAGAAACCAATTGCTGCTGTTGGGCTGCGTCCATGATATCTCCTTGAACTATTGAGTTCTCTAAGGCAACCGTTCAGCGCCTGGGAAGCCCCAGTAACTTCTAATCTTTGTTTTGGGCGTTGCTAACTGTAATAAGTAGATAATTTACAAGTAATTTGAATAACACCAAAAGGTTACCTTAGAGAAACACCAGTCGTTCTCCTTCCTAAGCTGCCTTCTTCAGAAAGATTCCGACAGGGGTAGAGAACGAGTGCCTCCCTGAGACCCTTCCTCCGCCCACAACACAAGGAGTAAGGAGGGGAAGGACCCCAGGGAAACCCTCTGGGGAAGAAAACCCTGTGTCGATGCTCTGGATGGATGTCGTCTGTCTGGAGAGGTTCTTGGTACCCGGACTATCCGCTGAAGGGGAACCGTCTGAATAAAGACAGAGGAAAGTGGTAAGTTTAAGAAGGGAAACTAGAAAGCAGAATATGGGTAGAGAAAACGAAGAGTACCTGATCGGAAAGGGGGTACCACTTATCGAGCTATATTGCAGATCTTCCGATAAGACTCGGATAGGAGTAACCTTGAGGCCGTTCCCAAAAGAGAACGATTCTCAAGTCTCAATGCTGCGGATCGGACCCCGCATATCCCTGTTTCTGCAGAGGTGAGACAATATTAGGTGTCAATCCTGGGTCTATTTCTAACCCACGGGTCTACAAGGGACTATCAATTCTCACGTACCGCTCGCCAGGGAGAAATTCTCACTAGCAAACCGATCAGTGAGGTTCAGCTTGTAACGAGTGAGTCTGAGAGAGTCCACTCGAGTCTCCGATGTCGTGCAAGATTTGGGAGAAGGAGTCAGGTCTGAAAATAGGTGAGTGAAAAGGGTAGAATTACACAGAAGGAGTGACAAACAAACTAGTATGCAATAGATCCTAGTGTCGAACTCACGAAGCGTTGTTGTGGAAGAGTAGCAACGCATCCGCGCGTTGTCTGCAGGAACAGATGAACCGGCTCCGGAGCCGGGGGGGCGGTCCTTCCACCGCGTGGTCCTAGTGTAAACCTAGACCCACACCATCCGTAGCGGCGGCCATCTTGGGAGTAAAGATGGCCGCAATCCGTCTAAGAGACCATCTATGCCACAGAGACCATGGTCTCCGCAGGGGCATGACACAAGCGGGCACAGCAGTGCATGATGGTCAGGTCGGCGTCACAGGTCACCTGGACAGTGAGGGAATGGTACTGCTCCTGGTTCCTGTAGACCTCCTCTGATTCGTGGGGGGCCACCAGCTTCACGTGTGTGCAGTCTAATGCTGCCAACACATCAGGCATAGCCCCAATCGCATATAACAGGCCTTGTTGGCATTTACCTGTGCCTGGGTGGTTGGGAGGGCAATGTGCTGGCCCGCATGGTGCAGGAGGACCTCCAGTACATGCACCAGCGCTCTGGAGAAAGCAGGCTGCAATAAGCCATGCAGCTGGCTCGCAGAGTGGTATGGCTGTCATGATGCCAATCCTGCTCCCAATGTCTTCCTGGATAAGGGTTAGGAGTTCAAGTATTGTCTCCCTGTTTAGACAGTACAGGGTGTGTATTTGGCTGTCTGTCAGGGCCCAGGGTGTGGCCCTTGTGCGGGGTATCACAGCACGCCTCTGCCCGCCACTTGCATCCCAATCACCATCATCCTCTTCCTACTGTCCCTGGTCTTGTGTTGCCACTGCTGCTGGTCCAGCTCAATCAGTTGCACTCCAGCATGCAGCAGCTGCATGTCCACGGCAGCAACAACGAGTGGCAGCATGGTTGTGTTGGCAAGTGTTCTTGGGGTAGGTGTGGCCCTTTAGTACGGTTCCTGCGTGTATTGGATGCACCTGGGTGGATTGAGTGCACCTGTGGCTTTATTTCCCCCACCTGGGTCCATTTAACGGCAGTGCTCTGGTGGTGGTGTCACCGGCAGGGACTTGCTGGTAATACCGGCACATATCCTCCTGCATTACCGGCAAAGCTATGCTCATAATGTGACTGTGTTATCATTATGCCGGTGATACCGGCCGATGTTGCCGGCTTTGCCGCTGTTACCGCTGCCTGTGTTGCCGGCACCGGTAGTACCGTGGGAGTAGTTACCGGTGCCAGTGATTCTGGCGATAGGGGTCTGTATCAATCATGATTTGCCGGTCTGGTAAAAGTGCCGGTATACAGTATTATGACACTTTATTACTGGACCGGCAAACTTGTAATGAGCCCCTATGTCATAACATACTGGAAACAACAAGACACTTGTTGACACAATGTACAGACCTAACTCAGATATATAGGCAGTACTAGCTGTCCCCGGCCATGCGTTGCTGTGGCTCAGTCTGGTTAAATGGAAAAGAAAGAAAAGAGAAAGCGCACGTTTGTAATATGTTTAATTTCACAATGCTTGAGGGTAGTTTTTAATGGCTCTGGCGGTTCTCCAAGTTGAGGCAGTTTAATTTTCCCGGCAGCTCAACACATTCCTTTAGTTCCTCCATCAAATTTGAAAGCCTTCTGATAAGGGCACACTTCAGTCATGGTGGCGATGAGAACATTGCAGCTCAAACTATAATCATCAGCTAGGTTGTACCAGAATGCGAGGTGATTGTAATCGCGTGATTGCTCAGCACGGAGTCGTGTTTGATGCTGATCTTCTCAGCCACTCTCAGCCTGTCGCGTTCGAAGCAGATATAAAGCTGCAGAACGCGATCAGCGTGCTCGCAACCGTGCATCCTAAAGTCTGGCTGCACGTTGCTCTGCTGCTTCCTCGGCACATATTTGAGCCAGAGTGTGTTGCTTTTACGTCCAACAGATGGTGCTGGTTTGCAGTAAAATGTTTATTGTTTAGTATAGCGTGTGTTGTTTTTAAGTCCAACAGATGGTGCTGTTTTTCAGAAAAAGCATGTTTTTACCTGTCACAGGTGTGACATCTATGTATAGTAGGTATATAAAAACAGGCGCCTATTCGAATGCAACGTTGTGTCAAAACAAAGCAATCGGTGAAGAACTTTCAGAGATTTAAGGTTTTGAACAAACGAACATTTACATTTTTATTTATATAGATTACCATAATCAGATGCATGATATGTCTCTGATTATCATGGATGAATTATGGTTTTACATAGTTTCTGCCAGATTAATAATATTTATGAAGATAATTCATCAACTTTGGAAGCAGATCATACTGAAACTTCCTGCAATATAAGCCATTGATTTATATATAATAAATGTTTAAGTGTGATGATATTATGTATTGAACTATGTAATGTAATGTGCAATTTGTTTTATTTTAATATTTTATTATTAATTGTGTCAAATCAGATGAAGGAGTCAGACTCGTGGAGGGCAATTTCAAGGGTGTTTATTAAACTAAAAAGAAAATGCCTTTCTATCCCTGCTACTAATAGAGATTTTTCCTACCTACAAAACTAAACTAAGGGTGTTTGTCGATCGTCAAAATCAAAATTAGGCCTCAGTCCAAACCTAATTGCTATCTGGCCCTAACACTATGGAAAAAACAACATAAAAATATAAGCAAAAGCAATAGCCTCTCAGTTTAGGCTGTGACTGGCCGATTGCCGTGGGTTTTTCTCATTAGATGTTTTTCAAGTCATACAAAACAAATGATGGTTCAGAATATAAGTGATCTCAGCCTCCTGTTAGCCTCTTCAGATAGACTTGTAAGTCTCTATATAAATCAAATATCTAAAGTTGGTTAGGTGGAGAAATGTCTTCCTTTATTCCTTTGCCATCTCCTTGGCCAGTCTCTAGATACGTCAAATATGTTGACTTCTTTATGTAAGTGGGGGGATGTTTCCCTTATTCCTTTTTCACAAGCTTGGCAAGTCTCCAGAGAAATCAAAGGTGTCAACTTCTTTACGTGGAGGAAAGCTTCTCTTTTACACCAATTTGACAACTTTCTCTCTATTAGTTCTATATCTTGAACAGGTTGATTAAACCCTCCAGGTTCTCTTCTCCTTATGATTGTATGAATGTCACATATTTCTCAAGGTTTCTCGAGGCCTCTCTGGCTTTCAGGTTTACTTAACTTCTCTGGTTGCGTCTGTGTTTCTTGACAACCTTCAATAATCAGGTTTCTAGCACTCCCGTAACCCCCCTTGTCTGTTTCTTTCTCTTTGGTGGGTCAGCACGCCTCCCTCCACCCTGGGCAACCCTGTTAGCTTCTATGCCTTCAGGTGTGCTCCAGTGGGATGGCTTCCCAGCGGAGATGTTGCTGTTTACCCCTCTCGACAGCACCACTGGCACATAGGCGTCAGCTTCTCTGCTTCTGCCTGACTCAGCAGTCTCTGCGGTCCTCACGTCCCAAGTGGAGGATTAATTCCTCCCTTCTAACCTGGCCTCAGTGTAGTTTCTCAGGTCCCGGACCCATCACGGTTGCAGCATGGTCAAGCCACCAGGTAAGACAGTCCTTCCGTCCCCTCTCTCACTTCTCTGCTTCTGCCCAATTTGGCAGTATACGTGCCCCTTGCGTTCCAATGGGAGGGGTCATTTCTCCATTCTGTCCTGGACTCGATTTAGTTTCCTGGTTCCCAGACCTACCATGCCTGCAGCATTGTCACTCCACCAGCTAAGCCGGCCCTTCAGTCCCCGTCTTCTACTTGGCTGTATCGCCTTTCTCAGCACTGGACTATCGGCATCTCTGCCTTCTCTCTGTGTCTCTCCATTCCACCACTGGCTCTCTGGTGAAGCGCGGCTCTGTCTCTCCAGAGCGTCTACACACCAGAGGCTCGCCTCTGCATAGGATTCTGTCTCCTCCATTCAATGATCCTCGTCCCTTTATTCTCGCTGCCGTACTTCAAAGGTGCATGTTGCTTTTCGTCAGTTGCTGAGTTCAAGGGAATGCCAGTTTTACCTTGAGCCAATGATATAAAAGCAATGTCAGTATTTGTTGGATGCAAAACAGAAGTAACATCAGACTCTTCTATACCCACGTATGCGGACAGAGCATTCTTCACAGGGAGTTCTATAGCAGGGGGATCTTCCAACGCACCGTATAGGGAGACAGTAATAGGCAGGCACACAATATACAGCTTAACCCTTCACTTATAACTTGACCCACCTCTTACCTGTCTCCAAACCCCACTCTCCTGGGTTCAAGATCACCCTGGTGTACCTCGCTAGGAAGATGGTAAGGGTAGGGAAGATCAAGAGATTAGGGCAGGCAGGCTCCCCAAATACCTATAAGGAGAAAACACAAGGTTAGAGTAACTGGAGCACAAAAGGCGAGGCGGACAAAAGGAATGATGGTGTATGGTTCTTTTTAGTTATTAAAAGCGTACTTATATACTTTGCCGGTACACCAGCAGGGTTTGGTGAGTTTTTTACAAAAAGGGTCAAACCACAAGACACTATATACAACTTAAGTTCTCCTAAGCAGCTACGTTACTAAAAAAATAAAACACAAAAATATAAAAAGAGTCCTTTAAAAATATAAAAGTGTCTTTAGAAAAATATATACAGGATTCCAAGATGGCCGCTGTGGTGTGAGGATGTGTGTCATGATGCCCGCTCCCGGGGAGCCGGTTCAAGCCCTGCGTCCCCGAAAGCGGACATCCAGTCCCCAAGGAAGGACCCAGCAACCCCATATAGGGGCCCTTTGGACAGTGTCCTGGCGCCTATGGCGCCAGGCTCATAAAAGACATCAGTCCTGGCGCCATAGGCGCCAGGCTCATTATGAGAATGCTTGGGTGCACTTACCTGATGCAGACCATGCTGCAGGATCCCGGCCTCCTTGAGGCCTGAAAGGAACTACTTTACCTGTGGGACTAATTTACCATCCGGGCGTGGTTGGAGGAAGGATACATATCTGGAACTTCTTCCAAGGCTATTTAAACCCCACCCAAACAGCCACACGTGCTTCGCGTTGTTCTGCATCTAGCAGCTGGACGCTCACCGTGTCTGCTCCTGCATCCTGACTACTGCCACGCCTGCCAGCATCCCGGATCACCTGCAAAGGAAGAGAAGAAGAGAACAGAAGAAGGAAAAGTCCTTACCTGCTAAATCCGCATCCCGGAGACATCTCGCCGACAATCCTGAAAAGGAAGACTTTTATTTAAAAGCACATCGCGTCGATCGCTGCAGTGCCACATTCCACTCACCTTTACAGGGCGCCTCCATGTTCAGCAGCGATCATCCGGATTCGCAGTCACGCCCCAGCGCCTAGGGAGAAAAAGACAAGAACAAAAGGTGAGAGAGAGAAGGGAATAAGGAAAGCTAAATCTCCACCAGTTGGTTCATTCCCTCTTCATTTCGGGTCCGCCCCGCATCCTGGCATTTCTGGACCCCGGCCCCTAAGGGGAAAAAAGAGACATCAGCGTTAATGAGCGAATGAAAGACATTACCAAAACGCTCATTAAAGACTTACCTGATTTCTACAAGGATTTCACCTTTCATCTCGGGTCGGTGCCTTTTCCCCGGCATTCCGTACCCCGGCCCCTATGGGGAAAAAGACACTAGCATTAGCGCATTAATGCATGCACACAAGGGGAATCTCTCATCAAAAAACTTACCTGGAAGCCAAGCAAGTTTGGTTCTCACCAATACGAAAATCCAGTGAAGTAACTGGATACCAACGCGCCCCTGCATCAGAAGCAGGATGGAGAGCTCGTCCTTCCAGACCCTAAGGTGAGACGCTATGGGGAATCACAGAAGGGTTTCTAGGAGGGTGAGAGGGGAAAGTGGGAGGCCGATTGCATTACCCCGCAGACAGTTAATCCCCTATTTTCGCCTACAGAAGGGTACCTCTGCGAGCCAGACAGTCAAGATTTGGGGGGCCCGGTCCAGACCGTCTTCCGAACCCTGCGCATCACCTTAGAAGAGGTCACAGCAGCGCATACCAGGCCAGCACCTCCGTGGGAGTCAGGTGAGCGTTACAGAACGCGAAGCCTTCCTACAAATTCCCACCCAGGCGCTATGGAAACTTCTGAGACTGATCAGTTGGCCCAATTACTGGGGGAATTACGGGCCAAAGTACATGCCGCTCGCCAAGAGACTAATGCCCTCAGGAGGGAATTAATAATATCAAAGGAAAGAACTGATGACCTGGCCAGACAGCTTTTGCAAGGTCAAGCTGGACAAACTCCTCTACCCGGTTCCAGAGGGAACCCCGCTCCTGTGGTTTCCACTAACCCTGTGCAGATTAATCTACCTGGAAACATGCCGTTGGCCCCACCCGAACGCTTTGCTGGGGACCCCAAACGATTCGCCGTATTCATGAATCAGTGTCGTTTGCCCTTCCTATGCAGACCTGGGGCCTTCCCTAATGATCAGACCAAGGTAGCCTTTGTATTGTCATATCTCAGCGGCTGCGCTGCCGATTGGTCAGTTCCACTGGTTACTCAAGATGACCCGATTCTCCGTGATTTTCAAGGGTTTCAAGCAAGCATGGCCAGAGGATAAAAGAGTCACGTTGTTTTATCGAGGCCTACGCGGAGAACTTAAAGATGTCTTGGCCCAAGTTGTAAATCCGCCCCAAGAATGCACAGAGTATATAGACTTAGTGGTCCAATTGGATCACAGACTTCAAAACAGAAAAGCAGATCGGTCCAGGTTTGAGACCCGGGTGTTGGTCAAGACCCATGCTAACCCCAAGGGAGTTGATGTCTCTGAGCCTATGCAAATTGGAGGGGTTAAAGGACCCTTAACTCAAAAGGAACGTGAAAGGAGGCGGCAGTTAAAATTATGTCTTTATTGTGGGAATTCTGGACACTTTCTACGAGATTGCCTGGCAAAACCGCCCCGAAAGGCGGTAGGAGCCGCTGATAAAAACTATGAAGACTCTGTTTCGGGAAACGACTCCGCCCGACAAGCGTAGGGGTCTGCTTGCCGAGCTTGAAAACTAACTCTCAGACCTCGCATTTCATTGTGCCAATGGTTCTCGTAGATCCAGAACAGCCTAAGAGGTTGCATGCAATAAAGGCATACATCGATAGTGGGGCTATTGGAAACTATGTGGATCGTGAATTGGTCTCTAGGATTAACCTCCCTCTCCGTCCTAAAACCAGCAAAGATGTCATCACCACAGTCGATGGAACTGAAATTGCCTCTGGACCGGTAACACATTCCACTACTGAGGTGACTCTTATTGGTCCCGACGGCCATCGGGAGGGTGTTGTGTTTGATGTAATCAAGGCTCCACAGTTTCAAGTTATTCTTGGAATCCCTTGGTTACAGACACATAATCCTCAAATTGATTGGCGAGCTAAGAGAATAACCTTCCCGGATTGTACACAAACCTGCTACCCAGAAAACCTGAAGATTAATCTAGCATCTGTAACCTCTGCCTCCATGCAACTACCTCCGGAATACCAAGACTTTCAGGACGTCTTCCAAAAGGAACAGGCCAACACGTTACCTCCTCACAGATCGTACGATTGCCAAATCGATCTGGTGCCCGGTGCACAACCCCCTTGTAGCAGGATTTATGCCCTTACCGAACCTGAGAACCTGCATTTGAGACAATATTTGGATCAATACCTAGCTAATGGTTTTATTCGCCCGTCAAAGTCCCCGGCATCCTCGGCTTTGTTCTTCGTGCCCAAAAAAGAAGGCGAACTTAGAACTTGTATCGATTACCGCGCATTGAACCAGATAACGGTTAAAAACCGTTATCCTCTGCCTCTGATCCCTGAACTCCTTGACCAGATGAAGGACGCTTGCATATACACCAAGTTAGATCTACGGGGGGCTTATCATCTGGTACGAGTTAAAGAAGGCGACGAATGGAAAACTGCCTTCCGTACTAAATACGGATTATTCGAGTACCAGGTGATGCCTTTCGGATTGTGTAACGCGCCGGCTGCCTTCCAATACTTCATGAATGATGTCCTTCGGGAACTCATCGATGTTTGTGTAGTCGTATATATCGATGACATTCTGGTGTACTCCTCTTCGAAATCTGATCACAGAAAACACGTCAGGGCAGTACTTGAAAAACTGCGCCAACACAAACTATTTGCTAAATTGGAGAAATGTGTTTTCCATACCACAGAAGTCGAGTTTCTAGGTTTCATCCTGACACCCAAAGGAGTCCGAATGGACTCAAGAAAAGTGGATGCCATCCTCAAATGGCCATCACCTAACTCTGTAAAAGTGGTTCAAAGCATGCTTGGCTTTGCCAATTTCTATCGCAGGTTTATCCCGGAATTTTCACGCGTGGTACAACCCATTACTACACTCTTGAGGAAAAATAAACGTTTTGAATGGTCTGAAGAAGCCGAGCAGGCCTTTCAGGATTTAAAAGCTAAGTTTACCTCCGCACCTATATTGAAACACCCGCGTCCAGCCTAGCCATGGGAGCTGTCCTGTCCCAAAGAGATCCCGAAACCAACCAACTGCATCCCGTAGCATTTTGGTCCAGAAAATTCTCGGCACCCGAGGTTAATTATGCAATCACTGACAAAGAACTGTTAGCCATTAAGTCCGCTTTTAAAGCCTGGCGGCATTATCTGCTTGGCGCTCGACATACCATCACAGTGATCAGTGATCACCGGAATTTACAGTATTTGAAAACCGCCAAGGCTCAGTCATCACGGCAGCTCCGATGGGCTTTGTTTTTCACTGAATTTGATTTCGTGATTACCTATCGACCTGGCTGCAAGAATGGCAAAGCAGACGCCTTATCCCGAATTGGAATGGGAGAATCTGATACAAACTCAGAACCAGTACCAATAATTCCCGAACAGAGGATTCTAGGCATGACTTCGTTATAGACGCTTGAAGACATTCAAGCCAGAGTGAAACAACTCCTGGACCCTACAACCTTACAGGATTGGATACAAAAGGGATCAGACTTTACCATAGATAATGGTTTACCTTATTTCCAAGGACGCTTATTCCTGCCACATAAGGAATTACACAAACTAGTTATTTCCGGTTATCATGATACATTAATAGAGGGACACCCCGGTATTGCCAAGACAGAGGAAAAGGTGAAACGACAATTTTGGTGGCCCTCTTCGCGAAAAGATGTTAAATCTTTTGTGATGTCCGGTGGTGTTTGCGCCCAAAATAAAAGTCAAAAGAAAAGACCAGCCGGTCTCCTTCAACCTCTAGACATACCGCCAGCACCCTGGCACACCCTATCAATGGATTTTATTACAGACCTGCCTCCTTGTTCGGGGTACAATACTATTCTGGTAATTGTGGATTTGTTTTCCAAAATGGCCCACTTTATTCCTTTGAAAGGTTTACCTTTAGCTTCTGTCCTAGCCAAAGAATTCCTCGAAAATATTGTTCGGCTACATGGATTCCCATCTATACTAATCTCTGACCGGGGAAGCCAATTCATTTCCCACTTCTGGCGCAAATGTTGTCAAATGGCGCAGATCGACGTAAGATTATCGACCAGTCACCACCCTCAGACCGATGGTCAGACCGAGAGGACAAATCAGACCCTTGAGCAGTACTTACGGTGTATGTTACAGCAATCTGAAAGCAACTGGAAAGACATTCTTTGGATAGCCGAATACGCATATAATAATTCGGTACACTCTGGAACTGGCCACAGTCCTTTTTATACTTTGTTTGGGCATCACCCTCGAACCTCAAACCTTGACTCACCTCAGAACCTCGGAATGCCTGCAGTAGAACATCTGCATTCTACAATTACCCAAGCCTTCAAAGAGGCAACTACCCATTTACAACAAGCCAAGAGAAAATACAAGGAGAATGCTGATCTACATCGGAGTGAAGCACCTCCGTATCAGATTGGGGATCAAGTGTGGTTAGCTACCAGACATTTACCACTCAAAGGGCCTCGAACTTTTAACCCAAAATATCTGGGACCTTATTCTATTACGGCAATAATTAACCCAGTGGCTGTTAGACTTGATTTACCAGCTAGTATGCAAATTCACCCTGTTTTTCATGTGTCACTTCTGAAACCAGTGGTACCCGGAACCCGACTACTCAAACCTCCAGAACCTATTCTAATAGATGGGGAGCCCGAATTCGAAGTGAAGAACATTTTAGACTCAAAAATGTTTAGGTCAAAACTGTTCTACCTAATTGATTGGATGGGGTACGGACCTCAGGAGAGGTCGTGGGAACCCAGCGACCATGTGCATGCACCTCGATTAGTCAGGAAATTCCACCGACTCTTCCCAGACAAACCAAAACCCCCGGAGGGAACAACCTTGGGGGGGTGCCTTGGGGGGAGTGCTGTCATGATGCCCGCTCCCAGGGAGCCGGTTCAAGCCCTGCGTCCCCGAAAGCGGACATCCAGTCCCCAAGGAAGGACCCAGCAACCCCATATAGGGGCCCTTTGGACAGTGCCCTGGCGCCTATGGCGCCAGGCTCATAAAAGACATCAGTCCTGGCGCCATAGGCGCCAGGCTCATTATGAGAGTGCTTGGGTGCACTTACCTGATGCAGACCATGCTGCAGGATCCCGGCCTCCTTGAGGCCTGAAAGGAACTACTTTACCTGTGGGACTAATTTACCATCCGGGCGTGGTCGGAGGAAGGATACATACCTGGAACTTCTTCCAAGGCTATTTAAACCCCACCCGAACAGCCACACGTGCTTTGCGTTGTTCTGCATCTAGCAGCTGGACGCTCACCGTGTCTGCTCCTGCATCCTGACTTCTGCCACGCCTGCCAGCATCCTGGATCACCTGCAAAGGAAGAGAAGAAGAGACCAGAAGAAGGAAAAGTCCTTACCTGCTAAATCCGCATCCCGGAGACATCTCGCCGACAATCCTGAAAAGGAAGACTTTTATTTAAAAGCACATCGCGTCGATCGCTGCAGCGCCGCATTCCACTCACCTTTACAGGGCGCCTCCATGTTCAGCAGCGATCATCCGGATTCGCAGTCACGCCCCAGCGCCTAGGGAGAAAAAGACAAGAACAAAAGGTGAGAGAGAGAAGGGAATAAGGAAAGCTAAATCTCCATGTTATTAAGACTTACCAGTTGGTTCATTCCCTCTTCATTTCGGGTCCGCGCCGCATCCTGGCATTTCTGGACCCCGGCCCCTAAGGGGAAAAAAGAGACATCAGCGTTAATGAGCGAATGAAAGACATTACCAAAACGCTCATTAAAGACTTACCTGATTTCTACAAGGATTTCACCTTTCATCTCGGGTCGGTGCCTTTTCCCCGGCATTCCGTACTTCGGCCCCTATGGGGAAAAAGACACTAGCATTAGCGCATTAATGCATGGACACAAGGGGAATCTCATCAAAAAACTTACCTGGAAGCCAAGCAAGTTTGGTTCTCACCAATACGAAAATCCAGTGAAGTAACTGGATACCAACGCGCCCCTGCATCAGAAGCAGGATGGAGAGCTCATCCTTCCAGACCGTAAGGTGAGACGCTACGGGGAATCACAGAAGGGTTTCGAGGAGGGTGAGAGGGGAAAGTGGGAGGCCGATTGCATTACCCCGCAGACAGTAAATCCCCTATTTTCACCTACAGAAGGGTACCTCTGCGAGCCAGACAGTCAAGATTTGGGGGGCCCGGTCCAGTCCGTCTTCCCAACCCTGCGCATTACCTTAGAAGAGGTCACAGCAGCGCAAACCAGGCCAGCACCTCCGTGGGAGTCAGGTGAGCGTTACAATGTGCTATCCCGTTCTCCAACCCAGCCGACATAAGCAGGCCCGTTGGCAAGCTGATTTATAAATTTGCTGATGGCTCCAAACACTGTCTGGTAGCAGCTGCTGTGGAAACTGGTCTGACGGTGCTGCAGAGGTGACAGTGCCTCATAAGGAAAAGGATCGAGCGAGTCTGGAGGGGGAGAGGACCCCCCGCTCCGAGGAGGAATGGACGTCAGAAGCTGGATAAGAAAGGTGCCAATAAAAACATGTGTCCTGAACCATAGAACTTGCCCTTTCTGGACCTCCTGGTCCTTATCGCGCCGGGGCTTGTATTCCTTGTTACTCCCAACATGGCCGCAACAAGCGACTTGCCTCACACCAGCTTTCACGTCGCACACGGCACGTCCTATAAATTGGCCACGCCCCCGCGGCCCAGCGCGTCTCAACGCTATCATTGGGTAGTGACTTGATGTGTGTGCGCTGTTCGGCGAATCTTCTATCCAAGATCCTGGTTCCCTTCCTCCTTCCTTCTCCCTTTCCCTCTATTCGACTCCTGGAATCCCCATTCATAGCGACCGCTACCTACTTTCCTGGACATCCTGGAACAGCGGCCTTCCCGGAACTCTGAACACGCTCTGCAGCCGGACGAGACTCGAGCGAGTCTATACAAGACCCGATCCGTCCACAAGAGGAATCATCCCGCGGAACAGAGCAAGAAGCGATCCCAGGTGAGACGGGGGGAGATTTACAACAGTTTGAGACGCCAAACGACCGACACTTATACTGCTATGGAGAAAGCAGTCCAGGACCTTATGCGTGGCATGCAAGAGCTCACAACTGAAGTACAGAACTTAAAGGCTGAGAATGCTGCGCTAAAGCAGCTAGTTTTGTCTCGCGACCCCGCTAACAAGGACAGTGTGTTACTTGGTGGAGTGGTGGACAAATATGATGGATCGGCAAAATCCTTACGTGGATTCCTGGATTCCTGCTTTGTGCATTTTACCTTTAAGCCCTATTATTTTTCAACTTCTAGGGCGAAGGTGGGCTTCATTATCCCGCACCTCACAGGGAACGCGTTAACCTGGGCTACGCCCTTAGTTAAGTCAGGGGATGCCCTCCTGGATGATTATGATGGATTCATTCAGGCACTCAAGACTATGTTCGACTGCCCAGAAAAGGTTTTTAGTGCTCAAGAACGCTTACTTGATTTCCGACAGGGTACCCAGGATATGCTAACATACGTTACTAGATTCAAACAACTGGTCAAGGAAGCGGATTGGTCCTCTGAAGCAAGTTTCACTCTATTTCGCAGGGGTCTAAACGAGGACATTAACAATGAATTAGCCCGGGTGGCTCGTCCTAGTTCCTTCCAGGCTCTTATGGATCTAGCACTGCAGATAGACTTTCGAATCCAGGAAAGAAAGGCTGAAAGAAGAAAGACCAAGACACCTTCTCAAAAGAATTCCCTTGAGACCTCTGTTAAAACCGATTCTGACCCAACCCCTGACACAGATGCGGAACCCATGCAAATCGGAGCCTTCCGTGGGCCTATTTCCCCTCAAGAAAGGATGAGAAGGATCCACACAGGCCTGTGCATGTATTGTGCCTCGGATAAACATCTTGTTAGAGGATGCCCTCTAGCCCCTCCACGGCGTTCGGGAAACGCCAGCTCCCGGTCCTAGATGGAGCGAGGTGTCGGGAGAGAGATGTTTGCTCCACATCAATTCCATCCTTTTTTTTTTTTTTTGGATAACATATTTTATTGGTGTTTTAAAACAAACAGATAAACAATCAATACATGCACACTGCTGGTATTGGTCATTGGCTGTCTCTGATTGAAGTACACATAATATTGCAAATTGGGTCAACTTTTTATCCGAACCCGGGAACAACACCCAGCTGCTTTATCCTGCGGGCGCCGTGGGCATCAGGGGGGCGCTTTTTGACATATCCCAGTGGCCAACTCTCCTGTGTTAGCCCTCATTGGGCTTCTTCCCATTTCTGCCACACTTTCGGCGCTTTAGCCGGGCATCTTCTGGCTGAGTATACCCTGTATTCCATTGCGACACAAATATCCACATCTGTCCTCCATTGTTCATAGCTCGGTGTTTGGTCCGAGCACCATTTCTGAGCAATGTTCCTTTTCAAAAGTGCAGTAGTGGTGAACAGAAGCAGTTTTTCATATCTAGATAGATCAATTTCATCATCTATTCCCAACAGTAATAGCTTAGGGTTTCTGGGAATTGTTTTTCCCATAACTCTGGAGAGTTCCACACAACATGCCTCCCAAAGTGGTTGGATGTCTGTGCAATCCCACAGGATGTGGAAGAAGGTGCCTTCTTCTGTTTTGCATCGCAGGCAATTCGGGTCATTTGTCCTTCCCCATCTATATAGGGCTACCCTAGGATAGTATACTCTATGTAGTATCTTTAACTGGATCAGTCTAAGCCTTGATGATATTGCTATCTCCCTAGGGAACATCAATGCTGTGACCCATTCCTCTGGATGCCCCCACATCCGACTCCCATTTGGTCCGCAGCGACAGCAGATCTGGTGTGCCAAAGGAACTTATGGCACTGTACAGAACCAATGTCACTTTATGGGTGATTTGTTCCGGGAATACGTTTCTTTCAATGGGGGTAAAGTCCGGCAGAGAAATCTCTTTGGTCTGAAGCCTGGGAGGACAATTTGTCCTCCCAGGCTTCAGACCATCGGAATCCCTTCCATGTTTCGTTAGTTCTTAACAGTATTGCGAGCGGTTCGATTGCTATTGCAAATATCATAGCTGACAGTGGGCATCCTTGCCTGGTCCCTGTGCCAATTTCAAAGGGGTCTGATACGTGACCATTCACTTTCGTGACGGCTAATGGAGATTTATACAGTAATTTAACCCAACTCATAAATTGGGGCCCAAATCCCATTCTATGCATTATTTCCCAGATCGCATCCCACCTAATAGAATCAAATGCCTTCTCGAAGTCCACTGCCAACAGGGCTAGAGGGCCTCGGATAGTGGTCGCATTTTCCATTGCCGTGAATAATCGATGTATATTCATCCGCGTGGATCTTTGCGGCATGAAACCACACTGATCCGGGTGGATCAAGGAGGGTATGACTTGCTGGAGTCTATTGGCTAATGTTTTCGCTAGGATTTTGGTTTCGGTGTTGATGAGGAAAATAGGTCTATACGAGCTGCAGCAATCTGGGGGTTTGTCCGCCTTGGGTATGACCACTATGGTGGCCTGTCTCAGGTCCTGTGGGAGGGACCCTTTGCTGCGGGAGGTTTCATACATTTTCAGTAAGTGTGGTGCAATTAAGCTTGTGCCTATTTTCTTCCACACCTCAACGGGAAAACCGTTGGGTCCCGTGGTTTTCCCGGGTTGGAGGTCCGCTATGGCTGCAGACAGTTCATCCTCTGTTATGTTAGTTTCTAGCAGGGCTCTTTGTTCAGGCATCAAGGAGGGAAGGGTGATTTCCGAGATGTCCGTGGTGTTAATAGGGGAGGTTGGCGCTCCATAAAGTTAAATATAATAGGCTGCGAACCCTTCCGCTATGTCGCGGTCCGCTGTTATTAGTATATTCCCCTGTGATCTAATTGCTCTTACATGTCGGAGCCCCTCGTCTCGCTTCTCCAGCCATGCCAACATTTTGCCTGCCTTGTCCCCGGTTTCGTACACTCTGGCACGCATCGCTGCGTGTGCCTGTTTGGCATTGTCCAGGGCGACGTTCTGGAACTGTTTTTGTGCTAATTGTAACTCGCGATGAGATTCTGGGAGGTCCTGGGATAGATGAGCTACCTCTGCCTCTTGCACTCGCGCTTCAGCCGCCCGGATTGCTGCGACCTGTTTCCTCTTATGGGCTGTGATCTGGGATATAAGTTCCCCCCTCAGTACTGGTTTATAAGCCTCCCACAGTGTTACAGGGCTATCCACGGAGGTTGTGTTCAATTCAAAGTATGATTCTGTCGCATTTTTAACATGCTCCACTAAATCGGGGAAGCCCAGTTAATAATTATTTAACCTCCATGTGGGTGGGGGGACCGGTCTGTGGGTAATAAGCTCTAACATGAGCGGTGAGTGGTCTGATATACCTCTGGGTAGGAGGTGTGCATCAGTCGCTAGATGTAATTCGGACGTCGGGAGAAAAAAATAATCAAGCCTGGATAGTGAGGCGTGTGCTCCGGAGAGAAACGAGTATTCTCTTGTGCCGGGGTGTAAGTGTCTCCACACATCTTTCAGGCCTATTGCGTCAACGAATGTGGCCAATTTGGTATGCGCGGCTGGATTTCTCGAACGGATATGCGTACGGTCAAGTTCCAAATTCATGACTTCGTTAAAATCTCCCCCCACCACTACCAAGTTCGAGGAATCTGCCGCTAACATATGCGTTATATCGTTAAGTAAAGCGGTAAATAAGGTTGGTGGTGCGTATATGGCTAGCATGGATATAGACCGCTCCCAGAGAGTCGCGGTTATGTAAACAAATCTACCTCCCGTATCCTGTGTGACAGATAGGAGATTCAATGGTAGTCGCTTGTGTACCAGGATCAGTACTCCCCTGGCTCCCATGGAGAAACCTGAGTGTAACGCAATGCGGCAATTGGTTCGCTTAAAGAGGTTACAGTTGGCACCCGCCAGGTGCGTTTCGGTTAGAAAGGCCACATCGGGCGCATATCGGTTCAGATATTGTAGTACAAGGCGCCTCTTGATACTGCTGCCCAGCCCGTTCACATTCCAAGTCATTATCTTAATGGATTTGGTCTTGCTTTCAATGGCGTGTTCTGTCATGGTGGTCGGGAATTGGGTGTGCCGGGTAATGCTGTATGTGTCCCCGGATGGTGACCCCTGTCCGCCCAATGGGAGCCAGACCCCAACCCGCAGCGCGCATCAATCCTAAAACAGTAAACTAGACAAACAAACTCTGTCATGAAAACAAACTCCCCTGCCCTCTCCCCATACTCCACCCCGACTTGAAGTATCTGTCGCCCAAACATTAGGCCGAGCTTGACTAGGGTCTGCTCAGACTGAACAATTAGTCAATACATTTGGTATAACTTGTTTGTGTTTCTCTCGCTGTTACTTGACGCTAGTCCTATCACTTTTGTCAGGGGAGGCCCAATTGAGCTGCCATTTCTTTGTTCTGCGGGGGAAATCTGACGGTGCGTTGCCAACGGGTATCTCAACTTAAAGTTCATTGCAGATGTCGGAGGTTATGTTGGTGTCAACATATGCCTGCCCGCCTCAGTTGGCTTCTCTTGGCGGTGGTTCATCCTGGTCTTGCAGTAGCTGTGCATTCGGGAGTCTGTCCGGGCGCGGTCTATTCCGTTCACGCTCCCTCCTGTTTATTGGGCCCCAATCTCCCTCCAGGTTATTTTCTGCCCAGTTCCACGCATCTTTTGGATCATTAAAGTGCACTGTTGTGCCATTATGGTAAATTTTCAGCTGTGCCGGGAACAGGAGGCCATATTTGACGTTTTGGATCTGTAGCCTTTTCTTGAGCTGGTCAAAGGATTGGCGTGCTCTTTGCACTTCCCTGGTGAAGTCCGGGAAGAAGGCAATTTTAGAACCGTTATAGGTCATGGAACCTTTGGATCTAGCCATTTGCAGTAGCGTGTCTCGGTCCCTGTAATTTAGGATTTTGGCAATCACTGTGCGGGGTGGGGCCCCAGGCGTTGGTCTGCCTGTTGGGACTCGATGGGCACGTTCAATAGAGAAGAGTTTTGAAAACTTCTTTGGGGCATATAGATCCATGAGCAGTTGTTCAAGGAATAGTTCCATGGAGGGGCCTTCACTTTTCTCAGGTAGTCCCAGAATTCGTATATTATTTCACCTAGAGCGTCCCTCCCCCTCCTCCACTCGTTCTTCTAGAGTTTTAACGCGTTGCAGTACTCTGGTCATCTGTTGACTCATGTTTCGGAGGTCATCCTCCGTGTTGGATATGCGAGTTTCCGCCTCTCCCGTGCGAGACGTGAGTTTCTGCAAATCATGGCGTAGGAGGGACACTTCTGTGCTGATGCCATCCATTTTAATCTCCATAGCCGTTCTGGAATTAGCTATGATATTCATAATGTCTTTGAGAGAGGGTTTGGGTTCCTCATCTTCAGTAGATACCGTTTTCTCCTGTGTCGGCTCCATGGCCAGTGTGGGCACTGCGTATTGCTCCATTTTACTTTGTGTAGTGCCTCTTCTGCCCTTGTCTTTACCCATATCCACTTCTATCACTGATCCGGCATTCAGTAAGGATCCGTCTGCCACTTTCAGGGTCTCCCTGATTTTAAACATGTTGTATGTGAGACGGGACACAGATTTGACTCCTCTGGGCTGTTGCTCAAGGAAAGGGGCGGTTTGCATTCGGGGTGTTTTCGGCACACTTCAGTTATTGAGGGGGGGCGATTCTCCTTCCCTGTCCCCCACCTTCCTCTCTCCTCCGTGGGGTCGTCCACTTGCCCTCCGGGTTTCCCTCGCCCCCCTGTATGCAGGAGTAATGTGCTTGTGCCCAACAGAGTAATGCTAGTCCCTTCAGCTCGAGTCTTGTTTCCGTGTATCTGGGTGGTTTCCCAAAACTTTATTGCTGTGTGAGATTACCTCTGTTTTGCCACACTCCCAGCGAGGGTCTTAATGCTGATGTACCACGTGGTTTCCCTCCCTAGAGGCGAGGGCTATTGTTTGTTTCGCCAATTTCAGGCATCAAGGATCTTTATTGCATCCTCCTGCACCATGGGGGCGATGTTTGTCCTGCCCCTCCCAAGCGCTGCCGTGTGTTTATGGCGCTTTAAATGCCCTTCTCAGGCGAAATGTCGGTCCTTTGATGGCGCGTAGGAGAGACCCAGCAGTGGTTCCTTGTGCACCGCGATGATCGGGGGGCACGTCCCCTCAGGGGGGATCACAGGCGAGAAGTGTCACAGGGTTTTGCTGGGAGCGGGCAAGCCGGGAAGCGGGAAGGGACTGCTCGCAACCACCGCCTCCCGACCGCCCCTCTCCTTACCGTTTCACGTGCCTAGTTACGCGCTTCTCCGTCCTTTCCGCCGCTGCCTGTTACTCTGGAGTGGCAGGCGCTCAACGCGGAGCGGAGCGCCTGCGGCCGATCGGCACGCCTGGGGTCGGGGATGGTGCTGGCGTTCTTGTGAGGACAGTCGCCGGGGGGAGGGGAAGACCGCGCTTTTGTGGGCTGCGGCGCCGGGGGCCGCCCGCTCAGTGCCGGCGTCTTCACGTCTCCAGGCGGGGTCGCGGCCTTCCCTTTGGGTGTTCTGCACCTCCCGTGGGCCGCTGTTCTTCGCTGTGGGAGTGATCGGCGAGTTATTCCAAGTTGCCGTCGGCCATCTTGGATCGCGTTCGGCGGCAGCTATCTCCGCTTTTGATCTCCGTTTCGGTTTTCGGGGTAGCTGCGATGCGTTGTGCTGTCTTTCCGCCAACTTTTCGTAGTTTTGCAGGGGTGCCGCAAGTCATATTCCCCCAGGATTTATCCGGATGTTTTGGCGGCACCAGGAGCTCAGCGGGCTCACGTCTACATCGACTGCTCGCTGGCCATGCCCCCTCCATCAATTCCATCCTTGAACTCTCCTGGACAAAATAGTTTGGCCATACTACAGGCATTCCTCTCGCCCTCCAAAGACAAGACCTATCCCATTCTGGCCTTGGTGGACTGCAGAACTATGGGAATTTTCACTGATCAAGACTGGGTTGTTAGTCATCATATTCCGTACGAGACACGAAACACCATGCAGCCGGTGGAAGCAATTGATGGAAGACCCCTCTCTTCAGGACCCATAAGCCTGCAGACTAAAGAGATCCAACTTTCCATAAATCATCATCAAGAGCGGATTACATTCAACATCATTAAGTCAGCCCATTACCCCATGGTTTTGGGTATGCCCTGGTTACAAAAGCACAACCCGTATGTCAATTGGACAGCAGGATCATTATTCCTGGGCTCAGAGTTCTGTATGTCCCACTGTCTATCCCTGGACCCTTCCTCGATAACTCCTAAAGAACCTCCTAGAGACCAAAAAACACCATTCATGGTTTCCAATATCATACAAGTTCCAGAGTCCTATCAGGAGTATGCTGATGTATTTTCTACCGCCATAGTCCAAGCCTTACCCCCCCCCCACAGGCCTGAAGACTGTGCAATAGATACAGATCCCTCAGCTGTAATTCCCTTCGGCCGAATGTTCATCCTTTCCAAACCTGAGAAAAAGGCCCTTCGGGAATACCTCGACACCAATCTTGAAAACGGCACCATAAGACCCTCGAAATCTCCAGCGGGTGCTTTGTTGTTCTTCGTTCTCAAGAAGGACACCAAGGAACTCAGACCTTCCCTCGACTATCGAGGCTTAAACCAATGCACCCTCAAAGATCGATACCCACTGCCCCTGATTTCGGATATCCTGGAAGCTGTGAGAGGAGCCGTAATTTTCACGAAGCTGGATCTCCGGGGTGCCTACCATTTAATTCGAGTCCGGGAAGGGGACGAATGGAAGACAGCCTTTAGAACACCCTTTGGTCACTTTGAATACCTAGTCATGCCTTTTGGACTAGCCAATGCTCCCGCAGTCTTTCAGCGTTTTATGGACAGGGTGTTCTCTGATATGTTGTTCCTCTTCGTCATTGTCTATCTGGATGACACATTGATTTTTTCCAAAGATCCTCTAAAACATGAAGAACACGTAAAGGCAGTACTACAACGACTTTGTGAAAACAAACTGTTAGCCAAACCCGAAAAATGCTTGTTCCACGTTACTTCTGTTCACTACCTAGGATTCATCCTTAGCCCAGAAGGAATTGGCACGGATCCTTCGAAGGTAAAGGCCATACTGGCTTGGCCCGCTCCCACTTCTGTGAAACAGGTGCAATCCTTCCTGGGGCTCGCCAACTCCTACCGGAAGTTTATTTCTACCTTTTCCGAGATTGTTCAGCCGATCATAGCTCTATTGAAGAAGGACACCCCCTTTATCTGGTCTACATCGCAAGATGAAGCATTCCAACGATTGAAGACGGAGTTCACGCAAGCCCCCATCCTGACCCAGCCCGACACAAATCGTCCATTTCTAGTGGAAACGGATGCCTCTAACTACGCCATAGGGGCGGTCTTGAAACAGGAACTTGAGGATGGACTGAAACACCCCATGGCTTACCTTTCACGAACCCTGACCCCCAGTGAGACTCACTATTCCGTCCTGGAAAAGGAACTCTTGGCCATCTGCCAAGCCTTCACTGAATGGCGACACCTAATTCTGGGTGCTAGATATCCAGTTCAGGTCCGCACAGATCATCGGAATCTCCAAATCCTACAGTCATTGGAGTGCAGGAACAGTCATCAGGCCCGTTGGGCCTACTTCTTTGCCCAGTACCAGTTTCAAATCACTCACGTTCCCGGATCACAAAACATGATTGCTGACGCCTTATCTCGACGTCCAGACTACGCAGCCACTGAGGACAAGGCCTATCCTAAAATGTTTCCCCAAACTATCTTTGTAGCTCAAGCAATCAACCTCCTGGAAGAAATCCGAGTGCAAACCCAGTCCTCTGACCTGTGGAAGGAAATTTCAAGGAAGAATCCATGGAATCTAAGAATCAAGGAAGAATATCTATTCAAGGACAATGCACTGGTCATTCCTACGCAGAAATTACAACACAAGGTAATAAACCTCTGCCATGATACCCCTCACTCCGGTCATCGTGGTATAACTAACACCCTCCGTCTTATACAAAGACAGTTTTGGTGGCCTCAAATGAAGACCGACCTACAATAGTACGTCAAGGCTTGTACTGTCTGCAGTCAAAACAAACTTGATAACAAGAGACCGGCGGGTCTTCTACTGCAACCATCGCTTCCAATAAGACCATGGGAGTTTATTGCTACAGACTTCATTGTGGAGTTAGCACCTTCCCGAGGGTACACGACCATCATGGTAACCATAGACTTGTTCACCCATATGGCTCATTTCACACCTTTGTATAAACTACCATCCTCCTCAGAACTTGCTGGAATCTTCCTGGAACATATTTTCCGTCTCCATGGACTTCCTTCCAAGATCATATCGGACCGAGGGCCCCAGTATGTCTCACAATTCTGGAAACATCTCTGTCGTATTCTGGGGATCCAACGCGCTCTCTCATCAGGTTATCACCCACAAACCAAATGAGCCACGGAACGTGTAAATCAAACTCTGGAGCAATATCTTCGTTGTTTTGCCACCAAGGTTCAGGATGACTGGTCTCTCCTCATACCCCTGGCCGAGTTTGCCTACAACAATTCCGATCACTCAGCACTTAAGGTCAGCCCTTTCTATTGCAGTCAAGGTTTTCACCCGTCCATTTTACCTTCTGTTCTTCCACATCCCACTCCAGTATCTACTCTCGACTCTTGGATACAGACTCTCATCAACATTCACAAGGAAGCCAAGGAACAATTGAAAGAGGCTCAAACACGCACTAAGCTCTATGCGGATTCCAAGAGAAGACCAGCGCCCTCTAATTCTGTTGGTGATCAAGTCTGGTTGTCCTCGAAACTATTATCCCGACATCTACGGCCAAACAAATTGGCTCCTCGGTACTATGGACCATTTTCCATAAAGGGAGCCGTCAATCCTGTCTCATTCCGACTCAAGCTACCCGATTCCTGGAAGAAAATACACCCAGTCTTTCACACCTCCCTATTGAAACCTTACATCCAATCCTCCCGAAAATCCTGCAGACCCAGTCCTGCTGTTGTGAATGATCAGCTAGAATATGAAGTGTCCCGAATATGCGATTCCAGGTATAAACGGGGTCGACTTCAATACCTGGTTGAATGGAAAGGATACCCTCCTAGCGAGAGAACCTGGGAACCAGTTTCTAACTTAAATACCCCTCGACTGCTTAGAAGATTCCATCTCCTACACCCGGGCAAACCTGGTGGAACAGGTCTTCGGAGGAGGCATGCTGTCATGAACCATAGAACTTGCCCTTTCTGGATCTCCTGGTCCTTATCGCGCCGGGGCTTGTATTCCTTATTACTCCTAACATGGCCGCAACAAGCGACTTGCCTCACACCAGCTTTCACGTCGCACACGGCACGTCCTATAAATTGGCCACACCCCCGCGGCCTCGCGCGTCTCAACGCTATCATTAGGTAGTGACTTGACGTGTGTGTGCTGTTCGGCGGATCTTCTATCCAAGATCCTGGTTCCCTTCCTCCTTCCTTCTCCCTTTCCCTCTATTCGACTCCTGGAATCCCCATTCATAGCAACCGCTACCTACTTTCCTGGACATCCTGGAACAGCGGCCTTCCCGGAACTCTGAACGCGCTCTGCAGCCGGACGAGACTCGAGCGAGTCTATACAAGACCCGATCCGTCCACAAGAGGAATCCTCTCGCGGAGCAGAACAAGAAGCGATCCCAGGTGAGACGGGGAGATTTACGACAACATGTTTAAAATATACAAACTGTAATACTCCGCAGCTTCCACTAGATGTCGGCCTATGCACAGCATGTGAATCTAAGCAGATACAAGCATCAGAAATACGATTACGGTGAGTAATGTATCCCATATATATATATATATATATGTATATATATACAAAGTCTACAGAGTGAACTGTATTAAGAACTATTTATAATGACGTTACTTACAGGACAACCTGTCCAGGGTTGTCTCAAAGTCCTTGCTGCTGCTCTCAGGGTTCTCCTTTCCTCCAGTGCTCTTCAGTGGTGGTTCTTGTGGCAGTAGGTGGCAGGCAGCAATAGCAGCAACAGTGCGGCAGACCACCAGAGTCTTTGTAGGGCTGGCATTAGGTAGCGTCAGGCAGCAACATTGTGTGTGGGCCTCAAAGTCTTTGTATGGGCTGGGCTGCATATATCGGATGCAGCCCAGAACTGAGAGGCAACATGACCCCACCCACCCCACAGCACTTCCAACCTGGGCCACGTCTGCCAGGTGTGGCTGAGGGAGTCCAGGAGGGCCACCTGACAGGGGGGTGGACCCTTTTCTTATAACCAGCACAGAAGGGCTAAAAACACATTGGGCGCTCCCTTACTATGGGAATAGGAAATTCGATTAGCCTGGGGCGTGTGGCGGTGAATGAGGCCACCTGGGGGAACACTTACAGGGCCCAGTCAGCAGCAAATACAGGCACTGAGCAGAGCGCTCTCAACCCCCTTGCAGGGTTTGACCGTTGTGCTCAGCGCTCCGCTTGCACCAGAAAACAGTCTTTTTTTTGCAGCAAGGGGACCCTCAAGGGTCCTTTACTGTAATGTTTTCCTATCACGGTCCCTGACGCGTCTATTGCGCCAGGGATTGGATTCTTTTTTTTAAGGATCTCCTTCATAGCTTCTCGTGCCGGAGATCCTTCCTTTCTTCAATCCCCCAACTGGGGGTTTCATGCCGCCCCTTTGAACTATCCCTGGCCCCGACGATAGCCTTGGCCTGCTCAATGAATTTATCCAGCCATGATTGAGGACAGGCCACCGGTTTCCACCCAGCACCTTGAATCTCAGGCATCTCCCACAGTACCACTGAACTCCCAGTAACCTGCTCTAAGGAAGGCGGGACGGAAGACTGAGAGGAACGGACTGGAACCTCACACTGGACCACTGCTGTATCGTATGTTCATTTCATAACGGGCCTGCTCTCCCTGGAGGTACGACGGAGAGCAGCAGGGGCCTCATGTAGGTTTTCCCCCAGACTTGGCGGCGTACTCAACACCAAGTCAGGGACCCTATCTCCCAGTGGAGGAATGGGTAACTCTACCACGCCCAGCATGGCAGGAGCAATTGGAGCAGGATCGGGAACAACCTCTGAAGGAATACACTGAGGATGGGGTTCAGGTTCCCCAGGAGTGGGATCTGGATCAGCGGGTGTAGGGACCCACACTAGTGTCTGATCTAACCCTTGGTCTGGGAAGATGCCGAAATTATCACTCTCGGCATCAGCGTCTTCACTGACTTCTGGCTGACATTCTGATCTATCGGCCTCAGTAGCTGGAGAAGCTTCCCGGGATTGAGCCTTCGAAGGATCTTCTTCGGGCCTTTCAGCACAGAGTCACTGCTATTTCGTCACCGGCCACTTGGCCGGTTCTTCACAAGTCACCTCTGGGGTCAGCTCAACCTCATCCCTGACTGGGAGCAGGTGGTTCTGGTGTAAAGTCTTGATGATCCTCGGCCGTCCTTCCTCTCGCAGTCAGTAGACGGGGAGCTCTCCCAGCTGATGCTCTATGATGAAAGGCTGAGACTCCCACTTGTCGCCAAGCTTGTTGCATCCTCCCTTTCCCAGGCTGCGGATCAACACATGATAGCCAGGCTGAAGAGCGTGGAACCTGACCTTGGTGTCGTAGTAGTGTTTGTTCCCTTCTGCCGTCTTCTCCGCGGCAGCGTGGGCGAGCTGATATGATTGCTCAGTTGACGCTTGAGCTATTTAACATAGCTGGCATAGTTCTCACTGCCTGTTCCATCTGTGGACACTCCAAAACACAGATCTACAGGCAACTGGGCGTCCCTTTTAAACATCAAGAAATATGCTGTAAACACGGTGGCATCATTCTTCATACCGCTGTACGCATGGGTTAGGGTGGCCACATGCTGACACCATCTGTTCTTCTTCTCTGGCCTCAGGGTGCCCAGCATGGCCAAGGGGGTACAATTAAACCTCTCCAGTTGGGCATCCCCCGGAGGGTAATATGGAGTTGTAGAGGTCTTCTTGATGCCAACTAGCTCCAGTATCTGCTTGATGAGTGTTGATTCAAAGTGTGGTCCCTTGTCAGAATGAATCCTGGCCAGCCAGCCGTAGTGCACAAACTATTTTTCCCACAACACGTGGGCAACAGTGATGGCACGCTGATCTTTGGTGGGAAATGCCTGCGTGTACCGAGTGAAGTGGTCTGTCACCACCAGGATGTTCTGCACTCCTCACCTGTCCATCTACAGCTTGAGGAAATCGATGCAGACAAGGTGCATGGGCCCGGAACTCTGCAGATGGTGAAGGTAGGATGCAGGACGAGTTGCAGTCTTCCTGGTGACACACCTGGCGCAGTGCTGGAAATAATACTCGACATCTGCTGCTAGTCTGGGCAAGAAAAACGTTGAGCGGACCAACTTGAAGGTTCTTTCGCCGCCAAGAGTGCCTACAATGCAGCTCGGCAGAATCTCTGTGGCAAAACCAGGCAATGTAGTAGCCGGTCTCCAACTTTGCTTGCCTTGTACAGGATTCTACCCTTCTGCACGAGCGTCTTCCACTCCTTCAGCATTGCAGCTTGCTCTGGGTCATGAAGGACGTCTCTGGACACATCCTCTCCTGTGGTCTTGGCTTTCAGGAATGGAGCGATGCCAGAATCCACTAGCTGTGACATATGGATCTTATCTCGGGTCAGATGCTGTAGTTCAGATTCCTCCAGATTGGTGATATTGCTGTAGATTGAGGGCACCACCTCAGCTGAGGATCCCAAGCTAACTACGCCCCTGTCTCTGTTTGGCTCATGTTGACATGCAGCCTGGCAGATAGCTCTGACGCCTGCTGAAGACAACTCCTTCCACGTGGTGGATCCAGCTGTATCATCCGGCTGAGCACGAGGCCGTAGATAGAGGGCATCGGCATCGATGTTAGTGCACTCAGGTCTGTATGGTAGACTGAAGTTGTATGTGGACAGTGCAGCGAGCCAATGGTGTTTGGTAGCATTCAGCTTTGCTGACTTCAACACATATACGTAAGAGGGTTGTTGTCCGTCCTCACTGTGAAGGTGGCACCGCAGAGGTAATCCTGGAACTTTTGTGTAATGCCTCACTTCAATGCCAAAGATTCCTACTTGTGGACTGGGTAATTCACTTCTGCTGCATGCAGGCATTGGCTGGCACAAGTGACTGGTTCCGTCTCACTGGTGGTCTCCTGGCAGAGAAGAGCCCCCAATCTCTCCAGAATCGCGTCCACATGCAGGATGTAAGGTAACTGCGGATCCGCGTAGGCCAGGACTGGTGCTGTGATGAGGGTCTGCTTGAGCTCCTCAAAGGCCTGCTGGCATTGGTCAGTCCAACACTCAAAGGGCTCCCGTGGATGATATAAATGGTCTACAGAGATAGCATTGTTCTTCCAGCTCCTCTGGATAGGTGGGTAACCTTTGGTGCGGTCCACAAATGGTCGGGTGATGTTGGCATATCCCGCAATGAACCTCCTGTAGTAAATACAGAATCCCAGGAAACTCTGCAACTCCTTCAGGGTTTGAGGTCTTGGCCAGGTGAGGAGGACATCCATCTTTGCCGGTTTCCCGGCAATGCCATATGCAGAGAAGATGTGCCCGATGTACTTGACACTTGTCCAGCAAAACTGCCACTTGTCCACACTGACCTTTAGCCATTGCTCCTGCAGGCGATCCAGCACCTTCATGAGTCTCCAGCATCCTCCCGAACACAATGATATCATCTAGATACACCAGTAGCTCCAGGAGGTTCATGCCACCGACGGCCTTCTCCATAAGGTGTTAAAAAGTCGCTGGCGCACCGAAGATCCCCTGAGGCATCCTGACAAACTCGTAAAAACCCAAGGGACAGATGAAAGGGGTCTTCTCACGATCCGCCGGATGCATCGGGATCTGGTAGTAGCCACTCCACAAGTCCAGTACCGAACACCACTTACTACCAGTCAAGACAGCCCAGTGTCTCGTCCACCCGGGGCGTGGTGTACTGGTCCAGAATAGTGCGGGTGTTGAGTCGACGGTAGTCGATGCACATCCGGACATCCCCTTTTTTTTCTCCAGGCAACGACAATGGGAGAAGCATAGGTGTCATGACCACTGTGAGGGGGCACACGTTGTGCCACAAGCAGGCTCCCACCAGAACCCTGAGGGCCTTAAAACCACTGCAAAAGGGCTCCTGGAGCCAGTCCTGGCGCTTTTGGCACCAGGCTCATATGTAGGAAGGAAGAGCTGTTCAAACTAGGTCCCATTTATGTACATGGGCCTTTAAATCCAACATGGAAGCACCCACATAGTCTAGTTCTAAGAACCAAGCCATGCGGTCTAGTGTTTTGGGTGTGGCAGGCCTGGAACTACTTTCCCTGGTACTACTTTACCTGGGCTATATAAACCACACCCTGACTGCAGAACACACTTTGTGTTATTCTGCAACCAGCAGCGTGATGCACACCGTGTCCAGCTCCTGGTCTTCAGCATCTTCCTGTAATCCCACAAGAACAAGATTATTCTGTCTTAACTGAGAAAACACCATCCAGTACTCAGCATCTCAACTGGGCTGCAATCTGTGGAAACCGAGAGAAGAAGAAACATCACTCACCTGTGAGTACTAGCTTAAGGACTTCCGGCGTACTGCTACCAAAGCTGCTATTCGAACATTGCGATCTGCAATAACGAGAAAGGGAAAAACAATATTAGAACGCGCGCTTCCAAAACATCGAATTCCATCAGTCTTACCTGAATTCCCTTGCGCTATGCCACGCTTCCATCTAGAGCACCACAGCAACATCTGCAAAGGAAAAGAGACATATTCAGGTTCGCTTTCAATATTAAACAACCGCACAGTGCTGTACTTACCTTAACGGATTCCGGGGGCCTGTTTTTCATCACGCTCTCATCCACTCGCAGCATCACAGCGGCCTGTGAGGAGAAGAAGAAGAAAACACAGGTTAGCTTTAAAAGACAATAAAGGCACTTTCTCTTACCTAGAAATTGCCTCTCCACCCGGCATGCCAGCATCAAGGCCGTTGCACCTGAAAAGAAGGAGATAAAGACATTAACGAATTCCCACCAAAAACAGAACAAAGACTTATAATTAACAAACCTACCTGCCTACCAGCAGATTCGGGGTCACAGCAGGCCTGGGCCCAAGGAAGGCGTACTGCACTAGTGAAGCAACTCGGGGAGCTCGCCAACAAACGTCAAGCGCCCCTGCACAAGAAACGCAGGACGGATAGCTCACCCTACAAATAACTAAGCGGAGAAAAGAACCCAGTGGGAAGGGAATCGGTCAGAGGGAGGTGGGAGATTCACCCATTAGAGACAGTTATCAACAATCCTCCCTTCTGTAATTGCAGATGTATTATTCAGCACTGGGCAACTACGCATCCAGGGTTCCAGATCTTAGAGCCTTCCAGATGCCCCCAGGGATAGCAGGTGAGCGTAACAGGGGCTCCTGGACTCCAGGATAATCCCTGCTTGCAGAAGATCATCCAGATGGTGGCCTACATCCTCCAAGTCTCTTGGGGCCAGGCATCGGGACTGCTCCCTGATAGGAGTGTCATCAGACACCCGGATCCAATGTTCCACTGCATGGGCCTCGCCAGGGGCTTGTGGAGAATGCCTCGGCGCGCAGGGAAAGCTGATCGCTTCGGTGGTCCTTGTACCTCGCCGAGATCAGGGAGTTTCCAAAGTCCAAGGTCTTCGGATCCAACGCTGTCTCGGATGAGCTGGTGGCGACACTCGCTGGGGCTACAGATGCCATCAGGTGGAACTGTGCGATGACAGTGCATCCTGGTACCTAGGTGGTTCTATTGGTCATATTAATGACCAGTACCTTGATGGTCTTCAAGTCTGTTCCATCCATTGTCACCAGGGTCCGCTGTACCAGTAAATCCCCTGTGAGCTCTCCACGTTCTGGTCCTCCATCTTGGTCGTTGCTCCCCGCTGAGTCGCATTCTGCCAGGAACCATCACAGTGACGTGTGCCGGGATTGTGATCTGCCCAAACCGGGTGGTGCGAACATCTTCAGTGGGTCCATCTGGTGGAGCTCTGGACCAGATCTTTCTTTGCAAGTATGCCTGTTGGCACATGAGGTGCATGGACAACGTGTTGGCATATCGTGGTCCAGCCATCTCCTGACATAATGCCGCCAGTCCATCGAACAACAAGGAATTGGTTCCAATCACCACCAGTGTTGTGGGATCTTCACTCCGACTGATGCAGACCAGAGCCAGGGTGTCGATAGGAGCAATGACTCCAGCTACATTGTGTGTAAATGCAGTCTGACCCGGATGTACCCCAGATATTTGCAAGGGTTGTCTCCCACGCTGAGAAGGTTTAGCCCAGCCAAGGGCTCCAATGAGATATGCGTAAGGTGTTTTCTGTAGAACAGCTCATAAACTATGGTCACCTGTGAGACGCTATCCAGAAGCGCTTGTGCCTGTCGACCAACAATGGCAATTGTCACAGTGGCTGGGGGTCATACGAGCCCATTAGGTATTGCCCATGATGGTCGGGTGCTGCGCTTTGTTAATTTGACTACAGGTGATCTTCCTCTCGGATGGTCTAGCCGGTCTGGGTGGATCCGGTTCCCAGATGACTTGCCCACTGGTGGCGTCACTGTAGTCTTGGGCCCGTCTGGTGGCACACACTTTTCAGTTTCTGCCTCTACTCGGTTGGAGCGTAGTAGTATTGAGGATTCAGATACTCTGCTTCCTGGTCCTCGCTGGTGTTTCCAACCATCGCGTGTACTGGACTATTCAAGGCCCAGAAACTTGCTGCAACTTTGTTGTAATCCGGTGGGATTTGTACACAAGCGGAAGGTGTGGCCCTCCTGTTCACACCTATGGCAGAACTGCTGAGGCTGGAGTGGCGCAGTACGCCGTTGGTTCACTTGCAAGGAGAACCTGCTTTGTTCACTTGCATCGTGTAGTTTTCTCACTAGGGTTCACTTTCCACTCTTTAAGTAAATTTACATGGTAGACCTGCGTTTTCTGGCAGCTATCATATTGAGCTATGAGATAGTTTAATGGACCCTTCTGTTCGAGGACTTTATATGGATCATAACATTGTGAAATCATTTTGTTTTCAGACTTGGGTAAGAGGACCAATACTGACTGTCCAACCGCAAAATTACAGATGACTGCACTTCTATTATAGACAGCCTGTTGTTGTTCCTGGGCCTGTCCTAAGTGTTTTTGTACGATTTCTTGCATGGCTTGCATGTGTCGCTTTAACTTTTGAGCAGTTTGCCAGATGGGTACTAGAGCTTCTTCTCGCTTCTTCTTTGTGACCTTCAGAAGGTCAAATGGAAAATATCCTAGGAGGGTTAATTTTTTTTTTTCCTGATGACAAAGAGGGCCTTGGGTATCATCACGTCCCATTTATTGCTGTCTGTATCTTCCAATTTTCTTAATATTCATTTCAAGGTTTGGTTGAAATGTTCTACGGAACTGTCAGTCTGGGCATGATATACTGGTGTTCTCAAGGTCTTGATATTCAATGTTTCTTACACCTCTTGCATCAGGTGGGACACAAAGGTTGTACCTTGAGCTGTAAGAATTTCTTTTGGAACCCCACTCAAGGGAGAAGCAGTAAAATATGTTTTAAAACGTGTTGTGTAGTATTATTACTCAGAGAATAGGCCTCCGGGTATCGAGTAGCATAATCAAGGATTACCAGAGTAAAGCAGATTCTGAGCTTGGAGGTTTCTAGAGGTCCCATGATATCCATAGCAATCCTAAAAAAAAAAGACAAAAATTATTGGTAAAGGTTGCAAAGGGGCGGTTGGCACAGGAGTATTGGCAATCTACTGAAGATGCTATAACATTTTTTTACATCAGCAAAGACACCTGGCCAATAGAATTTAGGCATTATTTGGTTCGGGGTGTTCCCTGATTCCTTGGTGAGCTGTGGTTAGATGGGAGTGTGCTAACTCTAACATAGTTCGTCTTTGACGTGAGGGTACCACAAGTTGTGTTCTACGTATTCCCTCAGGTGTGACATCGCCTCTACATAATAGAACTATTTTTAAGAAAAACAATGGACTGGCCTGATTGCATCCAGAGTCAACAACCTTGTTAAAGGCTTCTCTGAGAATGGGACCATTTCTCTGGGCGAAGGCAAAGTCGGGCAGGGGAACAACCTCCTCAATAGTGTGGGCCCCGGCTCCAGAAAGCTTTGGGGACTATGCAGAGGGTCTTGAACTTGATCCTAGCAGCCACAGGGAGCCAGTTGAGGGATTTCAGTGCCGAAGAGATGAGGTCCCTGGGCTTGAGGCTAAGGAGAAGTCTTGCGGTTCTGTTCTGGATGAGTGGTAGCGGGCGGAGAGTAGAAGTAGGCAGATTCAGAAAGAGGCTGTTGTAGTAGTCCAGCCTAGAGAGAACCAGGGCTCTGGAGACGGTGAGCCTTTGGGCGAAATTGAGAAAAGGTAGAATACCTCTGAGGAGGTGCAGCTGGTAGTGGCACTTTTTAGAGCTGTCCGAGATGTGAGAAGAGAAGGAGAGGAAAATCAAAAATGACCCCCAGGTTTTTGCCTCACTAGCAACTGAGGGCGGAGGGCCAAGGGAGGCCGGCCAGTGGGAAATTGGGAAAGCCGGGCAGGGGTCCCAATGAGGACGATCTCCATCTTGCTGGCATTGAGGCAGAGATCGTTAGCAGCACACCAAGACTGAATTGCGGACAGACAGTCAGGAATGAGCGAGGAGGAGGAAGAGGCCAAGGGTAGCCTGAAGGAGAGCTGTGTGTCATCCGCATAACACTGAAAGTTAGAGGTGAAGGTAGGGATCAAGTGGGCCAGAGTGGCCATGTAGACATTGAAGAACCACAGGGATAGGTTACATCCCTGGGGGAAGCCACAAGTGGAGAGAGTGATAAAAGGAGAGAAAGGACCCAAGTTCCACCTGGGAAGGACAGTCGGAGAGAAAGGAGGCAAGATCAGTGATGCCCAGGGTATCACGGAGACGCGAGATCAGGATGTTGTGGTTTACACTGTCAAAGGCAGAAGAGAGTCGAGAAGAATGAGGACAGAAGGAGATTTAGAGTCAAGATTTGAAAGCAGGTTTTAACAGGTATTCAGAAGAGCAGTTGCCGTGCCTCTGGATGCTCTAAAGCCAGACTGATGGTCAAGGAGATAACCAACAGATTCAGTGAGGAGGAGGGTACGCTGAGAGATATCTAATTTCTCCAGGAGTTTGCCCAGTAAAGGAGTGATGGAGATCGGGCGATAGTTTGCCGGGATAGAAGGGTCAGCAGAGGTTTGTTTTTTCCACATGTGCACAAGAGAGTGCTTGAGAGAAGTGGGGAAAACTCCAGTGGCGAAAGAGAGGTTGCAGAGGTCAGTCAGGGCTGGAGCAAGAGAACCAATGTTGTCCTTAATGGTTTTAGGAGGGCAAGTGTCAACCTGTTTGGAGGAGGCTTTCATTGACCGGACTTGTCTAGAGAACACCTCAGGTGTGACAGGGGATAGAGAGGAGAGAAGGGGGGGTGCCCAAGGGGGCCCAAGAGAAGTGGCTGCAGGTTAAGGTGTGGGGGAGAGAGAGGACAGGATGTCCTGTGTTATGGCAGTGAAATGGGCAGCCAGGGCCGAGCAAAGGCGGCAGGCCAATTTGTATTCATATGGTGCACCTGAAGATCCCCATTTCCGTTCTGCTGCCCTGTACTTTCGTTTAAGGGTAGCCAGCTCAGCGTCGTGCCAAGAGTTGCACTTTTTGGAAGGCTTCATACAGACCCTCATGACAGGGGCAAGAATGTCAAGAGTGTTGGAGATGGAGAGGTTAATGATTGAGAGGGCTGTGCCAGGGTGGGAGTCAGCCGTAGGAGCAGAAGGAGGAGAGTAGGTGAAGGCATAGGTTGCAGAGGGCCACGAGGAGTCAGGAGAATCAAGATGGGTGTTAAGAAGGAGGAGGTGGGAGGAGGAGGAAAGGAGAGACGAGGCTAGGTCAGCCCATTTAGAGAGAAAGATGGTGGGCTGGCCCGGCGGCCGATAGAAGGTGGCCAAAGTGAGAGAGGAGATAGGGGAGAGAGAGAGAGAGACTGCAGACCAGACATTCAAAAGAAGATTAGACCTGACTGGGAATGACGGAACAGGGATCCACTCAGTAAAGATGAGGGCTACTCCCCCTCCTGGTCTGTTAGGCCTGGGCACATAGAGGATCTTGTAGCCTTCAGTGAGAGGTGTGTCAAAACTCGTGACAGAGCTGGCCTTGAACAATGTCTCAGTAAGGGCTAGGATATTGAGATCCAGGAATTGAAGGAGGTGTGCAGATGTCAGAGGAGTGCTTGACAGCAGAGCAAGAGTTAAGCGTGGCAATGAGGAGCAGATTGCTGTTTCTGAAGGATTTACGAGGGAGGGTACAGGGGATAGTGGTCCCCCCAGTGAGCAGTGACAGTGCCTGAGAGACAGAGGTACGAAGGGTTAGAGGAGCCAAGGCTGACAAGGATGTTGGTGAGGCGAGTGTAGGCAAAGGAGTCTGGACAGTAGTAGAAGGCAAGAGCGCCGGTGTAGGAGGGGCCACAGAGGGCAAGGGGGCCCCAGATGCATTGGCGGTGGGTGGCAAGGGCACCAGAGAGTTGGAGGCTGATAAGGATGTCAGAGTGGTGCAAGTAGGCAAGAGAGCATCTACTGTTGCAAGCACCAAGGGAGCAGTTGTGAGAGAGGCAGTGAGGTTAGTAGGAGGCAAGGTAGTCAAGGTGGGCGTATCGGGCAAGGGAGCCCGGGTGTCCAAAGAAACAGCTGGCAAGAAAGCCCATGAGGACGAAAGTGGAATGTTGATAAGGCGAGGAAGAAGTCTATCAAAAAGTAAGAGGTTGGGATGAGGCCCTTGTACCAAGATGGTAACAATTCGATAGACATTCATGATGATCCTGGTGGTGGAGAATAAGGAAAGAAGGACCTCCCATTGGTGCCACCATTAACTTGAAAAAGAGTAAGGAGAGAGCAGAGCGACCATATGACAAGCCCGTAGGTCGGGAGAAGGAACACCAAAGAGGATGTTGGTGAGAGTCTCTTTTGCGGAAGCACTAATGTAGGTGTCAGCGATTGTCAAACTTCAAGGTAACTTTCCCCCATTCCTCCTCACCTTGTTCCTCAGAGGAGCTTTCCTGAGTTTCTGTCTTCCTTCTTCTATGGGTATACTTCTTTTCACTAGATTTCTTCTTGGTCTTAGTCTTCTTCTTGTGAAGATATGGACGTGCTCCGTTGGAGGCCACATTGTCTGGTGTATTGACACACCGGACCACGGGGTAACCCCGGAGCAAAGCCCCTGACAGGGAAAAAGCCTCCTGGCTAAAAAAAAACCCTGGTTGAGTCTTGATGAAGAATTTCCAATTAGAAATGATGACAGTGTTCCAAGAGTAATGTTTCAGTTGCAGATTCCCGGAATGAATAGTACCCAGGCGGTGCCTGGAAGTACAGGTAGTTGTAAAGGTATGCAGAGATATCATATACCTTAGATGTTCTGAATACACGTCTCTAACGTGCAGACAAAAAGGCAATGAGTATTGTGCAAAGATAAGCAGCAGTGCAGAACTACAAAGAATCCAAGGCTTTCGGACAGCAGAATCGTAGGCAAACAAGGGACCAGGAAGCCAGAAACCCGGAATAGGGTTCTGGGTAGGAGAAAGTGCACAGGGGCAAAGTACAAGCGAGAGCGAAAAGAGAAATCAAGGAACTCGCACAAACGCGATAAGGAAAAGTAGCCGGAGCACTCCCACAGACACGAGAGGGAGAGATGTCGGAGCACTCGCACAGACGCGAGAGGGAGAGAGGCCGGAGAACTTGCACAGACGCGAGAGAGAAAGAAACAGAATAAGGCGAAGGGACGCCTGAACAGGGGGGAACCACAAGGTGTGGAAATGCACAGAGCATTGGCTCAAAGGAAGAAAGAAAACTAGCGTTACCTACGAGAGAAATTTCCAAAGGTGCAACGCACCGGGCAGCAGAAAGGGAGTCTGTATACAGAGGCGGCGGCCATCTTGGTGATGGCAACTAGACAGTTAAACAGGTAACAGCTGGGAAACGTAATGGAACATTCAATGGTTCCTCCAGTAGTCCCAGGGTTTCCAGGAAGGGTGCATGACAGCGATGGGCAGGCGTGGCTTGGAGCCCAGTGTGTCTTTCTTGAGTTTCTTCCTGCTAAACTTAGTGAGAGGAGAAGGATAGGAAATAGAGAATCAGTTGGAGAAGATAGGTGATATAGAAAGTGCCATAGAGAGGGGCACAGAATGTGGAATACTTAAACCAGGCAGAGCAGCTGAGGTGCGTGTGAGGCAAGTAGGCAGGGAGGGAGCAGACGAACAAGGGTACACAACAGGACTGGGAAGAAACAGTGGGAACTACAGAGCACGGGGGAACAGAAAGCAACTACAAGAGTGGAAAAGGGAGTAACCAGTCAGCGCAGTACAAGGAAAAAGTAGGATAAGCACATACCTAAATCAGATTTTTTTTATATGGGGGCACCACATAGTGAAATGCAGGAGGTTCACAGATGGACTAAAGCACACCTAAATATGTTTTTTTAAAATGGGGGCACAACATAATGAAATGCAGGAGATTCACAGATGCACTAAAGCACACCTAAATCCGATTTTTAAAAATGGGGGCACAGCACATTGCAATGCAGGAGGTTCACAGATGGACTAAAACACACCTAAATCCGATTTTTAAAAATGGGGACACAACACAGTGAATTGCAGGAGGCGGTGTAGGAAAGAAGATACCACAGCTAACAAACATTAGAAATGAGTCAAACAGAATGCAATGAGAAGAATGGTTGGAGGAAAAAGGCAAGAGAATGCAACAGTTAGAGGAAAGATAGACAAAGGAAGTCCAGTCATCACTCACGTGAGGGGTAAACGGAGTGCGATGAGTAGATTGTGTCTGTGTCGGCTAGCATTATGGCTTGTTGAGGGTAAGGCGTCCTCCATGGCCCTACCACTGCATCTGTGTACCCCAACTGATTTGCACCATTGCATTTGATCTAAGCTGAATTGAGCCACTGCATTTTATGTGCCCTATCTGATCCCAGCTGATTTGCCCCACTGCATTTGTGTACCCCATCTGATTTGCACCATTGCATTCGATCTATGCTGAATTATGCCAGTGCATTTTATGCGCCCCCAACTGATCCCAGCTGATTAGCCCCACTGCATCTGTGTACCACATCTGATTTGCACCATTGCATCTTAACTATCCCACTGCATTTTGTGTGTCCCATCTGATCCCAGCTGATTTATCCCACTGCAATTGTGTACCCCATCGGATTTGCACCTTTGCACTTGATCTAAGCTGATTTGCCCCATCACACTTTGTGTCTAACATTTGATTTCAATTGATTTGCTTGCGTGATTACTTAGACCCGACCTCACTATGTATATGCCCTACTGAAACTCACTAACACCTGCCTCGACATCTCCCAACAATAGCAGGGATTGACCTCTTCAGCCCAACATGATACCGAATAATAGATCCACTACGTCTTGCACAACACTTACCTCCAGCCCACGAATCCCACACTCTGACAGCATCACCCCATCCACCTTCATTCCCCATTTGCTTACAGCACTTCACCTACCCCATTCCCACCACTAAGATGTTACCCCCTAAACTCTACTTGAACTCACCAGCCTTATGGCTGGAACACTTTGCTGCTAAACCTACACCCAATCAACCTTGCGCCCTGCATTTCAGAAATCTTAGAATAGGCTCCAGATTCCTAACTGCGGCCCCACGATTACACATTCCCACCACTGCAACCAAATTCTATCAATACGGCTATCAAACATATACACACACACCCAAGATAATACACACCATGAAAACTCCTCCTAAAGCTTCTCCCACCATCAACAACATCAACCATACCATTGACAATGCTACCGCTATTAAGGGTGCTCTTATTAATGCAAGGTCACTGATTGCACATGCATTGGATATTGCAGACTACATCACAGTGCAAGACCTAGATTTTCTGGCCATTACTTAGACCTGGCTACACACAGCTGCAGGACCATCACTCTCTCTGGCCATTCCCAATGGTTACTCCATCACTAGATGCAACAGAGATTCCAACCGATCCAAAGGTGGATGCGTCGCCTTCATTTCTAGAAGCTCCATAGGCCTTAGACCGATTCCTAATCAGCATGTGCCATCTGATGAGCTACTGTCCGTTAAGTTACCTGTCTCACCCACCCAAACCACCACTATGCATCTCATCTATAGGCCACCTGGACCTATCTCCACCTTCTCAAATGACATCACCACCCTCCTAACAGCCAACACTAAGCCCAACTCACATATCATCTTACTAGGTGATCTTAATCTTGGCTTCCAAGATGCCAAGGACCACAAAGCCTTAGTGTCATGCCTGCCACCCATGGGTCCGTGACTTACCCCCAAACGCTCCTATTTTCCGGTATCCTCAGCCTTCAGAACGGCCAGGCTGTTCTATACTAAATGGAAATTGGCCGGGAGATGCTACTGAGAGAGCTCGCGTCACATAACCAACGTACGCGTCATTGCGTTGGTCAGGTGCACGTCAGCTGACATTATTTAACGAGGCTGATGCCTTACAGTTGCGCTTCTGATCGTTTTTGGTATCTGCGTTCCGGAGCTTGCTTCTGCTGTTCTTCGCAGACGCCCTTCTTTTCATCGCAAGAAGCGGTTGCCTTTCCCCGCGTTCCTACGCAGTTTCAGGCAACCTCCCAGCTCGTCTCAGAGCTACTCCTCTCTTCTGCGTTCTTACGCAGCCTTCTACTGAGCCCCGTCGTGTTCCTATGCGACGCTCTTCAACCTGTTGCTTCGTTCCAAGACGGAGCCCTGCCACGTTCCTACGTGACATAGCAATTTCCACGGACTGCAAACAACACCCGGCAGAGTTCCACTCCATCTACATCCAATTCGGCAATACTATTAACCTCATTACTCTTTGTCATTTTCCGTAGACATTTATTTCCATTCTGGATATACTTCCTCTGCTAAATCCCATCCTATTTGCAGGAGAGTTTAGTCTGACAGTCTCTGTACTCACTCCTGATCAGGACTCAACTGGACCTTCAACTATTGTAAAGGGTTTGTCTTCCTGGATCAAGATTTTCTTTTCCTCCTACTACAAAGTGCACAGAACTTTGGACGCTTACCAGTGTGCACCAACCCGACTCTAGTGCAGCCCTCGTTCCGCCCGGGTTAGATTCCTCACTACCCTTTCCTTGTTGTTGTTTTCTCCTTGGATTCATCGGACATTGTTGGGACTTACCTGTGGCTGTACATCCAAGTTAGTGTATTTAACATAGGTTCTTACTGTCCTTTTGTAACAATAGCCTTCTAATTAGTCCACTCTCTATCGACAGCCTGGTGAATCTTGGTCCACTCCTGCCCTTCTCACTAATAGCTCTCTTTGACTGTGGGTTTTACTAGTCAGAGAGTGACATTAGTTAGAAGGTTTCTCTTGAGACACTACGTTCTACCTCTGACAACAGTAGATGGGAGAAGACATCGAGTGTATCCTTTGCAACTACCAGTCTGTATCCTTTAAGTGAACCTTAGACATTCCTTCTGTATCTGTTGTGTTCATTATCACAAACCTGTTTATAACAGAATCAGAAGCCATGATGGAGGGTTCCGATCCCCTGACTGTCCTCACCCAATTGGTGGCGGATTTGAGACAGGAAATGATCACAGCACAGGATGCCATGCGCCATCGTATGGACGTAATGCAAGACGCCATACGGGCCTCCTCACAAGGAAGGGTTACTCCAGAACCAATTGCTTCCGGTTCAGGTCTGTCTGCACCTCAAAGGGAATCCGTTCAGGTGCTAATGCCAACACAATTCCCTCTGGCTCCACCCGAAAGGTTTACGGGAGACCCCAAGACCTACCGCAGTTTTGTTAATCAGTGTCGTCTCCACTTTCTGTGTAGACCCAGCTCATTTCCGGATTTGACAACCAAAGCAGCTTTTGTATTGTCGCATTTGTGGGGCACGGCAGCAGCCTGGGCGAATCCTTTGCTGGAGACCAACAGCCCATTGTTATATGACTGTGACGAATTGCTCTCAGCAATGAGTAAGGTCTTTGACATGAAGTATGCCACTTAGGCAACCGATTTAGAACTGTTGAATCTACAACAGGGTAGTCAACCACTAGTGGCCTATCTCGCACATTTCAATCAATTGACAGCTGAAACACAGTGGCCGGAAGATAAGAAGACTGCAGTCTTCTATAAAGGGCTGTCCGAGGAATTGAAAGACGCCTTGTCAACAGTCCCTGTCGTGCCATCAGGATACATGGAGATGCTCGATCTAGTTCTCCAGATTGATGCTCGGAGATCCACCAGAAAGGGCGAAAAGAAACCCTTTCTGTCCGCTCCAAACCTACCTGGAGTTACTCAGACCGCCTCTAATGGACCTGAACCCATGCAAATAGGGGCTATTCGGGGTCGTTTATCCGCCGCTGAGCGAGAAAACCGTCGCAAGAATAACCTATTCATGTACTGTAGCTCTGCGGATCATTTACTGGATTCTTGTCCTAAAAAAATGGCAAAAAAGCCGGGAAACGCCAGAGCTCAGCAATAGTGGGGGTCCCTTTGCCGAGTACCAAAACGGACTCCGCTTTGTCTTTAAATGCTTCCATTGCAGTAACGGTGTCCTTGTGTTTTACCGACACCACCATTCAGACCCAGGCTATGATAGACTCTGGTGCAACTAATAGCTACATGGATATCACTTTTGCCAGACAGTCATCTATACCTATGACCACTAAAGCAGTACCCGAGTCAGTCAAGACAGTCGATGGTTCTGCACTATCTTCTGGTCTGGTTACAGAAGAAACGTTGCCTATCACAGTATCCTTACCTGATGGTCACACTGAAAAAATGGTTTTTGACGTAATCACAGCACCTCAATATCCATTGATTTTGGGTCTATCTTGGCTTAAATTACATAACCCTGTGATTGAGTGGGTCACTGGTCATATCCAGTATCCTTCGGATCATTGCAATGAAAACTGCTTTTTGGATTCCAGTGGGGTTCATGACAGCCCTGTCCTGGCGTTCCTCGAAGGGTTGTCGAGAATAAGTGCACTGACGTCACCTAAGTCACCGATACCTCAGGAATACCAACAGTTCTCCGATGTGTGTGACAAAGGCAAGGCTGAAACATTGCCTCCACATCGTCAATACGATTGTCCTATCGAATTTATTCCCGGGGCCAAGACACCAACTGGTCGAGTCTACTCTCTTACCAAACAGGAAGAAGCAGTCTTGAAGGAATACATCAATAAGGCACTCCAGTCAGGCTTTATTTGTCCTTCACAGTCCCCGGCTGCATCTCCTTTGTTTTTCGTCCCTAAAAAAGAAGGGGACTTGAGACCCTGCATTGACCAGAGGGCTCTCAATGCCATAACGGTAAAGAACCAGTACCCTCTACCTTTGATTAACGCCCTGTTGGATCAGTTGGGCTCTTCAGTCGTTTTCTCTAAACTGGACCTGAGGGGTGCGTACAATCTTGTACGGATCAGGGCAGGTGACGAGTGGAAGACCGCCTTCAAGACCCGGTATGGTTTATATGAGTACCTCGTCATGCCCTTCGGTCTGTGCAATGCCCCCGCAACCTTTCAGTACTTTATGAACAATATCTTTAGTGATTACATGGATCAATTTGTGGTCATATACCTGGGTGACATATTGATATACTCGGCATCCTTAGAGGAACACATACAGCATGTATCCAAGGTACTTCAAAGGTTAAGAGAAAACCATCTCTTTGTCAAGCCAGAAAAATGTGTCTTTCACTCTCAGGATGTAGAGTTTTTGGGATATGACATCAGCAGCCATGGAGTTAGAATGAGTCAATCCAAGGTAAAAACCATCCTGGACTGGCCAGTCCCCGTCTCCATCAAGTCCCTGCAATCTTTCATGGGATTTGCAAACTTTTATAGACGCTTCATCCATTCCTTCTTAAGAGTGGTGGCACCGCTCACTACACTAACCAGTCCCAAAAGTCCATTTCGCTGGACATCGGAGGCCCAGGAGGCGTTCGATCTACTTAAAGAGGCGTTTACCACGGTTCCGGTCTTGCAACATCCGGATCCTGAACTACCGTACATCGTAGAAGCGGATGCGTCTAATCAGGCCATTGGTACAATCCTTTCCCAGGTTTGCAAGGACACTGGGGTGGAACATCCAGTGGCGTTTTTCTCACGCAAGCTAGCTCCATACGAAGGAAAATATACGGTGACCGAGAAAGAGTTGTTGGCTATCAAAGACGCATTCCTCACATGGCAACACCATCTTCTTGGAGCAAAACACCTGGTGGTTGTGTATTCCGATCATCGTAACTTACAGGCGATCAAAATCATGAAGTGCCTTACGGCTCGCAAGGCCCGTTGGCATTCGTTTTTTGACCAATTCGATTTCCGCATCTCCTACAGACCCGCTAAGGATCATACCAAAGCAGACGCCCTCTCCCGTATGCACTCCGGGGTGGACAGCTTAAACAACACCAAACCACCTCTACTGGCAGAACACATTGGGGGTCATTCCGAGGTTGGAGGGAAGGGATTACCGGCGCCTGTAAGGGCACCGATGGCGGTAATCCCTTACCTCCGTATTCCGAGTTCCCTTTGCGGGTCCCTCTTTACCTCCTGCTTTTAGCAGGAGTAAATTACGGGACCCGCAAAGTGACCTTGGAGTAAATTACGGCACCGTAATTTACAGTGCCGTAATTACCTCCTTCCCCATTCCCATTGAGCCCTATGGGGGCAGAAATGGGGATGGGGAAGGGCTATGGTGAATGGGGAATTACCGGTCCATCCAACCTTGGAATGGACCGGTAATTACTCCATTCACCATGCCGGTATTCCATGGAGTAAATAGCTCCATGGTTGCCAACCATGGAGCTATTTACTCCATGGTGTAGTCCTAACTCGGAATGAGGGCCCTTGTCTGTGGTTGTTCAGTTCAGCCCTCATTGAAGAAGGAGATCCTAGATTGGGTATCACGTAACCCTCATGAGGTACATGAACTGCGTCTCGATATCAGAGATGGTCTCCCGTTTATGAATGGCCTCCTGTACCTACCGACAGAGGAGACACGTACCAAGGCACTGCATTGGGGTCACGATTCCCTGGTAGCAGCTCATCCGGGCCAAAAGAAAACGTTGGAACTGCTACAACGATGGTGCTGGTGGCCCAAAATGTCCCGTGATGTTGTGGATTATGTCTCATCATGTGCTCTATGTGCACAATGCAAAAACACACAGAGTAAACCTATGGGATTACTACGCCCATTACCGGTTCCCCACAGACCTTGGTACATGGTTTCCATGGATTTCGTAGTCGAATTACCTTCCGTCCATGGTTACGACACGATCTGGGTTGTAGTCGATTACTTCACTAAAATGGCCTTGTTCATACCCTGTCAGGGCATTCCCACTGCTAAGATTTTGGCCGATTTGTTCCTAAAGCACGTCTTTAGGTTCTTTGGTCTGCCCTCTATCATTATCACCGACAGGGGTTCACAGTTTGCATCCCGATTTTGGAAGGCACTAACTTCTGCTCTGCTTATGGAGGATCGCATGTCCAGTTCTTATCATCCTCAAACAGATGGGCAGACAGAACGGGTTAACGGAACTATGGAACAATACCTACGTTGTCTGTGTCTTCAGTACCAGTCCTCTTGGTTTTTGCTGTTGCCGGCAGCTGAGTTCGCGTATAATAACTCACAGCATTCCTCAACGGGTATGTCACCATTCTATGCTCTTTATGGACAGCACCCACGATCCATCCCAGTAAATTTGGAATTGACCGACACAGTACCTGAGGCAACTGACAAGTTAAAAGCTCTGACCGCCCTTCATTCCAAAATAAAAAAAACACCTAATAAAGGCCCAAACTAGTGCCAAATACTATGCAGACCAGCATCGGACGGCTGCTCCGCGCTACAAATCTGGCATGTCAGTCTGGTTGTCTCCTACACACCTAAAGATCCCGGGTAAGAGGAAACTTCTGCCTTGATTCATCGGACCATACAAAATAACACAAGTGATCAATCCTGTTGCTGTACAGCTGGACCTGCCCGCACGTTGGAGGGTACACCCGGTGTTCCATGTTTCTTTGGTCAAACCATGTATGTCAAGAACCCGGTTGCCTGTCTGAACTTTGGCGGTTTCAGTTAAGGGCACAGACGAATATGAGGTCCGTGCTATCCTAGTTATGAGAATGCGAGCCGGGGGTTCCCCACTATCTCATTGATTGGAAGGGGTATGGTCTGAAAGACCGATCATGGGAACCCTTGTCGAATATTCACGCTCCTGTGTTGCTCCGTCGCTTCCATGCGATGAGAGGAGTAAATGGCTTTCTAGTCAATTGTGAGAAATCATAGGTCCAGCCTTCCCAGAGGCCTTAGTTTCGGGAATTTAAGATGGACTGTGTCGCCTCCACCCTTCGTCTGTCCAAATCGTGCATTCGGGTTATCAAGCGAGAACTGGTTCACACGTTACAGGCTCCAGGTCTTTCCATTCGACAGCTAGCAAAGAGAATAGGCTTCCTGTCGGCATCAATTCAATTATACATTTCTCCTAATTTACTCACAGCCACCTTCTCTTCAGAAAAGATTTTCTTTTCTGTCGCACTATAATTTACATAATGTTTCTCTGTGTCCCTGCATCATTATTGTCCTTTTACAAACTCTGGTTGAAACACACCTTTAATACTTGGCATGGCATCTAGTTACAGAACATGAGGTTCTCAACTTAGTTTTCTACTTTGTCCAGCCTCTCCATATTCTCTTTTCTAGTTCTACTCCTTAGCATCATTCATGATCTTTGACCACCCCCGCACCTCCCGGTCTCTTCAGAACCTTTGGTTCCTTTGCAGTTTTCTCTAGTCTTTCAATGACCTCTAATGCTCTTCAAGATTCTCTCAGGTCTCTTCTCGACCTTTGGCTTTATCAGAATTCTTGTACACCATGTTTGTCCTGTGCAGTTTGCCTCCCAGGTTCTTTAGGGGTTTGCCTTCTACAGGATCTCGGGTCAAAACCGATTCATTCAGGTCTTTCCACTGCCTCTTGTTCCTTCAGCACTTCCAACTTCTTAGGTCTCTCCATGACCTCATGTTCTCTCAAACTTCTCTCAAATCTTTTGTAGATATTGGCTTCTCTCAAGACTTTGGTCAGGTCTCTCCATGCCATGACTTTGGGTTTTCTCAGACTTATCTCAGGTCTCTCCATGATTTTGGTTTCTCTTAACACAACATTCTTAACAATACTGGTATACCCCCTTCAGGGTTATTTTCAGGCAGACACTGTTCTCACCCTCGTGCCAGGAATTCTTCTCAAGCTTCTTCAAGAAAGCACACAGTTGTCAAGCTAAACGTCTGGTAGCAAGTCTGTGGAGAAGGACCTGTACCTAGGTTCTCTCTTCTACAGATCACTGACTCTTGTAGTGTGACCTCTGGCATTCCCTCACCAGAGTAGCAAATGAACTACCTTTTACCAGGTAGTAGCCTCCCCCATGTATCCAGGGAGCGTTTGAAAGCCTATCTGATGCCTCTCAATCTTTAGCCCTTTCAGATGTTTTCTGCCTTCTTTTATCATGCTGGAACAGCATATGGTTTACTAAATCAGCCTAAAAGAGTTTTTCGATTGTGAGGTTTGTTTTACGTCACCCGGTTATTTTTTCTCTCATCTTGTTTCATTTGAAAATGTTATTACATCTCTGTTGGCAAGGGCAGGTGTTAATTAATCAATTGTTTAACCAGGTACTGCACACATTTAGATCAGTTAATGCGGGAAGATATGCTTTCACTATGTTCTGCAGTGTCCATCAAACTCGTACTGAATGGGATCTGCCTTTTATGCTGACCGCAAACGTTCTGTCCCATCCCCACTCAATTTGGAACCCTGCTAAGTTTCTCACGGATGCATTTCTGTTGGTGTTCTGTGAACTACCAAAGGTCACCTTTCCTACAGTGTTTAATTCCGTTCAAGCAATACAGTTCAGTTTAACCTCATAACAACTACATTCTGAGTTTTCAATCTTGTGCCAGTATTCCAATTTAAAAAGCCTGTACTGTTGGAATGTTCACTTTTTTAATAATCTGACGGAAAAGACAAAGAATTAAGAAGAGAAACCAACTAAGTAACTTGAGAGATATTTATACTTAAAAGTATTTGGTGTATGTTTGCTTCCTAAAATAGGTATGACCTTTAAAATAATAGTTTTCTGAAACATTGTTTTTGGCCAAACTTGTAGAGAACTCTTTTGTTGCAAGCTAGGGTTAACAACGTGGAGGCAAAAGGACATGCTTGACTATATATGCCTGATTCATCTTTTCAGCTTGAGATGAAGCTTTTTGAATTGGGAAGATACTCTCACCCTAAAGGGAGTGCAAGCCCAGGGAATCCCACTGCATCTGCCCTCTGGGATGCTAATCGGGTAGCAGCCCTATCAGACCAGTCCCCTATAGTTTAGCCCCCTCATACAAAAGGATAATTAATAAGTTTCTCCAATTCGCCACAACTGATATAAAGATGTAGGCATGAACTTTAACCTTTTATATATGTTCTTCTACTCTCCCTCTTTGCCGAAGTTCTTGCTTATTTCATAAGTGTAGAAATTTGATTTGGTATTCTCTTCAAGTTCGAAAAAATGTCTTTCTGCAATTGTTGAAATGAGTAATAGACTTGTACTACTGGAGTTTCACAAACAGTCTCAGCATTAGGAAATGCTGTAGTTTCCATGGCATGTAAACCCTATGGGCCTCATTTTAAGGCTAGTGCTCCCGTAATGAAGGGGGCCGGTACGGGACCGGCCTCCTTCATTCCGGGAGCGCTGATTACGGGCTTCCCATCGCGGGACCCGGATCGCACGCCTGGTAAAACCAGGCGTCCTATCCGGGTCCCGCGAGGGAAAGAGGGAGGCAATAACAGGCCAGATGTAATCTGCCCTTTATTACCTCCCTCCCCATTCCCATTGATTGATTGATTGATATTTTATTTCTATCGCGCTCGTACACAAGTGTTTCAGAGCGCGACAAGGCAAGGGAGGGGAACAGGGGCGAACAAAACAGCGATCTTACTAGGCCCAGTGACATTGAGAACGCGCAGGTGCATGGGAGAGGGGGGGAGGGGAAAAGTGCATGGAAGGGGGTAGAGGTGGAAAGTGCGAAGCAGAGGAGAAACAGATAAATAACACTAAATAAATAATAAAGGCAACAAACAGTGGTAATGCAGCCAGCAATTTGCAAGTGCTAGGTTTAAGGCAGCAGACAGGGTAGGTCCGATAAGTGCAGGAAGAAAAAGGGGGGGCTGTATGGGTACAGACACAGACCCCAGTGCAAGGGGTGGCCCGGAGGCAGTGCGCGAGGGTGACAGGATGCGCAGGTACCTGGGCCCAAAAGACAGAGGGTGGCCAAGTGCACAGTGCCAAGAGAGAACAGATCAGCAGGGGAGAGGGGGAGCGAAGGCAGAAGAAAAGAGGAAGGTCTTGAGGTGCTTCCGGAACCGGAGATGGTTCTCCTCAAGTTTTAGAGTGGCAGGGAGGCTGTTCCAGAGGGAGTCCCCAGTCGAAGACAGAGATCTACCCCCAGCTCGTTTCTTAGAAAAACGACTGACCCTGAGTGAGTTGGAGGTAGAGGAGCGAAGAGCTCGAGAGGGGAGGTATTTGCTGAGGGATAGCTGAAGGTATTTTGGACTTAGGCCCCAGAAAGCCTTGTGGGCAATGCAGAGGGTTTTGAATTTAATCCTTGTATCCACTGGGAGCCAGTGAAGAGATTTCAGAGCTGGAGAGATAAGATCCCAGGGCTTGAGGCCAAGGACAAGTCTCGCAGTCCTGTTCTGGATTAGTTGCAGAGGGCGGAGGGTAGAGGCAGGTAGATTTAGAAAGAGGCTGTTACAATAGTCCAAGCTAGAGAGAACCAGAGCTTGATATACCATGAGCTTCTGGAGGAAGGAGAGGAAAGGCAGAGTACCTCTAAGGAGGTGCAGTCGGAAATTTGACTTTTTAGAGACCCTATGGGGCCTCGAATGGGAATGGGGATGGGTTCCTGCAAGGAGAAATTACCGGGTCCTCTTATGTCAGAGTAACCCGGTAAGTCCCCATTGCAGGAACCCGGTAATGGAGCCCGGAACGGAGGCAGCCATGCAGCTAAAAGCTCCTTGGCTACCTCCATTCTCGTAATGAGGCCCTATAACACAAAAGAATGTTGCTTAGAAATTACTTGGTGGGGTTTGCAATGCCTTGTCTAATATTTTTTAAACTCATTAACAAGAAATATATACTTAAGCCAAAAATGTTCTACAACGGTGCAATGCTAGTTTCTTTAAAAAGTCGGGCGCATTATAATGTTTCTTTATCCAAAATCGAGATGTCCCTACTGTGCATGCTAGAACCCTGGGCGCATGAATCAACCACATCCCCTTGAGTCCCCCTAACCAGCAACATGTCCTCTGGGCCTCCTGATCCTTCCAGAGATCCTCCCCACGTGGTCCCCCGTACAGTCCCTTACCAGCCCTTTCAGGCCAGCCGCCCATACTTTTCAAAGAACGGGAGCCACTGCCCCTCAATATTAGACCTGGATTCATCTATGTGGTGGGTTAGATACTCCATATAATTTATCGCGCAGACCTTGGTGATTCACTCCTTTTCCCTCGGTATTCGTGAACTCTTCCACCTCTGGCCAGGCAGCACCTACCCGCCACCATCATAACCTGAAACATGTGGCCCTGTGCCGCTTCAGACTCCCCATGTACACTCACACCAAATAAAACAAGCCACGGTGAGAGGTCTCTCTGGATCCCATCCACCTCTTTTATCCATGACGGGACCTCTACCCAATACATCTGCACCATTGGACATTTCCACCACATGTGTACAAAATCTCCCCTTTCAGTACAGCATTTCCAACAGTTTAGATTGTAACCCTCCCTCATACGAGCTATCCGCACTGGGGGGTAGTGCCATCTGTGGAGCAGTTTCAGGGCCTGGTGGCGATACTGGAGTGACGTGGTCGAGCGGTGGGCCTGCCTACACATTTTAGCCCACCTTGTGTCATCAATCTCACCACCAAGATCCTGTCCCCACTTCACTCTTGCGGGGGAGGCTCCCTCGGGGCTGCCAGAAGGAGCAGTTTATAGAGCCTGGATAGCAGTCCCTTGGACCCTTTTTGTGAAATCAAGAACTTTTTGAAATCCGTTAACTCCCTTTTGAGGTTCTCCCCCCATCTTTCCGCGGCCAGGACCCCCTTTAGTTGTAGGTAGCGAAAGGGTGATCATTTGTCCAGACCCCCCCAGGCCCAGAGCCTCCTCCAATCCCTTTAAAGATAGGAAGGTTTCCCCGTCCCACATCTGACCCGCTTTGCTGAGCCCGGCCTCATACCATTGTTGGAACACAAGTGGCTACTCGATCCCATCCTTGAGAGGGGGAGTCCAGATGCAGTTTAGGAGTGCAGGCCATGATGTAAGCCACCTGTTTTCACCACCCTCTTTCCAAACGGACCACAAAACCCCCAGCACTGGATGTCGCAGGACTCTCCCTGGGATGCAGGCTTTGGGCACCCACAGCCATTCGTCTAATGTCACCGGGGAGAGTGCCTCGTTGTACATTGCAACCCACTGTTTCCCCGTCCCTGGTGTAAAGTGGTCTACTAGGATACATAGCTGGGATGCTCTATAGTACATCTCCATATTGGGAAAGCCCACTCTCCCCTCCTCCTTCGGTCTTATCAGTGTCTCATATGAGATCCTATGTTTCTTCTCTGCCCAGAGATATCGCAGCAGAGTTCGCCTCACCTCTAGCAGAAATGACCTGGGCACCGGCGTCGGTAACATTTGGAACAAGAATAAGAATTTGGGGAGAATTACCATTTTTATTGAATTGAGACGTGCCATCCACGGAAATCCCAATTCAGCCCACCTCGCAATGTCCCTTTTAACTGCTGACCAAAGGGCGAGGAAGTTACTGGCAAATGAGTCTCCCGGGCTTTGCGTAACCTGAATCCCCAGATAACGAAACGCATCCCTCTGTACCTTGAAAGGGACCACCGCAACAAATTCCCCCTCAGTATCAGATAGTTTCCCGGCTATGAACGCCACAGATTTCCCCAGGTTAACCTTGAAGCCTGACATATTCCCGTAGTGCTCCAGACTGCGTAGCACATGCAGTATCGATTGAGATGGTTCGGACACATAAAGGAGTGCGTCATCTGCAAACAGGCTTATTTTACAGTGTGTTTCCCCTACCATGCCGCCTCTGATACCCCCCATTGTCCCCGACAGACGCCGCCCATGGTTCCATCACTAGCGCGTATATAAGCGGGGATAGGGGGCAACCCTGTTGTGTACCCCTCCCCAATAGAAATGACCCAGACTCCCTCCCGTTGACCGCAACTTTCGCTGCCGGTTTTGAATATAGGTCTGATAGCCAGCCCATCTATCTCAGACCCATTCCCCGGGACGCGAAGACTTCTCCCATGAAGGCCCAGCTTACCCTATCGAAAGCCTTCTCGGCGTCTAGAGATAGTAGGAGCACCCCTTCCTCCCGTACCATTCTCGAACTCAGCACGTGGAGAGTCTTTCGCATGCTGTCCGCTCCTTGCCTATTTAACATAAATCCCACCTGATCTGGGTGGATCAATCGGGGGAGGTGCATCTTTAACTGTGTCGCCAGGATCCTGGCAAAGATTTTGGCATCCATGTTTAAGAAGGAGATAGGCCTGTAAGAGGCACAGTCCCCTGGTTTTTCCCCGCTTTCAGTATCACCGTTATCAGGGCCTGAAGAAATATTGGGGGTATTGTCTCTTGCCCCCCGTATCCGGTTGAACAACTTGGCCATGGGCTTCGTCAGTGAGGACTTGTACTGCTTATGGAAGTCGGCTGAAAAGCCATCTTCCCCCAGGGCCTTCCCTGTCTTTAATCTTTTGATAGCCTCCACCACGTACCAACCGTGGCAATTTGTTAGGACATTTTACTCCCACTAAGGCCACAGGATCCCCGAGGGCACAGCAGAGGGTGCGCGGATGTGCAGTTCACTTGTGGAGCAGTTTCTTTTCACTTCAAGTGCCCCCCAAAGGCGGCAGGGCGGTGTTTAGTTTTCTGACATTTTTGGATTCCTCTCACCCTATGTTTTCCCCTGGTGGAGTCCAGGCTTCTAGGACCCCGAGTGGGATCTATGTCTCCATCGCCCGTTCCGCTGCGGGGCCCATACGGCCACCAACCAGGTCTTCAGTGACTCTCTGGATGTCCTCCTCGGCCACCAGATGGTGCCTCTGCCCCTGCCATTCAAAGGCCAGATAAAATCGGTGCCCCCTGCTTTTCTCCTCATGAGCAGCGTGAGGGCCGAAATATCCTGGAAAATGGCCACTCTGGAGTCCCCGTATTGTATTTCCCGAAGGCCCTTCGCCTTCTCCAGAATCCTGGCTATGTCTCTATAGTAGTGTAGATGTGCCAAAACTGAACAAGGGCCTCTCACACCCCCCCCGGCCTGGTGGACTCTGTCTATCATGACCCCTTTTCCAGCATCCGCTCCGACGAGGGCAATCCGTATTATGTCCTGCACTTTACCTTCCAGACTGAGCGGGGTCTCGACCCTCTGTTTCCACCAGGCCGAAGAAGCGTAGATTATTTCTCCTCTCACGGTTCTCCATGTCGTCTACTTTGAGGTGAAACTCCTCCTCCTGGCGTTGCACCTCCATGAATCTTGCTTCCATCTCTGTCTTTAGGAGGCCAGTGGACATTTGGTTGGTTTCGACCCTGTCCATTCGATCCTCCAGTGTGGACACTTTAGCCGTGACGCCGGCCAGTTTGGCACCCATGTCCTACCTCATGCCCCTTATCTCCTCCAGGATAGTCTGGATGTTGTTTTGAATGGAACTCATTTCTGCCGAGGCCGCAGGGGGACCCCGGCCTCCATCTCGGTGTCTTCTGCCTGGAACTGGTACTTCGCCAGGGCCTCCTTCCAGCTCATGTGTTGCCCACCCCCCGGCACACCCGTGCCCACCAGATGGGCGTAGCACAGTCCCACTGAGGCGCGGGTCTGCCTCACGGGGTCCTATTCAGTGATTGTGGATGGTGAGGCCTGTTGTTCAAGGAGGTGAGGGGTACCTCAGTATGGCTGGAAATGGCTCGCCGCGCCGGGAGTCTCTCCTCTGCAGTAGCTATTTCTTAGGGTTAGGTTTCTACTGGCTCTTTGTCCCCACAATGAGTGCCAGCGGTGTCACAATCAGCAGGCAGGGGGGCCTGTGACCTGCCTGCGGTTTACTCTTCGTTGGAGGGGTTTTGCCTTAGTCTCTGCTGGGCAAGTCCACTCCAACCGGCCCCCACTCCTGACATAGGATGAGTGCTTTTATGTGAAAGTTGGCCTCCTGTCGACGTATGGAATGGACCCACTTTTAATGTACCTCCCACTTGAACCTGCGGGCGCTGCAAGGCACCGTGGTGGACTCGGTTCGCCCCCTCTGGGCCTCGATCTGGTGGTTTCCCCTACCGCTCACCACCTCTGTAGGTCACTCGCTGCCTCCCTGTGGTGCCTATGTACTGTCCCCCTGGATCTCTGCATTCCCTTCACCATAAGCCTCTGGGCACTGTGTGATTTTAGATCTGGTCTCGGGTATTAGGCCTCCTGTCTCTCACACTGTTCACCATGCAGTTCTCCTTGCAAGGCTCTTCCCTGAGGGACAGGGGTGCCAGGCCCACTTGCTCCCCCACTGGCTATGTATCTGCACCTTTCCCTTCCTGTCGGGTCCTCCGGTGGTTGAGGGTGCACCAGGGTGCGTGGCTCCTCCCCTCAAGTTCTGGCCCCCCACAGTGTCATGGTCCGGGACCCCTTGGATACTATAAGGGCCACAGGGTCTCCAATCTCGCCACCTGCTTTCCTCACCTTAGGTGCAGCTCTAATTGCGTTCTCCCAGCCAGCGGTGTTAAGAGCATGCTCCCGCGTCGGCCCGGGTTGGGAGAACCTAGCTGGACAGGGGGGTCCCACCGTTGATGTTATAGGGTCCATGTGGCTGCCCTCAGGCCAGTGAGGTGTAGGTGGGGAAGCTTCCCACTCGCCGAAGAGGTGACGGCTCGGCGCCCCTCTGCTCCTCCTCTCCCCACCGGGGATCCGGAAGACGCGCTCTCTCCCTCTGGCGCGTGTTGTACAGCCGGTGGGGGACGAGGGGTGCCTGCAGTGTCCGGGTCACACTGCCAGCCCCTAGAGTCTCCTCTGGGGTGATATAACGGTTTGTGGCAGGGGTGCACCAGCTCCTGATTGTCTGGTGTATTGACAGTGCGGTACTCCGCTGCAGCGTCTCTGCAAGCCCGGGGTCGGGCCTCCTCGTTCTCTCCCACCGCCATGTGCTGCGTGGCTTGGGGGGAGGGGTGCCTCCGGGATACATGTAGCTGTTATAGGGTCAGGGAGCGCCGTAGAGTCCTGAGACTTCGCCCCTCTGTGGATCTTAGGTTCTGCCAGCAATTTATTCACCTCTAGAGCGTTAAGGGACCCTCTCTCCAGGTTTTCTCCTCAGATTTCCAGGGGCTAGGGACGGAGCGTACAGCTCAGGCCGTCATCTTGCCTGCACCCCCTGGTGGCCTCCATGCATTTTTTTAAAAAGTGTTTCAGATGGGGTTACATCCACTAGTTTACCCATTCCCTTGCCATTCTCAAAGGTGGAAATGGATTTTGAAAAAACAGAAAAATGCATGCAAATGATCCGAAATACTGCATGTAGTACAGCGAATAATCATATATTTGTGCTGGTAAAGCTATAATGAGGTGGATTCACAGAAATACAGCACAGGGTAACTATCAGAAAAAAAATCTATCAACATCATACTGAGGCCTGTATATCCTATATTCTCGAGTTGATCACCAAGGAGCCTTGCCCCTTCAAAATAAATATTCAGTACTGCAGTCTACTAGGGTGCATCCATGTTTCGGGAAGAAGGATGAAGCAGCATTATAAGACTTGAGACTTCTTTTGCATTTTCCTTTCAGCCTCCTTCATGGCATATCTAACAATCTGCCTAACTCTTTCTTCTGATAAGGAAGGGGACTATGCTCTTATGCTATCTCCTGTGGACTTTGACTTAAGAAGAGGGGGTGACTGACAGTCCTCAGACTGTTCGCATCTTCACCTACAAGTCACAGTAATCATACACACCACAGTGAGGGACTCCTTAACTATCTACACACTCATCGGTGCAAAGAGCAGGGGTAAACATTTCAAATTGCAAGTGTGAGGAGCCAGGAATGAGACACAGACGCAGGGGAGACATGTTTGTGGCTACAATTGTTTATTAAAACAAATGGGGTTCGGAAAATGCCTCACTATCCCTAATCTAGGAGGACTTCCCTACCTCAAACAAAACAAATGGGTCTGTCCTGTGTCAAGATGTCCAAACAAAAGTACGTCCTGTGTCCGTGATCATATTCTGGCCCTCACACTTTAAAATATCTCCAAGGTGTAAAGTGCATTGTCTCTTGATTTCTCAAAGTGCTCAGATGAAGGTTCAAATCCAACGAAAAGATTCCAAATGGCCAATGCTCACAGTTCCAGACTCCTTGTACCAAAGCAAACATGTTCAAAAAGAATAATCAGGTTTCCAAGAGGATTACTCTCTCTTCTTGGTGTATTCACTTCTTTTGGGGAAAACGCTCCCTTCCCCAAGCTTTCTCATCACTTCAAATTCCTAAGGGTATCTTTCTTCCTAAGGACTCTCTTTTCCTTTGCACACTTTTCTAACAGTTTACAAGCTACGGGGCATGGCCTTCCTTGAGATCCTCCTTCCAACAGTTCACACTAGTTCATACTCTCAGGGGCATGCTCCTTCCTTGAGACCCAGTATAATATGCACCCATATTAGTTCTTAACAGTTCACACAATAGTTCAAACTCTCAAGGACATGATCTTTCTGTGGGACACAGTACAATATGCACCCATATTTGACTTCACCTGGTATACCCTCCTGTCAGGACTTTTTAGTGCAAACATTTAACTTAACTTCACCTGGTATAATCCCCTGCCAGGGCTTTATTACACAAACACTTAACTTCACCTGTTATACTTTTCTGCCAGGACTTTATTGTACACAATACTTTCCCTTCAAGGTGAGGATTCAATAACCCACTCATAACTGGTTCTACAAATACTTTCACTTCTTTAATGGCTTTATTTTTGTTCTCTCGCTGCGTTTTTATGAAGCCGCGCAATCGGTTAGACAACTCGGTAGCCCACTGTGTTCTTTGGGTTTACCAGTAGTCTTTGGCGTCCCCTCGCTTCAGTTACTTTCACTTTGTGTTATTCCTACGGAGCAGCATACGTTCGCCGGCAACCTGGTAACCCACTTCTGTTTCCTGGGCCTACCGATTGCCTCCAGCATTCCTTCGCTCCTGGCTGCTTCAACGTTTTGGCTCTGTGTGCGCCCTGTTAAGCGCTGCACCTTCACTGTGGCTTCTTTCTCAGTGAGCGGTTCCCGCTGCTCTCTTCCTCGAGTGGTGAACTGTCTAAATCTCGGCTTCTTCTTCCTGGATTTGGGTCAGCCTTCATGTTGCCTGCCACAGCATGTTTCCCTCCAGCATGGTATTCGGCTTCGTTATGGGTCGCGAGGCAGACTGGCATCTGCAGCTCTCTCCTCTCCTTCTTCCCATCAACTGCAGCCAGTTCATATTTAAACTTTCTGGCTTAATTATACCTTTTCCAACAACTAATTCGCTGCCTTGGTCGCCCGGTCCTGTTAGGGCACCTACCTGGTCTTCGCCCAGTGCACAACCTCAGGCTTGGCGGTTATATCCGCGGTTCCCACTCTGGAGGGACGGCATTTCCTGGCAAGTTGCTTGCTGGCGTAACCTTTCGCATGCGCGGGCCTCACGGATAACCATGACTAAGGGGACAAGCTTGTGTTCCAAGCCTCGTTCTGGTTCCCGCTCGGCCACGGCGCATGCGCGGCCCTGCCTGCGCTCCAAGCCTCGCTACAACGCCGAACGCTGTAAATCGTGTCCGGCTTCAGGAACAAACTGCGTCTTAACGCGGTTTGTTCCTGACCTACCGCAGCGCTTGGTGCTCTTCCTGCTTCGCTCCTTGTTCCTGCCTGAACCTCTGGCCTGATTCCTGTCTCTGTGCTCCCTCCTCGCCAGGGTTCCTGGGTTGCATCCTGGGGTCTGGGTTCCCTGATCTGTACTTGGGGGCCCCTTGTATTTTTCTGTTCCATCCCTGATGTCTCCTGGCTCTTCCCTTGGTTCCCTCCTTGTTTAGCTAGTTTCCTTTACCTTCCTGAGTATCTCTCCCCCCCCCCCCTAGGTTTTCCTTGGCTGCCTGTCCTGGGGTCCTTAGTTTTCCCTTCCCTATTCTCTTGCCTGCTTGAGTATCTTGAGTTCCGCCTGGGGTCCCAATTGTCTCCTTACCCGGGTACCCTGTTCCACTTCCGGGACTCTCTTCTTTTGCTCAGTTGGGTGCCGCATCTTACCCGCCTGGCCGGGATACCAGTTTCCACGGACTTCCTCCAATCCATTCAGCACAGCTTGTGGAATTCTTCTGAAGAATATCTCCTGCCGTCCCGGAGTACAGAGACTGCCACACACCTTGGACTTATCTACTGTTTGAAGAACTCACCACCTTCCCTGTCAGTGCTTGCACTGTCCTGACGTCACGTTAATCCGCAGGGAAGTGTATCCGTGGCGTCAGGAGTTGGTCCCCATCCATCCCTGTATCATTAGGGTTGGGTCGGGGTTGCCTCCTTGCGCCATCTTCTCCTCACCCTGCTCCTGGACCTGTCATTCTGGCTTCTCCCGTACGAACATCGTCTGAAAACACAGGTACGCAGCTTTCAAGGGACGCATACCTTAACAGATTAAGACGCCTCACTGCCAGTTCCGACTCAGAAATGGACGACTCTCAGGAATTGAGGAATGAGATCTGGGCCCTACGCACCAAGATGACGGCATTGCATCAAGAAAATCTAGCTTTGCGTCAGATGGTTGCTCAAGGAGCCACTTCCAGTACATCGGCTGAGTCAGTAATGGCTCAAACCAGTCCAGTAAAATTTGATGGTGAACCTAGGCGGGTGGCCGAATTCTGCAACCATTGCAGGATTCATTTCTTGTGTCGCCCCACGCATTTCAATCAGGATAAGGCCAAGATCAGGTATATCCTGGGAGACCTAACCGATAATGCATTGGCCTGGGCTATACCCTTGGTGGTAGCCAAGAGTCCTATTTTGGAGGATTTTGTGGCCTTTAAAAAAAGGCTTTTCTAGAGGTGTTCCAGTCCCCCAACCTTGCTGCCCCTGCTCAGAATCAGCTCATCGATTTGAGACAAGGATCTAGTGACATCATTACTTACATCAGTCGCTTTCGTCAATTGGCCACTGATTCCCAATGGCCTGAAGTTACCCAGAAGACCCTTTTCTGAAGAGGATTAAGGGAGGAATACAAGGATGAGTTTCTTCACATTCCCGAACCAGAATCCTTGCAGGCCCTTCAGGAACAAGTAATGCGGATTGATCACAGATTGTCCGAGAGAAGGGGTGAGAGGCGCTGTTTGGAAAGAACTGTTCCGAGATATGTGCCAGTACCAGTCAAGACATCCGGTTCTACTGTGTCACCTTCTGAACCCATGCAATTGGAGCGGTCAGAGGGCCCCTATCTGACGCTGAGAAGAAACGAAGAAGAGACCTTCGGTTGTGCCTATATTGTGGGGCCTCTGGTCATTATCTCAGCACTTGTCCCTTAAGACCACTTCGGAAGTCGGAAAACTGAATGGCCTGTCATATATGGGGAAGGCAACGATGGGCCTTTATTCCTCTTCAGTCCTTCCTGAATCCATGCAAGTCCGGCAACCTATGCAACCGGTGGTACTCATGGCCTTGTGTATCAAGGTTTCTTGGCCAGGAAAAGCCTATCGAGGTACAGGGGCTGTTGGATTGTGGAGCCTCGGGTAACTATATGGATGCCGATTTTGCCACTAGAAATGGTATAACCTTGCTAGAGAAGAACTGTGCTTCAGTGGTGGAAGTCATCAATGGCACTCCTTTGTCTTCTGGTCCAGTCCATCAACACACTGAGACTTTGAGGTTGCAGATTGAGGGACATCATGAAAAGATATCTCTAGATGTTATCAAGACGCCCTCATATCCCATCATCTTGGGGTTACCTTGGTTGTTACATCACAACCCAAATATCAATTGGGAGACTCATTCTTTAGTTTTTTGTTCTGATCGTTGTGTGCAGGAGTGTTGTGGTACTGGGCCTTCTTCGATGCAACTGTCAATCTCTACCCAGACGGAGGGTGATGGCATGTCCCGCCTACTCTGTTTCATCTATACCCTTTGAGCATTCTGAGTTTCACGAGGTATTTTCTGAACCAAAGGACATTCCCTTACCACCTCACAGGACCTTTGACTGTGCCATTGATTTGTTACCCGACGCTGTGATTCCACGTGGTAAGGTGTATACCCTGACTACTCAGGAGAAAGAGGTGTTACGGCAGTATCTCGAAGACTGTCTCCAGAAAGGGTATATCACGCCCTCCAATTCACCTGCAGGATTCCCTTTATTCTTTGTCAAAAAGAAGGAAGGTACCTTGCGCCCATGTGTCGATTACAGGCAGCTGAATGACATTACCAGGAAAGATCGATATCCACTTCCCTTGATTCGGTCTATTTTGGAATCCTTACATGATGCACGAGTGTTCTCCAAGCTTGATCTCCGTGGGGCCTATCATTTGGTACGGATAAAATCAGGAGATGAATGGAAGACAGCATTTAAGACACCATCTGGGCACTTCGAATACCGAGTCATGCCCTTCGGGTTGTGCAAAGCCCCTGCAGTCTTTTAGCGACTCATGGACCATATATTCACTGATTTGATTGGAATATCGGTCTGGGTGTATTTGGATGACATTCTGGTGTTTTCCAAGGACCTACGGGAACACATACTTCATGTGAAGGAGGTCCTCAGACGGCTACACAAGAACAATCTATATGCCAAGGCTGAGAAGTGTCTTTTTCACCAAGACCACATTGAATTCCTTGGTTATGTAGTCAGTGCTTCAGGCATACATATGGACCCAGCTAAGATTCGTGCTATTCTGGAATGGAGACCTCCCAGTGATATGCGTTCTCTTTAGCGTTTTCTTGGATTCGCCAATTTTTATCGACGATTCATTCCGTCCTTCTCTCAGTTATCCGCCCCTCTATCCAGTCTGAACAGTACCAAGAAACCCTTTGTCTGGGGTCATGAAGCTGCTGCTTCATTTGGACAACTAAAGAAAGCCTTCAGCACGTCTCCAATATTACACCATCCTCAGGACGACAGGCCATTCATTGTGGAAGCCGATGCTTCGGATTTTGCAGTGGGAGCGGTAGTACTCCAGAACGACCCAAGATATGGGATGGAATTCCCTGTGGCGTACTATTCCAGAAAGCTCACAGCTAGTGAACGGAATTATCCCGTTATCGAAAAGGAACTCCTGGCCATCAAGATCGCTTTTGAAGAATGGCGTCATCATCTTCTGGGGGGCTGATTTCCAGTGGAGGCACGCACAGACCATCGTAACTTACAATTCTTACGTTTTCTTCAGTGTACGACCTCCCGTCAGGCTCAATGGGCCTTCTTCTTCTCACACTATGATTTCAACATCACCTATGTACCAAACAGCAAAAATGTGAAAGCAGATGTGTTATCCCATTCCTTGGCTGATGACATTCAACACGAGGGTCGGAACCAGTCTGTGATTGCCCCAAAACATTTTCTCCTGGCTCTCCCATCATTCCTACAGAGAGTAGCTCAAGCAACCCTGGCGGATCCCACACGAGCCACTTCGGTAAGATGCTCCCAGATAAGAGAGAAGGATGGATTGCTCCTTTTTCGGAACAGATTGTATTTACCAACGGAGGATCTTCGCAAGACAATATTACATGGCTTTCATGATTCCAAGATAGGGTGCCACCGTGGCATCCGGTCTACACAAGAACTCATTCCTCGACAATTCTGGTGGCCTAGATGGGCTACTCAAGTCAAGCGTTATTTTGAATGCTGCCCTATCTGGGCCCAGGTCAAGATCCCACGCAAGAAACCTGTAGGCCTGTTACATCCCACAGAAACACCGCCATATCCTTGGCACACGATCACTACTGATTTCATTGTTGACCTTCCGCCTTCTGAAGATCATACATGCATCATGGTTGTTGTCGACTGTTTTACCAAGGTGGCTCACTTCATTCCCTTTACAAAGATTCCTACGGCCGCTCAGGTAGCACAGGCCTTTTTGCATAACATCTTCCGCTTGCACGGATTACCTGCCAAGATTATATCTGATCGAGGTTCTCAATTTGTTTCATCCTTTTGGAGTCAGCTTTGCTCACATTTAGGTATCCACCGGGCACTCAGTTCTTGTCATCATCCACAAACCAACGGACAGACCGAACAAACTAATCAGACTTTGGAGCAGTATCTTCGCTGTTTCGCCAATGCTTCTCAATCTAATTGGATTTCGCATCTTGATTTGGCCGAAGTGGTGTACAACAATTCTGTTCACTCTGCAACTGGACTGAGTCCTTTTTTTTTGTTCCTTTGGTCTTCACCCCAGGTTGCTGCCTCTCGCGCAGATCCAACCCAGTGTAGTTCCTTCAGCTGATCGACTGGTCACCGAGATTCAAGATCTGCAACATCGAGCGGCTGGTACCCTGGTCAAGGCACGTGAGAACATGAAGGTGCAGGCCAATAAGCATCGGAACCTTGAGCCTTCATTTCAGGTGGGGGATCTAGTGTGGTTATCCTCCAAATATCTGCCTGCTCGAAATTTGCCTTTGAAACTGGCTCCCAAGTACCTTGGTCCTTTCCGAATAACCAAGAAGGTGTCTCCGGTAGCCTTTAAGCTAGTGTTACCCGACTCTTGGAGAGTTCATCCCGTTTTCCATGTTTCTTTGTTGAAGGCTTACCTCCCGGACCCTTACGGTCGGTCCTGTCCCCGACCTGCTGCCATTGATACCGAGGGCTCACCTGAATTTGAAGTTCAAGAAATATGTGATTCTCGTTATTTTTGGGGGAAATTACAATACCTGGTTTATTGGAAGGGTTATCGTGCCTGTGATCGTACTTGGGAACCAGTGGTAAATGTTCATGCCCCTCGTTTGGTGAAGGAGTTTTATTCCCGTCACACCTGGAAACCGGGTGCTCCTGGTCTCTCTAAGGGGGGTTATGGTGTTAGGGCACCTACCTGGTCTTCGGCCAGTGCACATCCTCGGGCTTGGCGGTTATATCTGCGGTTCCGACTCTGGAGGGAGGCATTTCCTGGCGAGTTGCTTGCCAGCGTAACCGTTCGCATGCGCAGGCCTCGCGGGTACCCATTACGAAGGGGACAAGCTTGTGTTCCAAGCCTCGTTCTGGTTCCCTCTCGGCCACAGCGCATGCGCGGTCCTGCCTGCGCTCCAAGCCTCGCTCCAATGCCGAACGCTGTAAACAGCGTCCGGCTTCAGGAACATACCGCGTCTTTACGCGGTTTGTTCCTGACCTACCGCAGCGCTTGGTGCTCTTCCTGCTTCGCTCCTTGTTCCTGCCTGAACCTCTGGCCCAATTCCTGGCTCTGTGCTCCCTCCTCGCCAGGGTTCCTGAGTTCCATCCTGGGGTCTGGGTTCCCTGATCTGTACTTGGGGGTCCCTTGTATTTTTATGTTCCATCCCTGAAGTCTCTTGGCTCTTCCCTTGGTTCCCTCCTTGTTTAGCTAGTTTTCCTTGCCTTCCTGAGTATCTCGCCCCCCTAGGTTTTCCTTGGCTGCCTGTCCTGGGGTCTTTGGTTTTCCCTTCCCTATTCTCTTGCCTGCTTGAGTATCTTGAGTTCCGCCCGGGGTCCCAATTGTCTCCTTACCCGGGTACCCTGTTCCTCCTCTGGGATGCTCTTCTGTTGCTCAGTTGGGTGCCTGCTCTTACCTGCCTGGCTGGGTTACCAGTTTCCACGGACTTCCTCCAATCCATTCAGCACAGCTTGTGGAATTCTTCCGAAGAATATCTCCTGCCGTCCCGGAGTACAGAGACTGCCACACACCTTGGATTTATCTACTGTTTGAAGAACTCACCACCTTCCCTGTCCGTGCTTGCACTGTCCTGACGTCACGCTAATCCGCAGGGAAGTGTATCCGTGGCGTCAGGAGTTGGTCCCCATCCATCCCTGTATCATTAGGGTTGGGTCGGGGCTGCCTCCTTGCGCCATCTTCTCCTCACCCTGCTGCTGGACCTGCCATTCTGGCTTCTCCGGTACGAACATCGTCTGAAAACACAGGTACGCAGCGTTCAAGGGACGCATACCTTAACAGGTCCTAGTGATCATTATTACTGTGTTGTTCTTTCTCATGTCAGTGGTTATGGGACTATTTATTGAAGGGTGTTGAGGAAGTGGACACTGAACTTCATTCGGAGTGATCCTGACTGCTCCCTACATCTTCCTCATAACAGTTGCCAATATACTATTCTTAGTGGGATGTTGGGGAGTATCCATTGTAGATCTACCAAGAGATTGGGGGAGAGTGTGATAATGGACCGCATTACAAGTGTCCCGGTAAATCTCTGGTGATTCCATGATGACGGTGGCACCGTTCCATCATCTGCAATCACAGAATCACCGGACCATTCCATATGCACGAGCATGTGCATTTCAGCATGCCGGAAACTATGTCACATCGATCACGGAATCACTGTGAAAAGACACTTTTCACCTTATTACCGTCACAAACAATGCCTGTAGCACTGCTACCAGAACTGCCACAACAGAAAAACCGGTAACGGTAACACCGCAACCGTAAATAACATCATCGCAGGAACTGAAAGTTTGTGGTGGCCATTTTGGAAAACTCAATCCATATAAAATCACCCACTTCCTGTTGCCATCCGGATCCTGAAACACTGGCAACATGTCAGGAGGAGGAAAATCCCGGGTGCCCCCAGTCCGCATGCGCAAACTCAGATTCACAGAGCCAGAACTAACCATGCTGACTGACACAATAGTCGACAATGCTGGGCAGCTCTTTGCAGAGGACTGCAGGCGCACCAGACAGATACGCAAGGCCACCATATGGGAGGATGTGGCAGATGTGGGCCCCATTCACCGCACTGCACGTGATTGCCACAAGCAGTGGGGATGACCTCTGCCTCAGAGTACAAAACTTACTCTCTGCGCACAGGAGGGAATGTCTGGCAACAAGTGGCGTGACGGCCTCACCCATCAAGTTGAAGCCCTGACAGGAAAGATGCAGCACTGTGCTGCATCTGGGAGGCATAGAGGGAGTCGGGTCGGCGGAGGGTGGCGCACAAGCGGAGGGCAGTGAGTACAACGTGCAAAAACAGGAATGCAACAGAGTGCATGCCAATGTAGCACACACCACACAGAGACATGTCCAACTGCAAATCAACAGACCACAGCCAAATCAAACAGTGTCTCACGAACCATGCTTGTGGTCAAGATTGCACCAACATATACCCCACCATACACAGAAACACACAACTCAGCACATGCGCACTGGTCATGCGTTGACAATGAACAGAATGAGGACCAACACATGTATGAGGACCCTCCCCCCCAGGTAGCACGTATGCACCACAGCTGATGACACACTGCCCACCCTAACAACCACACCCTGTACTGCCACCCCATTGCTTCCTTGCCTGACTGTGTATCAGGCGACATGGACTGCTAACCATCCATGCTCTGATCCTTGCAAGACGGGGAAGGCCCACATCAAGACAGCGATGTCCTGCCACATAATTCTCTGCCGTCCCCCCATGTGCCACCACACACACACCCCTGAGAGCCCGCCAACGCTGTTGACACACCTGATCCATCACACGCCCCACACCCGCACATCACAGACTATGGTGCCCCAGTACAAGTCTTGTGGACCTGAAATAAGGATCCCGATAGCAATATACCGCCAATCTTCCTGACCCCCAGCATATGAGTATACTTGCAGAGGCTGTTCCCCCCCATTGGGCCTGGCCTTCCGGGGGCAACGCACACTGCAGGGATGGAATCAACAGAGGCACTGGCACTGTAATCAATGGTGCCGGTGCTTCCATGTCCCCATTGCCATGGAGTCCCATGCCACTCCATTGGAATGTTGAACATTCACAAATACCTGACATCACAGGCTGCTGGGACAAGTAAAGTCCCTGAGGCACCGGGATGTCAGGCAGCACAACAGTGTTAGGAGGTCGCTGTCAACCCACCAGTTGCCACAGTGTGCTACCACCTACCACATGTAGAGGCCCATGGCAGGAGTTCCAATGCACCACCACACCACCCCGGAGGCATCCTCCACCACCCCACCAACCACCCTAACGTAAATGCACCTGGAGCACTGGTTCAAACTGGGCCTGACGGCAACAGCCCACCCTCATTATACTTCTCGCCTCCCTTCCCCCCTCAAACACATCCTGATTAGTCATCCCGTTAATCAAAATGGCCCCCAAGTCCCATGACTGCCCCCCTCCCGGACTGGGATTCCTGCACCGGCTCCCTGTGATGACACTGACCAATACCATGATCACTACCCCTACACACCAGGATGCCTGTAGCCTGGTCCCCCAATGCGTCACAATGGGATGGGGACATCGAGGTCCCATCTCCACCAGCACACCACACAGGCACCTGCCCATGGACGCCCTTCCCAGGCAGGAACTGGCCCACCGCATCATTCGCAATGTCCTCCCCTCCCCCTTGTCCCCCTTTCACCTGCTCCTGTTGCTGACATCCAAATATGAACAGCCCCTTGTGTCCACTCCCCAATGCACTACACAGACTCCTGTACTTGTACCCACATCCTGCCCTCCCGAGGGTGAATGCGTGCCCTGCTCTTGCATGGTGACAATGACACAAGGTCCAGTATGGCTGCATCGGCTCATTACACTGCCCATGTCCAAAACCATCCAACTGGTGGTGACTAGTGACGCCTGAGAATATGCCCCATACCACATATGAATGCATGGTCTGTATGCTGCATGTCCTGGCATTGAATGTAACACCAACTGAACAGCATGTTGCAAGGCCATAGGATGCCACAGACTCCACTGACAGCATGCCATTCTCACCCATACAGGAACGTCCTTGGACAGCAAAGGAGGTGGCCCCAGCACATCCATGTCAGGCCCACGGAGGAGTAGCGGAATGCCTCGCACCACCACTGTTACCACTACACCAGCTGCCCCACCGTGGCAACACCTGCAGCAGCTACCACTCCAGCAGCTGCCCCCACCGTGACAACACCTTCAGCAGCTACCACTCCAGCAGCTGCCCCCACCGTGGCAACACCTGCAGGAGCTACCACTTCAGCAGCTGCCCCCACTGTGGAAACACCTGCAGCAGCTACCACTCCAGCAGCTGCCCCCACCTTGGCAACACCTGCAGCAGCAACTACTGGGAGGCAATCCTCCCATCCACGCCAGGCACCCATGTTAATGGATGCATCCACTGATGAGGATGCTGGGCTGGATGCTGGTGACACCACAGACGGCACATCAGAGCACGCAGCCTATGACTGTCCCACCAACAGCCCCCATGGCTTGCACAGCCCGCCACCACCGCCCATCCCCAGCATCAGGGATATCGATGCAAGGCTCTGCCGCATGGAGGAGAGACATGAAGAGATGGCAGGGCGCGTGCGCCAGCACCTCCAGGAGGCAACATTGATGTGGGAGGAGATGCAGATGATCAGTGAGAGTGTGCAGGCCACTGGCCGGCGATGCGCCCGTGCCCAGGGTCGGTCTACCTCAGCAGTTGTCCACCTGACGCAGAGGGTCTGGCAGGGCAATGAGGCAATTTGAGCTATGGATGAGAACCTTGCATTGGCCCTGCATGCCGCACTTGAGCATAGGCAGAGGGCCGGTTCGGACCCGCCATCCTCAAGCACAACACCTGCTGGCTCCCAGCAGAGCAGCCCAAGGCGCCGGTTCCTGTGCCTGTCGGCCTCGCCATGGAAGGGCGGGCCATATGGCAAGAAGCCACAGAAATGAACCTGGGACACACATGCAATACGACTATTGTGCACTAGGGTGTGCTGAGCGTTTCACAAGTTAGGGAGGGGGTGTGGTGAGGGGTAGTTGGGGAGGGGGTGTGAGGAGAGGGTGTTGGGCCACCAGTTCTCTGTTTTCTGTGCATCAGTCAACACATCTGGTTTAGCACTGTAATACATGCCTGGACACATTTTTGTGGTGGTGTGCTTTAATATTTGTGCAGTCTCACATGCACTGTGAGGCCTACGCCGTGTGCTGGTGCTCTGTGTTAAGAAGTAATGCGTAATTAGTTCATAGCGGGCTTCACGGCCATCCCTGTCATCCCTGCGATGGGGCATTTGTATGTCTGAATCTGCATCTGATTCACTGCGTCATCTCCTTCCGCTGGAGGCATGTCCACGGGCAGGGGCATGTTACACCTGATGCACATGTTGTGTAACATGGCAAATGCCAGGACTATCTTGCCCACTTTCACAGTCCTGTACATCAGTGCCCCCCCCACCCTCTGACCCCCACCAATTGGCTTAGGCACCGAAACCTTGACTTCAGGAGTCCAAAGGTCTGCTCAATGGTGCACCTCGTCCTGATGTGTTCACAGTTGTATGCATTCTCCTAGTGGGTCTGTGGATGCCTGGCGGGTGTCATCAGCCGTGGCAGCAAGGGGTATCCAGAATCACTTGCATGGGAGAGACACAAGGGGGACAAGGTCATTGGAGTGGTTGAGGCAATGCAGGCATTTCTGGCTGTGGGTCTGTGACACATGCATATTGGTATGTGTGCTTGCGGGCGAACAATCACCTTGCTGCATCCTGTGACAGTTGCTGCTGCACGGGACATTTGTGTGATTGGACTCACATGGATGTGACGTTGGTGGATGGGCACAGTGAAGACATGCAGAACTAGGTGACATGGGTGTGATGCATTGTGGTATCTGTGGTGCATGTCATGTACCTGTCTATCTGTGCCCAGGGTGTCATGGTTTGTCCTTCCGTTTACTCATGTGCCACATGCCAGCCATGGGCTCCCACTCTTGCATGCAGTTTGTGTCCATGCATTTACCAGAGGCCTGCGGCCCGTGCACTGGTGACAGTGAATAACCCCCCCAACCCCAGTACACACGCAATGTTGTGTGTGTGTAGGTCCTTTGACTCACCCAATAGTCAGGTTTGCTCTCCTACGTAACTTTCCATGTCCCCTGGCGGTGTGCTGTTGCGCAGGACCATGGAGTCATGTGTGGATCTCGGGAAACGTGCATAGCAGTGTGTGGTGTCAGGTCTGCATCGCAGACAAATTGTACATTCATTGAGTGGTAGAGTTTTCGGTTGCAATATACCTCCTCAATGGCATGACCGGCCACTAGTTCGATGTGTGTGCAGTTGAACGCTCCAAGTACTTTGGGCATGCCAGCCAGGGCATAAAAACGGACGTTGGTGGCATTCACCTGGGCCGGTGTCATTGAGAGGGCGATATGCTGAGACACATGACGCAGGAGGGCATCCAGGACCTGCACAAGCACCTCAGAAAATCCGTACTGGGAGATTCCATGCAGCTCTCCGACAGTGTGATGGTATGTGCCGGTGGCGGGAAAATGCAGCACGGACACCAGCTTCAGCAAGGGGGTTTGGCAGTCCAGATTCCAATTACACTCTGGATGTCATTGTGGATGAGGTCCACTATGGCGAGGATAGTCTCCCTGTCCAGACAATATACTGCCGCAGGAGGGCATCAAGCACCTGGGCCAGGACTGCACATAATGTGGTCTGTGCCATGCCGTGCATCATGGCCACCGAGTGCTGAAAGGTGCCTGTTCCCAGGAACTGCAGGACTGCCACCAGCTTGAACAGTGGAGGCACAGCTGGCCGGATGTTGATCCTGCTCCCTATGTCTTTGTTGAGACTTGAGTGTCGTGTAGGCAGTAGAGGCCTCCGTCCCCAAATGCCGCACAGGGAGAACTTAAAGCAACTCTCTGTGCAGCCGTTGAGGTCACAGGCGAAGATGTTCAAATGTCCGAGTCCGGGAACGCGAACCTCTGGGACCCCACACTGCTGCAAGAAAATGCGGATTAAGTACCAAGCAAGAAACAGTAACTACAGTATTAGAATAACCGAAAAGGTCTTACCAATCAGGGTCAAGGAGGGGATGAGGAACCTAGTGGAGAGGTCCGGGACCCACGTGGACGGCAGTACCCCAAGAGGAGTAGGCTCAGTTGTTCGCCTGTCAGCAGGAGCTGTGGAGCTGTGGAACTGTGAGGCAAGGAGTTCAAAGAACCAGGGTGCAAAAGGGTGATCCAGGAGGCAGTCCAATAACAGTCCGTGGTCGAGAGCCGTGTATCACTGTGCAAACAAATCCGAAGGGGTAAATCCAAGAGGAGTCCAGTAAAGCAGGCCAGGTCGATTCCGTGAGTGATCCAAAGATGATTCAAAGTCCGTAGCGCCAAACAGTATGCAGAGCACAGCTGAGAAGCAACGAATACCCAGGTTTCCGGGTTTATGTACTCGCGCTTCTGGTCACGTGATGCGTGGCATGGTCACGTGATCGGGCAAGAGCATCACGTGACCTCACAGTCCCGCGATGCGGAAGCTCAGGGTTAGCCCTTCGCGATCCTATGCGCCAAGGCAATTGCCAATGTAGAAACGGCCGTAGTCTGACAGCCGTCCTATTACGGACCAGGCGCGGGTGTGCCCGCAAGACGTGTGTGAGTCCACGTGAGTCCCGGGGAAGGGGGGAAGTGAGAGAAGGGCGGGACTGGGGATGAGGGAGTGCCCTGGGGACCGCATGATGAGGGATCGTGACAGAACCCCCTCCCAAAGGCCCACGACCCCGTGGGCAGGAAGGGTGATCCCGGTGGAAGCGAGCCACCAACCGGGGAGCGTGGACATCAATAGCAGGAACCCAAGAGCGCTCCTCCGGACCATAACCGACCCAATCAACCAGGTATTGCAAGCGCCCCCTGCAGACCCGGGAGCCCAGAATGGAGGAAACCTCGTACTCGTCTGGGGAAGCCAAGGACACCGGGGCAGCAGAGGCGCGCAAGCGGGACGGGGCCGGACACGGTTTGAGAAGGGAGACATGAAATACAGGGTGTACCCTCCAAGAACCCGGGAGAACCAGTCGGTATGTGACAGGGTTGATAACCCGGGAAACCACATAGGGACCCACAAAACGGGGCAACAACTTCCTACAACCCACTAGCCTCAAGTGACGAGTGGAAAGCCATACCCGGGAACCCACCGAGAAAGACGGAGCCAACAGCCGTTTCTTATCTGCCTGGACCTTCATGGAAGACTGAGCCTCACGGAGATGTAAAGCAGTCTGGTCGTGGATAGAGGACAAATCCCTAAGACAGGTGCTGGCGGCCGGATTGGTGGAGGCCGCAAGGTCAGGGATCGGTAATGTGCGGGGATGTTGGCCATAGAGAACATAGAAGGGGGAGAACCCAGTGGATGCATGAACCGCATTGTTATAAGCGAATTCAGCGTGTCGGAGGGCACGCAACCAAGAGCACTGTTGTTGCAGGATCAGACAGCGGAGATATTGTTCCATTGTTTGATTAGTCCTTTCGGTCTGACCATCCGTCTCCGGGTGGTAGGCCGAAGAGAACCGGACATCGATACCCAACAACCTAGTTAGAGCGCGCCAGAAGCGAGAAGTGAATTGCGATCCCCGGTCCGATATAAGGACAGAGGGTAACCCAAAAAGACAAAAGACGGTATCAAAGAACAGGGTGGCCAGGATGGAAGCAGAGGGGATACCCTTGCAGGGGATGAAGCGTGCCATCTTTGAGAAGGAATCCACCACCACCCAAATAGTGTCGTAACCCTGTACCCGAGGGAGTTCCGTGACAAAATCCATGGTTACCGTATGCCATGGTTTCGGGGGCACTGGTAAAGGGAGAAGCAGGCCTAACGGGCGACCCCTACGGGTTTTGCATTGTGTACATATGGTGCATGTATTGACGTAACAATCCACGTCCCTCTTCATGCCCGGCCACCAACACCAACGCTTCAGGAGGGATAACGTACGGCGTTGGCCAGGATGACCGTTCACAGGGGCATCGTGCGACCATTCCATTGCCATGTTGCGTGTGTCGGCAGTGGGCAAGAATAGGCGGTTCAGCACAAACGGGAGGCCATCCTGGAACACCGGATCCCACTCAGATAGTTGGTCGGGATGTAAGGACACCCACTTGCGTACTGCGTCCACTAAGGGCATCGAGGGAGTACATAGACAAACGACCTTAGTGTCGTCCAACATTGTGTTAGGGTATACGGGAAGAGAGACCCCCCCGGGAGAGCGGGACAGCGCATCGGCCTTGCCGTGTGCGGAACCAGCCCGATGCCGTATTTGGAAATCGAATGCTGCGAAGAAAAGGTGCCACCTCACCTGACGGCTGTTAAGGCACTTCAGGGAAGCCAAGTCCTGCAGGTTCTGGTGATCAGTAAACACCGTGACTCGATACTTGGCGCCCAAGAGATGGTGTCGCCACACGCGGAAAGCGTCCATAACCGCCAACAACTCCTTCTCGGTCACGGTGTAGTGTGACTCGGGGGTGGTAAACTTGCGGGAATGAAATGCAACAGGGTGCAGACGACCCGTGGCCTGACAAGCTTGGGATAAGACAGCACCAAGAGCGAAGGAGGAGGCGTCAGCTTCCACGATAAAAGGGAGTTCAGAGTCGGGATGCTGAAGAACAGGGGCTGTGGTGAAAGCAGTCTTCAGTGAATCAAAGGCCTTCTGTTGTGTATCAGACCAAAGGAAGGGAACTCTAGGACTGGTTAATGCAGTGAGGGGAGACACGATAGAAGAAAACCCAGAGATGAATCTCCTATAGAAATTCGCAAAACCCAAAAAGGACTGAAGGGCTTTCAGGTTCGCAGGAATAGGCCAGTCCAAAACCGCTTTAACCTTGGAGTGGTTCATGGACAACCCCCCGGGAGTGATACAGAACCCGAGGAAATCAACATTACCAACGTGGAACAGGCACTTTTCCGGTTTGGCATATAGGGAGTGTTTCTGTAAGCGTGTTAATACCTCACGAACGTGTCGCACATGCTCTTCCAGGGATTGAGAAAAGATTAAGATGTCATCGAGGTAAACCACGACGTAAACATCTAAGATATCGCTCAGGATATCATTCATAAACCTCTGGAAGGTCGCCGGGGCATTACACAGCCCAAAGGGCATGACTGTATATTCGTATAGGCCGTACCGGGTACAGAAAGCGGTTTTCCATTCGTCCCCGGAACGGACGCGGACCAGGTTGTAGGCTCCGCGGAGGTCCAGTTTAGTAAAAATGGTAGCGTGTGTGAGTCGGTCCAGCAAGGGCGTGATGAGGGGAATAGGGTACCGATCTTTCCTCGTGATAGCATTCAGGCGTCTATAATCAACACATGGGCGTAGATCGCCTTCCTTTTTCGGCACAAAAAAGATAGGGCTGGCTGCAGGCGAGGTGGATGGTCGTATGTGCCCTAGGCTCAAGGACTTCCTAATGTACTCCTTGAGAGTCGTTTCCTCGGATGGCGAGAGGGAATAGATCCGCCCCGTGGGAACCACTGTATCAGGGAGTAGATCGATGGGGCAATCGTACGGGCGATGTGGAGGCAGTGTTTCAGAGGAGCCACGATCAAAGACAGCTGCGAAATCTTGATAGACCTGGGGAACGTCTAGTGCCACTAACCCAACTACGTGTTCTGATGGTGTATCTTGCGGATCCTGTACTGTAAGATGAGCTATAGCCTGGGCAGGATTGTCGCTGTGTGCGTCTGTGGGAAGACAGAAATGCTGGCAGACAGCCGACTCAAAATGAACCAAACCCAATTTCCAATCAATGAGGGGGTTATGTTCCTGAAGCCAAGGGATTCCCAGGATGAGCCCAAACTGTGGCGTGGTGATAAGGTCAAAACTAATGGTCTCCCTATGTCTGGATTGTATTGTTAATAGCAAAGGGGCTGTTTGTTGTTTGACTGGGCCCGAAATCAAGGACGAGCCATCTACCAGCTGTACCGGTTCAGGCCTGGTCTTGGTCAAGAGGGGCAGGTTTAACAAACGGGCCAAGGAAATGTCGATAAAGTTTCCCGTGGCCCCAGAGTCAATTATCAGAGTAACAGGATGTGAAACGGACGCTGTGGGCTGTAGAGTGGCTTGTACATGAATGGGCCGGATACGCCCGAAAGAGGGTGTAGGGTTCGGGGTGTCTGTGGTATAGCTCGATCCCGTCCCCGGTACTATGATCGAGCTATCTGAAAACCCTGTGGCTTGTTTTTGGGACGACGTGGGCATTCCTTAACAAAATGACCTAGGGTGCCGCAGTAGTAGCAAGCGTTATCCGCCCTCCTGCGTTCCCTTTCTAAAGGAGATATCGGACTCCTGACCCCCCCGATCTGCATGGGTTCTTGGGAGGAGTCAGAAGAAGGAACTGTCATGGGAGAAGTGGAGGAGTGAGTGAAACCTGCTTCCGCTCTTCTTTCGGACCTACGTGCGTCCACCTGGAGTGACAAGTCAACCAGATCTTGGAATGCAGTGGGTAATGAGGGTACTACTGATAAGGCGTCCTTCATAGGGTTACTGAGGCCCCTATAGAAGACGACTGCTTTCTTGCCCTCTGGCCAAGAGGTTTCAGCGGATAGCTGGTTAAAACGGGTTATGTATTCAATGAGAGAACCCCTACCCTGGCACAAATCCAGAAGTTCCAGATCTCGAGATTGGGCCTTGTGTCTAGTATCAAAAACCCTGGACATCTCGGTGACGAGGAGATCGAAATCATATAAGACCGGGTTATCGTTCTCCAATAAGGGGTTGGCCCACGCAGCGGCAATCCCAGCCAAATGGGAAAGGGTAAATGCCGCTTTCGTGGTGGGATCTGGAAAAGCCTGAGGCCGGCACAGGAAATGCAGCTTGCATTGGTTTAGGAAGGTCCTAAGTTTCTTGGGATCCCCGTGGTATCTCTCAGGGGCCGCCAATGGGAATGGAGTAGGTAGCATCATGGGAAAGGGATTCTGGGGAAGAATCGGAGGTGGAACAGGTCGAGAAACAGAGGGTGTGTCTCCGAATTCTACATCTGGGGGTAAAGGGTGTCTGGCACTTTGTATGTGGTCGAGACGTTGATGGATAGCCGTGTTGGCTGCTGCCATATCGGCTCGTAGCACTGTAATGGCTTGGACTATAGCAGACATGGGGTCTTCAGCGTTCCCCTCCATTGCCTACACGACAATAGGCTTCTCAGTCTGTTGAGACTTGAGTGTCGTGTAGGCAGTAGAGGCCTCCGTCCCCAAATGCCGCACAGGGAGAACTTAAAGCAACTCTCTGTGCAGCCGTTGAGGTCACAGGCGAAGATGTTCAAATGTCCGAGTCCGGGAACGCGAACCTCTGGGACCCCACACTGCTGCAAGAAAATGCGGATTAAGTACCAAGCAAGAAACAGTAACTACAGTATTAGAATAACCGAAAAGGTCTTACCAATCAGGGTCAAGGAGGGGATGAGGAACCTAGTGGAGAGGTCCGGGACCCACGTGGACGGCAGTACCCCAAGAGGAGTAGGCTCAGTTGTTCGCCTGTCAGCAGGAGCTGTGGAGCTGTGGAACTGTGAGGCAAGGAGTTCAAAGAACCAGGGTGCAAAAGGGTGATCCAGGAGGCAGTCCAATAACAGTCCGTGGTCGAGAGCCGTGTATCACTGTGCAAACAAATCCGAAGGGGTAAATCCAAGAGGAGTCCAGTAAAGCAGGCCAGGTCGATTCCGTGAGTGATCCAAAGATGATTCAAAGTCCGTAGCGCCAAACAGTATGCAGAGCACAGCTGAGAAGCAACGAATACCCAGGTTTCCGGGTTTATGTACTCGCGCTTCTGGTCACGTGATGCGTGGCATGGTCACGTGATCGGGCAAGAGCATCACGTGACCTCACAGTCCCGCGATGCGGAAGCTCAGGGTTAGCCCTTCGCGATCCTATGCGCCAAGGCAATTGCCAATGTAGAAACGGCCGTAGTCTGACAGCCGTCCTATTACGGACCAGGCGCGGGTGTGCCCGCAAGACGTGTGTGAGTCCACGTGAGTCCCGGGGAAGGGGGGAAGTGAGAGAAGGGCGGGACTGGGGATGAGGGAGTGCCCTGGGGACCGCATGATGAGGGATCGTGACAGTCTTCCTGGATTGTGGTCAGCAGCTCTGTGATGGTCTCCCTGTTGAGGCGGTACTGGGTGACCAACTGGGTGTCAGTGAGGGCCCACAGTGATGGCCTGACCCTGGGAATGGGTGCTCCCCTTTCGACACTCACATGGTGTTCTGATGATGTCTGCCTGAATAATGTCATCCAGTGGACGACATTACTGATCACCATACCCTTCCAACCTATGCGTTGTAAGGGTATGCTGATCAGGGGCCTACGTTGTAGGGGGCTTTTGCTGGTTTCTCCCCGCTTGTCAGCTGACAAGTCGCACACTCCTTGCAGAACTTGGCAACATCTCCGTAAACACCCCGCCAATAGAATTTTTTTATAATTTTTTTTGTGTTTTGCACATGGGTGATTATGGTCTAATTGCAGAATGATCATTCTGTGTGATCTGGGCAAGACCAACTGTTCCTTCTTGGAACCATCCTCAGCCTTGTAGGCCCGATATAGTAACGATTGACTGAATATAAATCCTGCCTTTCCCCTTTTTTCCCCTCCTCCCTCCTTCTCTGCCTTTCCCCTTTTTTCTGCTGACGAGGTTTTGAGACAAGTCCGATCTATGAAAGTCTCGTCAAAACAGGTCCACCCCTGTTCCTCCAAAACTATCAAGGACCACATCGACTCCCTGGCGCTTGCCCTGGCTGACTTCTGCAATCACTCCTTCGCCTCTGGAGTCTTCCCATCCCCCCTCAAGCACCCCCTTGTGCACCCCCTTCTTAAGAAACCTTCCTCCGACCCCTCCTGCCCAGGTAACTATCGCCCAATCTCTATCACTCCCTTCCTGTGCAAGCTCCTGGAGAAACTGGCCATCTCCCAGCTTAATCTCCATGCTGAATCTGTTGGTAGTCTTCATGACCATCAGTCTGGCTTCAGAGCTGCCAGAAGCACGGAAACAGCTCTCCTGAACATCCGTGAGGACCTGCTCTCAAACCTTGACTCTAACACCCCTAGTGTTCTCATTTTGCTCGACCTCTCTTCTGCCTTTGACACTGTCAACCACACCATCCTGCTCAACCGTCTCCGTGATAACCTGGGTATCACTGGTCAAGCTCTGGCGTGGCTGACCTCCTTCCTCTCCAATCGACCCTCCCAGGTCCAACTGGGTTCCTTCCTCTCTGACATCTTTTTCTCTACCTGTGGTGTCCCCCAGGGATCTAACCTCTCCCCCTGGCTGTTCAACCAGTATCTGGCACTTCCTGCTCACTGCATCGCCGCTCTCTGTCCCAACTTTCAGTGCTACACGGATGATACCCAGCTCATTTTCAGGCTACCCTCGGCCTCCTCTTCCCCTTCCCTCATCTCTGACTGTCTTTCTGCTATCCAGGAATGGTGTGCCGCCAACGACCTCTGCCTTAATGCCAGTAAGACTGAGATTCTACTTATCGGCACACCCACTCCCTCCTTCCCTGCAGCTCTCTGGCCGGCCTCCCTTGGCCCTCTTCCTGCTCCTACCTGCAAGGCAAAAAACCTCGGGGTCATCTTCGACTCCACACTCTCTTTCTCTCCTCACATATCTGACGTCTCTAAGAAGTCACACTACCAGCTACACCTCCTCAGAGGTATCCTTCCTTTCCCCAGAAGCTCACGGTCTCCAGAGCCCTGGTTCTCTCGAAGCTGGACTACTGTAACAGCCTCTATCTAAATCTTCCTGCCTCTACTCTCCGCCCTTTGCAACTCATCCAGAACAGGACTGCGAGACTTGTCCTTGGCCTCAAGCCCAGGGACCGTATCTCTCCTGGACTGAAATCAATACACTGGCTCCCAATGGCTGCGAGGATTAAGTTCAAAACCCTCTGCATTATCCACAAGGCCTTCTGGGGCCTTGGGCCAAAATACCTTCAACCCTCTCTTCCTAAATATCTTCCTTCTCAAGCTCTTCGCTCATCCACTTCCAACTACCTCAGGGTCAGCCGCTTCTCCAAGCAACCTTCCTGCTTCCCTGAAACTTGAGGAGAACCATCTCCGGTTCCGGAAGCACCTCAAAACCTTCCTCTTTGACTCTGCTTTCTCTCCCTCTCCCCCCTGCTAAAATCACTGAACCTGCACTGAATCTGCAACTGGGCCACTCACTGATCTCGGTCCTTGGCCCAGCCACTCTTCCCTGCACTGCCTACCTGCACTACGGGACTGTCTCTGTATCCTACAGCCCCTTCTCCCGGCACTTACCTTGCACTTGCCACCAGCTGGCCCTATTATTTATCTTGTATTCTACTAACCATGTACTGCACTTTCCTTCCTTGCACTTGCCACCAGCTGGCCCTATTATTTATCTTGTATTCTACTAACCATGTACTGCACTTTCCCCTTTCCCTTGCACTTTTCTCAGTCCCCCTACCCTTGCACTTGCGTGATCTGAATGACACCTGGCCTAGTACGATCGTTGTCTGTCTCCCCTTGTCCCCCCCCCCCCCCCCTGCCTCGTCGCGCCTTGAAACACTTGTGTATAGGCGCGTTACAAATGCCATATCATATCAGGTCCCTTGGTTATATCAGGGTCTACTTTCTGGAGAACCCATTCTCTGGCTACTCTAAGGGTGGGGTCAGCCATGGTTTCTCCCCGAATGGATTCTTCATGGTCCCCAGGGTTCCAGTCTATTCGGTGGGTGGCATACATGGATCTACACTGTGCCAATCAGTTATCCCTTCTTTCACTCTCGGTTTTCTTGGAGCCATGTAGGGGACATAGGAGATGTTGTCAGGTTTCATTCCCCCACCTGTTTTGGCATGCACGATATTCATTACATGGTGCTGAGTTGCACCCCAGACAATTGGGCTGATGGGCATGGTTGGTCAGGGGTGTTTGCATGTGGGTTCACAATGATGGGGACGAAGAGGATATGTGTGTGTCACATGGCCATTTGGTCTTTGGCCTGTGTGTGGGGATGGCAAGGGGTCCATGCTGGGGCAGCTGTTTCACATGCATTCTTCTGGTCCCCATGCACCCACGTCTCCTCCATTGGTGCCACTCAAATGTGGGGGGGCTTTCTACATGGCGCTGGCACTTGGATGGGTCCCTTGGCTCCCCTCCCCACTGCTATGACTCACAGGGGTGGCCTTGGTGCACTGGCACATGGCTGCTGTGGTAGGTGGCTGATGTTGCACCCAATCACTGCACCCTGTCACCATGGCTCCTCGGTCTGTCCACTGGGGCATATTGTGCTAGGCTGTCATTGATGCGTGCACATGTTCTGGGGGAGGGGTGGGTTGACTCGCCTCCTGCATCCTGGCTATTGGCACCCGCCTCCGCACCTCCGACTCCCTCAATGCCCTCCATGTCCAGCACTGTGCTGCACTTCTCCTCTCATGCAGTGAGGACCAGTGGCTCCACAGTTCCTACTCTGGTAGCCATGCTCTCCTGCTGGTCCCTGCACCCTGACCCTCAGGTCGTTCCAGCGCTTACGGCAGTCTTCCCCAGCATGTGGTACACTGCCCACCACTGTTACCTTCAGGCTGGGCCATACAATTCATCATGGTGTGCAACCAACTCATCAGCAAGCACCACCAGCTCCTCCTCGCTGAACTTTGGTTTTCTTAGGCGATCTTGTGCACCCTTGCCTCTGACCCTCTCCTGAGACATTCTGTTTTGTTTGCAGGTCCGGATGGCTACAGGAAGTGGAGATATTTTATGGACTGAGTTTCAAAATTGCCACTGCGGTGCTTCCCGCTCCGGTGGTGACGCAATTTCCGCCAACGCTGATAGCACCGGCCGCAGATGATAATGCTAGCCCTTGCTTCAGCGCTATTTCTGCCAGGCACAAATAGCGTTACCGCCGGAGTCAGGTGCGCATGCTTGCAATGTTGTGATACAGAGCTATTTGCGCCGCAGCACCCGGTGGTAACGCTATTTCCGCTCTGCGGTAATAGCGCCCGCTTAACGCCCAACTCGTGATGAGGATCGGTGTCTGCTAAAGCCTGCACCCACAGGGAGACCCCACTAACACACCAGGGATTCTTTTTAATAATAAATGAAGGCCCCTAGAAGGCCTTTACCTCCACTATGCCACCAGAGATATCATTATTATTTTAAAACGCTCTGCAGGCCTTGAGCAATGCAGCATCACTGGACCCCAGCAGGGTCCATGTTGAAAAAAGGGCAAAGCTTACCAGCCCTTTTAAGTCCTCCCATGGCCTTCCCTGTCACACACCCTTGAGCCAACTTAGTGATTGGACAGGATCCAATCCTGGGAGGGGTATTTGAGGAGGTGTGTGTGAGGGTGCAAGTGTGGGTTAGTTGGGTGAAGACAGGAGGTTGGTGGAGGACGTCCGAGAGACCAGTGGAGATGAGAGCGAAAGGAGTGCACAGGCTATTATAAGGAAGGGGTCTTTGGCATGAGAGTATAAGTGGTAGAGTAGGAGTAGCGGAGTGGAATAGTAGTAGTGGCAGAGGTAGTAATAGAAGTTGGGAGTAGAGAGTATGTGACGAGAATGGTGAGTGAATGAAATAAGTGGTAGAGTGTTAGTCAGTAGCAGGGCACCATATCCGTGAGTGTATTGGAGAAGTAATGGTAGTAAAGGCATGGTGGTAGTAGTGGAATATAAACAGTAGTAGAGGGAGATTGGGAAGAGTGACAGTGAGTGGGAGAAAATAAGTAGCTATTGGCACAGACTGAAACAGAGATTGTAACTAGAGCAACAGTAGGAAGCGGGGAAGTGGAGTGAGACAAAGGAGGGAAAAGACAATAAAAGGGACAGAGGGATAGTTGGAGGGGCGAGCGATAGTAAGAACAGGAATAGTTAGAGAAGTAAGATCAAACGGTAGAGGTGGAAAGGCAGAGTGAGAGGTTGGAGGGAAAGTGACGTGGTGGCAGGAGAACAGCCTGAGAGATTAGCATAGCGAAGGGTCAGGCATGCAAGGGTGTGAAAGGAGTAAGTGTGATACTAGTCGAAAGAAGGCACTAAGCGGTCTAGGTTAGGTAAAGCCTAGAAGATCCCTAGGGATACAGGTAGCCATCATCTTAGGGAAAACATCAGTAGTTCAAGTCAGAGAAGATCATAGGGGGCACCGATCAACAGCTACTAACACCCCCATTAGGGACGCCTGTTATAGGGAGGTGGGGATAAGGCCAGGGAAGTTGAGATAGAGAGGGACGGAACCAGTGCCCAATCTCCTGAAAAAGTACCCGGTAGGCCCTGAAGAACCTTGAAAACGGAAGTCATTCTGACCCCATCTATTTTAATAAACATTCTTGAATTAGCTGTCAGCAGGGCTCTTTGTGGTGGGCCACGCCGTCACAACAGTTTTCTGCAAATTGAACTTCCACAAAAGATGCAAACTTCACATTCTGTTCATTATGTATTACCTATTATGCTTTAAATGTCAGAGATATGCCCTAATTCTCATTTATCAGTCATCACAAATGCACAAAATGAATGCCACACAGGTATTTTTGTTTGGCATGAGTTATTTTGGGGAGTAGCTCCTGTAGCTGTTGGTGTCAAGCTAACCAGGTGCTTCTAGGCTGCAAGCAGAAGCCAAATAGCTCCCAGCTCCCCTCAATTTCGCCCCTGCAATTTCACCCTCCCGAGCGATACTTACCTGTAAACCCCACTTCAAGGGGAGCTGGAATATAAACTGAAACCTTGAACAGTGTGACAAATCCAGGATGTGTCCCTTCTATCCTAGGGGGAAGCACCCTCTTTGAGGCTATGGCTCAGTCAAAGAGGCGTTAAGACTATTTTTTACTGCAGAACCCTCCTCAAAATTCATCTCTATTAATAAGAAGCACATTACCACTTTTAATTCGTTAAAACATGTTTGTTTGACTTACTCAGCTGTTGACTTGACTTCTGTTGAGGATTCACTAAATAGTTTATTTTCTTCAATCTCTATAGCTTCAGGTAATGCTGGATCTCGCCTGAACCCCACAGTCAAAGAGGAAAGACACACCCCTTTTATTTCGGATGACGTACATAAAACCAAGAGGAACTTGGAAATGAAGAGGGAGAATCCTACGTAGAGGCGAGCCTCTGGCGGAAACATATCCTGAAGGGACAAAGCCATGTTGGACCGCAGAGCCAGCGCTAGTGTGGAGAGATCGAGTCGTTCGCAAGACGCCGGAAGGCTGGTGTCTTGTCTGACTGAGAAGCCATGGTCGGAGGAGAGATGGAGACGGAACAATGCCAATCTCAGCTAGTAGCGCAACCACACAGACGCCGTTTTGGGCCTGAGGCCCATTAACCAATCGCGATTCCAGAGTGCAGCAGAAATCCCGGAACGCTGAGAAGTATATTAGTTGCAGAGCCAAGTAACAGAAGGGAGATAAATGCTCCTGAAGAGGTAACACTCTGGGGAGAGGCGAACAGAGACATTCAAGGATAGAAGAACTCCAGGGGATACGGGAGCCCGGAAATCCCAAGCAAGCAGATGCCCTATCGAGGCCCTTCTAACACAAGCCTGACAAAGGGACAGAGGGTTTCAGAGAATCCTAAGAAACTAAGAGACTTTCAAGGCTGGGAAGCTGCAAAGGTTATGGGAACCAGACAAATCCGAATAGAGGTAAAACAAGCCAATCAGAGGGCCATAGGACTTTGGAGAGTCCTGAGAAACAGTCCTAACTGGAGAAAGAGAAAACCTGGACGGTTTCAATCATTAAGTATCATATCAGAACATGCCCTGAGTTGGAAACGGGGGTATCATATGAACTTTAATCAACTAATAGTTGCAGTTTTTCGTCGTTTGCTTCTTGTTTTTTAGAAAAACGTTTAAATTATACATTGTGGTGTTGGTTATTTTTTGATGTTCACTATTTACTACTGGGTGATTTGTAATTTGTTTTCTTTTTATTCAAGAATAAGCATTTTGAAGCTCCAAACACTCCTTGTGGCACCTTTTTGTTACATTTCTTTGTATTTCTGTATTTTTGAACATTTATATTGGTGATGAATGTCTTTTTAAGCTTATGATATATCTTGAATACAATGTGTAATATTGTTCATACTCATGGACTCATGGTCTACAAGTGATTCATCAGCTTCAGGTGTGTGTGCGGTCTGATTGGAAGGGGTTTTGTGTTTCTCATGTTGTCTCTTTACCAGGTTTACCCTTTCCTCTTTCTTATGGGTCCCGCCAATATGTATTGGTAGTTTTGTAGCCTCCTTTATAAACCCCATCTGCCCCGTTTACAAAGCCCCACCCAGATGCTACAATTTCACATTTCAACTTACAAACCTGTTCCTAGTGATGTGGAGACTGCTCTTCACAGAAACCAAACCCAAAATGTAACATGGTTTACTGCAATTCGCTGCTCTTCACAAAACCATAAGAAATCTGCCCCTCTGTACAGGGAAAATCCACCACTCTGCACAGGACCAGAAAATAATCTATGTCGAAATATGTCCCTCTCTGTACAGGACAAATAACATGCATCCCACACTTCTGCTGTACAGGACAAATCTCTAAATACCCCCTTTGGGCAGGGACATCTCATCCCACTCTCTGCATAAAGCGAAATCCCCAATGCTGTTTTTTTGTAAAGTACATCTGTATCCTGTTCAAATACCCAAATACCCCCTGCTGTGCAAGACAGCAAATCCCATACTTCCCCAGCTCCCTGTACAGGACAAATACCTACGTTTGCACTATCTGCACAGGCCAAATACCTACTTTTGCTTCTGCAAACGAACAAATACACCTTCTGCGCAGGATAAACAGCTCCTTTAAACTAAAGCACAAGTGTTCCACCATTCGTCACTTCCCTCATGTGTCCCTCTGTGCAGGATAAATGCTCAAGTATTCCTGTGTTCATCAGCTCTCTACCATGATGCTGTCTCAAGAGCCTGCCTTCCTGCTTGTGCAATGATGACAAGGTGCTAAACTGAAGGGTGCTGCAATGCTCAAGTTTATCCCACTGCACAGAACACATCTCCACCCTCTGCTGCTCGTAAGAGCTCCACAAACTAACTCCGTCCCCCAGGCAGGCCAAATAGCCCCTCTGCAAGTGTGACCAGACGTTCCGATCTTGTTGGGACAGTCCATTAAATGGGACCCCTCTCTGCCCTGTCCCGAGAGTTCTTTTAAAAATGTTTTATTAAAAACCCTGTGCCGGTTTTTGCGAAAGAGAAGGTGACCACTGACAGTTCCAACACAAAATTATTTAACATTGATAGTGAGCAACACTTCTAAATCAAACAACAATCGGAATACTTTACACATAGCCCTCAACCGTTCATGACACCTGCCAAAAGCGTGTGAGTTGAGAGGTATGCTTTACGTATTTTCCCGTATCACATTAATCAGATCTCTGACATGGCAGAGTGGGCTCAAACGCCCAATCTTTCAGGTATCCATAATACGCATTACCTGACTGCCACAAAGGCTAGTTACAAAAGGAATACATAGGAAGGCCTGTAATAATCATAATTTGAGTAATCACAGTAAAAGCTCCTTTATTAATGATATACTTACATTATACATCTGCACATTTTATATGGAGGACAGCAGTCCAGTTGTAGAAATACTGCACAGTGGGGTGATTTGAGTGGCCACCTTGGTAATCCTTTCATGTTTGTGGACGTCCCAGTTTTTTTATCTTGAAAATCTGGTCACCCTACCTACCCTCAACATGAGCAAAAAATAACTCACCTCTCTGTAAACTGTTAAGCTGGAAATTCGTACCCAAATGTGTCCCTCTGCACATAAATGGGCAAGTATGTCCCCCTGAACAAAACAGATCTCCCCTCTTTATTGCAAATAAAGAATCACGAAAATACCCCGGAATATCCTCTCCTCCCTGCAGGCCAAATCGCGCTCCAATAAGATAGAGATGGATTTAGGGCTTACTGTAACACAATCAGCTCTCAGCCGTCTTAAATTCCGACCTTCTTCTCTTTGCCACGAGGCTGCGCCAGCCTTCCCGCTCATGCCGTGCAAAGAAACACGTCGATGAAGTGCGTCGCCTCAGGCACGTGACTTCCCAGATACTCCCGAACGTGCAATCCACGTGATGATTAGGAGGTGGCGCGTTGCTAAGGTCCGTTTCTCGGATGGGATCTCTCGACATTACTCTGTTAATTGTTAGAGGTGAGTGAAGGTATTTGGTTGCCGGGAGCCAACCCCAGGGTTATATAGACTGATTGCTCGTGTGGCCAAACTGGTCTCTTGCTCTTCGTTTTTCATTACACGGATCCTGACCATGTGCCACGCTCTCTCCAGATACCATGCCCTTCCTCTTTTCTCACCCGTTCCCTTATCTTGACCTTGTAACCCTCATCCTTGTTTTCCATGCTCTCTGCCATTCTTCCTTTCCCATCTAAACCCATTGCCTTTCCTGTGATCTCATTTTTTACATGTGTGATCTGTGTTCCCTCTTCCCATATTCTCCCTTAAACACAATATCTCTTCTGTACTTAAGAACGACACATTGCTACGTAATTTCTTCTATTAGTTGCTAAGGTTGTTGAATGCCATCGAGTTCTGACATGAAATCCATTACGGTGCTGGCCAGGTGATCCTGAACCTAAACGAGTGGCTTAACAGCAAATTAATTGCTCATGTGCAGTGACCCTCAGACATGTGCCATAAATCGTTTTGAAACGTGGCACGTGTTTCGTGATTAGCCCTTTTCACCGAAATGAGTCCCTCCATGGCATGCAGGGAAGCAGATCAGATCGGGACCCATCTTGGTTGTATGCCGATGCCTAGGTCGCCCACAAAAGGACTCGAGCAACTTTTTTTTTTGTATTTGAAAACACGGGTGGGGGAGGGGGTTGGGGGTGTCGTCCGCACTATGGAAGAAGTGGGTGATATGATATGATATGGCATTTGTAACGTGCCTATACACAGGTGTTTCAAGGCGCGATGGTGGTCACCATCAGGGGAGTTGCTAGGTCTGGAAAAGACCCAGGGCTAAGCTGATGTCAGAACTGTTGGGACTGGGGGCTAGCTAGTCTTTTGGCTGTAGCTCCTGAGATTCTATCCGGGGCTACAACCAAAAGATCAGGGGCTATAGCCCTCTTAGCCCCCCCCTAGCAACGCCCCTGGTCACCATCCACCCGCATGTTTCCTTCAGTTGTCCCCTGACCTACATTGCTGCCAGCACCTTTACCGTGCTGCCGCTGACCAGCATCCGTTTTTTTTTATTTTGGCGTTTTCTGTCATGCATCGGAAACTATAATTCATTATCCTTTGGAATTTGCTAATGTTCTGGTCCGAGCGGAAGCCGTGTTCTGATAATACGTCCAAACTGAGCTCCGAAGGACACCTTTTGTGTTGCCGTACCGTTTGTTTCTATAGTTACTTAGCAGTTGAGAGTCCTTGAGCAATTAATGGCAGATGTTTATCATCCTCGCCCATTTTCCTGAGTACACATTTGCATAAACTTTTTTATAACGTTATTTCAAGAAACATGGTAGAATCCATACAATGTAGTTAACTGCAATGCAATAGCAATCCTAACAAAAGGCATTAAGAGCTACAATTTAACAAAATCAATATATAACGGAAACAACCCCTCCCCCCAAACAAGAAAACGAACGCGCACAAAAAAATAACTAATTGTGGACAGTCACATAACCAAGAACCACATCACAACCAGCTGCCAGAATCACCCATATAAGTCATTAAGGGGTGCCCAGATACCAGCATAGTCTTTAGAGCAATATCTTCTCTTATGCATCACCTTCTCAAAAGTGGACCATATAATCAACTCGCTCGACCAAGTTTCAATGTGTGCCTTTTTCCTGGTTTTCCATACTTTTAGTATTTGTTTCTGAGCAACTACCAACGCTCCGACAGTCCAAATCCTCAAATTAAAGTTTGCTCCTTTGCTACACCCACTCAACCTTACTAATGTATGTTTGAGGCATCTCAAAACATCTGTATGCACAACAAACTCAATTTGGTCAAGGGCTTCTCTCCAAAACAATGCATCCCTTGAACAACCCCAAAACATGTAAAGTCCCCACCTCCCCAGCAACGATAATCATCCTGGAGGCCTAACAAACACTCTTTCTCAGAAGTCCAGTACAACCTACATAAAATGTTCTGCCTTATCAGTTGCAATTTCAAATCCTACCTCGTCAACGATTTGAAACAGGTGGGGATTTCACTTCATTGGAACTACAACACATTAAAAAAGAATGTTGACGCTATGTTATATAATTAAATTTGGGTTGGTCAGCATTGGTCATAAAGGTGACACACGCCCATGGCCACTAAGTTAACCACAAAAAACACAGAAAGAGTGGGCACTTGCCACCCGCCTCGCCCCCCACTTCTTGAAAGGTTAAGCCATAAATCATTAATATTCAACCCAAAGAAAGGACTATTCAAATGTCATTGTGTATAATCTTTACTGGTTTGCCAACACGCGTTTCAACCTGTTTACTCGGGTCCTCTTCAGGGCGTATAACAAGTACAAACATGTTTAAAAAACAAGTCAATTAAAGGATTTTCCAACAATATAATCAAAAAACACAATCCCAACACAACAAAAATGTAAGTGTAAATAAAATACACACCAAATACGGGAACAAAAGATGGTTAAGGAAAGAAAATGTCCAACTTGATCAAGGTTGCCTCTTTTAGTCACGCTTTCCCAGTCACACTGTGACAACTCGCACTTCATCTCAGTAGACCACTTTGACCTTAAGCTCCCAACCATCAGTAACCTCTGACCGTACCGGCATGAGTCCAAGAAAAATCAATACCATCTTAGGAGGGCTGTTTTAGATCCCAAGAAGCCTGGGCCCATCAGCCAACAGTACAGTAGACATGCCCACCCTTTGACCCAATAAGGACTTCCATTCTTCAAAGCTCTGTCTATCGCTTACAGGCAATCAATACTGTCGACACAATATCTCAAAACTAAAAATCCGGTCAGCTTCAAAAAGATCACCTATACACGCACCTAGCTCTTCCAAAGCGACATTTTGTTATTCGATTGAAGAGCTGGATTGTTCCACAAGGAAGCCTCCTTTATGTAGCCAAGCAACTTGTTCATTCTCTTTCAATAATGTAAGCAGCGCATTACTAGTCGGCCGTATAGTGGGCAAAAAACAAATAGATTGTGCCATTTTACACATAGAATAAATATTTGCAAGCCGGAAGGAAGATATACTGCCCAAGCCTCCGTAGCACCCAGATTGGTGCGTTCACATAATTCCATGCAAAGTACAATGCTGCTTTCTTGAGAGCAAATCCCCTACAATACTTACCCAGATCTGGATATCTAAAACCACCATATTCAACATCACGAGCTAAAATCTAATGGGGAATTTAAAAAAAATGTTTATGCTCCCATACAAAATCCTTGAAAACCTTATCTTATTTAGTAATTATTTTGAGAAGGGTAATGACTGAACAATGTATAACACCTTTGGCAATAACGGCATCTTTAATGCACTAATCTTGCCCCAAAGAGAGAGTCCTTCATTTATCAACATCTTTCCTTGTAATAGAAATCAATCTCTCCACATTAACCTCCACAATTGTTTTTATTTGTTTTTTTAATTTTAAGTTTTATAAAGCTTAAAACGCCCGCTGGCCTTGGTACGCAGGGAGGGAAAGGGGGAGGGAAACAAACAAGTTAAGCCAGGGGAGCACTGACCGGACATAGATAATCAACCGGGAGACTCTTAAAGAAGCCAAACAGAGGTCCCAACAACATCCGCAAGATAGGTACCAAGGAGGGGCAGGCCAGCACAGACGGGGCCAATACTAATCATTAGAATTAAACAAAAAAGTATTCAGTGATTTCTTAAAATGGGTGAGGTCTGGACAATTTCGAAGTTCGCTACGAATGGCATTCCACAGCCTTGTAGCAACATCGTCAATGCTTATACCGCCAAAACATTCTAGCTTATAGCGTGGTTAAGACAGTTTATTAGGGCAGTAGGAACGAAAGCAGTGACTGGAAGGAGCGTGCTGAATCCTTAACCAGGAGCCTTGGTTTGCAAGACATTTATGCGTTAAAGTTAACAACTTGTACATAATGCGTTGTTTAGCGGGAAGCCAATCCAAAGGTCTATGAGCATTGGTTACATGGTCTCTTCTACTAAGGCCACAAACTGCTCTCACTCCATTATTCTGAGCTACTTGCAGAACTGCAAGGTTGGATTTATAGTATTAGCTAGGAGGCTATTGCAGTAGTCTTATCTAGAATTCACAAGGGCAGTAGTCCGAAAGGTTCCTCTACTGGATGTCCGCACCAGTCACCCCATCCAGCAACGTGTCTGACATAAAAATAAATACTGTAACCTTGTGTAGTAATCATGTACTGGTGAATGAATGATATATTCCCTAGTCATACATCCATCCACCATATCAAAGCTCTCAATTATAATCGTCAGACAATAAAATTGTTCCCCGAATATCCACAAGACGCTGACCTATCCAATCTGTCATTTTGGACACAATTGAAATCTCACCCCAAAATCATGCAGCACCCATGTTTTGCTACTGTGAAGCCAAATTCCTAAATAAAACACCACCGTTGGCACAAGGACCGTAAATCGATCCAACAGTGAACTTGGTATTCTCTAGAATAATCTTGGCTAATATAAATCTACCCTGTAGGTGCTTAACACATTTTTCAACCACAACATTTAATCCTTTCCAGAATAGAATACATACCCCTCTCAATCTGGTAGTATAGCAGTTTGACAGAACTTTGAGTGTACCTTGAATTTAGCAACATGTTCTGATCATACTCTTTAGACGTGGGTCTCTTGCAAAAGAGCAACATCCACCCTCATCCTCCATAACTTGTTGAAGAGTTAGTTTTTCTTTGAAGCAGAATTAACCCCCCTCGCATTCAAATTCAAAAAAGTGAAATTTCTCATAAAAGCGAAAGGAAATATAAACCTTTGTGTCGAAGGTCCACGTACATGAACCAAACTATTATAAATGTAGTGATTTGCAGCATCCTAGCCAACTGAACCACATGTTCACTATGACTTAGTGTAACGCACAATAATAGTATATGTAATGTGACAAAAACAAACAATAACAATAAGACACACAGAAAATACCTACAATTCTGCCAGTAACAGAATTCAGAATAATCACTTTGTTTACAAATGCACAGACACAGATCAGAACCATACTCCTCAAGGTGCCCCAACTAGTTATACTCTCAAACCAAAGTTCCCATCCCTAATGGCTATATAAATTCCCAATAAACAACCTAGCTTTCACCAATCAAACGACATTGAAGTATAGCATTGGGTTCAAAACCCTCGCTTCAGTGAGTGTAGAACTGCACATTTGCAGACACCACTAGGTATCTCCAGTACTTAAAAAAATAAATAAAAAATAAAAAGTGTCACAGTTCGCTGATGTATCCTCACCACTTGCGACCCAAACGGCAGAGGGTCCGGGTCACAGCAGAAGGCAGAAATAAAGTCAATAAGTGGACGCGTTGTAAGTTCCAGCACTTCACCATCTGAACTCCCTTGCCTTTCCGGAAGCTGCCTAGATGAGCGTAATGACTGTAACATGCTGCACATCACACGCTACAGCAGGGCCCTTTCCTCCCTGGGCCGCCGCCGAAGAATCTGAATCCTACTACAGTCGCTAAATGTTGTCACGCGATACTCGGAATTGCTCCAGATTTTGAAAAAAGAAGCATTTCTAAATATTTCAAACACATAACCATCATTTAAGAATTAAAAAAAGGGTACTTAAATTAATAAACACATATTATGTATGCAAATCCGGCCTATTACACCACCTGACGGGCCCCCTTTGCAGAAGAGGTAGCCTCCATTGGCTCAGTTTCATAATCCTTCAAATGCAACAAAAAAGCCTCAGATCTCACATGGTCAATAAAGGAGTGCACTTGACCATCCAAAACTACACGTAGGATTGCAGGATATATCATTTAGTACTTCAGCTTCTTGTCCCTTGCCTTTCCTTTGCCAAGGAGAACAGCCTCCCCGTCTCCACTACATCTCTGATAAGGTCCCCAAAGACCATACTTTTATGATCACCCCAGGACAGGTCACTCAACTCTCTTGCACACCTCAACACCAATTCCTTTATGGGAAACTTCAGGAATTTTGCAATGAGGTGCTGTGACTGTTGTCCTAATGCTCTCTGATAGTAATCGCCATCTTAACAACCCTCATCCAAATCTCTGTTCCTTGTCTCCAAACCATCAATTTTTGTGGCCATCTCCTGGCATCTCTCCTCTGAATTGTACAGCTTTGCCTTAATATCGGCAATGTCAATTGCCATTTTAGTCAGTATATCCAGGATTTTTGTATCCCTCTCTTCCTAACTTGGGGACTCGCCTCCTTTTTTCATCAGCTTTAGACCTTTTTGCAGGTTGTGAAAGCTCAGGATTTTCAGCTTCAGTCGTGTTTTTTTCAGTTAAACTCTGCTTTCAACTCGCCATCCTTAAAGCTGACCATTCTAGAAAATGACAAAACCTTATACAGTCTGCAAAGAGCTAAAATTCAGATCCATTAAATGGAGGGCTATTGTTGACTATGCAGAATTGTTTTTCAAGTACCGGTATGCATAGCCGTTATTAACATCAGTAGGTGTGTTAACCTCAATGTCAGGGTAGCTGAAGTATTCTTCGGTCGCTAATATATCAGAGCCAGTTACCAGAGGTCTATAAAAGTTGAAGGAAACCTCCTATATTCCTTCAGGAAATTGGGGCATTTGAAAGGGCTATGATTTTACATGACTCATTACCCCTAGGACATACATGGCATGATAAGAATATCTTGCCCACCAATCTGTGTACAGTAGGAAACCTTTTTGTTGTTGCGTGCATTTTGTGGTGACAATCCCTAGGTGTCACTTGGAAGCCCCATCAACTAAATGCTGCCTCAGATGGGTAGGTGCTACAATAGGATGGTCCCTCATCAGGAGACCGTTGGGGGTTGTTGATAGTTCTAATTGAGTCGTAGCACTTTCAACTTGTAAGTATTAGCACAGGCATTCTGCCTGCTAAGTCAGTAGTGTTTCTCTATCTCTGCATGGAGTTGTAGGGTGTCGGTGGCAGTGTTCGAAATTGAGATTTGTTGAGCAGGAGCTAAAACCAGTAGGCAGGATCTACCGCTGGGGAACCAGGAGCAAGTACAAGGCACACTGCAAATTTAACATCCACAAAGGTGCACCATTTAACTTTTTGGCCATTTTGTATGATGCATTATATTTAAATGGGTCGTAGATGTTCCTGATTGTTATTTACTGTCTTCTCAAACACTCAAAGTTAATGTCCCATATGCATGTTTGTATGGCACTAGTTGGCCATGGGAGCTAAAAGTAGCTACTGATAACTGTTGGTTGTAAGCTAACTAACCAGGCTCTCCTAGGGTGGAAGCAGGAGCTAAATAGCTCCTAGCAATTTCTAACACTGCAGTGTTCTTCAATCTGCAGCTCTCCGGTTGTTTTTCCGACTCCTGTGATCCCTCACCATTCACTATTCTGGTTAGGGCTGATGGGAGTTGTAGTGCAACACATCTGGCAAGCCAAATGTTTCCGACACAGGGAGTAGGTTGTTGTGCAGCCATGCCAACCAGTTCTTGCAGTAATGTGGAGAAGGGACCCTGTGCTGTGAACTATTAAACCAATATTATGCTCCTCCTAATCCAGAACAGAACTGCAAGACTTGTCCTTGGCCTCAAGCCCCGGGATCGTATCTCTCCAACTCTGAAATCCCTTCATTGGCTCCTAGTGGACGCAAGGATTACATGTAAAACACTCTGTATTGTCCACAAGGCTTTCTGGGGCCTGGGCCCAAAATATCTTCAACTACCCCTCTGTAAATACCACCCCTCTCGAGCCCTTCGCTCCTCTACTTCTAACTCCCTCAGGGTCAGACGTTTTTCAAAGAAACCAGCTGGGGGTAGCTCTCTATCTTCGGCTGGTGCCTCCCTGTGGAACAGCCTCCCTGCCACCTTGAAACTTGAAGAGAACCATCTACGGTCCCGGAAGCACCTCAAGACCTTCCTCTTCGCTTTTGCCTTTGCTCCTCTTCTCCCCTGCTGACTTGCTTTCTCTCTCTGCACTGTGCACCTGGCCACCCTCAGCCCTTCTGGCCCAGGTACCCGCTCACCCTACCTCCCCCCTGCACTGCCTCCGGGCCACCCCTTACACTGGGGCCTGTAGCTGTACCCATACAGTCCCCCACCCATGCTTTTTCTGCATTTAGCAGATGCACACTATCTGACTTATCTAGCACTTTGCCACTTTCCGGCTGCACTACTACTGTGTATCTTTATTTATTTATTTCTATTTGAATTAATACTATTTATTTTGCTCTCTCCTATGTTCAGCACTTTCCAATTTCCCCCCCTTCCATGCACTTGCCCCCTTTGTCCCTTCCCCGTGCACTTGCGCGTTCTCAATATCACTGGGCCTAGTAAGATCGTTGTTTTTGTTCTCCCCTGTTTCCTCTCCCTTTGCCTGGTCGCGCTCTGAAACACCTGTGTATGAGCGTGATATAAATAAAATATCATATCCTCCAACAATGGTATGCTATCCAATTTGCCAGTAGGGTGGCATGAAGACAAATCAGTGTGGTGTGCTCTTTTCCTGACCTTTAAATGATTTTGAACTTGTTGTCCTACAAACACAGATTCCACTTTTCAATGTTTGAGTGCATATTGGCTTTTGGATTACCAAAGACGGCACGCCAACGTTTTTAGTTCTGGCTCTCTGTGCTATCAAGGGTGAGTGAATGTAATGGTATAGACGAGTGTTAGGAATGGTGTGCCAGAGGGAGCTAAAGTATGTAGGTGGCATTAGGCTGCATTTCAGTTACTGCACTAAGCCATACCTAGGGTCTGACTGTTAGCAGTGCTCATTCTGGCTCCGGAGGATAGCTCAGCGGCTACACGCTTGCCTTGGAAGCAAGACGACGCAGAGTAGAACAGGTTCGATCCGCGCTTAGAAACCTATGGGTACTAAGCATGTTATAAATAACAATTCAATCGACTCCTGGAATGGCACAATGAAGTAGGGAACAAGGGTCTGTAGAGGTTATACCTCTACCATTTTTCAAGCAGATTTTTGGGGCGTGGCATTTTGATTGCAACTACATAATAATTATATATTTCCACTGAAAAAACCTTAAAGTACAGTTAATTTGTGTAGATTTAATGCAACGATGCCCTCGAAATTCAGCAGATGTGGGAAGTTATGACCAGCTTAAATCGGAGCGCTTCCGATGATGTCCTCATATGCCATTTCTTTTTCATTGTGAGTCCCTACTTTTATAATATGTATGTGCTCATGGGCTTTGCAACCGGAACACACTGAATATATTTTACAACTACTGGACGGAATAGCCCCAGACCCCTGTCGGCAATTGAGTCAACGTTTCCTGCCCAAGTTTCGTAGCTGGTCCAATTCCATCCAACGGTTTTTGCGGTGTGCTGGGTGGCTGATGTGCTGTTTAGATACAGTAAGGTTTTGTCAGCATATTGATGGGTCTTGCTATCTCGGATGCAGAGGAGTTCTGTGCACTGATTGAAGATGAATGGTGAGAAATTGGAACCTTTGGTGATTCCACGTGCCACCAATCAGCATTTTGATTTGTTGGTGGCAACCGGAAAGAACACTGGTGGCGATCGGTCAACCAGTTTCAGAATGTATGGTCTAATCGAAGGTTGTTCATACATTCCTTTTTGGGACCACAGGTGATCTTGAGACCCCTCGTCCAATGACTCATTTGCCTGCCAGTGGCACTCTGGTTTTGTTGTGTAGATAGCAGGAATCGCGAGTTGCATATGTGTGCACTGTAGCCTGCTTGCTCTTGCAAACGAGGGGTTAAATAGATGCGCAAAGAGCACCTCAAATGATTTTTCAGCATCATAAAACTGTAGTTTTCTTGCAATTGATGCAGCCTTCCAAAAATTACAGATGCAAACACCCCAAAAAAAAGCTATTCATTTCGAACTCTGACTCTATGCATGTTGTTAAAGGTTACTGGGGGATAATGCAGATGTATTTTTAGTTGCAGGTGTGTGTGTGTGTGTGTGTGTGTGTGTGTGTGTGTGTGTGTGTGTGTGTGTGTATGGAATGTGTAGCTTTGTGTTTTGATCTCTTGTTTTAGGTGATCGGCATCTTTTAAGCATTTGCTTTCTGATTCATGTGGATTTGTTCAGCACGTTTGCAGTGTACTGTGTTATCAGATGCATGCGAATTTGTGTGCGTGTGCATATTAATGTTTCTTTGTGTTTATTCCCTTTTTATTTTCATTGTGGTGTTTTGTTACTGGTTTGATGTGCATGCAATGTTGAAAAGAGATTTGATGAAGTGGCTCTGTGTGGGGGCTACTTATGTGGTTTTTGGATCTGCGTGATTTTTCAGTCGCGGAAAAGTTTGAACGAGAAATGTGCGAACCACAAAAGGTTTGCACATTTCCCATGCGAACACGCATACATACCCCCAACATAAACAACTACTTACCCTTTTTTCACGCTGAGTCCCTGCGGCGCCAGTTCCCTTTCACTTCCGTGATCGGGAAGCGACGCCGCAGGGTCCGTTACTTTTTTTATTTTTCTGGGAGCTGCAGCGGTGTCCCCCGAAACCCCCCTGCTCACTATATAGTGAGCAGGGTGTTGCGGGTCACACCACTTCAGTCCTTTTTTTTTTTTTTATACTTACCTACAATGCTACCACCAAAGGTTCGAACTAAGTTCGATCCTTTGGTGGTAGCATTTTTCAGACTTTTTGTACGGTCAGACCTTTTTTTTTTTTTTCTGCTCCAATCGTACAATTCTGTGGTTTTTTTAGACCTTTCCTAGATGCTTCTCATTTGTTTGTAGCATTGGAGTTATATGCTTCTTTGTGACGGGTATTTCTGCATACTTTGGTTCACTTACCCAAGTGCAGTTGAAGTCTGCAGGCACCATTTGGGTCTTGCTTAGAGAGTCTTGGTTGTGCTGCCTGGTAACTTTCTAATGAAGTGCAGTTTTCTGCTCCAGTTGCTTCTCTCTGAACGAGGATTCTATAAACGCCAGTTTCCTAATAAGTCACCCACTGGAAAATCTAATTCTTGGCCTGATCTTGTGTGCCCTCTCGCTAACTGCCTTTCTGTTTTTTTTTCAGCTTTGACGTGCGCACAACCTGTGACATTTTAATGGTGATCCACTGTCTTTGCCAGTCCACAGCAGCCTGTGGCAGTCTGAAATCTTGCAACAACATACTTCAGCGATAGTCTGAGATCTCTGGAAGAAAAGTACAGTAGGGGCAACATTGTCTCTATCTTAAAGTTGCCTGATTTATATAGCCTTTGGCAGCAGTTAAATCTCGAATCCGCCGTTGAGCACCATGGACCCTATGAGAGCGCAGCAGTTGGCTGCGGAGCTTGAGGTTGAGATGATGGCTGACATGTACAACAGGTAAGTGGTGGAAATGTCTATGGCCCTCATAGAGGTGTTTGTAGTGAATCAGGAATTCTTGTGTTTTATGTATCTTTTGATAGACTAATCATCTTTGGTTCTTTACTTTCTTCATTTCTTTGTCGTTGGAGAGGTTAACATTGTACAACACACACCCTGCTGTTCTAGTTTGTGTTGGCTTTTTGGCACACACCCCCACTAATGATCCTTGGCTTCAGCCATCAGCAAGAAACCGGAAAGCAGAGGCTCAATTTGGAAAATGAATATTGGCTTGTTAAAGTTTTAGAAAACTGTGGGAAGGACAGTAAGAGAATGACTGGGTTCTGACAGAGCCTGCCGAAGAAAGTGTGTGCTTCACACTCCACAGTGTCAGTGGAGAAAAGACATCCTGCTCTCTATATGGAAGGAGAAATTAGGCTACTAAGTATGCCCCTCTTCCCTCTACATGCTTGGAGCTCTTGGGAGATGGAGAAGCTGGATTTGACGCCGAGTCCTGCAGACAAAAACATGCTGTCACTGTGACTTTCAGAGCACACAGATAATCACACTGTCCCTCGCCCCCCAGATTTTTCTGTTACGGAAGTCGGCCCTGTCATCCTGCCCAGCATCAGAAATCTGTATTCCAGAGGGTACTGTGTGCAAGCGCGGAGAGGGTGAAGGGCAGCAAAATACAGATACATGGAGAGTCTGACCTTTATGGCTAGTGGGCTGCGTATGTGCTCTGAGATGGCATTTAAACACTTATGAATGGTATTTCTGAGGGGGGGCATTGAGAGGAAAGATGGTTGAATGGAGTGGAGAGAAATCTATACGGTATTTATGCAATTTTCATAATCTGCTTTCTGCCCAAAGGGGTCCATTTGAACAGGGTGGATCGGGGAGCCAAGTGGACAGTTTACCTGTTATGTTAATAAAATATTTTAATATGGAGCAGTAATGGTGTAGTGTTGTTCAGAGACCTATGTAACTTACATCGTGCTCTGCGGTAGCATGAATGAGTCTACATAGGTGAGGGGGGCTAGAAGGCATTGCCTGGTTGGAGGAAGATAACTACATGCCTGGGACCTGTTACCTAATCCCTATGCCCCAGTTCTCCCTAATGTCTAACTCGCTGTCTGCCCTGGCTTCTTTTCAACCCCTCACAAATGCTTTCTTTTCCAACCTCTGTTTTAGAATGAGACATTAAAAGCAGTAGGTGCACCTGGAAGACAAATCGACAGGTTACTGTGAAGAACTAGTATTAGACTGCAGTTTAGAAACGTAATGGCGATAGTGAGAGTTTGCAAGGTCTATTAGACGTATATTAAAATTCCTTGGTCCAGCTGTTTGCAGGCAATTTCGTCCAAGGCTTGTGTTCTCACTTTTCCTCCCTCCTCCCCAGGCCTCTGTTATCTCCCCTCTTCTTGATTTGATTTTAATTATTTAGGACGCGCACAAAGACTAACTGAATCGTATAGAGGCGCAGATGGTATTGAGAGATGAGCACAAGATACATGAAAGATTGGAAAAAAAGGACAACTGGTAGGGGGGAACAAAAGTAGAAATGGGAAATCTAGAGGTCAGGTTATTTTAAAAGGAAGGTTTTCAGAGCTCTACGAAACTTAGACTGATTCCAAGGACTTGATTTCTCGGGGGATGCTATTCCAAAGTCACGGACCATAGACAGCAAATCTCTTGTCACCCCTAGTCACACATAGAGAACGGGGAATATTCAACAGCAGTTGAACCCGTGAACGTAATAGCCTGGACGGTTAAATGTCGACTAAGCCCATTTACCAAAAAGGATGGGCTAAGTTGAGGCTCTTATATATGAGGCAGGCAATCTTAAATGTAATCCTGCGTTCCACTGCCAACCAATGTAGAGAACAGTGTGCACCAGAGACGTGACCTTTTTTTTTCAGGCCACAAGTTAATCTGGTCTCTTTGCAATCTCTGGAGGAGTTTGGTGGGTATTCCAGAAAGAAGACTATTACAATAGTCCAGATGTGAGTTTACCAGTGACCCCACCACCATGGTATGGTCACTGCTCGGAACTTATGGCAAGACTTGTAGCATACGCAAAGAGTGATAAAAACTGCCTGAACCTTGGCACTAACCTGGCTTTCACTTCCAAGGTTATCTTGCCAAATACAACCAAGATTTTTTCTTGGGGACAGATTTAAGATCAGCCCCCAAACAGTGGTAATCCAGGGGGCAGTTTCCTGCCCTAAGGAGATGCAGTGGTCCAAACAAGGCAACCTCACTCTTGTCTGGATTTAATTGCAGCTGGTTTGCTGACATGACACCCATTGGCTAATGTGTTCTAAACAATGGTTAATACTAAGAAATGTCTGTTCTACAACTCCCATTTTGATGAAGACCTAGGTATCATCGACGTATGAATGAAAATTGATCCTACGTCTCTTCGGACTATTCATCAACGGCCGCAAGTAGAGATTAAAAAGTAAAGGCGAGAGGGAAGAGCCCTGAGGTACCCCGCATCCAATGTAGATCTGAAAGAAACCCCCCTCCCCCAACCCCCATTTTCACCAGCTGATGGCTATACGGCAGGAAAGTGGCAAACCATTTCAAGGCATGATCACAGACGTTGCCAATTTCCTTTAAGTGGCTGAGCAGTATAGAATGGTCGTCGGTGTTGAAAGCCGCAGAGAGATCCAACATTACAAAGTAGTGAGCAATCTCCATTATCCACGGCCTCCAAAAAGTCATCCTGCACTGCCAGGAGTGCTGTCTCGGTCCCAAATCTAGGTCTGAAGCCCGACTGCAGAGGGCCCAGCAAAAGCTCCTTTTCCACGAAGGTCTGCAATTGGTTAGCAACAACCTTCTCCAATAGTTTTCCCGGCCATGGAATACCAGCAATCGGGCGATAATTCTGCAAAACTGATAGATCTAGATTTGATTTTTTTCAGAGGTGGTTTAATAACCTTTCTTTTTAGCTCTAGAGGGACACAACCTTGTTCTAGTGATTTAATAATACAATTTGTCATGAAAGGACCAATCTCCAGTGCCAGACCCTTAGCTGTGCAAGCTGGCAGTGGAAATAACAAATCATTAGACGTTTTTGTAACTGTGCAATCAATGACACCACTTCATCTTCTAGCACTATTTTGAAATCAAAAGGCAATGAGCCGTCTCATCAGATCTTCCAGGGAATCCTATTCCACCGGATCTAGGCTCTTATCAAAGGATAGGAGATTCATGATGTTTCTTTGAATCTTTTCTATCTTCTCCTTGAAGAATAAATAGAATGTATTAGCCTGTCTCAACGATGGTTGCAAAGAGGAGGAGGTACATCTGGGATGCCAAAGATTAGAAACAACTTGATTGAGCTCAATAGGGTGATTCTTGCAGTGTAAATATTTGCGTGGATATAAATTGATTTAGCTAGAAAAATTGCATGCTTATATACTTTTTAGTGCCATTTTTGACCTGAGATGGCTATCCTCGGTATAAGCCTCTCTCCATGTCCGCTCTGCAATTCTACTGTCTCCGTAAGGGAAGTAAATCCTGAGTGTATAATGGTTTATTTTTTCTTAATTTAGGGATTTTCAAAGCGGCTGCAGCGGAACACATATTTTCCAGGATAGTAGCACTGCAGGCAAATCGGTCATCACATTGCAATGTTGAACCAACAGTAGCTAATGCTTGCCATACTTCCACACCCAAGATATTTGCTACACCCCTTTCACTGCGAACTAGCGCTGTAGGAGTGTCCTTTAAAAGCCGTTCTCAGCAGTATGCCTCAACACAAACAGCTAAGCATAGTGATCTGATCAGTGAACTGGAATTGTATCCTTCAGAATCACCATATTCCCACGTAACAATAAAATGTCCAGGCAATGGCCCATGACATGGGAAGAGGAGGTGGTCAAAGATAGACTGATTATAAATGATCTCCTACAATTTGCTGGCATCCAAGTTAGTTTGATCATCCAGCCATATATTAAAGTCTCCCAAAAACAGATTATCTTTATATTTACCTCCAGGTATAGAAAGGAACAGATCTAGCTGTTCAAAAAACATGTTACCCGCGCCAGGGGATCTATAACCAAAAACCACTTTCAGGAAAGAGGAGGGAGTAGCCCATATGACCAACTGACCCACCTTAGATCCCATCCCACTGAAGTAACTCTAAATGAGAAATCCGCAGTGAGCACTTATACACCACATCTATGCCTCCACCTCTAGTAACGTATGATTTTTAAAAAGTGTATAAAGAATCCACCGGGAATCATATTATGGAAAGATGCTTGGGAGCCATCTGTAAACCAGGTCTCTGTTATAAACAGAATCTCAAGAGCGTGCTCTTACATGAACTCATGGAGTTTTGTGCCATGAGCCATTGCCGACCTGGGATTACTCAAGGCAGCCCTAATGGCTCCATTCCCAACAGGTATCGTAAGCTGTCCCTCATCCAGTCTCAAGATCCCCAGTGCGCATATTTTATCAAGCACACAGAGGGAGAAAAAGCCTTTGTCATTATTAGGGCCAGTAAGGCTGCGCTTCCATAATGGTAAAACATAATATTCAGCACAATTTTGATAGAGGCTATAATTAAAAAAGTACCTGGCAGATAAAAAAACAAGAGAGGTACACCCTTCTCCAAACCACCAGAGTTTCTAGCCACCTCGGGCCGCAAAAGGCTTTGCGTCAGCGCTTTGCCCTGACGTGGGCCTGTTATGCCTGCGGCGTGGAGTGTTTACGCCGTAGGCTGTGCGCTCGCCCAGTCACTGCTGGGAAATGAAGTCCCAGGCCGTGTCTCGGAGTAGACACCAGGAAAAGATTCACACGCGGGTAAACAATCAATCAAAATGACACAATAAATGTTAAAATCACTAAATGGATGTGCAGTGAATGCCCTAACTAAATTTAACATTCGGCATTAAAAACAAAGTTGATAAAGGGCTGCTTTTTTGCATTCATGTAATAGCATGCTGAATGAATATGTGCTGCGGAATAACAAAGGAACCTACTCCTATTCTCACCTTCTGTCCTATTTTGTGTTTTCTGACTCCTCAGACTGTTTTGAGCCTTGGATTTGGCCATGCAAACAGGCAGAGTCAAAAGTATCTTAGTACAATTTTCCATGTATGTGCGTTATTGAGCCTGAGGGTGTTGTGGAAGCTTTGGCAGAGCTTGTTATGCTTGTATAGGACACCCTCAAGAAGCCGTTTTCAACAATTAATTATTAATTTGCTGTATTTCCTTATTGTGGCGTCACACATACAAAGCTGAATTTCCCAGTAAAAGGATGTCGCTGCAGGGGAATACACTAAGCATGCTGTTTTTAAAGCCTGCACTGTACTCTGGATCTTGCCCCTAGCATAGAGATGCCAACTGCAGAGTGTGGCGGTGCAGTGACAGTGCTGAAACGGCAGGTATGACAAAGAAACATACCCTTGACTCCTGGGCTGTTCTTTGGTCTCTGAATGTAGAAGGCCTGCTGCCCAGCACACACACCCTTATTAGCATTGCTGGAGTTGCAAAACTGTAAAACATACAAAGAAATGTTCCTGTTGGCTATACCACATCTTGTCACTTCATTTATATATGTTTCCACAACAAGAAACTGACAATCCAATGAAATTAAATTCCAATTAGTCGGGCAAATTAATGCAATCAATTGACAAGCATGAATCTCAAATGCAAAATCTCATTTATTCCATATCAAAAACATAAATGAGAGCAAACAAGAACACATCGATCACATAATGGCAATAATTGAGAAACGTATGTGTGCACCATAAACCATAATAGGACAGTAACCTATCTAATCGTCCTATTTAGAAAAACATTTATTAAGAAAGGTCTAACAATTAAGAAATTTCAAATTGATAAGACTAAAGTATAAAACAAGATCTCCAAGTGGTAAATGTATGTAAACACTGGTTTCTCTGTGATAATATTCACTTTATTGGGTTCATCTTAGAATGCATTCATAACCTTTGATGCATTACTTGAGGCTGAGTCTGTTTTGAGATAAAGCAGAAAAGGGTCAAGGTGTTTTCACGTTTTGGCGTTTCTAAGTTAATCGCCTTCTTCAGGATGCCTGCAGTTATTAAAACCTGCCAAAACGTTGGTTCCGAAAAGGGCTTTTTCCAACCCAGAGTACGTATCCTGACACAGATGTCTTCATTTGAACATAGACCGAAGCACCCTTCAGTTGAATTTAGTGCTGCCTGGAGGCTTTTCAGGAGAAGTTGACTACAAGGCATAAGTTGCCTTAGCCATCAGGCCCGTGAACAACCTCTTTGTGGCAAAAGAAAGATCTTCTACATAAGTAGGTAGTGCAGGTTTCGAAATTGGTCATAACTATTTAGCTCCCCGATGGAGGATAGGAGAGCCTGGTGTGACGAATTGAGGGATTTCTTTACATCTCCCCAAGGGTGAGCCCCTCCCAGGAGTCGGCCCATTCTGCAAAACCCTCCCTAGTGGTCATGGCAAGTGGGACGTCACTGGGAGAGACTACCTTCTTGGGGACAAGGACTCCCGTTCCTGTGAGGAACTCCGTGATGTCCTCAAGAGTTATGGCCTATATGGATGTGTCTAACATAATGGAACATTATCAGTTCCATAAAGATGAAATGAACTTAAGCTATCCACAACAGAAAACTAAGACTATCCCTTTAAATCAGTTCCTCCAATGAACTGTGCCGAGGATGCTGAAAATGTATGATATGACAAGAAAGAAAGGGGAAAGGCGAAACGGGCCAGAGAGACGGCGAGAAGCCGACAGAAGCCAGAAAGCAGAGAGAACCAGGGGAAGCACTGTGTGCGTAGCAGAACATAAGGAGGCGGAGCTCTCACAGAACGCATAACATGCATAAGCAAGGATGCTGGGAGACCAGTCTAAGAGAACCTAAGAAAGCACAGTGCAATTGAAGAGAGAGTTTGGTGGTGGCATGACCCACAGCAACGGTGGTCGTCGGTCTACCCACAGAACAGTGCCGATACCACCGACGTGAGAAAATCCGTACCGACCCAAGACACAGTTCGATTTGGAATACGATAACGAAACGCACGTGATAACAGACGGAGCGACAAGTGAGCTGCAGAGCCAAGAAGCAAAAAGGGAATTCAAGACTTTACCGATGACGGAATAAAAGGTAATATGTGGAGCGGAATTACCAGACATTTAAGAGGGACTCGCTATAACTGGAAAAAAACTTGTCCCAGTAGTAATGGGAATAAGCTGAGGAATGAAGTTCATGATACCCAAAATGGGAGAGGAGTAGAGTTGAAAACCTGTCACTTTGGGAAAAGTCAGCCCAGCTCCCGAAGATAAAGAGCAATAATAAATAGACATTTGGGAAACAAAAACCCAGGAGACCAGGAAGACACGCTCATACATGAAACGGCACTCTGGGAAGAGAGGCTAGAAACTGACAAGAACGAGAGAAGGAACTTCTACATAAGTAAGATTGTCTGCAAAAAAGGATGAGGAAAGCGATCAGTCCCCTACAAGCATTTCAGAACTTAATCCAGAGGATAAAGAGACTATTTGTGCCTGGTCTATTGAGTGGAACAAAAGAACATAAAAATCCTGTGACAAAACATAGCAACCAGGTGAAGGGAGTAATTCTGGACTTGGTTTTGGGCATTCATCTTGACTGACGAGCACCTTAGTAAAATAGGTAGGGAACACCCCGTAGATGTAGGGAAAGGTGGGCCTTATTTTATTTTAGAATACATCTCCTGCTTAAAATGTCTTCACAGCCTCTTTGTCCTTCTTCTGATCCACCACACTGACTACTTGTCACCAACAGCTACCAGGAGGTATTGTTGGCTCCCCAATCCAACTGGTGCTACACAATGTACCTGACATTAACACAATGTGTCTGGAAGTTGCATTAAAATAAGTGCATTAGTAAAGTGCAGTAAAAATAACAGTTGGCATGGGTGTATCAGCTATCTTCTTGTGCATTAATTTTCTATAGTTTTGAGAACTTTGGTATGAGACTGGGCTTTAGCATCTCATGGGTCTCCATGAGTAATTCTTGGTCCGAGGAAAACCCAGACACCCGGGAGATACTCTCAGCTCCTGCTCTTCAAATTCCATGTTTGACCACTTTAGTCTCACTGTGAACAGGACTCCTAGGAGGAGCCTTGCACCCATTTACTGGAGAAACAATCGGAGGAAGGCCGGAGAACCAATAGGTTACAGCTTGTGAGGCTGAATTGAAAACATGTCCTACCACAAGACATGTAGCAGCCAGTCTGAATCCACCGCATAAAAGTTTAAGCTTCTGTTCTCCCTTGTGATGAACAGAAGGACCTAGGCAAGCAGGCTGAATTCATCAGCGTGTGATCAGGCTGCAAACTATTGGGATCAGGTGGAGCATGTGCCAAAGAACCAGGCAGCTACTGAATCCTAAAAATCATAGGCCTTGCACCTTGAACCTTTGGTACCATTTGATGACGAGGAAGGATCTCGGGAAGATGGTTCAGGGGCAATGTGCTCTGCCTTGGAAGCAAGACAACACGGAGCAACACAGGTTCGATCCCTGGGTCCGCGCTTAGAAAACATATCTCTGTGATGGGAGGAAAAACTTGCTGCAAATTCAGGAGTTGTAGCAGTCTCCAGAAAAGAATGTACTCGCTTAGGAATCGCAGCACCTGAATCATTGGAACACCCTTGAATTTGCAAAGTGGACAATGTAACATGCACCGGGTCTAGGGTAGAAGTAGAGCTTCCAGTAACACATCGAATACATGCCTTGAAACCAGATGTAAAAAACCTGCCGCCCTGGAGGTCAAAGGAGGTATTGTAAATGAACAATTTAAATAACATTAACAAGAATCCAAAATCTAATTGAACCCTTAAAAAAAATAAAAAGTAAATCAAAAGGGACTGACCCATTGAAAATGCAATCAACTCTCAAAAAGAAAAATTACTCTTGGAGCAGTTTCACGATTCAATAGCAAGGTGGAAAAGCACAAAGTAGCAGTTTAGCCACTGGGGCTTCTGCTATAGGGCAAAGGGGCCATTGTGCCTCACAAAACTGTTTTTAAATTCTGAAGCGGCAGAACTCAGCATCTTTAGGGCAGTCTTTCTGCTACATGAGCAGGGATTCCAACAAATGGGGCAAAATTGACCGTGCGGTGTGTCCTCTCCACCTCCCCCACACCCCTCCTGTTTCTGTGACTAAGAGCACTTTCAAACTACAGGAGCAGGTGTGCAGCTCCATATACAAGGGAAAACCCCTACACAATATGGAGCTGGGGAAATTACAAAGACCTAGTTGGTTTTAGCATACTTTGCCATTTCTTCAATTATGTCTCCACAATGAATGTGCCCGTAATTGGCAAACCAGTGTAATTACATTCCAATTAGTCGACAACTTAATCCAGTCAACTGGAAAGGCTAAATCTCACAAATGCCAAATCTCATTTATCCCATCTCAAAAACCTGTTTGAAATAAAATACGTATACAAATATGACACATTGAAATAATATAAATGTACAAATATGAACACATTGACGTAATGGCAATAATTTGAAAAACATGCTTGTCCACAATAAACCACAACATAAGGGCAATAGCATACCATATCCTCTTTAGGTAAGCAAAACATTTCTTAAAGGTATAACACATGTTTTTCATACAGATAAACAGTGCTCGAGATGAGATTAAAAAATGGGGATTAAAATATTCCCACTTCAAAAAGTTGGGACTAAAATGTTTTTATTTTTTAATTTTTTTTAATGTTTTTTTTTTAGGCAGTAGCATTGTAAGTCTAATTCCCAAAAGGAGTATTTTATAAGCAAGTAAATGTTTTTTGTAATAATTATTTCTTTGCACCCAATTATTCATACACATTAAAAGAAGCGTGTTTACTTCTTCGATCTGTCAGTGATAATAGTAGTTTCTTCCTGTGGTACAACGTGCACTACTGGTCCAAACATATCCATGGAGCTATTTGGGTGAAAGCAGGGGCACAATGTCCTATGTTTACGTTTCCTATTTGTGTTGAGAGTATTTTTAATCCCTATTTTGATGGGGTGGGGGTGTGTATTTGCCTCTAGTAAAAGTGGTCCACACAACCCTTATCGGTAGGGCTGCAGATAAGACAAAGTACAAAACCATTTTCCAAGTGATAAAAATGGATGTAAACAATGTTTTCCTAGTAGTTGTAATATTCATCCGATTGATATTCACCCGATTGAGTTTATCTTGAAATCCTTTTATTGAAGCAGACCCTTTTTATAGATTTTTCGTTACAGTAATGAACAAGGAGTAGTTTATGACCTAATCAGCATGGTGGTTCTTATGCCCTTGTAGATTTAACATTTTATCAACAAAATACTGTCTCCTGCTTGTAGATCTCCACTTCATTTGGTCACCTAATCTTTCTCCCACACATCCTCTTGCCATCTAGTCACGTGTCACAAGTCTAAACCCCCATCTCTGCAGTGCGTTTTGGGTCCATCTTATTTCTGATCCCAACATCTTGTGGTCCTTCCCACTTCCCTGTTTTAACTAACATGCCTACCCTTCCGACACCTTAATTTTGTGATAGTTCATATGTACATGCTGCTTTTATAGGCATGTACCCATAGCAGAGCTTATAGGCGAGGGAAGCAGAGATACTAGGGAGCAGGGAGCTAACATGGAAGTGGGATGGCGGCAATTTGGCAGCAAGGCAGTCTATATGCAACGGAGGGAGGAAACTGGGGTAGCATATCAGCTAGTCTCAGATTAGGTAGGCAGTGGAGGGTGTGTGGACCTAGTCAGGAGTGTTTTAAGCTCAAAGTACAGAAATTCAGGATGACTACATCACAAGAGGTAATTCCACTGCTCATTTACTGCAATTACATGGCCATTCTAGATATAAGAGATACATACTTTCATATTTTCATATTCCCAAAACATTGCAACTGTCTGCGGATTCAGTAGGAAATGGGCACTACCAGTTCAATGTGCTGCCTTTTGTGATAACATCAGCACCAGCTGTGCTCACAAAGGTAGTCGCTATTGTGGCTGTGCATTTGCTCACGTAGGGCATACTAGTCTATCCCTACCTGGATAATAGGCGCATGATCAGGAACAGAGTCAATCAGTGCAACAAGCATGCCCGTGTAACAATAACACTGCTGCACCAGTTGGATGTCTTGATTTTATGGTACCCATAGCACGTTTAGTCCCTTCACAAGATATTTTTGGGGGCAGGCATAAAGGAATTTCCATGGCCTACCCGTCGAGGGAAAGGGTTCAGGGGTTCCAGTCAATTGCTCTCCTTCATTTGCTGTTGCTAACGATAAACGGGAGTAAAGTCCTGCAATCATGCATGTTCCTGCTACTGCATGCAAGACTGCATAATAGACCTTTATAAAAAAAAAAAGGCTTGATGCACAATGGTCTCCAGCAACAGAGAGCTGAAGGAGATGTAGTGGCGGTTTTGAAAGATTATAAGCTCTGCAATGGTGGAATGCAACAGGCATTGGTACATAATAGACAACTCAATATAATGTGGAGTGCACACCTACAGGCTCTCAAAGCCCAAGTCAAGTGTAGCATTTAGGAGGCAGAGATGCACATCAGATTTCTAGCATTAATGGCTGTTCACAGATGGGTACTCTGCTTTCAAACACTGTTAAAAAAAGCAAACCTGTTCTTCTTAAGACAGAACACACCAGTGCAATGTTTTACTAAACAAATGGGGCACACATTCCTTCAAACTGTCAAAGGCACTGGTGCTTATGGAGGGACATATGCTTTCCGAGCTGACATACTCTCAAGGTGGAGAACTGCCTACCAGACGCCCTCAGCATACATGTTCAACATGAACACAACTGGGAGCTGCACACAAGGGCACTCGGACTAATTTTGAAAAGTTGGGGTTACTCCAGATATAGATGTTTGCCACAACCATAAAATGGCAAAACCTCGCATCTAGATACATCCTCATGAAAGCTCCCTCTCCAATGCCTTCTGGATGTCAAAGTCGGAGATGTTTTCTTATGCTTTACCACCCCAACACCTCGGATTCACAGGGTGGTACAGAAACTATTAGGGGAACACATGACGCTAATCTTAATCACTCGCACAATGGCACTACTGTTATGGTGCTCCCATCTCTTCAGCATACCCTGGTCAAACCTTCATCAAACAATCTGGTCACACAGCAACCTCTGCAGATAACCCATCCAGATCCACAATCTATGAAAATGGCATCATTGCTTCTGAAGTCAGAGTTTGGTCATTTTTATGTATAACTTTGATGCCTGGACATCGTTGGGGAGTCATGCAAACCAAATAAACAAACATTATACTTTAAGTGGAAGAGCTTCATGATGTATTGTGCAAAACACTCAATCAGTCTAATAGTGTGTACGCAGCAGACTTTGTTAAGCACTTTTACCTCTTGGACTCTGGTCTAGTGTATAATTCACATAAAATGCAATTGGCAGCTTTGGCAACATATACCACATCACAGTAAGAAGTTTTGTGGTGGAAGATCCCAGTAGCAAGAGCCTTAGTGGAAGTAGTTGGACATGTACATCTACCAGTAGCCAGACAAGTTCCAAGTTGTATTGGTTTTTATTTAGGCAAATGCTTCTATTGTTCTAACCCATTCACAAATGCTCTCTGAAACATCAAACGTACAAGTTGGCCTTCTTAGTAGCTGTTATTTCAATAAGAGTCTGTGAGCTTTAGCTATTGTCCGTAGATGATGCCTTTGTCACCACCGACGGAGACATGTGGTTTTTCGAATACACCCTGATTCTTTCCAAAATACATTTTCAAATTCTGCACTGTCCAATCCATTGAGTTACCAGCCCCAATCAAGGGCAAAAAGGTTGTTCTTAAATAAACTTGATGTACGCAGGACAGGTATGTTCTATTTGGATAGCGGCAAGAAATCTAAAAAAACGGGCCAGTTTTTCATTTTGGTTTTTCACAGGGCAAGAAGGCAATCCTGAGGTAAAGCTAACATCACAATATTGCGATTGTGCCATTCATGAATGCTGCAGCCTTTCACACAAGACTGTGGGAGAAAAGCTAAAGACCTCATTCTGCTTGGGGAACCGTAGATACTCTGGCATTCATGGTAAATGTTACCTCTAACCTCATGTGTATAGTTACAAAGTGGGTTTCAACGCATATATTTACAAAACGCTACTGTATAGAAGAGGGTGAAGTAGTGCTGCACACTTATTATTCTGTTTCACCAGCTCACCAACATCATCTACTGTTGCTTCAATCGTGGAATGCTCATTACATTAGTTTTAGTCCTGGTCGACCCTGTAGTTGGCTAATAAAGCCTTGTGAATTGGGGCTCAGACGTTTAATTTTATATCTTCGTCTAAATATTCTCCCTGTACTGGAATATACAGGGGCATGAAAGAACATCACTTGTGAATCCTGGACATGTCGACTCTGTAATATTGAATTGGGAAAGGCACCTCATATACTTACTGATTGCCCACAACTAGCAATGGCGCATTGGAAGGAGTACGGTAATCTGGTATCCTCTTTAAAATCCATAATTTCTGATCAGTTTTGGGCTAATCTTTACAGCGCCAATCCCTTTTAGTAATCCCTGCTGCTTCATATTTTATTTGGAAAATAAATTGGCCACCTTGGTGACTTTTATATGAATTTTAGGTTTTGGTATTATCTAAGATGGAATTGGTTGAATTAATCAATTTTAATATTATCTATGTGTGTACTTAATGTATTGTATGCTGTTGGATTTGTGTATGTCGAGCATTTTCAATGTTTTTGTTTAGTTGTGCAAAAGGTTTCTTGTTAAACCAGAGGCACATAATAGATTAAAAACACATTTAGTGTTGCTAATATATGCATAGCCTGTGAATCTAAACAAATTGACAAGTCCCAGAAGTCAAACATTAGCAAGTATTAATCTTTCTTGTGCTATCTATTTAGAGTCGCAAGCTGTGCATAAATCACTTACTCCATGTTGGGTAGGCAGAAAATAAAATAAATGCACAAGACACTTAACTGTGGTGACAATGTAGGTAAAGATACTGCACTAAAGCTTCAAGGGTTTATCTTTATGCTTATATAGCGCCGGCAGCCCGCAGGCATCGGGGCGCTTGACCATAAACATGCAGCAGACACAGGACAAGGACATCAGGAATAACAGGTTAAAGCAAAGTTAATAGACCGATTTATTTGAACAAATAAGTTTTAAAGGTTGCCCTCTGTTCTCAATAGTAACGAAAAACAAACCACTTGATGACATGGGCACAGAGTATCATTAGACCTGTGCACACACAGGGTATGACCTACACACAATAGTATGGCGGGAGCTCCCCTGATGATACCTTCTTTCACTTGGAAGTAAACTTCTAATGTCCTGAACCTACCACTACATTTCAGAATGTGTAGCAGGTGACACTAAACCAACGCAGGCTCCAAAAAGACTATTACTGGCTAAGTAACATTTGTCATATCTATAAAGAAAGAAATGCTTTCTTTAAAGAGACCTAATGGCTATGTTGTTATTTTAAAAAACATAGAAATTCAGCCAACACACTTTCTGAAAGGGACAAAATGGTTGAAACGCAAAGAAAACAAAATATTCTGAGGTTCTGCATCCTACAACAACCATCATGTGGGCAATGATCTGCACTGCTCATGACATCTCACCATTGGATGCTTCCCCAGTGAAATCTGAACTATCCTCTTTAATTTGTACAGTTGTTAGTGTTGTAGTTGTCCCTCATTAAATGTAAACTGGCCCTAGCCAGCTTTGTTTTTTCCTTTTCTTTTTCTTCGCTCTGTTTTGTTAATCAAATCGTGTTGGAAGTGGCATCCAAAGTAGTAGTAGTTGGTGGTTAAGGATATTTTACAATGGTGGTTTGCATCTTTCTTTTGAAACCATTGCATATTTTGTTTGTGTTTATGCCTTGAAACTGTAACGTCCCTCTTTTTCTGTTAAGGTTTTTTTCTTTATTTTTTATTGTTAACACCGTATCATACAATCGGTGCCGACAGGGCATGGCCCAAAGCACTGCCCAGTGTGCACTTTGTCTATGCCCCAGCACCCCTGAGCAAAAAAAAAGATTCAATGGGCATACCTCGGTGCTAATTTGCCCAGGCAGGGACTTCTATCCTTCCCAAGGAAGCCCTGAGCCCCCACCGATGGACCCACTGGACATGGTCAGTGGCCTTGCCTCAGGACTCACCCAGGTACTTGATGGTACTGTTAGTAATTGCATCAGAGTCTTCCAGCACTCGCCAGAGTGACGCTTGGTGGTCACTGGCCATGACCAATGCACCTTTGGCCGAGGCATGGCCTTCAGCAAGGCTGCCAGCCCTCTCAAACCCCCAAATTAGCCACTTGCCAAGGACTGCAGCCATGACCTGTGGCCTACTTCCCACTAAGTGTCCACTGGCCCCCTATAAAGATGCTAATCTTTGATTATACTGCACAATAAGAAGAAATCTGTGGAACATTTTGTGAACATTGTCAAACTGCACCAACATAAGTTGACCAAAACGTCCTTCTTATGGGTTGTCTGTTAGGTAGATTTCTCATTTTGTTATGCTTCATCCCCTCTCCTAGTAAGCCTCTAGCAATTTTTGCTGGAAGGAGCTTTTTCTTTCTATCCTAAATAAGGGAAGCCGTTTGCCCCTCATTCATTCTTATTTGCTCTGACTTTTGGAACTCTGTTCTGTTTTTATCTTTACTGCTTTCCTCCATATCTCTTTAAAGGCAGCTGTTTCATTTTTGCCCCACACAGCACCTTATATGCAGTGTTGCTGGGAACCCTTTGGGTTCTCCTTTGAGATTATTTCCTTATCCTTACTAACTACAGTTCTTAAGGATAGAGGGATACTTTGTGTCCTTCCTAAAACGTTATACTCCGAGAGATTACCACACTCTTATGTCGAGTGCTAAGGGGATACCTAGTATCCCCCTTCTTTCTGCTGCTTTGACATTTGAGTCACCTAGCCAATCCTATAGTTATGGCTGGTAGCAGTGGACGTGTTCTACCCACTATTGTGCTATTTCCTTTACCGCAGACTGTATTCACATTCTTGGGTGTGCACAATAGGGTCACTATTTGTTAACATGCTGCCTCCTTTCTTTTTTTCTCCATTTCGATCGTGGTTGTTCTTTGTTAGCTCGTCTTCTGCCGTTCTGGGAGGGGGATGCCAGTGTGTGTGTTTTGCCTTTGGCGGGAACCTTTTGGTGTCCTTACCTAGGCTCCAATGTGTCTGGGCAGGCAGGAAGTGAGGGAGGAGTTATTCACTCCCCTTTATCTGCCAGGGTGCCTGAATGGAACCAGTTCCCACTGGGAGCTGGCTGCCTTGATTGGACAGCCAGCTCCCAGTGTAAAATTTTCCATTTTCTGTAAAATGCTGAGAGTTTGCAGAGTAGTGTGTGGGAAAACTGACACAAAGGTGAGGTTTTTGAAGCGAAAGGAAAGTCGACCACTGGAACTGAAATAACTGAAGCTGAAGATGACCAAAGATGCCTGCAAACCCTTCCAATCAGAGTGAAGCTACCATTGCTGGTCTGACCCTGTTTTCTACTCGACGGAGGATCTCTGAAGCAGACCACTCATTCCCTTTGTCTGGTGGGACCAACCAGTCCTGAGACAAACTACAAATCGAGCCATCTCCCGAGGTGCTTTGCCTCTCCCGAGCTGCAGACCGCGACTACCGGGAGACCTCCGACCCATTTGCAGTGCAACATCTGCAAGGCTGAATCCGTCCAGAACTTTGGTTTTCTCCAGTTGGACCGCCAGAGCCACGATCCGACTCGTCGAACTCCCCTCACCAGAGTGCGGGACTTCAGAAGCGACTGGGCAAATACTGTCCTTTGTTCGTGCTGAGAAAAAGGCGCCAAAACTGCAGACCGACCAAAGAGTCTGAAGAAATCCATGCCAAGGGTCCTCTCTCGAGACTGCTGCTGAGGCATCCCATTCAGAGTCCTTCCTTTCATCACCAGACCGAGGAATCAGGAGATTGGGTCCGTCGCTGCTGCACAGAGGAGAATCCAGCTACGGGCATTTCTTCGAATATAAGGTCTGCGGATGAAAAATATAACTTATCTTGAACCGAGAAGTCGCTCCAGAGTGAATGGAGTGCGTGAAGAGGTGTCCACTCTACCTCTGACCCAATCTTGTCAGCTTGTGTCCCTTTAGTAAGTCCTTTTGCAGGGTCTCCCTCATTGTTGAATTACCAAGTAACTTATCCTCCTATGTATCGTAAGGAACTTTTGCTGTTCTTCCGCTTCTTAAGACTTCCGCTCCGAACTGACTTTCTTGTATAGTTAGTGATTGGACTTTTAAAGAGTTTGTTTGAAAATTTTCTCTAGCTGCTGTGTGATTAACCAATGTTTTTCCTTCCTTTTTAAAAGACTTTCATTGTATGTGGTTTGCTAACTAAATACAAATATTGTATATCTTTGACTTAACACGAGTGTGCAGTAGTACCGATTTAATATGGTCGAACTGTCATTCGTGTCAAACTCTATAACAATTGTACCATAAAGACAGCCTCCCGACTGTCAAGATCCCGGGACCTGACTGGTTACCCGGAGAGTTCTACAAAAAATACAAAACGACCTTTACAGCCAAACTATTAGATGTGTACGAGGAGGCGTTTGAAAGGGGCCAATTGCCAGACCGCATGCTAGAAACATTAATAATACCCATTCTCAAACCTGGGAAGTCGCCTCTGGACTGTGGCTCTTACAGGCCAATTTCAGGATTGCAAAATCCTGACAGCGGCCCTCGCTAACCGGCTCAAAAGGGTCATACACACGTTAGTGCACCCGTACCACGAGCTACGTCCCGGGGCGCAACACTACGTGGAACTTGCAGAGGCTGAACCAATAGTAGACAAGGACAATGCGCAATAGCGTCCTTAGACGCGGTCAAGGCCTTCGATTCTGTGAATTGGAATTGGTTATTGAGTGCACTAGCCCATTTAGGTATAGGGGAGGGCTTCCTCAGATGGATTAAGCTACTGTACAAAGACCCAAGGGCAAGAGTTAAGACTGGGAGACATATGTCAGAAGCCTGGACAATATATAGGGGCACAAAAAAAAAAATGCCCGCTGTCCCTCATGCTTTATATATTGCCCTTGGAGCCATTGACGGCCTTCCTGCGAGCAGCATATACAGACACAGGGATACAAATAGATATCATACACCTAGTCTCACTGTATGCTGACAACATGCTTCTATTTGTCACAAACCCTTGAGAGAACCTCCCTGATCTGCTGGAAGCAATAGATGCATATGCCAAACTACAAGGCATGTCCATAAATAAAGAAAAATCCATCTTGTACCCCCAGCAGAACTTAGACAGGTTCCCATAGAACAATTGCCAGACTTGAGCCTCACATGGGCGCCATCCACCTTCCGCTATTTGGGTATAGGCATACACCATGACCCTATAGACACGCATAACGCCAACTTACAAGTTGCCCTGGAGAAAACTGTGAAGACAATGGAATTCTGGAGTGCACTGCCATTTGGGATGATGGGGAGGGGTCCTGCCTCGCCTGTTGTACTACTTCACGAATATACCTCATAACATACCCGGGACATTCTTTAAGAAATTAAACCCGATAGTGCGAGAATTCCTATGGGGAGTAACGGGTTAGCCCTACACACTTTACAAAGGGACTACCAGGCGGGGGGGGGGGGCGATCAAAGTGCCAGATTACGAGAGATACTATTTTGCAGGGCAGCTGCAATTTGTGGTTCGATGGTTGGGGGATAAAACATCCATAGATTCATTATTCTTTCAGCCAGCACTACAGCAATGCTATTTACGAGAACTAATCTGGATGGAGACGCCCTGGACCGAGAGTCTTCCCACCCTGGTCAAATTGGGGTTGACGCTATGGAAGAAGGCGTGGAAAATCCAGGGAATCTAGGATCCATACTCCGTGCAAATTCCCCTGGCAGGGCTGGCGTGCAACCCGGCTGGAAGCCCTGGCCGTATATCGGAAACACTGGGAAGCCAAAGGAGGGGCACAGGTCTGAGACCTGTGGAAGGAGGGAAAATGGGTGGAATTTAACACCCTGAGAGTGGAATACGAAAATCACAATGGCCAGTTTATGCTGTATAATAGCATGGTCCAAACAATAAGAAGATGGCCGGACCTCGGAGGAAGGCGAAATAAAGGAAGATCTAGACACATGGTACGATATCTCCGAAGGAGGACACGCGACGTCCAGGCTTTACGAACAGCTCATGAAAATGGGAGGCCGAACTCCAGAGGTCCTTCACTGACCAGGAATGGATAAGGGTCCTAAAATATACAAAAAGGATCTCCAGAAATGCAACATTCCGACAGACGCAGCTCTGTCACGCACAGAGCTTATTTCGCCCTAAAAAGAATATCAAGGGTGGGGAATAAAGACCCGGCCCCCCGAAGCCGCCCCAGATGTGCAGCAGTAAACACAGACATGCTCCACATGTTCTGGGCGTGCCCAGTAATAATGATCTTCTGGGAAGGCATTGAGACAAGAGCATCGGTGATCGGAATGCAAATGCAGGAGTGGACACCAGAATCCTACCTGCTAGGACTGTTCCCAAAGGGAGGCAAGCAAAGAACACGTATAGCTAAAATGAAGGACTTGATGTGCATCCTGGCAAAGCGCCGGATTGCAATGGCATGGAAGGCCGACGCAGGGCCCAGCATAGAGGCGTGGTGGGCCGACCTGAACCGATGGGTACTAGCAGAGGCAACAGTATGGACCAGTGCGGTACAAAGAGGGCCAAGGGAGAGCAGTGACAAGATAATGGCCTGGAACGCACTGTTACAGGATCTGTTGGGACCCAGGGGGTGAAAAAGATAAGAGGACCCCAGTGAGACAGAAAAGGTTGACGGAAATGCAAGAGACCAAGAAGAACGCCCCTACGAAGGCATCTAATCAGCTGTGGGTACTGTTATTGTTTCTAAAGCTGTGGAAGGTCTGGTCAGATCGCAGGTGGGATGGGAGTGCATTCCAGTATTGGGATGCTAGGACAGGAAAGCTACTGCTGCCGGCCCTTTTCAGATTAAATCTGGGAACTACAATGCAGGAGGCTTGAGCAGTCCTCGTAGGACGAGTTGATTTTTTTTATTAAGTGTTGTGGGGCAGCGTTGTTTAGACATTTATGGGTGATGGACACCATTTTGAACTGGATCCTATCCTTGATGGGGAGCCAGTTGAATTTTCTCCTAGCCTCAGAGATTGTCGAATAAGGGCTTTGTGAATATATTATACAGAATGGATGACACGCACAAACCTTGCAGAACACCACATGTAATCGATGTGGGGTCTGACGATGCTGAGGGGGAGAAGACTCATCGACCTGTCAAGAAAGGATTGAATCAATGCTGTAGCTTCTTGGGAGAAGTGAGCAGCAGAGGATTTTGTGGTCCACCAGGTCAAACGCGGCGGATATGTCTAAGAGCGATATAAGAACACATTGCCTTTTGAATTTGAGTTGATCAATTTGCATTTTAAGATCTTTCAGTGCAGTTTCCGTGCCATGTAGTGGCCTGAAACCAATATTGTAGACTCCGGGTACCTTTTGAATTTGTAAGTAGGCTGCTTTATCTAGAATCTTCAATAAAAATGGGACGGTAGTAATGGTCCTGTAATTGGTTGGAATTGTAGAGTCCAAGGATGATTTTTTTAAGATCGGCAAAACCCACACATCCTTGAGCGGCTAAACCCACGCATCCTTCAGGTTGGTGGGGACATTGCAAGTTCTGAATGAAGCATTGATTTAATTTGGAGATGAAGGGGGCCAGATCTATGTCTGCTTCTTTAACGATAGGAGCTGGGCAAGTGTCTCCCTGATATTGGCTTGAGCGTGCCAATAACATTTTCCACTTCTTGGGTCGTGACTTGGGAACATTTGAAGTCCTGGAAGAGTTTGGGGGATTTTTCTTGAGTCCTATTGTGGGTATCGGATTTCGTGAGGTTTAGTCTTTTGGCTGTGATTTTAATTTTGGAGGGTGACAATTTTATTAGCACGTTTTAGATGTCAGTACACCAGGCTTTGTCCTTAGTGCATGGATCCTCCGGGGGAATAGGGGATTCAATTTCCCTTAATATAACACAGAGTTCCTTTGTGCTAGAACTCGCTTTAATTCTGTCATTGTAGGTTTCTCGTTTGGTGCGCAGTATTTCTGCTTTATATGGGGTAACCATTTTGTTCAGATTGTATTTATTCTCTATAGAAGGATTATTTTTCCACAGGACTTCCGTTTTCTTTTTTCTGCCCTTAAGGCTTTGAGTTGGGGAGTGAACCATTAGTTAAGGTGGTCTCTTGGTTTCGATTTGCGCATTTTGATTGGGGCGATCGTGTCTAATGCTTGTTTTGATGGTGGAATTGTAGAGCTCTACTTGATTAGCTGGATCAGAGGTGTCTGATAGAAAGTTCAATGTAGGTAGGTCTACTTGATTAGCTGGATCAGAGGTGTCTGATAGAAAGTTCAATGTAGGTAGCAGAAGGGAAAGCAATTTGTCTACTGTTATGTTCCTTTTGTTCCTAGTAAGGAGTGGTGGTGCCGTGAAGTTAGTTTTGCTTACCAGTCTACTGACCAGTGTCAGTAGACACCAGTTAATTGAGATGAAAAAGCACATAGCCGCGAAGAGTTAATCAAAGAACTGTGCACACAGAAACACGCCAAAACAACCATAACGTGTGTCTCCCCACAAGAAGTGCTAATCTGTATGTTATGTTCTGTTTGTTGTTGAATGTTAAAGTACAATAGAGTTTCAAAAAAATAAAAAGAATTACAGAGAGCAACTACCATTGAAGCAATGGCCTTTGAAAAGTATTTGTTTGTGTTGGTTAGTTGAGCTAAGTATTTATCTACCTTCCTTGTGTAAATATAATAAATGTATATTTTGATATAACGTTTTGTGTAAATATTTCTTTGGACTATTGTATTTACTGGGTTCTGTGTACTTGCCTACAGCTCACATCTTCCTCCTATGATAAGCCTGACTGCTCTGCCACTACCAAGGTTCCTTGAGTAGTACAGACTTAAGAGTTGGGGACCTGTATGCTAAGGGATAGTTTTATGAAGTCTTACCTCAAGTGGACTTTAAGAAAACGCCCCTAAAGAGTCCAATGAAACGATATCTACAGTGTGCCATTACTGACCCAGCATTACGTATATTACCAGAATGTTTGGCACCCTAAAGGTGAAAAGAATATTAGTTTTATTTGAACATGTTAAATTACATTTAAAGGTTTGTGACATGAGATGACAAACTCCAGGAGGTGTTGACAGCCAACGTGTTTGACTCGCACGGACTACTTCTGTGTTATGTGATTCCCTTCTTCCTGTTTCCTTTGTCTGCTACAGCTCAAAAACCTATGACCCTTTTGGACCTACGTAGAAGAATATTAAAATGTCTTAAAGTGTCACTATTTTCAAAGTGTTCTTGTATGTCCAAATATCATTGTTGTTTCCTTGAAAAAATGTATTCCAATGCACCATCAAACTAATAGGTTATGGTGCTGGCACTGGCCAGGACCATTAGATGGAGCTAAATTGTGCTCAAAATTAGGATTGGATAAGCAGGACCTTTCTCAGTTTTTATACCCGTTGTTATCTTTGAAGTCCTATTAAATGTCTTCATTCCTTTCCATGACTCCCTCTCGATGCCTATGCTCATCTTCGTGCCAGTATTTAAGTCAGACATGATCTTCATGTTGCGACAAATCTTATCAGTAGGTGTAATGGTTATAGTATTACAATAACACATGGAGGTACTAGTCGGAGGAGGGGGTTGGGGTAAGGTGGTAAGAGGTCTTTGGAAGGTTTAGTTAGGGGTGTTGTGCTGACTTATCACTCAGGTGGTCGTCCTTATCCCCTGGAGGGGAATCCCTCCCCATAAGGTCCTCCCACATTAAACCACCCCTAAGGGGAATATTGGGTAGCGGCCGCACCTCCCTAGCCTCATGGGAATGGTTTTCCCCTGGGGACAAGTGACAACGCCTAGTGACTCGTCACAGTATCCAGCAGTAACAGGTCAGCAGGAGCCACCCATGGGGAACGAGATGTTAGTACTTAGCGTTACGAAATCTAACTTCCTTCATAAAATGCAAACCTAATTCTCTCCATTATTTATGACCCCTTCTGCTTTAAATGTCCCTTCTGCTTTAAATGTCATATAGCTGTTGGTCGTAAACTAACCAGGCTCTTCTGGGCTATAAGCAGGAGCTAATTATCTCTCGGCTTCCCTCAATTTTCAAACCCTGCCTTGCCAGAAAAGCAAAGTCTTGACACCCGTGAGACATTAGCTTTTAGTGTTCCATGGGTGAATGTGACCAAAATCTAATTCCAAGAGTCTCCACCCCACCCGTTCATGGCATCCTAGATCCTCTACATCTAGATTACCTAGATCAGCAGAAAACTATGCTTCCTTAGGTGGCCCTTTTCTGATCTGATGTATTTTTAGGGCACGTTATGGAGCGAGGCACTGTGTGTTTATGTGGGTTATCCTGCCTAGTATGGCAGTGGCTGGTGTGAGGGGCCAGAAATGAGTCGGACACGAGGTATTCATATTCTCAATTAAAGGGAGGAATTTCCCTACCTAAAAATCATAACTAAAGATCAGTCTTTGTCAGGAAGTTGGTAACTGAAAAGCCATCTTGTGTCCAAAACATCCTATACTAGCACTCGCGCTAAAACAAAACAACAAAGGGTGCAAGGAAATGTCTTTTTTCTTGATGTTGGCAAAAGTGTTTCAAAATGTAATAATGACTCAAACAAAAATGTTCTCAAAGGTAGAGGCACTTGGATCTAGAGGGTGTGTCACTTCCCCTGTTTTTTTTTATTTCTTATTATTAGGATGGTAAATGTTCCACTTTAACAGTTACTTTTGTTTCTTCACCGGACTCACAAGTTTTGCAACAGTCTTTCTGTGATATTTCTTTTAACTCTGCAGGTTGCCTGGTGTACTCCCCTAGCAGCAATCTTCACTCCATCTCATCTACCTGGTATACTCGCCTGCCAGGGTTTCTTTTATAATTATTTCATATTCCCGGGTTTACTCTCCTGCCAGGAATCGTTACATTATTTCAACTGCCTGGTGTACTTGAGAGCCAGGACTTCTCTTAATTGATTCGCAGTTCCTTGATTAAACAAAAATGGCCTATACCGTGAGGTACTTGTTATATTTTCCTATTGTAGCACTTGCTCAAACTTCTCTCCCACACTGGCATCTCATGCCCCTGTATTGGGTTGGGGTTTCTCTTGGAACTGTCTAGTCTGCGTACAAACATTCTTCTTGTTGGATATGGTGTTAATATTCTTCTTATGCTCTTTTCATCGTTAACAATTTCATGTTTATCAAATGTGGGCTGGCTCACTTGTCGCAACGCCCGGGTTCCCTAGCTGTTTTGGGCAGATCCACGAGTCTCCGACTGGGCCTTCGGAGGCCGATCTGGAGCCCTGCTGTCTGCCTAGAGGAGGAGTGCACGAGCGTGTAACCCGCCGCAGCAGTGACCATCCTTAATATCCTGGGGGCGAGTGCAGCGGGCACGGGATCGGGCCTTGCAGTGCCCCGTGCAGCCCCAATTTGTGAACACGCTGGTTCTGGGCCCTGCAATGTTCTGCTGTGTGTGCAGATATTAGTGGGGTTCGCTTCTCATTCTACTGACAAACCCCCCAGAGCAAAAGGTGGGCTGAGGCCTGTAACTACATCCTGCAACACTTCTGGCCATGTGTGCTGCCTGGGAGAGGGGTGTGGCGACCCACTGTAAAAAAAAAAAATTGAATAAAAACTATAGTGACTGAGTGCGCAGGGGGGGTGGGACATCGGACATCCATACTGTGGCTCTCACAATATATATGGTTAGGTGAGAGGTCTGGAGGGGGGGAGGGTGTGTGTACTGTGGCGGCGACATGCTCTATGTACTTTCGCAGACCCCAGGTGCGAGTGGGGTGGAACTTGGGCCGTATCCAGATCCCTGCATGATTTAGGAGCAAGTGTGCAGACTGGGAACCAAGCAGGGTCCGCACTCCCATGACATTTGGTGGATGCTGAGGTGCCACTCGCAGGCAGAGGCAGGCGTCCTAGGGTGGGTCGAATGCCCTGCGGTTTGTCCGTTTGTTTGCTACCATTGACGGCACAGCCATTGTAAGAACCACAACCATCTGCGATGCTCATCGAATTTGCTGTGGTCAAGTGTGGGGGTGGAAGCGAAGATCTTTGGGTTTCTGGCCAGGCCTGGACTGCTGGAATGCTAAAAATGACAAAAGGTGCCAGGAACAAGAAAGGTGGCATCATGGACTGCTTCATGAGGGCCACAGACATGACCCCTGCGACATTTGCACCGTCAAACCCTGTGCCCCAGTCAACGATTGATCCACTGAGCGTGCAACAAATACTTAACACCATGCAAAAAGGTTTCGACTCCATCAACAACAAACTGGTGTTAAGAGACTGTTGCAGGAAAGGAACATCCCCTATGCTATGCCTTTTCTGGCACGTCTCAAGTTTCAATATAACGATGTATTTTTTCACATAATCGGCTGAAGCAGTATCCATAGACGCATATCCCTATGTGCGATTCCCGTCCTGAGGGCTCTACTTTACTTGAAATATATGTCCAATTTCTGTTACACTGTGGTTGTATGATACGTGTTCATGGTAATACGTCTGCTGATGGGCTCTGCTTTTTAGTCGTTTGCCACTATATGTTGCAAGTGAAACCCCTGCTCTGAGTGGTAACAGTTGTACACCTTGCAAGTGCAAATGTTCAGGTTGGGGTTGGTTAATGACTGGGTGGGGGCTAGCACTGCCACAGTTCGGAGCGCAGTGTGGGAAGCGGGGATGCAAAGTTGTATGTTTTTAAAATTACACTTGGTGAAACTTTAGGTAAACCATGGTCTGTATGTGCTTATCTGTGGGATGTGGGGAGATCTCCTTGTGTGCTTCTGGCTCAAAGGATGGGGATGATGCAGAAGGTCACACTTCTTAGCTGGAATGTTACGGGTTTGGGTAAGCCGATTAGGCCCGCAAGACTGTAGCATACACTAATAAGAAGGGTGCCACATTTTGTTCTTGCAAGAAACACATGTGCTAAATTGGCTAGCGCTCCGCTTGGCGCTGAACTGGGGTCACCACCGCTACTACACAACTTACTCTACCAATGCTAGACGCGCACTCATTTTAATACATTGCTTGCTGCATTTCACACACCTGGGTACTATGGTGTATTTCGAGGGCAGATGCATGCTGGTACACGGGATCCTACACAAGAAAGAAATTCTCCTGCTCAATGTGTATGGCCCTAAAGTGGATGACAGACTTGTATTGCAGGTTGTTTGCAATTTGCTCTTCAAACCTGATGGCGCGATACTGGTGGGGCATGACTTGAATACTATGTTAGATGCAGCACTAGATCGCTCTGGCACCACATCTCGAGCGCTGACTAGGGCAGCGCAGGTAATATTGCATAATATGCAGCTGCAGGGACATGTAGTATTCATTTTACTCCTCTGTGCATGATGGGCACTCACAAATAGACCCACATCACTGCTCCACATGGTTGCGCAGTGTTCAATACTCCCCTATACCTTCTCAGACCACTCTCCGGTGCTTTTGTCGCTGTGTTTCTCGCCGTCCCTAGCAGTTCAAACCAGCTGCACTTTTAGACATTGCGTTTTCTCTGAACATGTGCGACCAAGGGACTTCCCTTTTTTGACAATAATGTAGGGTCTGTTATCAGTGGCAGCTCTCTGGCAGGCATTTAAGGTGTATGTAAGATAAGCGAGGGGTCACCATGTCAGACGAGAACTGGGAGATCCTCTTTCGGGAGGATCAGGCCAGCTGTTGTACCCAGGAGGCACGGCAGGACGAAGCCGACCAGTGCAGCGCAAGAGCACCCCAAGCGAACGAGACCGAAGAGCATGGCACAATCAATCGAAGATGGGCTGTCCAAACCAAGAACAGCACTGAGACCGCTACAACTCGGGCTCAGTAGAACAACAAAAAAAGACACAAGCAGGGGTGGAGTGAACGTCGCATCCAGCCCGACTCTGGAGAATGTCCTGATCCCGAAGAAAGACATGGTGATGCTAGCCCGTGAGAAATAAGGTAACTGGAGATGCAAGAGAGACCCGGGTGGGGATACGGGGACCAGGAGTACACTCAGCCCAGTGAATGGACAAGTGTCCAGAAGAGTGAGAATACATTTGGGACTCGCCCTACTCCTCACAGTGAAGGGTCAGATACCCACAAGAAAGAGAATTGCAGTGAAACCTGTTTTAGCCATTGCAGTATGATACGAGACCGACTGTTTACAGTCAGGCCTCCTTTGCTATCAATCTCTGCCTCCATCTCCCACTTTAGTCACACTAATACTGACATCTCTACTGAATAAGGCTAACCCCTACAGTGCCCCATCAGACCCTCCTGCTCGTCAAGCCGAGTTCCCCTTTAGTGGCCTCCCACCTAGCTGAACTCTTCAACTTGTCCTTCGACTCAGCTTGCTTTCCCTCTGTTTTCGAACCGCCGCAGTCATCCCTCTCTTAAAGTAAGGAGCTGGCCGAACCTACCAATAACTTTGCCCTGTGCCTCTCCTTCCGCACTACTCTAAAGTGCTTGAAAGGGTTGTATTCAACAGTCTTAATTTCTTAGACCCCCACAACCTTTGAGACCCCCCTCCAAGCAGGCTTCCGCTCCTGTCACTCTATGGAAACTGCTCTCATGAATGTGCCCAACTTCATAGCCTCTGCTAAGCACTCCAACCTATCCTCTATCCTAATTCTTTTTCAGCTGTGCGCTGCCTTTGACACTGTAGATCACTCTAATCTCTTTAATACTTTTTTCTTCTTGGGAGTCGTGATTGAGCCGCTTCCTGGATTGAATCCGAAGCAAAAAGGGGGGTGGGGGGACCAGGCTACCCCTCCCTTAGGTGTAAATGAGGCGGGAAGACCTATTCGAAACAAACTAGTGATTCATTTAAACTAGTTGTATAGAGTCAGACTCAATTTTAAGCATATAAAACAAATTTGAATAGAAGGAACATATTAAAAAAAAAAAAAGTGTCAAAACAAGGGCAGTGGAATTGTTACCCCACAAGAGAAAGCAAATAAACATATGTCTTCACATTGGGGGGGTGGGAGGGGGCACCAAGCTGCCTTCAGGACGAAAAACCAGTTTGAACTGGGTGTGAAAATGTTCATCTAAAAATGTTAAGGGGGCAAGTTAAGAGTGGAATTGTGTTCATTCTTTTTTAATTGAATGCAGGCGAGAATAGGTGTAAACCTCACCTTTAATTAGTGGCGTCAAGGGAGGCAGAAGTTGAGAACACGAACGGTCTTGCGTTCAGTTTGTTGCAGTCTTTGGTGCACAAAGGCCATCTATAATGATGAAGACATTCAATCAATGATGGTGCCAGTAAGCTCTACTGATTACTATTATACAGTAAGCATAACTTCATTACCTGGCAGGGTTGGTTTGGAGAACACGTCCAGCGTATTTGAAAGAAGCAGATCCACCATGGAGTACTGGGAAATCAATAAATGGAAAGGCCCGAGGGTATGCCTGGAGTGGTGCCTTTGGTGCCCAGTAGCGAGAAGGACGCGTATCGATGGGTCCTAGTGATTTTAGAAAAAATTTAGTTCAGGCACAGCATGTAACTACGCTCTAAAAGCAGCGTGTTTTAGAGAAATGCAAATAAATGCACTGAAATGGGCTAGGAGGTTGTTTGACAAAACACAGGCTGATTATACAAAATGGACGGTATTGCTTTGAAACAAAGTGACGAGACTGATCGCCGCAGAATTTATCAATTAGAAAGTGCATGTAATAGACAGGCTTGCTGCATTGGAGCGTGTGTGCCATGTCTAAATATTGCCCATTAGTTAGAAAAAAGAGAGAAGCTCACCTTCGCGTGTAGAGTTGTCTGCGGAGACCCATGCTGAAGTGTCTCAGGAAACGCGCATACGTGTTAGCGCTGTGCTGATGCATCTCTTCGAGTTGAGAACATTTAGAAAAAGTTATTGTTTGCGGGACCAAAACATGACACGGAGGCTACTTGGAGATACAAAAAAGGGTGAGAGAAGCCCTCGAGACATCTGTTTTGTTTTTTGACATTGAATATGATGGCTATGATGAGTATGCCCTCGAAACTAACTAAGTGGAATATTTTTACAACACTGGAAGTACATAAAAAAAATGCCGTGTTGGAGATACAATTATAGAAACAGATGAGGTGTGTTGCAACAATGCAAACAGATACATGGTATGTTGCAACAATAAAAATGCAAATAAAGACCTAAATCATTGGTCAGTCAAATGGAGTATATTGCGTGGGCATCTAGTGTCTGTTTACACACCAAGTCAAGTATAGTTGGTGAAAAAGGCAAAAAACCACACAATGTTTAGGTACTTTGCACAAAACCAAAAGGGTTCGTTTGGCTGGTTGTTGTGTATCTATTAAACCAAATAACTATCGAGCTATACCTGGACAAAAAAACTAATTATTTTTGGCATCAAGAGAAAGTCCCAATTATTATATGGAGATAACACGTTACAATTGCATTTAATGTGTGCGAATCGATGGAACAGAAACTTAGGACTTACAGTGTCAGTGTAGTTGTATGAAACCCAGACTTCAACAATAGGCGATATTTTCTGTTTAGCATTCAGTGTTATAGGATGGAATAATAACATTAGGTTTTTTTGGTAGGTTTTTTTGAAGTGGGGGGTTACAACAGAATGGTTGGTTGAAAAAGAGATTCCACTCTATTGAAATGTTCAGGCTTCGAACCAGGTCCCCCTAAATCAAAAAAGAAGGCTTTTGCCCTGGCTTTTGCCCTGGTCTTTCTCCTGGATTGAATCCTACATTGCACCTCGCCAATTCTGTCTCCTGGAGCAACAATGCTGATCCAACTCACTACTTTAACTGTTGGTGTTCCACAAGGCTCTGTCTTGGGTCCACGCCTCTTTACACTCTACACCTCTGCTCTTGGGGCACTAATCGCCTCCTTTGGGTTCTCGTAACAACTCTTCACGCACAACACCCAAATCTTCTTCTGAACTCTCCTCTGAACTCTCTATTAAATTTTCCAACTGTCTCTGCCATTAAATATTGGATGGCTTTGCACACTCTTATGTTAAACTCTATTAAAACAGAGGTCCCTACATACCCCCTCTCCCCCCAGACACCCCTGGACATATGAGAAACAGTCCACACGGACCTAACTCCTCACCTCAGTTACCCTCTTAACCTACCGCTCATCTGCCTGCTAGTTAACATGTTTCCCTCGCCTATAACTTACCTCTGTCCCTCACTTCCTCTGCCTCCACTCTAGCACATGGTCACATCCCGAGCACAGCTGGCCATACCGCCTACCTGCACTTAAAAATTTCCAATGTTCATTGTGCTTAATCTATGTAGGTCTATGTATGCATATGTCCCTGGTGACTATTTCATTTACTCCCCTCCACAGCCTGGTCAGAATGTCCCTCAAACTCGCCCCATTGTGTGAAGCTCACTGTGTCACATCAAATCTGATGCCTTCTCTATTGTAAGTGCTTTTGTGATGAAAAGAGCATTGTTCCTCCTGTAGGTAAATCGATAATGAATAAAGTTTGAGGAAATGGAGACCCAGCGGAACATAGAGAACCAAGGTCAAATAAAGATTTTAAATTCCCTAAAGTATTGGAGAAAGGAAGCTTTGAAGAGACACTTCAGGAAATGATAGCTTGAAGAATTCAAAACGTTGATCCAGCGAGGAGTCTGAATTGGTCTCCAGAAGGAAAGTGGGCACCGGAAAGGTGGAAATGTCCCCTAAGGGAACTGCACTAGTTAATCCAAGACATTAGCAAGAACTACCTACAAATCTGCTACTAGGACTGGAAAAGCCTATCCAGGAGGAGAGTCATTCTCCTTGACTTTCTGTTGTTTTCTCTTAGTGGTATGGCCAGGGTAGATTCGATTTGAGACTGAGGAGTGATGTTTACTTTTTGGACTTCACTACTGATGACGAGCAGCCCAGTTAGAGTTGTTAGGTAGGGAACCACCATAGAATCAGGATAGGAAGGTTGTCTTATAATTTTAATAAAAAATGTGTTACAGAACCCAATCTGCTAGGGCTGCCATGGCCAAAAAAGAACAAAGCTCATCCGGTACCTGACAACAAGCCAGCAGGCAGAAAAACGTTATGCCCGCTTAAAACCAAGAAGCAGGAATCCAGCACCTACACCACTCTGTGTATTTCTCCCATAACTTTCTCAAACCACACACTCCAGATTCGGTGGGGACAAGGGACTGCATGAAGGACTATTGGTACTTGGCCAAACCAAAATCTTCACCCTCATCCTTCACTAAGCAGGTTCTAACAACAAGCGCCTACAGCGAGCAGGTTTGAGGTACCAGAGCCACAATTCTGGTCACACGACCTGGAACCAGACAACACGCCCTGTGACCCCAGAGGAAGAACATCCCATAGCCAACAAGAGACTGCCCTACCAACGTCTTTGGTGCTGTGCCACCAGTTAAACTGCTCCGAGACCAGTAATTTCGGTATCCTCTGTCTTCCCAACAAGGTTATCTGAAACACTACAGTATTATCTGAAACCCTACAGTTCCTACTCCCCACTTTTACCACAATAGCAGCCTTACGGCGATGACGTCCTGCGTCACTCAAAATTTAGGCAGGTCTGAAACTCATTGCGCTTTTTTCGGACGGTAAAGGCACTGGATTCAAAATGTTTTGTCACTGTGCTGTTCATAGTACAGTGCTCAACCATTGTGTTATCCATTTTCCAACCGAGACAGCACCCGAATAATGACTTGCATGGAAATTCCACTCCAATATAATTGTGCAAACGTTTTTTTTTTTTTACACTGAAAGCAAGAGCTGTATTCCACATTCATGCTTGAATCACATGAACTTTTACCTTTTGTTAAGATTCAAAGCTTGGAATGGATACAGTCTGTGGTCAAACAGATTTCTGCTAGAAGGAAAAAGGTAACACAAACACAGGCTTGGAAATGCCACACCTGATTATGATGCAAACTGCAGTGCTGAAAGGGAGGTGGCTGATTCACCAATCACTTTCAGCTGCCTGCTTGCAGGCTTCCCAGACTAACCAGAGAGAAAAACAAAATCGTCCACAGGACAGGCAGTTCAGGCACCACAGACACAAACCGCTTCTCCCGGCTGCTAGGAATCTCATTCCTCACGCCTGGTGCACTGAAGAATATCTCCACCTGCTTTCTTATGTTATCCAGCTCCAGGAAGGACTGGCTTTAAACAATTGCATGCACAACAGGGGAGTGAGGACGGGACACCTACAGGTCAGACTGCCTGCCAAAACTTTTCATTGAGGCCCCTCCTTGGGACATCGGGCTTTCACACAGGAACTGTCAGTCTTACCACTCCAAAATTTCACTTACCCCTATGACTGCTTTTTAGTGATGCTACCAAGGACAGCGTCCAGAACTATACCTATATGAAAAGACTGGGAGTCCAGCAGACTTGCAAGAGCCATGTCTGTTTCAAACCTGAGATTGGGTAACCATCAAACCATATACACAGAATGTTGGCAATGTGAATGAGACCTAGAGAATAACGCAGTGACCACAGTCCTATTCTCCTCTCCTCACTTCCGCCTTAGAGGGGTGTCAAGCAGCACTCCTTCCTTTAATTGGGGTTGGGGAGCAGGAGACTAGTTCACCCTGGCAGCCTGTCCACTGTGCTGTGGCAGGATACATAGCTCAAAATGTCACCGAACATCAGTGTCGGTGCTCATGCCACCTGTATCCATACCAAGAGACTGGGAATTCCGGCAGATTTACAAGAGGCCAAGTCTGTTGCCATTATAATGAGAGTGGGGAACACCATGTTCCATACTCGCAGTAGTTGCAATGTACATGAAACTGAGAATAACAGTGACCACAGTCCAATTCTCTCCTCCTCACTGCGACCTCAAGGCTCCTTGGAGGTTTTTCAGCAACCCACACATTCCCATGTTGCACTTCTTAATTCATGGCTAAAGTGTGGACCGCCAGTGTCCCCTGACGCTGATTCTGTAGCTCAATCAAAGTGCCCTGACCTGAACAAGCCTAAGCAAAGCCCTCTGCAGCTACCCACAAGCTCAGGCACCACTGGTGCTCAGCTCAGCAGAAAGATATCTGGGGTGCCCCATACTGACCAGGCCTGGTGCTGCCTTTCCCTCCTGAAGTGCAAGCTGAGTAGGAACTGAAGAGGTAAATCAAAAAATCGCATTCTTGGGGCCCAAGCCCAGCAGTGATGTTAAAACCTCAGGGAAACAATAGGCCAGCTTGGGGTTCACTGCCTCATTACTCCATCTTCCGGGCTGAGTGTGTAGTAGTGGGTTGGATTTCTTCATAATCTGTGTGGACTTGTCACAGTAAGGCTGGTTTCACGGGGTCTTTGCCGTGATGGGCCATGCAAGGATCATGGTAATGGGTGGGTGCTTTATATCCCGGGCTATGAGGGGGAGGGGCTAGAAGGAAAGCAAGGAAGGCTATTTGCAAAATGGTTCTGTCTTAAGGCTGAGCACCTTCATAAAGAAAGTACTGTGGCAGGAAAGACTGACATGGAGGTTACGATTTGAATCGGTCTTATCCTCCCACCAATGGCAGCAACCCTACTCGAACTGCCAAATCAACTCCCCACCCCCTCAATTTGAGAATACAAACCGCCCCAGACCCGTTTACCTGGGTACCGGTTTTAAGTTTCACCTTCTAAGACAAGCCTCTGTGGTACTATTCTCAATGCCATAATAACGTATGACTGCTAGTTTATACAACCACAAACCACGTGGCCATGTTTGCTTGCAAGGCTTCCTTTTCTGAATGCCTTTTCTGCACAGTCTTGTTTGCTTGGAGGACTGCCAAATTCTGTGTGGTCGTGGCGGCAATTGGATTCAGCAGTCCCTTCTGCAAGCAGCCGAGACTGCAGTAGTGAACGTAAGAACCGGCAGCACTCCGAGTAGGCAGGACTGTGAGCTGAAGGGTGTTAGAACCCGCAGCCTGCAAGCAGAGACTTTGAATGCATGTATGTCTTTGGAAATAACCTCGACCAACCAATGCATGAGTTTTTGTCAGTTAATTTGTTAAACTTAGGCTCAGAGTTTGAGACGGGGGAAGAAGGCTCGGGTTTAACTTGGTGAAGCCTTTCTTAATTTAAATGGCGGCAGATCTACGAACGGTTTCTGAGCAGGAGCATTTGAATCGAATACTCTGATGCAAACCGACGACCGGAAAGAAGAACGTCTTGATTTTGAGACCTGCTGTGGAGTCTAGACGGGCCAGAAAGTTGTCTGACTTAGTTTGTATGTAAGACCTTATTTGACACCTGCCAGAGGAAGGGAGAGGACATTCCTTAAATGATATGGATTCTCAAAGTTGATTCTTTCGAGTACAAGTCTGATTAGAAACAAACTGGGACCGACCACTGGGTGGCGCCATTGACTGGAATACTTATGTCTTCATTGATATTCACGTGTCGGGCAAATTAGATTAGCTATCAAGCAAGTTGGAATACAGTGTAAAGTAAGACCAAGCATCTGCATACTAGAGCAGGCAACGTCTATCAAGCAGTAACTATTACACACAAGAAGCCCCAAAGGGCAACTGATACCACTGAACAGCCATTAAATTATCTGGGCAGGCTGGCCTCCACCATGGGATAACTGTGACAACGGACATCCTGATATAATAGATCACGCAGGATCAGAGCAAGGATGAGGTAACTCTTGCACCGCACTGAGCTGGCTTTAAGCAAGAAAGCATAGGGTATCTATATAAACCATCCTTATAGCACAGAGCAAATTGATAGGGAGCATGCAGAGCTTTACTACTCTCTCATCCCTATTCCTTATAGCGCACATCTCCCCAAATCCCCCTGCCTGTGGGTCCACTTTCACCCACTGCTATATACCGCACAGCAGGCAGCATTTGAGCAAGGGTTTCACCATGCGATCATTGTCACACGCAGACCAGTGGTGTAGCACAACATTTGGGGGGGGCAGGGAGAGAGCCCTGCGAGCCTTGTTAGTGGGCCCTCCTCCCCACGCTCAGCAACAAGTCCTGGGTCACGCCACACTCTGGGCTGGCCTAGACTGCCACCCCAACTGCCAAAATCGGCTCCTCTGCCCAGAATTACCTCCACATCCCTCTTCCTTGTCCCAGTACTTACCTATGAGGAACAGCGGGGTTAGGAGTAATGAAGACTACAGGTAACTAAGCCAGGCATTACATCCCACGTCCTCTCTCATCCCAGCACTTCTGTACGAGGCAATGTGCCGCGTACACAAGTACTGTGACGAGGTAGAGTGTAACTAAGAGTAATGAAGATTACTGGTAAGTAATCGGAGCCACCATACACTCACACATGCACACCCAGTCACCCATTTTACATGTGCATCCTTTAATCGTAGACTCTCACACGCACAACAGACATCCACCCATACATCATGCACTCACTCGCATATACACACTTCCATGCGCACACGCACATTTACACAAATTACATTTTCTTACCTTTCAATGCATTGATCCAGGATAGGGATCAAGGCCTCCAACTCCCTGCAGCAGGAACACTTGTTCCCATCATACCAGTAGAGGATCTGGAGGCCTCCATGTCATGGGGTGGAGGGAGCCCTATGATTTCAAAAAGAAAATATTTATTTTTGAAGTCCTTCTTCCTTCATAAAGACTTTTTTTTCCGTTACAGGACCGTATCGAAAATAATTTCTAGAGTGGCTACAAAAGAAAACCTTTTCTTTTTGAAGTCTGAGGGCCCCCCTCCGCCCTGCCAGGGCATATGGCAGCGAGCCCCCCCACCCCCGCAACCCAGGAGCCAGGGGCTATGGGGGCCTCTGCTACACCATTGACGCAGACCTACTGCTACCACCCAGTAAACCATATTCGAGCAAATGACAACAGTTAACGCACAGGTACACCAGTATCACAGACCAAGAATTATCTGAGCAAGAAAGGGTTTGGTTAAGTTATCTGAGGCAACCATCCTTTCATCTTGAGACACTGGCACTTTCTCTTCAGGGGCTTCAATATAAGACTGATATGTATGCGATTATAAAGTGCAAACCTAGCGGGGAAGCAACAGGCTCTGTACAAAGGGGACGCACCCCGTGGTTACAAGTAGGGTGCAGGAGTAGCAGTGGTGGGAGCGGTACGCCACAGGGTGTGAAAGGGTTGAGTAGAGTGATTAGTGATTGGCAAGATGTTCTTTGAATAGTAGGGTCTCCAGGTCCTTCCTGAAGTGTAGGATGCAGGGGGCCTTTTATCTGCACTGGTAACTTGTTCCAGATGCAGGGTGTGTGGCAGGAAAAGGCCCATTTCCCGATTTTTATTTATTTTTATATAGTTTTTTTATTCTTCTTGCAGTTATTTATTTCCAGCCTGGCGATGTTGCTTCTGGTGAATTTTTCTTTTCCTAATTCACAAGTAACTTTATACAATACACTTAATATTCATTTAATTCAAAATTGTTTGTTTGCTTTGGATCATACATCACAATTACTTCAATGGGGAACCTCTAGGCAGCAAAGGTTTTGTACCCAGCCCTTTTCTTCATGCTACGTTCTGATGCTCTACTATCTATAATCTGTCAACCCATCACATCACACCCCAATCTTTCACAGAAAATACTTACTTTTAAATGTAAATCATTCCACTGACCAGCATATTTGTTTGAGATTTGATCAAAGTACTGTGCTCAAATTGTAAGCCTGGGGGTTTTGCTCAGTGCTTCTGACTACGTGAGAGAGACAGTGATCATTGCTTAATTTATTTTAATAGAACTTGCTAAAGGAGCCAGGTGGACTTTAACTACGTTATTGGGCTGCACACTTGCAAATATGAGACATTTTGAACATGTAAATTGCAGGAGTTTAGTTATTTGGTATGCCCTTTCTGCAAACAAACATGTTAAAGTTGTTCGTTCGATCCTTGCCGAATATACGCTATTCGATTTGTCAAGCCAACGTGGTGGCCACTTTTGTAAAGTTTTGTCTACCTCAACTTCTTGCAGATCTCAACGGTTAGTGTCTTGCCACTTGTGCATGGCAATTTTATTAAGTATATTTGTATCATGTTTCCATATCCTGTGCTTCAACTCTACTTTTTTCACTAACATAATCTATGTGAGTGTTTTATCATATAGAAAATAAGACCTTGGTCCCAAGTCTTAAAATCCTTCAAAGCATTTTGTTGGCCTTTGTAGATGGGTAACACTACCCCCCCCTCCCTTGGTAACTTTATTGCAACAAACATTCCCATTCTAAATGAGAAGCCTGCCGCAATGGAGAAAAATGGTGAATCGGGAAGGTCTGGCCACCCTTACAGAATGTGACAGTGACGATAGTACTCTGTCCAGTCCCCTCCTAAAGTATCTGTTCTCTTGTTCTATTTGCTTATGTGTCATGGTCCTGAGATCCACTGAATCTCACCTCGTTATCTTGCATCTACACTCTGGCTACCCTCTACCTCATCAAATGCTCTCCATGATAGATCTTTTCTCTATTTTTCCTTTTCTGAGTGTTTCCTCCTTCCAGATATGTTTTCCTCATAGCTTCTATGTTTTCTCACAATTGCATATTCTCCAGTCTGTTTGCCATCCCAATTCCCTTTTTTCTCCCTTTCAGAATGTGCCCCTATCTTTGCCGGGCCCCCCACCATCTACTCTCCCTCCTTTCAGAATGATTCAGCCGAGTGTCCCCTTGATGCCGTTTTCCACACTGCCTGAGAGCATCTATGCACTGATTTATTTGCGTTTATAGAGTGCACACTCCGTACTTCATCTCAAGGCACATGCTGGCTTGTATTGCCCTGAAAATGTAATATTTTCAGATGATGAGACCCAGTTCCTAATGCCAGGCAAGTCGGTTTTTGGGATGGGGAAGTTAGGGTTGTCTGAAAGACACAGTGAGCCATGATTTGAGCTGTTCAGGAAGGGGAAGGCAATTGTTCTAGAGTTGGGTTACTTGCATGAAGAGGCTGAGCGGTCTGGTAAATGTGCACTAGAGTATCTTCTGATTGGGGCCCTTAGACCATAGATACAATAGAAAATGCCACCTCGCATCCCCCACACTTCTGATGGTGATTCAATACAGCCTGGTTGGAGCAGTAGAAATGTGGTTTCACTTTTTTCAGCTTGGCGGGAAGTCTAGTGGTGCATTCTTTATTAGTTTGACCAGTTGAAATTCCGAACAGACATTCCAAAGTTAGCATAGCTAATTTTGTAGTTTACATGTATGTAGGTTAATGAAATGTAAATTATGGGACTGTTGTAGGGTAAGACATTTTGATCTCAAGAGGTTTTGGAATGTGTACTTGGTTACAGTGGCGATTTAGGTCTCCTTGTTAAGGTTGCTGTCAAGGTACCCTCCCATGTTTGCACTGGGAATTGAAACCGGAATGTTGCGAAAGTATAGGGGAGATAGGTGGTTGGACACGTGGGTTAATTTTCTCTTGCCAATCTATTGACTTTCAATTGTCTTATGTTCATCTAGTCTTCAGTTGTGTTGGGTTTCTTGAAAATGAGGGCAAAGTGTTCTGCGGGCCACGTGCTTTGATCGGGAGCTGTGTGTCTGTGTTGGAGGGAAAGGACAAGCTTTGCCTTATGAGGTGTGTGCATGAAAATATTAAGCAAGATGAGAGCGTTGGAGGATCCTTGGATGTATTGCCACATGTTACTTGGATGTTGTTGTAGAAGAAACTGCTGATTTCGACCAGTCATGAGCAGTTAATCCTGTCAGTTCTAAGGTCGGCCCATTGATGTTGGTTGCAGTCCCGGTTCTTAAACTAGGTTGTCTTAGGACAGTGCCAAACATGGCAAGCCTATTTAAGGGGGATGAGAGTTGTAAGGGAGTTGTGCCAGGGTACCTTCCCCACTGTGGTCTGGATAAGAGCCCTTTTTATGCTGTCTACGGTGAAAACCAAGTTTTCTTTTTGTTGGTGCTGCAGATAGTCTACTGCCTTTTTCACCAGGAAGTGGGATGGCCGTCGAAGGCTGGAAATGGGTCATTAGTTGACTACGACTGAGTGAAAGCTTTTTTTTAGTCCTCAAATGTCTTTTTGAATTCAAAGGTCAGCACCCCTGGGGGAAGAGAGAGTAGAATTGAGGCCAACATGACACCACAGTCTCTTGACAGGTGGTGCCTAGCATAGTGTCAGTAGGTTATAAAGAGCTTTCTTTCTTAGGGATTGGATTGTGGCAAATGTGAATGGTAGTGCTAGGTGTTGGCATTGGTGCAGTAGAATCCTGGGCATGGGGACTTTTGTTTGAATGCTTGCCCTCTCTGTTCTCATCCCTTCTGAGCATCTCTTTCTCTCTCCTGTTTTCAGAATGACCAACGCCTGCCACAGGAAATGTGTCCCTCCACATTACAAGGAAGCTGAGCTGTCCAAGGGGGAGTCGGTGTGCTTGGACCGCTGTGTTTCCAAGTATTTAGACATCCATGAGCGGATGGGCAAGAAGCTGACAGAGCTTTCACTGCAGGATGAGGAGCTGATGAAGAAGATGCAGCAAGGAGTGACGCCGGCGCAGTGACACTGGGTCCTGGATGTTTCCTTCTCTTAGACAACTCTATAGACTTAATTTTAAGAAGACTACCTCCAGTGAAAAGATTCCCAAGCATACTATGTGTCCCACACCTATTGTTTACTGTGCCAGGACCAGTCTTTATTGATATAGAGGTCTTAGCTATTCCAAATCCATGTGTGATCATTCCATCACGCCTTTTCCCCTGTAAGGGTTGGTCATCCTTCCACTGATGTCAACAAAGATGTTCCTCTCTCTCTGCCTTATCAACACGTGGAAAGCACCCCTGTCTTGTTGGTCAGAGCTTATTTGATCCTGTTTGGTGTGGGCCTCCTAGTATGATTTACTGACCTGTCGTGTGGAATTGTATCACCCTTGAAATATGTATGGTTGTTTCTGTACAATGTTTCGTCTGCTCACCATCGCATAAAATCTACCAATATTCTGATTCATCTGATCATGATTTTAATGCAAACTGGGGGTTTTGGAAAGGCTCCACAAATATTAAGCCCAAATTGTCAGTTTAAAGGTTTCTCATTTTAGTCTTACTAGCAATGAGGCATAAATGTAATTATTTACTCTGAATCAATGTTTTATTTTTTCCAAGGAACATGCATACACAAATTCATTGAGGCCCAATCCCAGTCCATAAATTGCCCCTTAAAAATTCTTAAAATAGATAATTAGCTCAGTCGACGCGTGTTTTGCTTCCGACGCTGCTTCTGGACTTTAGCTAATTTGTGAGTGGAACAAAGAATAGATTATTTTAAAGGAAGCATGGGGTCACCTAAAGGCTTTACTGGCAGCATTGAAACTACAAAAGATTGTCATTGGTAATTTATATTGGGGAAACATCAGACCTGAAAAATGTCATCAATGTACTTATGAGTAGTACCATATTAATTATACAAGCATCTCCGAGACCTAAATCCCACCACTCCATTTGTAACATGGCCACAGTTTAAACATATTGCTAGTATCTAAAAACCTAGTTGCATGCTTTAAACCTAAAATGTGAACTTAATTGCAATCTAAATATAGAGCATTAACCTTGTAATACATTCAACAGTATGATCGTGATTGAGGTAAACCAAGGAGCAAAAATGATCAGTGCCATTTTAACATTTTCTGTTACTCCTATAGTATTTCCAGAGACTATACACAAATGCATCACATAATCCATATAAGAAATAATAGTAATTTAAGATCGTAAGTCATCCATATGATTATCAGAAAAAGTAGATATTGGATGGGAGATTATTGAAAAACGTTTATCAAATCATTCAGTTTGTTAAAATCATTAAAGAAAATACAATTCTGCATTTAAGACACATCAAAAGATCCCTAAGGTGTTAAATCAAGCAGTCTTCATGTACACATATGCATGTACGCATAGTTTGCTCTATCACACTCTTGAATTCACATCAACTTACTGAATTCAGAGAAATGTCAATGTTCCCATTTCTTTAAGAATTACATAGGCAAAGCTCACTGGAGTGCAACTCTTTACCATTAGTTGTTGTGCCGCTTTTGTTCCTGCTCAATCAGTGGCCAACGTTTCTCTTTTGTGGTTAGGTACCATCTTTGCTAAAACCGTTTATGCTACAGGCCACACTCTTAAGGACAATAACGTTGGCAACGTTGCTGTGGGATGGATGGGAAAGAAATTAAAATCCAATGAGCGTTACTTTTTTTTGTTTAAGGCACTTATCAAGTATGTGTAATACCAGAGCCCTTCATTTAAAACTTAACCTCACGTTACCATTGAATATTCTCATGATCAAGAAAAAAAAAGCGCCATGAGACACAAACACTAATGTAATAAACATTTACAGAACACACACACCACACAATGAATAGTGTTGATACTTTAAGGTGAGAAAGAGATCATGATGGTGGTTGGTAGAAAGGAGGAAAGATGAAAATGGTGAAAGAGAGAAAAATTGATAGAAACAGAAGAAGAGTCTAGGAAGAAACTGACGGAAATGAGATGGGTCGGAAGAATAGAAAGAAGACCATATTAAAAGAATGGTGGTGTTAATGCCACCTTTACATTGATGAATCTGCAGACAATAACACCATAGGTTATAGATTTTAGAACTACAGGATGCGTCCAGCCAACTGTGATTTCAGCATTTAAAAAAAAATAGTTTAATCAGCTCTGCAATGCTCTATGAGAAGGGATCCTTGTATTCTAAAAGAGGCAAATTGTCACTGGGCTCCCAGTGGCTAACCATGTGTAGGTCACCTGTGGCCCACAGGACCCTCATCACGAAAGTGCTGCCCATCAGGGAATTTTAGCTGGATGCGGGGTTGTCCTGCAAGGATGCGTGCTTATTTTTGCAACTGTGGTTGAGATACCTGAATTTGGCTGACCGAACCTGCAGGTGAATTTGCCCTGCTCGGACGTGATCTACGTGTGTTTGGGATGCACACTCCCATGAAAATGTGGCACAGGTTTTTTGCGCTATAGCTGATGATCTGCAAATTATATGGCTCATTCTGTGCTCTTTGAGGCTGTTGGATCTGTATGGTCAAAGGGCATTGAAATTAATCAATTATTCAGGTATACCTGTTTCTGTGTGGGTGGTCGACATTTGGGAAACGAGGCAAAGAAGTCTGGCCAGTAGTGGGAGCAGGGGGGAAGTCACTGGCTCAAGTGTCTGATAACGGTATTGCTTGCGGCACTGAAGAGAAGTACATTTTTTAAAAATCTTTTTTATTTTTAAACCGTACTATTGGGGCTCTTTTATTAATAGGCTGCATGTTCATTTTTAAAAGTGTTCCACTGTTCACTTTTGATTGGTAAGCCTGGGGTGCAAGTCCTGTGTGGGCTAGTTGTAGCTTGATAAGCAGTAGTTTTTATTTGTAACAGTGTTTTTCTTGGGGTGTTTCTCTGAATTGCATTCTATTGTATATCCTATTGGCGAGTGGTGTTCATTTTATGGATAACATTGAACTTTGAAAGTGAAGAAAACAAATGAAAGATGCAATGAATCCATAGAAGAGATGGAAAGAGAAAGGCAGAAATGGTAAGGGAGATGACACGGACAGAACAAACAAACGAGTGAAGGGATTTATAGAAAAGGGGAACCTTGATGGAAGTGTAGAAACAGAGCAAGATATTAAGAATTCCAGATGAGGGGAGCTTAATGGAGAAAAACGGATGTCAAGAGGGTCAACATAACAGTGTGAAATATGCATGTATATTGGTGCATGCTGTAAGGGTGCAGAAGAAGGCAACTGACATGGTGGTGGTGTCATGGTTTTGGGCAAAGACTTCTAGATTCAGAAAAACCTAACTATCCATAACTCTAGGAGGGGGGGTTCCCTGCCTCAAACTAAAACCAAGTAACTGTCGGAATGCCTGTCAACTAAAAAGCCCAACATCCTGTGTCAAAACCCTGATTCTGTCCCTTACTCTACAACTAAGAGTCTTAAGCAAAAGTACCAGAATGACTCCCTTCTCCAGGTGCATTAAAAGAAAGTCTCTCCAAATCTTCACCAGGTTAAATGGCTTCCTTCCCCTGGTCTCTCAAATGAAGGTCACTACTGCCCCAGACCTTTCCCTGACAGTCAATGGCCCTTTTTCTGCCACTAACTGGAGGGTCTCCCTCTAATGGTTATTATATGTCTATTTTGGTCCCAAATCCTTCTCGATTCTCCCTTCTGGCTGGGCTCACTTGGCTAACTCTCATGCCATGTGACTCCACAAGGAAGATGGAATTGCGCCATTATATTTCTCTCCTGCTTTAGGGTCCCAGATCCTGCTTGCTTCTTCTGCCCTTCCTCTTTGACAAGACTCACTTGGTTGCCCTTCTCGCCAAGTACAGCCACGAGGAAGATGATTTGCAACATTGTCTTCTTTTTCTGCTGTAGGGTCCCAGACACTGCTTTCCCTCCTCCCAGATGAGCCCTTTCGGTTGCCCTTCTTGCCAAGTACTGCTACGAGGAAGAGTACTTTGATCGTTATTCCTGTGCGGTGTATAGCTCTCCTGCACCTGTAAACCCCTACCGATCCCTGCATAATGCCTGTTACCTGGCTTGGCTCTGGGGCACTCTGCTGGTTTGGTTCTTCCTGGGTGCTGGGTGCTTCCGCCCGTCACCCACTTGCCTTCTTATAGGCCTCGGCCTCAATGGTGTAGGCACCGCACCGTGCCGTCCACCTCCCTGAGGTTGCGCCACTGCCTTTTAGCTCTACCTCTGGCTTGTTCCACGGCACCGTGTCAAGGATACCCCTCTCTAACCTCTGGACTGTGGGAGCAGACTGCTCTTGGCTTCCCCGCCACGTCAAGGGAAGGGCTGCCACCTTTTGGCCTGGAGGAGCAAGTACAATTTTCTGGCCCATATATGATATTATAACCTGTCCATACACAAGTGTTTCAAGGCGCGAAGGTTGGCCCATGGTGCAGTGGGCCAAGTCCACATAGCAGCGGCCCCAACTTCATGAATAACTAAGCTTAATACCAACCTCTCTGCCCATGTACTCATTGACTTTGTATTTCTTTTTATGCAGCATATCTTTCATTTAGTTATGTTTGTGTTTTCTTGGAGACCCAGGCCTCAGGGTAAACGTAGTAAAATTATTTCAGTAGGATAATATAATTTGGTGGAATAGGAAACATGGGATTTGAGCCAGATTCCTCGTGCCCCAGTTTGCAACTGGACAACAGGCTTCATCTCCATTGGTAAAGCTGAGTAAGGGAGTCTGCCTTCAATCTAAGAACCAAACGAACTGGCACAGAAAAAGATCTTACCTGGCTTCCTGTCTCTCCAGCGCACAACACAAGCCATACCTGGCACCCTGCTTACCACACCCCACAAGACTTGGCATGCTGCCTCCCCACCAGTATGCATTCTATAAATGGTGAATATTTATGTGTGGATAAACACCATTGATTATAAACCCATATGAGTAAGACCTTTCCCTACAGGCTGTTAAGGAAAATGAGGCACAGTGATGAAGTTATTTCCTCGGGGTAACGTGTCAATTGTGGTAAGGCAGCACTTTATGCCATAGCTTCCTGGTTGCACAGTTTTAATCTTAGATAGCAGAGGAGACTTCCATCTTCGCTGGTTTTATCTTAAGAACAGAACCAACAAAACACTGTCTGCAAAGTTATTATTTAAGGGCTAAACTGGTAGACTGTTCAATATATATGGTTTTCAAAGCACCAAGTCGCATGGCCAAGCAACCTGACAAAATATAAGAGAAGCATTAATTGAAACGCATTTTCATAAATCAAGTATGCATCACTTTGTTAGAAAAAAAGAAAGGGGTTGACCCTCCCCAGAGTCTGGTACAGTGACATGCACGTTAGGCACAGATTTCAGGAACAGGCATTCAATCTGCTGACCTATCTTTCCAAATTACCTCTGTCTCATTTAGCCTATTTTCCTTGCCCATCAGCCTCCAGTGCCTTCCTTTGCACCACATTGCTGATGCCCCTTCAGGGTCTTTCATGCAATAAACCTTCAGACTTCCTTTGCCCTTTTGCACCATCCCTTAACCCTCAAATCAATCCCCTTCCCTCTCAGCCCCTTAACCCTCAAATCAATCCCCTTCCCTCTCAGCCCCTTTACATACCCACATTGCTCAGGCACAAATTTCTTGTCAGACTCCCCCTTCCATTGCAGTGGCTCAGATGTAGACGATAGGCCACCTTGATCTGCTAATCGGCCTCTGCAGAGCAAAAGACACAAAGGGGACATGACTTTTATTGTGCTCCCAAAATGCCGTTCCTGGAAAGTCGGTTGCATATTTTACTTAATGGGAACGGTGAGGAGAGTTCATACTGAATCGAGTGATGGAGAATGAGTAAGATCGATTTATGAATTTGTGTTTTCAAGGAAGGTGGATGTTTGTTTGGTTTTTGTGACTGGTGATGTGGTTGTGTTTTTGCAATTGGGTAAAGCATATGGAAGAATGCATCTTTGTTCTAGTGACATATATATATATATATATATATATATATATGTGTTAAAATGTTCATTTCTATGTGTGTCTTTTGTTGGTCTGATCCATTCTAGACGAGACAAAAATTGAAAAACTTGAGGTCATTTCAGAGTTGGGTAGTAATGGTTAAAATAGCAGTATTCTGCAAGCACCGCTGATTTTACTATTGGCCCAATTCAGGATTTGTTCATATACCACCTGCAATGTTCCATGGAAATACTGACGGAAGTATTTTAAGAGGTTCAGTTAAAAGTAGCCAAAGTGAAACCCATTTTTTGAACAATGTGTTCCCTGTACAGATGGGAAGTGCAGGCCATAGCTTTCAATACAGTGAAAAATGTTTTTACAAAGGGCCATGGTAAGGTGGTGAAAAGGTGGCCATTGCAATGCCCCCCCTCACCACTTTACCTATGTTTTGCATAAAAGGGTCATAATTGACACTTTTGTGCATACACATCTACAGTATTGGTACAGACCACTAATGTACATAATCTATTTGCACCTTCACCTTGAGGGTGGAAATGGCTGACATTTTGTTAAAAGAACACCTTTGTATGTTCCCACCTGCAGAATAATACCATCTCTACCAGTGGTAAACTCTGAATTGGACAGATTTTCACTAATACCACTGTCGGAGGTGGTCATTTTCTCCAAGAAAAAAAATCCACCTAACTCTGAATGACCCCCTTAGTTTGTGGTCTACTAAGAATTAATACTTGAATGTTAATTTCCTGTGCGTATTTTTCAACTTTGCCCAATAGCGAGCACCACAAACAATCCAACAGCCATTTCTGTAAGCCCCATATAGTAATATCCATCAGTGCTATTCCGGGTGCTATAAGAATCTTTTTGTAATGAGCTTGCCAGGGATCATGAAATTCACCAGAGGAAAGGGGGGAGCATTCTTGTAGACTACAACTGGGGACACATTCTAAGATGTGGAGCCTTACTTCCTTGGCAAGTACGAGTCGTGATAAGCTGATGATTCTAACAGATCAATGGTATATAGCCTGCAGTGGTGCCAATATTACTAACCAGGGCCATGTGTAGGGACCACTGAGGCACATCCGCAATACTGCTGAAATCAAGATAAGTGTTAAACCCAATCTATACAGAAGCCGAGCAGGCCTGAAAGCATTTGGTTTGTTCAAGGCAGGCTATATACAAAATGATTTCACATTTTTCAATGATTTATTTTACATTTTGAATGTGTCTCTTGCCACCTTGCCCCCCCGCTCCCCAGTCCACCCCTCGCCGCGTCTTCTTCAAACTTCCCTGGCTGGACTGTACCTCGTACTGGTTGGCTGGCTGATCCTCCTTCCTTGAAGTCCTTTGTTTTCATGTGCCTCAAGTCTCAACCTCTGCGGAAGTCCATACCATTCCTGTTTGTTCTCTCATCCATTCTTTATAACTCCTGCAAGCCACCTCTTCTCAGAACTTGATATTTTATTTCTATTGCGCTCGTACTCAAGTGTTTCAGAGCGCGACAAGGCAAGGGAGGGGTACAGGGGAGAACAACACAATGATCTTACTAGGCCCAGTAACATTGAGAACGCGTAAGTGCATGGGGGAGGGGCAGTGCAGAGCAAAGGAGAAACAGATGAATAATAATAAAGGCAACAAACGGTGGTAGTGCAGCCAGCAATTGGCAAGTGCTGGGTTTAAGGCAGCAGACAGGGTAGGTCTGATAAGTGCAGGAAGAAAGAAAGGAGGGGGGGCAGAGTGTATGGGAACAGATACAGACCCCAGTGCAAGGGGTGGCCCGGAGGCAGTGCGGGAGGGTGGCACGGTGAGCAGGTAGCTGTGTCTGGAGCACAGATGGTGGCCAGGTGCACGGTGCCAAGAGAGAACAGATCAGCAGGGGAGAGGGGGAGTGAAATCAGAATCAAAGAGGAAGGTCTTAAAGTGCTTCCGGAACCAGAGATGGTTCTCCTCCAGTTTTAGAGTGGCAGGGAAGCTCCAGCTGAAGACCGAGATGTACCCCCAGCTTGTTTCTTTGAAAAACGACTGACCCTGAGGGAGTACTTGCCTTGCTGGTAATCTACCCTCTTAGAAAGATCTTTTTTTGTGCCAGTACTTGAGCCGGTCACACTATCTGTATTGTTAGTAATCTTCTTTGTCTCAGTAGAAGTAACTGGTACAACGTTAAAATAACAAATAGAAGTACAATCATGTGGAGTTGGTGGAAAGATGGTAAGGGGCTTGGTATGGTTTGGCTCAAGGTGTTGTGCTGACTTCTTCACAGGTGAGCGTCAGCAGACTCACCTCCCTAGACTCATGGGAAAGGTGACACTTTTTACTTCTTCATTCACTTTGACCTCTTTTTAAATTCTTGTCTCATTTCTTCTACTATTCACTTCACCATTAAAGGGGGACCCCATCTTTTTAACACCCCCAAACCCCCACTTTAACCTGACCCCCATTCCATCTTGATGTGAAGATGTAGAAAAGTAAAAGCAAGGTAGTAAATGTCTGAAGAAGTGATTGTAGAAGAGGTAAGTGTAGAAAAAGTATTCTGCAAAAGGTTATTGGGGGGGTGTTATCATTTTGTGCATTTTATCATGTTCTGTTACATTGTATCTCTGCAGTTCAGTGTTTAATGTCTTCCCTTGTGTTATTTGTAATGTCTTTAACAGATATTTCTTGACGAGACTAGTAGCATCAACCTAATGTTTGTTGTGAAAACCAAACCGGGAGAGGGAAAGATATACTGCAAAATGGCACCCCATTTGATACATTTTGAAGACCTGTTTTGGGAATATAGTTGTACAAGTATGTTGCTTTTTCTCTAAGGTGCCACAAGTGTTAAAAATAATAGGTGATGCATGTGATTGCCCTCCCTCTCACTGTGCTACCCCCAAAGGGGTTAGGTTTGGAATTTTCCGCACTCTTTTATAGGGACTTTTTTACTGTTGATCCCATCATGTCTTTAGAAAGTTCAACCTTATGTCTCCTATTTCTTACCTTCCACCTTATTGGTTGTATATGCAGCAAATAAGGCTTTCAAGTTGGTTACACGAGTGCTCACAGAATCCTCCCGATATTTTTGTGTAGAAAACCTTTAACTTGGCAAATCGCTGCCTTCCTTTTGTTAAACACTGCTGGAGATGGAGAAACAAAACATTTCTTAGATTCAGAACTACTACATTTCAGAGGCTTAATTCCATAAGTCCTTTGATTGTTACAAAGGATCTGTGTTTGTGGCCCAGTCCGTCTAGTCTCACAGATGGACTTGCCCATTTGCTGCCCCTTTCCACCTGTGAGAGCTCCATCTTATTCTCTTGCTTGAACCAAGGCCCCCACACCAACCACCCTGGACGGTGAATCAGTGCCTTGCCAAGGCTGTGCAGTGATATGGTCCTCCCGAGTAGTTTTGAATTGTCCTCTTTCCTGATCATCACTTCGTTGTCGATTTCCTACATGCATGTAATAATGCTGCATCTAAACTTCTTCAGAGTCTAGATGATTTACGTTCTTTCTTGAGCATTGATCAGTTTGTATCATCAACCTATAACCTTTTTCTGATAAAAGCTACCAGTTGGTGCACCTGGTTTAGTCTTTTACTCAGAGTCCCTACCCTCGTGCTAACAGTATCCATTTGAAAAGTGAATTCCCTGATGTAAACTGGTGCCTCAATAAATAATTCACTGAAATACCTGCCTACGCTCAAATCAAGTTACAATAATTGTTCTCCTTCAAGGTGAGGTGCTTACTGGGATTGGTTTACCTGTTCTGTGGCCGCTTTGTTGCAAGGTCGGTCACAGTCACTTTTCACACATGGCGTTTGCTGACCTTGATGGTTATGTGGAAAATACAGAATGGGACACTCCCACTAGTTTATAATGTATTAATCAATTTCAAGAATTTCACTAAGTTAATAAACAGGATATCATTCCATCCAGCATCGCTATTACACATGTCGAAATTAATAGAGAGCTACATATAGTTACAGTTTACGGTCTGTTTAATTACTTATCCTAAATTAACAACAAATGCAAAGTCATGAAGGTGAAATTTCTTAAAACTGCTCAAGGTAAGTATCGTGAAAACATTTCATAAAATAGACCCTAACATATATATAAAAGAGGCTGCGATTGTCAATATGAAAAAATAAACCCTGTAACTAACCCAAAAAAGTACCTCAAAGTATAATTGCAGCTACACATTAACATTTTCTGATAATGCATTGATCAAGATGGACTATGGTTGGATTAAGTGTTGGTCAATCATACATTCATCATGAATACAATATCTGTATATTCTTATCAGAAAGGACGTTTTTAGTGCCATTAATTACATGAATACAAACAAAATGAATACAATTTAGTTAATATCTGCAATTTCATCGGTAATGTCTCATTTCTATCTGTACAGTCTACATTTTTATCAGTATGGCCACAATCATGTGAACACTTGAGAACTTTAATGACAATCTATTTGTTGCAGGTTCTTTTTCTGGCAGAGGCTAATAAAGCAGCATGTTCTGGGTTTGTGACAAAATGTTCTTTTGTACTAGAACCGTAATTCCCTGCTTGTGAAGCATTCCAGATTTATTCCAATGAAGGTATCACCCTAGCATGTTTTTACTTCAACAGGAACTATGCCTGACCACAAGGAAGAATTCACCAGATTTTGAATTTAAAGTACTAACACCAGACAATTCGGGCATCGAGCCATGCCAGGGTGTGTGGCCTGGCTCTAGGAGCCAAACTTAAGCAGTGCTGGTAAACAAATAACTATACCTGGCGTCATGTGCCCCACAAGGCCCATACTTGCTTTCTGGCCTTTGCTGGCAGTTTGGACCCTGGGGTCCGGTTGTGGCATGGACACTGGCGGGGGAGGGGACAGGTAAGGTTTTCATATCACAGGTTGGGTTTTCTTGTGTGGAGGGGCAGGTGGCGATGAAAGTGGCCGCCTAGGACAGGATCACACATGGCACGACTGGGGTGAGTGAACTAGAGAAATCATGTTTTGTGGAAGGTATTCTGGGCCCCCAATGTATTGTCAAAGAAAGTGAGCAAATTCTAACCAACCATCAACCCCTGCGGTTCCAGACTAAAATTGCAGATCCCCACTACAGAGAGTTGTAATTGTTTATTCAGAGGCCGCCCACGACACAGGGAGTTCCTTCCCTCCCCAATCAAGGTGTCCCACAACCAACTATTGAGTGGATTCTTTGTTCAGCTGTATTTCAGGTTCATATCATGCCCCTTTGATCCCGCCCCCTGTGCGACCAATGAGGCAAGAACCCGGCCAATGTGCAGAAAGTATATTTATTTGGATTACAGATAATGGATATCACACTAAAACTAAGCCTGGCACCTTTTCTGTGGCTTGCAATTAAACTCCCTTTTACATAAATAAATCACACATTTGTTGGGGAAACTCAAATCGCCATACTTTACAGATTTCAAATTAAGGAATAATCAGCACTGGTCAATGAACAAAATCAATTTACATATGCAGTGCTGTGCAATGTTGATGTTCCTGCATGCTTAAAATAAACTAGCAGTCTGGTTTACAGTGTTGGATACATGAGGATTCACTTTTGCAAGCACCTCTCCCCCAAACCCTAGGCAGTGGGCACAGTTTTAGAAGTTTGTTTTCAGACCCCCTCCACTTAAAGGCCTTTGTTGGGGAGGTTGGCAGTTTAGGGATTTTTCTAGTTTGGGGGACAAGGACACCCCTCTTCCTTACAGAAGTCGGGGTCAACAGGACAAATAGGATTACCCACTTATATTACAGGCTATAATCGGCATACACTGAGAACGAGCTTTGTTAATTTCGAATGTTAACAAAAAACACCCCCAGGCGTTTTGCTAAATGGGCATAATTTAAATCTATTCAGTCACATAGGCTAAGGATCACAGTTTTCACCCCCACCCACCAATGGAAAAGAACCCACCACTGAAAGGGAATAGGTTGAGTAACTAGATGCCCCTCCCCCGACCTCTTGTTGGACAATCTACTTTTGGAAATCTCTGGGCTTGATCCTTTGGGACTGAGCAGCTCCACTTGTAGAGGAAAAACCAGATGGTAGCCAGTAATGCAGCCAATTGAACCCCACAGCACTTCTCTCTCTCTCTCTCTCTCTCTCTCTCTCTCTCTCTCTCTCTCTCTCTCTCACTCACTCACACTCTCTCACTCTCTCACACTCTCTCACACTCTCTCACACTCTCTCACACTCTCTCACACTCTCTCACACTCTCTCACACTCTCACACACTCTCACACACTCTCACACACTCTCACACTCACTCACTCTCACTCCAGTGAAGAATCACAGCCTCTGCTTTCTTGTCTCCCCAGCAATATTTCCACCCAGGTGACATTTTTTAGTAGATCTCATCTGAGGATTTTTGGCAGCTGTCTCCCTATCTTTTTTCAGCTCTTTGAGCAGCTCTCTGTGTTGGTAATTTTTAGCAGCTCTCTGCATTGGTAATTTTTAGCAGCTCTCTCCTTCCCTCATGGTGCATCCACTTTTTGTACCGGGGATAACACCATCAAGATTAGAATATGTGCAGTGCCCTGCCGAAATTCTCGCACCTTTTGATTGGTCCTTCTGTTTCTCTCCAACCCCAACCCCATCCCCTGTTGCAGGATTGGTCCAGGAGTTTAGAACAGAAATATGGTAGCTAAATGGCATAATTTACTATTAACTGCCATGATGTATGTGTATATATATATATATATATATATTCCGCTTCGGCTAATCATGGGGAATTTAAATAAAATAACAGCCAGGTCCGCACCATGTTGCACGGGCGTGTGGCAATTTGTTGCTGTTTATACAAAAAGCATAATAGTTATGAACATGCAATTTACCCTCCAAATACCTAATTGTACCCTCCACCAGCAACCAAATTCTTACATTCGGGACATTTTCAGAGCAGCCAGAAATGCATTTTAGCTTGCCATTACAGTTCCCTAAATTGCATGTGGACACATTATATTTCAACAAAACTGCCTTAACAATTACACATACAGGGATGCAGTGTGACTTGTGGTTGCTGAGAAAATGCATCCATTACACTAGTCCATTTAAACTAATGGGAAATCTTCATATGTATGCACATCTTGGCTCTCCTTTCTTTGACATTTTGTTGTTGGAATTTGGTGGCCTGCAGGCCGTAATTAATTAGGATGCATTGGCTACAAAGAGATCTCCCACTGCAGATACTGAGCCAGGAGTGCCCTGTGATGTCATGATGCTCTGCTGACATCCTGTCCTGTTATCTGAAGTTGACCACCAATTCGATCTGAAAACCTATTTTCTTGTATTTTATTTCATCAAGGTCTGACAGTCACTTTATTGCAGTTGTAAATAGCTGAGATGCATTAGCCTCAAATGAATCTCCTTTCCAGACCAGAAATCCAACAGGCCTGCAGTGGGGGAGTTCTTTGTGAAGTCTACCCAACAACAAGCAAAAGGGTCTGCCTCGGGCCTAAATTAAATTTACATGTGACCCATGGAAACAGAGACCTTTTCAATTGTTTCTGGTGTTTTGCATGTGAAGCATAATATATTTTTTAACATCTTGTCCACACACACCAAGTCTTTTTCCCTGATATTTTTGTTAGCAGGGGAACATTTTTCTCATGACATGGTTTAAAACTGCAAACGCACATGCAAAGCTCTTTTAGTGTCTGTGTTTGAAAACCCTGCTTTTCATGTAAAATGGCCCTTTGAATTTCTTCTGCTACTGTGAATTAAAAGGCTGCTTTTCAATTCGACCTTTTCTTTTGTAATGACAGGTAGGCCTTTTGATTTCCAATACTTGGCCTTTTCACATAGCACTTCCTTGTGTTACTTGCAGAAACCCCCAAAGTGTGCCTTAATAGGCTAATTTTCCGTGTGAAGTTTTTCTTTTAGGCTAGCAGATCATTTTTCCAGTGGGCCCTTCAGTTCTGTTTGTTTGTGGCCTTCAATTTGACATGCAATTGTAGAGTGTAACTTTCACCCTAGGGCATCTTGACGCTAACCTAGCAGGAAGGTGACGGAACACCAATTAAAAAAGAAGTCTTCAGACCTTTACGGAAAGCAAGATGGTTGGTTGTAGCTCTGAGGGGACAAGGTAGGGTATTCCAGAGGCTGGCCGCTGCTACGGAACAAGAGCGGCCACCAGTGCAACATTATTTCACTGCAGACAGGCGTCAGTGGAATGTAAGGCCCATGGAGCCGAAATTTAGCCTGTAGATATTCTGCGCCACATCCATAAAAGGTGTGGTGAACCAAGCATAGAGACTTAAAATTGATGCGCTTGATCACAAGGAGTTGAGTCAAAATCTGAGAGGTATGGCAGCAATGAGGTCTGGCCGTGGCCAACCATGCAGCAGAATTTTGGAGGACCTGAAGACGCTGCAAGATATTAGCCGGTTGAGCCAGGTAAAGAGACTTGCAATAGTCAATAGAAGAGACAAGGGCAGACACCACAAGTGCATGAAGGTGCACAGGAATGACATGAAGAACCCAACAGAAGAGGAGTTGAAAATGACCCCGTTGATGAACGGCACCGACCTGGGGTTCCATGGACAGGGAGGAATAGAGTTCCTCCTTGTCACATGCTGTTGTGTCCAGAAATGCGATATTTTCTTTTCTCCAAGTTTTTAACATTGCGCATTTTGAGTTATTCATTTCTTTGTTGATCAAGCTATATAAATAGGTAGTGTTAGGTAGGCATCACGCATTTCCTGTATAGCATCATGAGTTGCAGTTTAGAGTACCTTTCAATGAAAGTATGCTGAGTTCACGCCTAATTATGGCTATCGGTGTAGATTTGGGCAGACCCAGCACTGTCCGCCTATATTATGCTTCAAGTCTGGCCCAGATGACTGCCGGTATGGTGGGCATTGCCTCGGCTCCGTAGAGGATTGTAGGTACCACCTTCATTTTGTAGAAATTTAGGGCTGGAATTGTGGACAATTTACCGAATTGTCTATCGATGGCCTTGCCCTGAGTGGATAAAGTTCTGATCTTAAGTAGCAGGCTGTTTTGCATTGCTGCGTCCCTTCTTGGCCTGTCCAAAATTACACCAAGGTATTTAAAGCTTTTGACTTTGTCTATGGGCCTTCCGTCGAGGGACCATTTTAGTTGCTCTGCCTTCTTGACAAACTTCTCGACTGTCATGATTTTTGTCTTTTCGATGTTAATGTCTAAGTTGTTGATGGTTGTATAATTTAAGAGGTTGTCCAACTGACGCTGCAGTCCGATTGGAGTCTGGTCAAGTAAGATCAGGTCATCCGCATATAAGAGTCTACTGATTTTCACCTGGACCAAGTTCGGCGGGAAAGATATCACTCCCTCTTCTGCTAGACTGTAATTGTCTATGTAGGCCAAATGAAGGGCTGGAGCAAGGGGACACCCCTGCTTGACTCCCCCTGAAAGTAGGGATGGCTGTAGAGAGGATACCTTGTTGGCTCAAGCGGACCTGCATCGTAGTGTTTGTGTAGAGCGCTTTTATCGGCTCAAGAATAGTTTTGGGGCATTCCCATTTCTGGAGCTATTTCAAAAGGCGGGCCCTATCTACCCAGTCAAAGGCCTGCGATAGGTTAACAAAAGCTGCAAACAGCCTTGGACCTCGTTCCATCACTTTGATCTTCAGGATGCTTAGTAACAAGATGTTTGCGGCTGTTCCTGTGTTCTTTTTAAATCCAGATTGGAAGTGGTCATTACAGTGTGTTTTGAAGGCCCATGTTTGAAATCTCTTCAGGAGGAGGGAGCCTAAAATCTGCCTGATTGGATCCAATAACGCAATAGGGTGGTGGTTGACTGGGTCGTATGGTCTCCCTTTTTAAAGATCGGGACTAGGATGGCCTTGGTCCACAAAGCTGGGATAGATTTGGTCTCTGCACATCTGATGAACACCGCTCTTATGACGGCTGCCCATTCCTCTGAGTGGGACTTTAAGTCCAAGTTAGTGATTCCGTCCGGGCGCCCTCAAGTTTTTCAGGTCACAAATTTCAGATTGGTCGTCAAATTTAGCCCATTCGAATGATGTCCGGTTATGTCGTTCTTGTTTGTGCCATGGAGGATTGCTTACATCTTGATGGGTTGTCTTGAGAACCGTAGTTGTTTGATCCACTGTGGTCTTTTGTTCCGGGAGTTGGAACCGGTTCTTAAAGTGAGTGACCCAGGTCAACTCACCTATTCTCTTCAAGATCGCGTCCCTCTTGGTTGAGACTCTGCTTTGAAGGAGGGACCAGAATTCTCTAGCGTTATTGCTACTGATTGCCTTGAGGATTGCCTCGGCGTCTTGTTGGTGTAGATGGAACAATAATTTTTCGTTATTTCACAAATTGTTATTTTGCATTGGTCTTGCTCCATTTTTAATGCTTTCATTTTAGCTTTTCGAAATTCTCTCCTCTTTAGGACTAGAGGCTTATCGTATGTGTGTTTTTTCAGTGGTATGGTCGATTCAGATCGCATTCTAGGTTGCTTATAAGTGGTCAACAATGGGCCATAGTCCACCATTTCAGGATATTCAGACCTTCCTTTTATCGTATATTTACCAGTTAGTTCTCTTATATTCTTCAGTCAATTTCAATCTATTGCCTTGGGTGTACAGTTCCAGTGTAAATTTAGTCCTTTCTTGGGGGTGAGCCATCCTCCAAGTCGTCTGTAAAAGATTGTGATCACTGGCAGTTGTTTGTATTACTTGAAGGACGTGGTCAAATGTAAAAGTGGACTAGTTATAAAAATGTGGTCGATTGTTGACTGCATTTTTTCCAAGTTGGCAGGCGATCGTTCTTTTTGAAGGCTAAGTCGAGGCTGGACAAGTTCCTTGAATTCATCAAGTTTAGCCAACGGATCCTTCTGTCTTCAGTTGAGGAAGCAGTTGCCTTCGTTTTTTGTCTGCTGCACAAAACTTTAGGTCTCCACATACCAGGATATAATAGACTTGATGGACCGCTAGAATCCTGTCTAGCGTGGTCTCTATTAGTTCTATGTACTGGGTGGTGTTTATTGCTGCTGGGTTCCAGTACGTATTCAAGATGGCTATCGAGGTCGGTTCTTGAGTATTGCTCTGTGGACAGTTGTGTTTCCAGGTCGAAAATCGAATAAGTTAGTTCCGAGCCACCTGCAAGGGAAGGCTTTACTCCTTGGACCTGTACCTGTTCATCAACGATAAGAACTGTTTCTGTATTGTTGATGTTTTTGTCCAAGCCAAGCGACATTTGTTTTGTGTTCCGGTTGTTTCATTTTCCTGAGGAGAGACTTGAGTGGGTCTGTGATGAAGCTGGTGGGTTTGACTCTGTTGTTAATGAGGTTGCTGACATTTGGTTTTGGCCAGTGAAATAGTTGGCTTTGTCCAGTCGCTCCAGAACGCTCTCCATTGCTGGAAGCCTAGAGGACAAGTCTATTGCGTTTGCTGATTTAGCTCTTTCTTCCTGCGCCGTTATGTACCCTTCCAAGTAGATAAGCTTGATATGAGTCATGGCCTGGATCGTAGTATGGTCCTTCATAGTGTCGTAGATTGATTCAGAGTGTTTAGTGAAAGCAGCCAGTGCAATAGTGATTGATGACATGATGGAGAAAATGTACGGCTTCTTTGACAGAGAGTCTTTGTTGTTTCAGGCTGGACCCGAGTTTTGTTCGAGATTAGAGGAGAGGCCAGAGAGCGCAAGGCTGATCTGTGTTGTCTCTGATTGTGGTGGCCGTCGGTTGAATGTCTTCTATGGACATCTTGTCGCAGAGATTGTTGGTGGGCATCTTGAGAATTTGGTTTCCCTGGAAGGCCCTTGCTTGTAGAGAGGTTGATTGTCTTCAGTTAGAGGTCATCTGAGGCATAGCTGTTATTCCTGGTGGCCTGCATTAGCCACTGCCGTTAGATGCCAAGCTGTTTACTCTATTTTCAAGAGCAGAGGTGATCGTATCTGGTTTATCCAGGGAATGACTTTGCAAGGGCGAGGTCTGTGGCCCATTGGATTTGGGGAAAGAGTATCCAAAGGTGTTCGTGTCTCTGAAATGTTTGCAGTGGGCAGTTCGCCGCTGGATTTTTGCTCGCGTAGTGGCTCTATCATTGAGTCACTTTCTGTTGTTCGTGGTTGTCTGGACCAAGAATAGAGAGTGGAATCAGGTCCTCAGGAAGTGATCCTTCCTCCAGTGTCTGAGTCTTGTGCTCCGGATTCTTAGAAGCATTTGAGGGTTGAATTTGTGGAAGCTGTTTAACTTTTTCTTGAGGATTTGATGGCAGTGATTTTTAGATTTCCAAGTCTCCTTTGCGTATAAGTGGGGTGGATGTCCAAAACTGCTTCTAAGATTTCTGCGTCTGACAATTTAAGTCTCTTTGCACTGCTGGCATGCGACTGTTTGAGAAAGAAGCTTGATAGCAGGGTTTCGGGGTCAGTTTCCCTCCCACTTTAATCAGACTGACCCTTTCCCAAGCATGCTCGATTTAGTTGCAGATGGTTTCTTTTTAGGACCATCCAAATGAGATCTTTTGCTGCTTGTTTGTTTTGTTGAAGTCTGTTTCTTTATTCTCACCGGAGCAAGGTCTAACAAGGATCTAGGTAATTTTTTTTGGGTTGTGAACAGTGTTTTGTTCCTGTACCGTCAGGACTCCGTCTTCTGTTTGCCTTATTGTGGCCTTGTTCAGTTCGTCAGAACGAGTTGGTGCAGTTGCTGGAGACTGACTGTTGGTGGAGCTGTTCCGGACTTCTGCTTCCCCGGCAGCTGCGCCTGAGTCCTGAAGGGGCGTGACTGGTCTGGCGTCCAAGTGAACCTGCACGCTGACTACCAGAGCTGGGAGGCTCCACCCGCGGCTTCCTGCAGGTCCTCCACCGGCGTATGTCCGGTGGCGAGGGCCGGCGATTCCCCCTCCTTGTGGGATTGCAACGTCCAAACCTGGCACTTCACTGGTCAGGTCTCCACCACGAGCCGGCACCGGGGCTCGTGCTTCCTCGCCAGTGTCCCCACCACACATCTCCCGGATCAACGGCGCAGCCCCCCTCGGGACAGCTGGTAAGAGGGCCCGGGTTAGGGTGGTGGGGGCAGCTGACACTGGTATTTGAGCACCAGTTTTCCGGATTGTACACTGTGCAATTGTTGTTTCAGGGGAAGGTTGCGCAGCTTGTGAGCCAGAACTGGGTGTAATAGTCATTTGTCAGTGCCAGCCTCTGCAGGGCACCCAGTTCTTTGTTCTCAGCTTTCTTTGGTATGCTTTTCCCGTGTTTGAGACAATGGGCCTCATTACACGGTAGGCGGTAAGGGTTAACGGTCACCGGTAAGGGTACCGGTGACCGTTAACCCTTACCGCCTTATTACGAGGTCCCTTTGCGGGTTGGTACTTAATGCCTGCTTTTTGCGGGTTAGTTATTTAATGCCTGCTAAGGGACCAGGGTGCTAATTACGGTACCGCAATTTGCAGTACCGTAATTAGCTCCTTCCCCATTCCCATTATGCCCTACGGGGCAAAAATGGGAATGGGGAAGGGCAATGGAGGAAGGGGGAATTACCGCCCTGCCAACCTTGGACTAGGGCGGTAATTCCCCTTTCCTCCATGGCAGTACCGGTAATTTACCGGCATGGACCAAGGTGCTATTAGCACCTTGGTTTACCGCCTTCTGTGTAATGAGGCCCAATGGGTTATTTTTTTCTGAGTTTGAGTGCTTTCTTGAACTTCGCAGCCACCAGGCTTCGTCGTCGTATAGTGTTGGTGGGGCAGGGGCAGTCCTCACAGCCAAGCCTGCCATGACTGCAGGACTGCCACTCTCCGCGTCCGCGGTAGCTATAGATCTTTATGGTAAGGTAGCTGAAACTCCTCCAGGTAAGAGTGAACAGGGAAAGCAGACCCAACCAATTACTTATATCAGCACAGATTTTAAAAATTCTAAAACTGCAGGAGACGAGATCTGCTGAGCTTTCAAGATTCTATGCCAGACTGTAAACTAGTTTCAAGATGAAATAATTTCCTCAGCCATGGTTTCCTCTTCTCTAACAATGAACACATTCAATACATAAATGTTTCAATGTCTCTGTAACCAATTTACATTACTGACATAACCTTTCCACTCTTGGAGTCTTGTTTCTTGCTAACCAGACTCCATTTGTTAAAAATAGATTCAATGTAACCCTAATAAATTAATCTCTAAAAGCTCATGAAGGATACCTTCTTAACTAGTGAGCAGTCTCATTAAAAGCTTTAATTTCTAGACAGGAATGATAAAATAACTGACATTTCATGATGGTTTTGCGGTTGTCAAATCATACTAGTTTATTTTCCTTTTTGTTTTAATTGGATTGCACGTTAATTCATCAGCGTTGGAATCAATATACGCTAGTTTGTTTCAAACCACTTTCACCCATTGATTCAAATGACACAAGTTATTTATCGTTTGTTCCCTCAGATCCCCGAACAAACTATTTGGGTGGGAAATCCTCAGAGATGCCACCAAACTGCTTTACCATCAACACCACTTTGTCGGTTTTACGGCCAGATTACAAGTGGTGGTGGTGCTAGTCCCCGTTTAATTGAAGTCCATAGGACTCCATGGCGGATTTCGGTGGAATTACTGCAGCAGTAATTCTGCCGAAATTTGGCAGAAAGTGCCAGATTTAGCTCCAGCTAAAAAGCTGGAGGGGGAATCCTTCAATTTACTGCCAAACTCATAGTTGGGTGGTGCAGTAATGTGGCGGTATACATTATTACTGCCATGTTTTACCTTTACTGCCCAATTTATAATGAGGCCCTTAATATCTACCTTAAGATTTACTCTCACTGTGGGCATATAATTTACAAAAATAGACGTAGCCAAAGCCAGCAAGTATTGATCATGTTCCCGGTGCCTTCTAATTGATATTTTAGAACAATTACCAAACCGCTCACTAGAAACAAACATATAGCCTGACCACCTTACCGACACGTATTCTAGAGACTGCGGATGAGCATAACTAGATTATTGGTCGCCAGACAACCTACTCTATCTACATTTCTGTATTTTCTGTACTGCCTGTATATGCTTTCCTCATCTGTACAACCATTTTTTTTTTGTATTGTAACTAAGTTCTCAAGTATCCTTGTACTGCCTGCGCCCAGTTACCCTTGCGGGTTTGGTCTTCTGCGCTATACCAAATAAACAAACAAACAAACAAATAATCCAACATAGAGTGCGCCCTGTGATTATACCCGGTGTACTGCGAAGAGCTTGCATTCCCAATACGACCATCATGTCCCCATACTTCAGTTTCATAGCGAATAATGGTGCCCCTGTGACTAGCTTGCTGGAAAGCATTCGAACAAGGGTTATCCTTCTACCACACAGAATCTAAACATTAACTATTAAAATCACCCATCACCATAATGTGCTCCTGACAAACTGTCAGCCACTCGTCAAATATATCCATCATCACTCCCATAAAAACATCTACCATTACCGTCATAGGATTTAAATATCCATTCAATAATAAGTATGCTGCAGTTTGTGCAAACCCAGATTCCTCCAAATTAGTTTAACTGCTCAAATATAAGTTCTCATCACATTCCACTCCTCAGCAGTCGCACCAATATTGGTTCGCACTGCACAAAGTAATCCCCCATGAGGTTTCCCTGTGAGTCCCTTTTGCGCCCTGACAAAAGATAAAGAAAATCCATCAATTATCGGCGTGTCAAGCAGCCAAGTTTTCTGCAATAGAAAAGCTGCTCCCATGAAAATCTCGTAATGAGCTTGTCAATAAATGGGAGAAATCCCTGGTGTGCCATGAGGCAGTACTTGGTTGATGTCCCCACCTATCTCAGTTTGGTAATGACCCCCCAGTCCCCATATGCTCGTATGCAGGATATTTACAAATGGGACCCAATCCACAATTTGTTGTCTAGATGGCAGAGAATTTAGGGGGATGTCTACCTTACGGCCATAGTCTCCCTTAGCAGAAACACTTATTAGGAGTGGATTACTAAAATCATATACCCCCCACCACCATATGATATTCAATTTTGGGGTCTGCCACTTCGTTTTTAGTAGATTGTTTCCCCCCAATTTCGGAAACACATCGTAACCCAATGATAGGAGGGCTGATGATTCCTCTAGCACCACGTTTCTTACCATGTTAGATGCATAATGTATCCTCACTAGATCAATCTGGTGGTTGAACACAAATTTCACTTGCAGTATATCCCCAGAAATGATTAACGAGCTATCTCATACATAAGGGCCAAAACATTTAGCCTCTTCAGTGGAATAGTCCCATTATCATCAAACCTTTTACCAAAAATACCTCGAAGGAACTAGAAAGTCTTGTCTCCTTCCTTGCCCACCCCTCGCTACAGAGCCACCATCACCTAGAATCAGTAAACCGCTCTTGGCAGCCTGCATCAAAGCTAAGGTCACTGTTTCTTTCCAACACCATATGCCTATCCTTATCATTTCTAGCATCCTTACCCTCATCTCTGTTGCTTTTATCCTGATCCACTAAATTCACTCTCATGGCAGGCCCTGCCCTAAGGCTAATGTTCTGACTTCTATCCTTTCCTTCTCTCTCCTAACACACTAATCAGCTACATAATGAGAACTCACTTTTGCCATCAATGTTCTTTTTTTCTTCTTTAAGAGTCACAAATATAGGCGAGGGTGGTTGTTTCACTTCTTCACTGGCCACAGCTGCCACTAGCTTTATAGTCCTCATTAAATTAACATTCTCTGTATCCACTACATATTCTTGAGCAAGCAAAATGACCCCCTTACCTACCGAATGTTCTGTTAGAATACTGAGACTTAAATTCAATTCGCCCATGTTGTAATTGGGTTTTGTTGGCTTTAAAAAGTGCATTATAGAGTTTTCCCCCCATAACGATGTAGAGGAGCAGCTGCGTGCCTCTGAAGGAAACCCTGGCTCTCTACCCCCCATATGTTGGAGACCTGAGATTGTGCCGTGTTTGACACCAGCAGTGTTCGGAAGAAGATACCAGTTGAGACAACCCTACCGAATGTATCACCGAAGTGATGACAACCTAATGCAGGAACTCCCTGAAGGAATATGAAACTGAGCAAAGAAATAGGCTAGTCACATCTCAAGAGGCATGAACAACCTCCCGAGATACTGGCTGAAGATGATGTATTGATCCTACCGAAACTAATGACAAAGTAAAAAATCAAGAGAACCTTTAAATACAAAAAAGATTACATGTGCACAAAGTGCTGCAGGGAATCAACCTTTTAATAATTGTACAGATGCTGAAACACATGAAGACTAAGTCATCATAGAAGCTGGCTATACGTAGTGAAAAGAATGCAGGCAAAGCCACCATTGTATAGAAGCTGGACATTGGTATTATGAATTTAGTAAGCCAGGACCCAATGAAGAAGGAAGGAAAAACTATGTTGCAGCAAGAATAATCTGAATCGTGGAGCTGTGTGGCGAGGTTGTCTGGCGTGAAGTCAAAACTGAAGCAGCCAAGGTCAGCTATCTATTCTGGAAAGGAGCGAACGTGCGAAGGATGAATCATGCCTTGTTAAGGTGCAAGGAAAGAACACCAAGCGTGCCAGGTTTTATTAATTGAAGACATTTAAAACCTCCAAAATAGACCAAATCATGGTCTCCTGTCACATGAGCCAAGGTTGAAAATAGAGTTCGAACTTGGAGTCCCAGAACACGATAGTGAGTGCCCACACTCCCATGTATTCTGAAGACAAGGATACTTTTGCAAGGCCAAGTTCAAAGACAATCTTCATGGCAGAAGGCTTGGGTGATGAGAGATGCTGGGCTAATTGGGTGGGGAGGTAGTGTCATGCCCTAGCTCCTTGCACCTGGTTCTGGGTTTATGTGCTGCTAAGTGAACCGAATGTTTCAGACGTGGCACAAGCGTTCCAACCAATTGTTATAGTCCATATACCGAAGGACCTTATCGTTTGAAAACCAATGAGAAACAGTGTATCTAATGTTTCTGAAGATGACATGTTTTAGAGGTAGGCATATGTTGTCCACCTGACAGTGGGCGGCCAATTATGATCCTAGTTCCTATAGATAATATACTTAGATGTTCCCCTTAAGCCAATCCCGATCCCTAGTAGGTTTTTCATTATTTGCCACATAGTATGACGTCACCTCTGATGTATTTTTGATATGTAATCTTTGTTTTGTGAAAAGATTGCTGAGAGAAATTGAACGTACGTCCGTTGATGTTCATTGTAACTCCCTGTGTTAGATAATTGTTAATAAAACAGTACTTTGCCATCTTCCTGAGTTGGTTTGGTTATTTGTATTCAGAGTTATTCTGTCTGATCCCATCTATTGTATGCATATTCCTAAAGGGCCCTAAGCTCACATGGTAGCGGTGTGGATGGTTCAAAAGATCCAAACTAGTTCAGCTCCAGATTTTCGGACGTTCAGGCATCCTCCACCATTAGCTGCAAGATCGCAGAGTTTCCTGTGGAGAGCGGCCGAATAGAAATAAACTTGCAAGAAGAACCGACACGTTGGACAGGTCCCCCTTTGAAGAAATCTCTGCCCAGTTTCCACAGACACTCTGCGGACGGAAGGCAAAGTGGTCAGATTGGAGGAGATGATTCAGAAGGCCTCGAGTCGATTAACGAATGTTGGGTAGACTAAGGGGAATGGCAAAATAAGGGGATGGGATTGTGGTAATTTTGATTTATGGGAAATAATTGTAGAGATAAGAAGAGAGTATGCCTGGAGATTCCTAATTCAAGGGAATTAGAAGACATTTCAAACTCCAGCGGGAGTAGGGTGAAATATAAAACACGTACTCAGGACCGAGTAAGTTGATGTCTTAAACCCTATGAAGGGTAAAAAAGTAAAGGCTAGGGAAGAAAGGATCACAGTGTTTTATAAAGTGTACATGTCTGACTAGTCTAAATGTTGTCTGTTAAAATATCAAAGAGCGATAGAGATTGAAAAAGTAACTGAGTAAAAATAAAGTTTAGTAAAACATTTGGCGCCAATCAAAAGAAGAGATAGGCCCTTGAAACAAGACAATTGAGCAGCGATTGATGGTGCTTGCTCATATTTGTTTAAAAAAAAGAATTGAAAAGTGGTTATTTAAGCGGAGGTAAAGGGTTTTAGTTAACGGTCTGGTAAGTATTGATGGTCAATTGAGACTTGGCATTATGGGTGGGGGATACTCCTCTCATGCACCTATGCAAGACACTGCCAAAACATATGCCTAAGCTCAAACAGTACACTGCAGAATGGGTCATGGGCACAGCAGATAAAATGTTCATGCTGTGGCAACAAGGGGGATAATTGTCAAGAGCGGTATTGCAACACATGACTACATACTTGTACGCTGCGTGCACAGGGAAGATATTGGAGATAAGATTAGCAATTTTAGAGCTCTGGAAGATGTATCAAGAGGAAAGAGGCGACCTGCCACCTAACGGGTGGATGCTTAGTCAGCATAAGGGGGAAGGTGTCAAGCCCTCAGCTCCCCTTACCTTGCCTGAAGCAAAGAGTGTTGCTACGGAAGAGATAAAAGAATTAAAAACAGCAACGGTGTACAGTAATCCGATATAGGAACCCTCCACTTACAGTAGCAATGATAGTCTGCAAGAGAATAAAATAAAGGAAGAGGGAACACTGTTGTGCAGCTGAGGCATGGCTGCCTCAGTGTGTAGCTCTGCCTTGGGCAACATCCTTAAGCATTAGACATCCTTTTTGGTACCACGTTTCTACACAAAAAGCAGTTAGACTTTCTTCGGAAGGCTTGGTGTAGAAGCTGTCTTGTTGCCTGACACCTGGGTTCTATGGAGGCTAGGAAATCTGCATTTCCAGTACACCGTCTGTGGTCTGAAACACGATCCGCCCTTGACCTCCGAGCAGTGCCTACTGCGAAAATAACAAGGTTCCTCTGCCACAGTGGAGGAGGAGCTGCCTACGTCCTGCTATGTTGCAGTGAGAGATGATTTCTCTCGATTTTCCTCTTATTTCAAGCTTGCACTGTTGAAAGTGGGGGAGTCCTGGGCAGCTGGTGGTCCCCCATTCCTTTGGTGTCTACAACACCATTCCATCCATGAGGCAGCCCTGGCCGTGTTCGACCCCCGGACCCTCCGGACGGGACGGGACTGGACATGGACCGTTGAGACCGTGGTTGCCTGGCTGGGTGAGGCACACGGCAGCATTGGCCGCGGCAGCCCAGCAACACACAGCAGTCGTGGAGGGCAGGAGGCTTTTGCCAGACCCGGACTGCGGCTACCTGGCCTCCTGCGCCTTGCTCAAGACAGGGCACGACCACATCCGCGAGCGGCTGCTGGTGCAGTGTGTCCGCCTCTGCTTTCAACCCCTCTCGTGGATACCGACGTTCACACTCACCTTGTCCAACACGACCGAGCTGGAGAGGGCTTGCCCTCATTCTCACGGATGTGCTCTTGACTTTTGCACAGATGAGACCTTGTGGATCCTTGCAGGGCACTGAAGCTCCCCCGCTTTATACTGGAACCAGCTGAACTTACCAATACGACTGTCCAATGAGGTCCTCTGCCATACATCTGCTTCACACTGTGATTACATATATACAGACCGGGACACAGAGTGAAGACTTCTGCCTACGGATGGCCACAATCCACCGTCCTACAGTGAGGTGAGACGGGAGAATTGCATGCAACCCGAGGAGGCAGGTGTGCAGTACCTGACTGCCAACCAGTCCACTTGAGGTGCACCCAGTGCCTATCAGTTTAATTATACTGCAAACCATATCCTGTTGGGACGGTGTGGCGGAGAGGCTTTCATTGAGGTCTGAGCACAGGGTCAATGCACTCTGACTACGGGGCAGGGCACAACCCAGTCTGCTCCACACAGGGAATGATAGCCAAAATACTACAATGGGAGTGTGGGGGGACTGCCGGATATGGCCCAGGGAGTCAGCAACATCAATTGGGCACATTTGCACCTAGCTGGCAGTTCCCATCTCTTCATATTAACTGCCAGATAGCCCATGTGCACAGGGCACTTGTCTTACTCCAAAGTCAGTAGGCTGCTATACCGCCAATACCTTGATATTGAAACAGACTTTGCCAGATCAAGGCTGCAAGACACAACCCGATCCCTGATTGACTGCTCCCTCTATCACTAGATTTGGAACTGTGGTAGGGCCACCCTTCCTCCTGTCTCTCTGGGCCCTGGGGTTGAAGTGCCCATGTGCCCCCCACCACTGAGTGGACCCCACGTTTCTGTGGTGCTGGGCCGGATCCCCCCATATCACTCCTGGGATATTGGACCCCAGCTAGTTAATCAGCTCTTCTACAAAGACTGGGGGCCCGCCCCGGCACCACAGGGAATACCTGGACTCTTTGGCTCCCCTCTTACCAAAGCTGCACCCTGTTACTGTGCCACTCTGCAGTCTTATATACATCCTGGTGCTGTCATGACTAAGGGGGCCAACAGGAAACAAAGCTCCATCAATATGTTCACCAGGTCCACGCCCAAGCGTAGGCCGGGATCCCTGCCGAGGCGGGTACAGAGCCCACTGAACTTCAAAAAATGATGGAGTATATGTGGCAGGGGTTAACTGCACTCCACACAAAACTGGACACTATCAGCTCTATCAAACCCCGGATGGAGAAGACCGATACCCGGGTGATGGAGGTAGAGTCTAGAGTCGACCTGGCAGAAGATAATATTGCCACACTTAGATTGGAGGTGTCTAGACAAGTCCAAGCTGTCATTAAAAAGAATGAGGACCTGGAGTTTAGGTCCAGATACAATAACCTGCACATTATTGGCGTTCCTGAAGACAAAATTGACAGCCCATGGAGGAGTATGTGGAACCTATCCTTCTCTCCCTGCTGGATTCTCCGAAGCTCTTGCCTCAATTCGTGATTGAACGGGCCCACCGATACCTGGACGCGAAGCCCAGGCCTGGTGCTCCTCCCCGTCCTATCATAGCCAGAGTACTAAACTCTCGGGACAGGGATACTTTGCTTTGCTTCCAAGTTCATTGATGATCACTTTCCTGGCTAGCAGCAATATCCCATTACCCTTTTATATATTGATCTCCTTTGAGATATAGCTCTCCTCAGCGAACCCGAGGGATCGGGGTCGGACCTGCCTGTATGATCTCCTCTCTCCCTTTTTCCGATATGACTCCGTGCTCTTGGGATGGTTGGGGGCCTGGGCCGGCTTCGCCTGGGTCCTCTACAATTTCTTGTTGACATTCTCCGAGTTGTCCACCACATCATGTTTTCTCACGCCCTCTGTCGGAGTGGGCGCTGTTCTTGGTCAGCACACAGCCCCCATGCAGTGCTGCGATTGTTGCTGTTTTGGTTTGTTGTTCTATTGGGATGTCACCCTTTTAATTGGGAGGCAGTGGAGTGGGGGTGGGGCGTGGTGTGGAAGGACTAATGTTTAAAATATTGCTTGACGTGCGACTGAGGAGATGAGTTGCAAATTACCCCTCCGTATGGAGTACTTTAGAATTCGACCCTTTCCGGCCTTGGTTGGATTTTGCTGGGCTTATATTCACTGGGTCATGCTCCTACTGACCCAAGTCTACCGTCTTGATGGTGGCTAAAGGCACAGTGTTTATGAGCTGGAATATAAGAGGGCTTGGTAACCATGTAAAAATGCGTAAACTGCAATTGTATATCAAACGACACAAGGTCAAGGTACTTGTCTTACAGGAAACCCATGCATTGGCTAAGGGGAGCGAGGGGTTAGCCATGTCATGGGGCCCCCAACGCTACTAACCACCTACTCCACCCAAAGCCGGGGAGTTATGATCCTAATTCACAGGTCCCTCATGTTCATCCACAGGTTACACATATAGACCCCCTGGAACGCTATGTCTTACTATTTGGCTCACTTCTTGGACAGGAGGTGGTGTTACTTAATGTATATGGCCCTAACATAGACGATCCCGATTTTTGCTCTCATCTCTCCTCCCTACTGGATGGGTTTCCCCTCATTCCTATTCTGTGGGGCGATGATTTCAACACTATAGTCGACATTAACCTGGACAAGTCTGGCACGAAAGCCCACCAGCTCACCAAGGCTGCTAAAACAATTATAGAAGTTCAGGCCTTACTGAGAGTTGTAGATGCATGGAGACTGATTTACTCGGGGGTCCTGTGTCTTCTCCTTCTATTCACCGGTACATGACTCACACTCCTGTATTGATAGATGGCTAGTCTCTGACATACTTATCAGAAATATAGAGCAAATTAACATCCTACCTAGGACGTTTTCTGACCATTCTCCGGTTACTGTTAGACTAGTTTCGGGGGGGGGGGGGGAGACGTGCGACAGCGCGTTCATGGAGATTGAAGCCAAACGTCTTGCTTGACCCAATATTCTAATCTAACTAGTTCAATGCATGGTCAGTAGAGACTCGAGCCACCCTCTGGGGACTTTTAAAGTTTACATATGGGGGGTCGCACTGGCAAAAGAGTTGGGGATCCTCAGGAAGATTCGTAAATCAATCAAGAGAGCAAGCTCTTACTGGCCAGACTGGAAGCACAATACACCTCATCCCCAACTGCCACCACACTTGGTGAGATAGGAACTGCGCTAGATAACTTCCGAGTCCAGGCGTACCACGAACGCAAGTTCTTAGATGACCCTCAGGCTGCCAAGAAGGAGAGAGAGGGGGAATGCCCCAGACATATTTTAGCTAGGTTGATCCGCCAAGAGAGGGGGGGGCTCCCCATAGCCCCGCAATCGAAAGGGCGGACGGTTCCCTGTCCCCCTCATCCTAAGAAACTAATGACGAATTTCGCTCCTTTTATGATGCGCTCTATACTAATGCCGACACCGCCCCAATGGCAGAAATTGACTCCTTTCTCAACAATCATCCACTCTTGGTGTTGTCTGCAGAGACCAAGGAGGCACTGGACCACCCACTGTCACCAGAAGAATTGTCCAAGGCAATAGACTCACTGTCGTCAGGGAAGGCCCCAGTGCTGATGGGCTTACTATCGAATTCTATAAATGTTACAAAGGTCGCCTGGTTCCTAGGCTGGCGGGCTTATAGGACGAGGCATTATCAGCCGGAATACTTCCCCCTCACTCCGTGAGGTGGTTATTTCAGTATTATTGAAACCTGACTAGCCGCCCATGCGTTGTGGCTCCTACTGGCCCCTCTCTCATTAATTGCCCTCAGCCTCCGTTGCTTATTTGGCATCCTGGCCCGTATTGACCCAGAGGCACAGGCCGTAGCAGCCACATTGGACATGCAGAAGGCCTTTGATTCGGTTTCCTGGAGGTTTCTGTGGTTGGTGCTAGAAAAAAGTAACTTTGGCCCCCGCTTCCTGTCCTGGGTGAAATTACTATATGCATCCCGTTGCTAGGGTTTGCACTAAAGATCAGTGCTCTTCTCAATTTACGATAGCCAGAGGCACCAGACAGGGCTGCCCCTTTTCGCCCTCGATATTTGTGATGCCCATTGAGCCCTTGGACAGGATTCGCCAGCGGCATGCCCATAGGGGGTTAAGACTCTGCAGAGATCCCGGGATCATCTCACTCTATGCGGACGTCGCACTGCTTTACATCTGCTCCCCTGAGGTAAATCTGGCACCATTATTAGAAAACGTCATTCTCTTTGGGGGGAGTTATCTGGGCGTAAGGTTAACTGCACTAAATCCACAATGTTCCCGTTGACAGACGGCACTACTGTCCCTCGGGACATTTATGGGTTTGTCTGGGCTCAGTCAGAGATGAAATTCCTTGGGGTAGTGGTTGGACACCATCGGACCCCGTTGTACGACCACAACTATGGAAATTACCTTACATCCCTTGCCCGAAAGACTGAAGGCTGGACTAAATTGCCAATCACACTAGCTGGGAGGGTGACTCTTCTTAAAATGGTCATACTTCCACAACTCCTATACAGGTTTCAGAATGTCCCGCTTTGGCCTGGAAGTGAATTTTTAAAATCACTGACCTGGATGGTCAATACCTTCCTGTGGCATTCTGGTGCGGTCCGCCTGAAGTTCGATAAGTTGGCTACCCCATTTGTGCTGGGTGGGTTCGCTGCCCCTAACTTTGAGCAATATTGGATAGCTGCTCAGGCCCATTTCGCTGCTTTCTGGTTGGAATCTGGCAGAACCCCTCCCCACGTTAGACTTGAGCGCCTAGCTGCCAGCGGTCTGGATGTTCACTCCCTGGTACTCCCTTCCTCGAGTCTGAAACTGGACCCCACCGACCCTATCAGAGTCACGATGACGGCGTGGCGTAGATTGTGGAAACCGGTAGACACACTACATCCATTTCAATGCAATTCTCCCCTATGGAGCTGCCTCCCGAGACGCCTCACGTTGATGGAGCAACTGTCCGAAACTGGTCGAAGTAGGGCTTTGACATTATAAGTGATGTTTTCACTATTGGATCCTTTACCGAATAGCAGGACCTACCAGAGTCCCTAAGGGGGCGTCCCTACAGATGGTTACAGTATGCCAGTCTGCGCCGGGCGCTCAAGGGTAGGTGGCATGAATTCCCCTCGATTCCCCGTGATGATTTGCTGCTCTCTGAGATTATGATGGGCACTGCAACCTGGGGCCGGGTTGCCATGCTGTATAGTCTTCTTCAAGGGAGGATAGGACGTCCATGGGATAGACTTTGGGGGTTTTGAGCCGGGACTTGGGCACTGAGATAACCGACCAAAAATGGGAGTTCATGTGTGCCTGCACTCAGGAGGTTTCCCTCAACTCTAGATTTAAGTTGATCCAGTTTAAAATACTCCACAGATACCACGATACCCCAGCTAGACTACATTGTATGTCCAGAGATCAGCCTTCTGAATGCCCGCAATGCAGGTCAGACAATGCAGATTACATACACATGCTCTGGTTCTGTCCAAAACTCAACTCATTTTGGGAGGAGGTTTGTGAGGCTGTATCTCAGATAACAGATTGCACTATTACACGGTCCCCAATAACTTGTCTGTTTCATGAGTTTCCCTGCGCCGAACGTGGCCTCAGGAGGCTAGCCAGTCTCTGTATGTTACTCGCTGTCCGCTGTGTGCTGCTGCTCTGGTTGTGCCCTTGTGCCCCTACCTTCGACCAGTGGCTTCATGCTGTCATCTGGGCCTCAGATGTGGAGGAACGCTGGTCTACCATGCAACCATCTGGACCGCCTTTTGTTCCTATACATATGGCTGCTGAGGATGGGGGAGACGGTGACTATCAGTTGTCCCCTGGCCTTTGACCCGGCTAACATATCTACATCCAGGTTTGGGTACCTACCTTCATACTGTACAGTTTATAAGTTCCTCTGCAACGACCCTGCGTGATCACATTGCCAGATTATGCACTTCTGTGTCTGATGTTGATGTTTCATATACTGCTTGTTGTTCCTTGGTGTATTGTCAAGCAAGTTAAATAAAGTTTTTTTTTTAAAAGAAAGGAAGAGATTCATAAGCTCATACAAGACGAGGAAGAAAAGAGTGAGCGGTCCAATTTGTCATCAGAAATAGACAGGGAGATTAAGGGATTGAAAGAGCAAAAGGATAAGACTGACAAAGTAGCGCTCATACAAAAATGAATGGATGGGAGGAAAAGCAGGGAGCAACGAGAGCAGATATATCAGGAGGAGCAAGAGAAAATTGAACGGGCAGAAGAACAAAAAGTATGACAATAAACAGAGTGATAGAAGAAAGGCACAGAAAGGAAATAACGAGAGGAGGAAGAAGCACAAAGACTAAGGGACAAAAGATTACAGAAACAGAGAAGAAGAGGAAAGAGGGGAAGAAGCAAAGAGAGGAGAAAAACGAAGACAAGAGGAAGAAAGAATTAGAAGGGATCAACAAAGCGAAGGGAAGTAGATGAAGAAATAGAACGAAAAAGGAGACAGGAAGGTTTTGATGCCATTCTCATTCGTAAAGAACAAATAAGGCTGAGCCCAGAAATATGATGGGACAGAGTGGAAGAGATTCTTCCGATAAAGGATGTAACGCCAGCAGTATCTAGAGTAGCGCTAGTAGAAGAAAGGTTTGATGCGGAAAGCATTGGAGAAATGATCAATAAGGTCTATCAACAGTTAAGACGAGGTAGCGAGTATGGAACTCGAGGGAATTGTGATCGATCCCCAGTACCTCAATTACGAAGTGAGGAAGGAAACTTATTAAGTGATGAACGCAGGGCATTGTCTTTGGGCAGACTGAACTTAGACAAGGGTCAGGGGGATGATAGTCACACTAGTTGGGGACTAGACATGTCAGACGAGGAAAGCGAGTCAGGTCTTGGGGCAGAAGGAGGGAACGTGTGTGCCCCTGAAGGAAGCCTGCAAATGGATAAGGAAGTGAAATGGTTGGATCTCGAAAAACCTAAAGATAGAACGCCAGATCCCATAGCATATCCTGAGCATCCCTGAGGACAATCACATAGTGAGAAGGGAGAGTCTCTACCATATCAAAGCAGGTTAAGGTCGTTACTGACAAGGAGACAGACAGGGATGATTATCCCTGCCATGGATAGACTAATAGTGGGATCCGACTATGGGATGGGGTTCACACAGTTCCCCTTATTAGAGTGAAGCAGGTTGCTTGCATCACTCCTCATCTTCGTTTTCCTGGACGGACTGGCTACCTCTCTGCTTCCCTCATCTGGAAGTACAGGTACGCAAAGCACACAGGACACTTTCCTTAACAGGAGGGAGGGCTAATGACATATGGAGAAGAGTAGGAAATTCAAGTGTGACTGCACAAAACACAGCACATGATGGAGCACCGTTTAATAATTTTAGAGCAGATGTTTGGAGGGCTCTCAGGGTACAATCTCCTGACACATCAGATATAGGTGCAATTATGACACGTAAAATGAAGGAAGATGAAGACCCTCTTGATACTCAGGAGAAATGACAACTTGAAACTTGCGACCGTGGGAAAAGACAGTGGCATTATTTTACCACATTTTATGTCGGGGTTGGCTGAACCAGTACAGAGGCAGATGAAAATACAAGTAGGGATGGAAGCGAAGCCACGGGCTGAGATACAGTTGACAATAGTGCACCATTGTCAGTTATTACAAGAGAAAAACAAGAAGAAAGATGGGAGTAGGACGATTGTAGAAGCCATGTTAGTTCAGAAAAAATTGTCAAAATTTGCCATAGAAGGGGCGTTAATGACAGAGAAGGATTGGGAATGCCGGAAGCAATAGGTACATCGCAGGCAAATAACTTGCGCCCAACGGACCAAGGTGGATATCTGTTTACGCCACAAGGCAGAGGTATGGGTTATAGAGGAGGAGGTGGATGTCAAAATACACCGAATGAGAACCAGTGTACTCTGGGAGGATATAACCAAGGAGGGATTAACAGGAGGGTTCCTCCAGTATGTTGGAATTGTGGAATGACAGGATAGACTGTGCGTATATGTTGGAGCAACGGGAGTGTACAAAATGGGCAATTTTCCAGAGGGGGGACAGCTTATCCTCCACCATACAGTACACAGACCAGAGAGAGCTTTGCCTAAGATAACACATCAGGGACAAGCACTGCAAGTACACCAGGTGCAACAGCAGGGACTAGTACAAATGAATCCGTCACAAGGGCAGTCGCAACAAGCCACTATGCAATCACAGCAGGATGCAAATACAGGACAAGCATTAACACCTAGAATATAAGGTGTCACTGTGGTAGGAGGAAATCCTTTCACAGGAATGGGGATGAGCTTGTATCCACAATAGGACAGCTCACAGGGTGAGTCAATGTGTTCAGTACTATCTGTGACACCAGACCCACAAGAGGAACCAAGGGTTGATGTGCCGATAGGAGGCAAATCCTTTTCTTTTCTTGTAGACACTGGATGAAACCCGTTCGTGTATATGAGAGGGAAAATATCCAATGTCAGGTATTGCCATGAATGCTTAAGGGTTCTCTGGCGCTAGGAGTCAAGTTCCTTTTACTGATAAATTACCAGTCTCCATAGGAGAATGTGACATGTCCGTTCCTCTGTTATATTCACGACAGACACCGAATAACCTTTTAGGAAGAAAATTAATGACGAAAATTAACATGACGATTTCATTTACTCACCAAGGAACAGTGTGCTCCACTCCAGGAATAAACTATTTAAACGTGGGAGAGTTCATACTGGCTTTCACAGGCCAAGTGGCTCTGCGAGGCGTTCCATTAGATCCAGATATTTTTTTATATGGAGTAAGCATTTTACAGACATGGCACCTGGCTTGGCAGGAACAATTGTGAGGATACCTGATGAGTTTCTATTAAGACCACAAGTACCCATGGATGAGGAGGGTGGACAGACTATTCCTATAGAGCTGGAAACAGCTATAGTACGAAAATAAATGGCAATGCTTGAAGGAGTAGACGATGAGGGTAGACCATGGAGAACAGTGATAGCTCTTGAGGAGGGGTACAGATTGACTGACATAACCGATGACGATATGTTCAGGGAGGACTGAAGCGGTGGTGAAGTAGTGTTCTTCATGAGCATTACATACTGGATAAGGATAGAGAAAAGGGAAGTTCCACAAAGAATGACGATAATGTGGCAGCGATCAGCATTCTTTCAGGAGGATCTTTAAAAAAAGTATGGAGTGTCCTATGGACCACAGGCCCTTATGATGTAGGTTTCTTGAAGGGGATAGGGGAGGTTAAAATAAAGCTTAAGCCAGGAGCAATTTTACCCCGAGCAAAACAATACCCCATTTCACGAGAAACTGATGAAGGTATATTTCAGGACTGATGAATCCAGGGATTCTGGTGCCATCAGAGTCATTGTGTAATACTGTGGTGTATCCTATTAAAAAATCTAAAGGAGGGTCATGGAGATTTATCCAGGATTTCAGATCTCTTAACCAGATTGTAGATGCAGAGTTTCCTTCAGTTACTATTCCAGTGACAATACTGTGTAGTATCCCAGTAGAAGCTCGATACTTCACGGTGATCGATTTGAAAAATGCGTTTTGCTCGATCCTGTTGCATAAGGACTCCCAAGACTTGACTTAATTTATGTTTCGCCAAGAAAGACTAAAACACACTTTTTTCCCCTCAAGGGTACTGTGAGTCCCCATCAATCTTTAACAGAGTCCTACAGATGGATCTAGGCAATATCGATCTTAAACATGCAGTGATACAATACGTAGATGATCTATTGATTTGCAGCAAAACAGAGGATGAGTGCAGACAGGACTCAGTCCGAAAAATTGCTAATTTAGCAGACAAGGGATATAAGGTGGACAGGGAGAAGTTACAGTACTGTCAAGAAGTGGTGTTATGCATAGGTCAGTTGATTTCACTTGAAGGAAAGAAAGTGACACCTGAAAGAGCTGAGACAATCATGAAAACATCAAAACCGAACACAGTGAGACAGATGCAACAGTTTCTGGGTTTGTGTAATTACATTAGAGCCTGTGTGTTTGATAATAGCACACACACAAGGCCACTTCTGCAACCATTAAAGAAAGCACAAGTTGGTAAAACAAAGCTAGAATGGACTGAAGAAATGGAGGAAGGATTTGAAGAATTGAAAAAAGCAATTTGTACAGCTCCAGTTTTAGGAATTCCCAATTATGGTGAAGATTTGTATTTGTTTTCACACACGGATGGGTCAGTAATGACAGCAGTGCTTACACAACTAACCACATTGTGGTACAAACCTTTGGCATATTACAGTGGGGTTTTAGACTCCGTTATTAGAGGACACTTCCCTTGCGAACAATCTTTGGCAACCTCCATGTATGCAATTGAGAAATCCACAAATATTGTCATGGGCTGCTCTGACCCTCTTCGTGGAGCATGCTCTATTTGCCATTTTGGAGAAACCCAAGGGTATATTGACATCCCAAAGAGCTTCATATTATGACGTAATGATTTCTAACCCAGCGATTAAAATTGTAAAATGTAAAATAGTGAACCCAGTCACATTCATAGCTGAACCCGTAGAAGAAGGTGATCATGTGCATGACTGTACCAATTATGTTGAATTTTATGATGATATATTCTATGTGACGGAGAATGCTTTAGCCGGAGGGGAGATTCTTTTTATTGAAGCCCGCGGTGGAGTCAAGGGCGCGGCTGTTTATTGCTGTGCGGCTGGGCGGATATCTTTCTTTGAACTTGCCCGAACTCGCCTGATTGAACCAGGAAAAGTGCCTCTGATACTCGGAAGCCCCGCTTCAACTCGCATCAGTCTGCCGGCAGGAGCCGACAGCAGTTGAAGCGAGCGGCTTGCTTCCTCATCACGTGACCAGCCTCACCTGACTTTCTTGTGCCACGCCCACAGGAAGTGCCCTTCATAAGCAGTACTCCGCGACCCTTGTGGCGTGAAGCCCGCGGTGGAGTCAAGGGCGCGGCTGTTTATTGCTGTTTGCAGCTGGGTGCGGCGGTAAGTACTGGCTACTCCATCATAACAGCACACTCTGACTATACATTCTTTAGTGCTTGTATTCCTCCTTGCCTAAACAAACACTCAATGGAACCTACAAAACCACGAACCCGACTTCAAGGGAAATTAGAAGAAACAGTAGCGTTGGTCGACAAAGGCTTGATTCCAACAGAGATAAAAAGAAAGCAAACACCCAAACCAAATTCTAATCCCCATGCGATTTATGACGGCAGAATTACATCAATCAGAAGACCAGGTAGTGCAACCATCTGAAATCTTGCCACAACCTGTAGACATATTACCAACAGTGTCTATATCGCAAAATATTGAGCTTGAACCTGAGGTCCATCCACCGTCAGCTCAATTAACTCATGTCCTTCCTCTCCACATCTGCCCCACCCCCACTTTTAAATTGTCTAAAATTGCAACCCCCATGGATCTTTCTCAGACAGAAATGAAATTGAATATCCAAGGCAATGTGTATAGACCAACATCTGATGTCCTCCTTGAATCTATATCATCAGACTCTTCCAAACAATTCTGTAACGCTACAATGCATCCTCGCCAACCTATTGAAACAATTCGTAAATCCAACCTTGAGGACGCTTGTTATACACCATCTCTTCGAGAACGAGCCAAAGCAGCCAAACAACAATGGCAATCGACATACCAACCGACAGACTCGACTAACTGTGAAAACTCTAAGCCATTGTCAGTTCGCATCGCACGTCTCTCGCTTGACATAACCGAGATTGATGCGATTATGGATTCTCGGGACAAAAGGGAGGAAGTATTTGGGGGAGATTCTCAATTATATTCCAATCCAAAAGATCAACACATCGACACCTATTGCACCTAAAGGGTCTCAGGTGCCTTTAAAAAGCTCCCCAAAGACCACTCAAAATCTAGTGGAGGGTGAATCATTTTCTACATATAAGATCTCTGAAGCATCAAATAACTCCCCAGAGGTACCAGAAAGATTACCAACTACGAGGCTCGACCTCCAAAGCTCGCTAGTAGCTGTACTATCAGTAGCTATGATACCTTTTCTTAAAATACAAGAAGCGATGGTCGACTCGACTAAGGATCAAGCTACTCTCCTAGCCATGATCATGACTAAGCAAACCCATTTGGAAAGCTCCATTGGAACCATCCAGGAGCGTTTGAAATATGAAGCAGAAGCTTCAAGATCATGGCAAAGTCGACTGGCGGAAGTTGCGAGAGTTGACCGCGCGGACAAACAAAATTTGATGGAGACAGTATCTACAATTACTCGGAAAATGATGGATGAAAAAGTCAAAAAACATTCTCAGGTGTCGCCACAGCCATCTTGGACAACAAAACAAACTCAAACTGCAACCACTACACAAAAAGATGTCCTCAAAATAGATCAGTGGACTCAATATGAAATTCAACCATACAACAGGGGAATATTGGAACCCGTTCAAATACTGAGCAAGACTAATGCTGAACCGGCAATATGTACCCCGTTTGACATTTTTGATCTTACCAAATGAGGCCTTCAGGAACTTCAGACCAAAACAAATAAAAGAAAAAAGCCAAAAAAACCTCAAACCGGCTCACAGGCATTTCTGAGAAAAATGCAATCTGTGCAAAAATCTTTGACAGAGAACATAACTAAAAATGCAACAAAAACATCTGTAAGGAGCTTAAATCCGGTAGCTGTTGTTGCAACTATTCCAACTGTGAAAGTATCGAGCAAGACAACTAAATACAATGAGCAGACACAGCATGAACCATTAGATGCTTTGCTGGCGGTAATTAATCAAGACAGCTCCCCTAAAGCGACTAAAGTCTCGCTAGTGATTGATAGTGGCACTGAGGACGATTCAATCAATGATGATTCCATCTCTACAGACCCCCAGGACGGTGTTTTAATTGTCCTCATTGAATGTAACGAATCCTTCTCTGAATCTTCAAATATGAGTTCTTCTACTCAGGATTCAACAAACAACTTTTCCCTGGCATATTCAGAGGTGTCAAATGAGGAATTATGGTCAACTCCAGAAGTGGAAAAGAGTTCCAATACTAATGAGATCCACCCTGCACAAATAGATCTACCCTTGGTTAGACCAACTTTTCTCAATCCAACAAAAACATCCTTTGCTTTCAGAGTATCTCTAACTCCAATTGCGACAAATCCTGATGAGACTGTAATATTGAATAGAGCCAATGTTCTGCGCCTACTAAATGTAATTCCACAATTGGCTCAGATTGGTTCCCGAGACATTGAGGTGATCCTTTTTCCGAACAAACAACGAATGGAAATAGCACAGATTGACTTCTATACTGAAGATATAATGCATCTTGTACTCTCTACCAAGCAGCAATTAGCAACGTTGGGTTTTGTAGCTGAAGAAATCTTTGTATCAAGTTTAATGGCTTGGGAAAAATGCAACTCTAAACTTGTGACGTTTGATTCTCAACAGAATAATAAAACGAATAAACAACAATTGATACAAAATATACAGAAGAATTCCAACGATTTGGCTTCAAAGTGGCGATACACTGACAGAGAAAATTATTCAGCACACACAAATGATGCCTTGAAGAGACAAGATATATGGCGTGACCAATATTAGAATCCTGAAACTAAAATAAGATCCAACAGGAGAGATGAACAATGGAGTCAGAATAGGAAAACCTATCTATAACAATCAACAGGAACAACTACCAAATTAAGTATAGCGTCTCTATGCTCCTGGAACACTAGAGGTCACAAACACCTCTTTAATGAAGGCTCACTAGCTCTTGCAGAAACCGACATAATTTGCTTGCAGGAAACCTGGTTAAATGAAGATGTGGCTTGTGAAGGATTCATAACCTTGATGAACCCTGCAATCACTGCACAACAAGGCAGACCAGCATCAGGAATGTTGATCCTTATGAAAATCACTCCTTTGTGGTCAATAATATCAAGGAAGAACATTCATTCTTGGGCACAATATATGACCATTCTCATACCTACCCCCAACAAAGATCCGGACCAATGTTCAAACTACACCTACGTAACCATCTTCAATATCTACTGGAATTCAACCGCAATGAGTGACAACAAATTCTTAGATTCCATATGTGATGAAATCATTAATATAGCTTCTTCCAACAACCGTGCTGAATTTATCATTGCAGGTGATTTTAATATGCACTTATTCACTAGAGAAGGACAAAAACTAGATTCCCAAGCATTGTCAGATAGAGCTAGAAAATGGGTCAAAGAACTATCCATGCGTAACATATCACTGATTGCGCCTGCAGTGAATAATAAAGGTGTGCCTCTTCCGACATGGTCTCGAGAAAAAACGACATCAATCATTGATTACATTTTCACATCGGAAGGTATACGGAACCTAATTATCTCCACTGCTAATGTGCCACAGCCTACTAGTGACCATCACCAAATATCAATCACATGGGACACAGTAAGACCAAAGTATCCACAATTAACTTTACCAGCCCTGGAGATCAATAATGGTCTCAATAAACTCCGTATCAAAAGTCATCAAGTACCTGGTTTAATATCAGCATTTGAGGAGTCTTTGCTTCAGGATCAATTAAAATTGAATTACGGATGGATACTGGAGAAATACCATCAACCATGCCCTGAGAGCAGTAAAACAAAAAACAAACATAGACACCAGTTTAATTCAGAAATTATGCTGAAGAAAAAATCTCTCCAAAAACGAATACGGCAGTTAAAAAAGAAGAAAGAACCTGAATTTGAAATTGAAATAAAAAAAGAAAAACAAAAATATTCAAATGCAATCAAAGCACTTAAAGCCCTAATACAACAATCCGATGCAGAAGCAATTCTAGCTGCGCTCAAACAGAAAAATACGAGGCAACTATGGTCATTGCTAAATGATTTACCAAAAGCATCTCTTATGATCCAAGAGGTTGAAGCTCAGGAATGGATTAATCATTTTACAACTCTTTATAATCCAAATCCCAATGGCCCTGCAATTGATTTAGTACAAGAAGATGGTCCTTGGAACTTCAACTGGGACATATTAGACCTAAGAAACACCATCATGGCCCTAAATCCATCTCGGGCCCCTGGACCCGATGGATTATCAAATGCTGACCTCAAACCAGCTCCAAATGAATGGGCGGCCTTTTTCATCCTTCTTCTTCAGCTTATTGAAAACACAAAGAAAATACCTCACAGTTGGACGTTGGCTGTGCTGATTCCAATCTACAAAGCTGGTGATCGTAAAAATCTGGTAAATTACAGACCTATAGCATTACTGGATCCGTTAGGCAAACTATTCGCTGGCTATCTTGTAAAAAAGCTTAACACCTGGGCAGAGGAGAATGCAAGACAAGAAAAAAGACAAACGACAAACTGGTTTTGTCAAGAAAATAGGAACGAATGTCAACCTCCTGTTATTGAACTTGATAAAATGTGAAGCGATAAGTAAGAAACACCAAGTATATGCCGTCTTTATAGACTTACAGATGGCATTTGACTCGGTTAACAGGTAAAAGCTTTGGTCTAAACTCGCAGTCTGGGGATGTCCACCTTCTATTTTGAACCCGATTAAACAACTTTATTCAAATACCTCCGCCAGAGTCCGGTTAACCAATGACAGGATGGTGACAAACCCCATTGCTACCTGTAACGGCTTGAAGCAAGGATGCCTCTTGGCAGCCTGCTTATACAATCTGTATACTTATGACTTTGGTGAAAAAATCCAAAACATAGCGGCTAATCCTCCAAAGATCAACAGCGAGCCTATTCAAACACTAATATACGCCGATGACATCATTATTTTAGACAAAACTGTATCAGGTCTACAAATATCTCTAGACAAAGCTCAAAATTACATGCTGGAAAATGACCTGCTGATAAACAGCAACAAAACTAAGGTAATGAAACTTACCTCTCAAAAAAATAACAAAACGCGACATACCTTAAAGATTTTTCTAGAAAGAGAAGAGATCGTGATAACCAAGGCAATTAAATATCTGGGTGTAATGATTAATCCCTCCCCAAATGAACAAGAATGGAAGAACCATATTGAGGGAAAAGCTAGATCTCTGGCCAGACAGGGCTGTTTCTTCCATAGAAAATATGGAACGTACTCAACAAAAGCTACAATTGCTCTGTAAAAGCAAAAAGTAATCCCGATTTTGACGTATGCTACCGAATCACTGATCAATCAACAAACAATGAATTGGCCCAGGCATGAAGCGTTATTTTGGAGGAAAACACTATCTCTTCCAAGGTCATTTCCAATGCCAAGAATCCGCTATGAATTAGCCATCCAATCCATCAAATCCATAGTGCTTTGGAAGCAAATGGATCTCTTCAGGAAAATAATTTCCGAAGACAAAATACCATTGTTGGAAATCCTGAGAGAAAAGAATTCAGCATTTAATATCACAGCCTTGACCAAATGGACTTCTGAAATCAAGCTGAAAATGCAAGCTGAAGATATCTCTGAGGAAATGCTGATTAACAGGCCACAGTATGCAAAGCGTAAAATACAGACCAATGACTGGATCAAAACCATCGCTGAACAAAGTAAATACAAACGATATTTAAAATGTGAAACTGACACAAGAGCGCTCAACGAGTTGCCAGGTAACTTAAACTATTTCCCAGACCGTAACATACGTGATCTGTTTCTACGATTCCGGCTTAACATCTTACCGACCCGGGAATATCAGGCAATAACGGACAAATCAAACAAAGTAACTTCTGATTGTCGCTTTTGTAAAGCTATAAACATCACAGAAACTCTATTTCGTTTGATCATGATCTGCCCGGCACTTAAGGATCAAAGATCCTTGTATAGAGACTACTTTGGGATATTGCATAAACAATTGACAACTCAAGAAAGATGGGACAATTTATTAAGAGGACAAGACAAACGTCTAATTTTGACAATAATCAAATTCTGGCTGGAAATCAACAAAGAAAACAAGCTGAACGAGTGAAATGCAAGCGAATAATGTTTTCTGAATAATGTTCTCCTTTTTCTTTTTTTTTCTTTTTTTTAACAATGTAATGTATTTGCCAAACAAAAGAAAATGAAAAGTTTGTAAAATCAAACAAAACATTTTAATTAAAAAAAATATATTGATAGTTCTTTGAAAATTGATCAGACTAGTGGGGAAAGGCACTCAGGTGCTGCAGTAGTAAGACACAGATTAAATGGAGAATTTGAAGTAGTAGCAAGTGCAAGGCTACTGTCTCATTTTTCAGCGCAAGCAGCAGAATTAGTAACGCGTATTGTCGCATTTGAGAAACTTGAAGGGCAAGAAGTGATGGTGTATAGTGACTCCGCCTATGTGACATCAACAGTAAATACAGGGTTGGCACATTGGAAGTGGAGGGGCTACCTCTACGCAGACGGCTCTGCAGTAGAGCATGCGTCCTTACTAGAGAGACGCATCAAGGTACCACAACTCTAAGTAGCCATAGCGGTCATTAAATGCACAGCGCATACTAAGCGAACAGATTTTATTTCTTGCGGGCACTAAGCCATAGATGTAGAAGCCAAAAGGGTTGAATATTCTCCAGAAATTTCAAGTTTTGATACTGAGAGTATTAAAGAAAATTCATTTACAATTATGTTAGTGCAAGAAGGGTTTAATAAGTTGTCAATAACCCAATTAATAGAAATTCAGGGAAGTGCACCACAGGAAGAGGAAGAACTGTGGAGGCTAACGGGATGTTCTTTATCCCGCACGGAAGCTCTATGGCGACAGGACAGCACTGGAAAGCCAGTGATGCCAGTAACTTTATTGAAAGTCGCTCTTGAATAGCTGCATAACCCTGCGCATGTAACTATGGAAAGACCTGCTGCTAATATTTCAGAATGCTGGTTCATTCCTAATTTGTTGGAACACGTTGCACTATTTATGGTGAATTGCATCGTGTGTCAAAGGTTTACTGCTGGGCAGACACTGAGAGTGATCAGAGGAGTAATACCTCGACCGAATGGTCAGTTTCAGCATTTACATATCAACTATGTAGATATGCTGCAGACATGTAATGGATATAGGTATCTATTAGTGGTGGTGTGTCCCTTTTCTAGGTGGATCAAGGCAGATCTGTGTACACACCCTGATGCCATTTGCGCAGAGAGGTTTTTAGTGCATAAAGTATTCCCGAGGTGGGGTGTGTGTGAAGTATTAAGATCTGATAATGGGCCACATTTTGTCAATGAGCTATTCAAACAAATATAGCTTTTATTAAATATACAGCACAAGTTTCTTCTGCGTATCACCCACAAGCAAATGGGATATGTAAGAGGCTCAACTGCCTCCTCAAGGAAAGGAATGCCATGATTAAATTGACTTTGAAAAAAAGGGATGGCTGTATTGCCTACCCCTGGCCTTACATGCCCTTTGGAATCAGCCAGGATCAGACCACCACCTCACCCGGCATGAGCGAGTGACAGGACATCAAATGAGAATGCCCCTTACACCTCTGTCTAGGGGTAATAGTGATGCCCAGAGTGTAGCCAAAACTTTAGGCATGATTATTTGACATGTATGCCTACCAGTATTTCTTTCATTTCAGATCAAGTCAAGCGTAAGTGGGGCTTGGTCTAAGAACACAGAAGAAGATAATTCGGCAACCAATCCAAGTGAACTATTACCACCACCTGAATTATATGTTGGGGACCTAGTGTTAATTGAAAATTTCACCAGGAAGTGGCATGAGCCACGTTTCCATGGCCCTTTTGTTGTTGAGGAAGTATGAACTTCTGCAGTTAAAGTACAAGGAAGAAGGTTTCACCTCAACAACATGAACATTTATAAAGGGGAGTCCTTCACTCCCATTGTTGCGGATTCTGAAGCAAGACAAGAAGAATTTCCATGTGTACAGACCAGATCTATGACTAAGAAGAAGGACGATAAAGCAACAAGTGATTAACGCATACTTTTATTTGGACTGGAATTCAATTGACACTCCTTATATATATTTTAGCAGAGATTGCGAGGACTTGCAGAGAATTCCAGGAATTTTTTTATGATATTTTTGAAATATATTGAAGCAGAGAAAAATGCATCAGAGTTATGCCTAAATGTCAGTTCTTGATCAGAAATTGGAAAAAGATTCAGTACCCGGATTCATTTAATGGTGAATATTAGCTGTAAGTGATAAAAACACATGGTACCTGTGGACAGTGACGTTCATCGGCTTGTGGTTGCTGTCTTTGTGTTTATACTCCAATCTTACCCTGCTCTTGTTAGAAGAGATGTTCATATTCACACCTTTTTACAGGATACTAAAAACAGTGCAGTGATGAGAAGACTCCTTTTTGCTATAATCTAACAAATTATACAGTTGCAAACGTAAAAGAAATTTGATGATTGTATTAAAAATGAATAATTAAGAAGATGGCATGATCATAGATAATGAACAAATTCAACAAGCAGTAGGATGGCGCAAGAAATGGTTGCCCAGATTTTTATGCATGATATATATTTGCATGATTGTTCTCGTTGTCTTTCTGTTCCCCATCTTTCACAGTCTTTATCGTGTTAATGTTTCTACTGAAGAAAGAGCTCTTATGGTTCTCCCCTCTATGAAAACGAATAATGACAAACTCTTTGTTGTCTATAAGTGTATTGGGAGACATAAAAACGATGCAGAGGAAGACAATGAAGGGATAAATACATATTTAGATAATGCAGCTCACCTGGGGAATAACATGTGGTACCAACACATGACAAAGGTAGGGAAAAGAGCATCTGATGAGAGTTGCTATGTCTGCTATGCCATGAATACAATAAGGACTTTAATTTTGAAGGAGGTTTCAGAACACGAAGCGAAGTGCCTCAGCCATCTTGCAACATGTTCTACTCGAGGACAGTTTCAAGGAAGCTGGGCAACCTTGCAATGGAGATCAAAATGGTTGTTTCCATACCAGGATGACTATATGTGAAGACCACATAAATGGAAAAGGAGCCTGGATGGAAGAGCAAGATGCTTGTATATCCTGCTGCAGGACAGGATGAGGTGATCATTGAAGAAATGAAGATAATGAATTGCCTTGATGTGATAGAAGTACCAGGATCACCTGGATGGTGGGAACAAACTCAAATGTTGATCTATGGACGAGTGCATACCAATAAGGAATGGGAATAAGGAATGGGTTCCCATGCAGCTCATCTTCTGAAGACGGACTATGTGCACAAAGTGCAGAAAGTGAATGATGGATGCTTAAAGTCATGGGCCAAGCATGTCAACATATTGACATAGGTAGAAGACGAATCAGGCCCAGTATTTGTAATACTGTGGTTATTGCAACACAATGCTTCTGAAGACACGGAAAGAACCATGTGAGATATAGCAAAACATGCAAGACCACCATTGATGTCCCCCGGATGGGAGACGACACAGCTGTCCTTATGGATCGATATTGGTCTTCTGTATCTAGAGCCTATATTGAAGTTGCCCAAGGATTGGGGTAGAGTATGTTCCCTGGTGCTGATTCATTGTCCAGCAATAGTGATTCCTCAGAGCTATCTGAACATTGGTGAATTTCCAAAGGTGGATGCCCACTTGAGAAAAAGATCACTTGAACACCTGCGGATAAAACGAGAACATTATTTCTCAGCCAAATCGATAACAGCGTATAATGCCACTCCTGAGGAGCACAGGTTGTTCAGCAAGACTGCTATGATAATGACAGCCATATCTATGCCTGGAATTCAGACAGTAGAAAACGCCAAATGGTTACAGATCACTAGGTGGGAGCTTTTGCAGACAATCAATGCTACCTTAAAGGGGTTCAAAGTCGTTAAGGAAGAGCTGAGGGCCATACGACTGATGACCCTCCAAACGGAAGGAGGAGTTTGCGCAAAATTCCGGCCATCAAGTTGCACATTCATACCTTCTCACAAGGACCAGAATGGAAACTTGAACCAAGGCCCTAACATGGTTGACATACCGGCATGCCAAGATGGAAGACGAGACAGATGACGTTGAAGATGACAGCTGGTTTGCCGCCCTGTTCTCGTGGATTCCACAGTGGTTGGCAAATATATTTAAGATTCTTGGAGTAATATTGGTGTTAGTAATGTTTGGATTCTGTGTAGTCAGGATGGTGATTGCCCAATGCAAGAAAACGGCAAAGAAGGTGGTAGGGATGAAGATCATGATCGATGTCAAACCTGAACCAAATGCCAAGGAACTGACTGATGACGCTGTCCGGAAATACATAGAAGCCAGCATCGTAGCACCTGAATGAACAAAGTTCCTGTATCCAAAGAATCTTAAGAAGTATGTGGGATGATGGGTCTATTGTACCCCAAATGGACAATGTAACTACATGACCTGGAGTGTAGATGAACAGGTCAAATCAGCAGGCATCCTGAGGGAGTTGATGAAGATATGGACAACAAAGGAACACTTCTTTAAAAGAACATACCAGGATTTGGAAACAATTGAGGAGGTGGTTTAGGACCCGACCAGAGGTTGGGGGGGGGGGGTGTAGAGGAGCAGCTGCATGCCTCTGTAGGAAACCCTGCCTCCATACCCCCATATGTTGGAGACCTGAACTCGTGCTGTATTTGACACCAGCAGTTGTGCCAATATTGCAAAGTGTGTTCGAAAGAAGATACCCTATGAGACAACCCTACCAAATGTATCCCCGAAATAATGACAACCTAAGGGAGGAACTCCCTAATAGAATATAAAAACGAGCAAAGAAAGAAGCTAGTGATGTCACAAGAGACATGAATGACGTCCCGAGATTCTGGCTGAAGATGATGTATGGATCCTACAGAAACTAATGACGAAGTAAAGAATCAAGAGAACCTTTAAATCCGATAAAGAATATTACACGTGCACAGAGTGCTGCAGAGAATCAACTGTTCAATAATTGTACAGATGCTGAAACGCAAGTAGACTAAATCATCATAGAAGCTGGCTATACGTAGTGAATAGAATGCAGGCAAAGCTGCCATTATATAGAAGCTGGACATCGGTATTATGAATTTAGTAAGCCAGGACCCAATGAAGAAGGAAGGGAAAACTATATCGCAGCAAGAACAAGTTGAATCGTGGAGCTGCATGGCGAGGTTGTCTGGCCTGGAGTCAAGACTGAAGCAGCCAATATCAGCTATCTAGTCTGGAAAGGAGGAAACGTGTGAAGGATGAATCATCCCTTGTTAAAGTGCAAGGAAAGTACACCAATAGTGCCAAGTTTTATTCATTTAAGATATTTAAAACCTACAAAATTGACGCAATCATGGTCTCCTGTCGTGAGCCAAGGATAAAAATAGAGTTCGGACTTAGAGTCCTAGAACATGATAGTGAGTACCCGCACTCCCATGTATTCTGAAGACAAGGATACTTTTGCAAGGCCAAGTTCAAAGACAATCTTCATGGCAGAAGGCTTCGGTGATGAGAGACGCTGGGCTAAATGGATGGGGAGTTAGTGTCATGCCCTACCTCCTCGCACCTGGGTCTGGGCTTACTCAGCACAGCGACTCCACCTCCAGTATGACTCCACCCCCCCCGGCATTGCCTGCCGGCATAACTCTAATACCATTCGCACGAGCCGACTATGGCACCGTTAGGGGCAACCACCCTACCCTTGTTATCTGTCGCACCACTTTACATGTGTGATGCATCAATGCCCTACCTATGCCTTTCTACTCATATTGGTCACATCTAGTGTGGTTTCACTTCGTATTTGCCTTGCAAAGTGTGTATAACATCCTGTTTAGCATCCTCCCATTGATCTACCATGCAAAGTTGATTCTGCATCCTGCCCTGTAATTGTGTTCTGCCATTTACTTACCCTGCACTGCCGACTCTATATCCTGCCTTACACTAGCCTGCATAGCGCACATTGTACCTTGCTACTTACCTGCCTCATATTGTGTGATCCATATCCCGCCTTGCACTTGCCCTGCGTAGTGTGTTGTATCCTGCCTTTACTCACCTGCACTGTTGAATCTGCATCCTGCCTCATACTTGCCCTGCACAGTGCATGCTGTATCTCACCATATATTTGCCCCCACATTGCTTAAACGGCACACTGCCACATATTTGCTTTTGTACTACGCGATTTGCATACTCGCCTTTACCTGCATTGTGAGTCTTGCGCCAGGATACACGGCGCAATCCTTGGTTGGCATACAATTGTATTCAGTTGGTTTTTCAATATGTTTGCATTGCCACCAATGCACCCTAATCATTAAGCCTGACATAATCATCTCAGGCCCTTGGTCCGAAGTACGACACAGCTGTCCCACACCATTGTGTTACACGCAATACCCGGTATAGAGGTAGCGACCACTGTCACACATCCAAGATCCAACGCACCCTCACGCTGTTCACCTATTATACCGTTGTGCTGCTACTCATCAAAAGAATACCCCTAGAGGTCCCTGGGACCAGCCATTACAGAGGTTCGCCTCCCTAGTTTAAAAATTGTTAATCACTTGCCAATAGAACTGTACATAGGACTGTATTATAAACCCATGTGTTTACAATCTGGAACGTATATATCGAAACACAGTCCCCAGCGGGGAACTTTGCATGGCCTATCCATACCCAAACCAGATTATGCGCATTTGATATGCTCAACTGTCTTCAATTTATTTGCATTATGCTATCTTACAGCACATCGTGCCTGAGTCCCTCTATATAGCCAGCCCTTGTCACGACTTGCTTAGCACACACAGCAGCGACTCTGTGACATACAAGCTTACCTTTTAGCATATAGCTGCCGACGCCACCCATGCGCTAGTAGTGGACAAACCTGTCACTTGTACAAATTGTAATAGCTTGCACACTGTTATGATATGCGCCAAGTTCTCAAGAACCCCATCCATCCACCCAGCCACCACACAGATCATTGTTTTACACCTGTTTCAGTACACAATGCATGTGCTTTACACAACGCAACATACAGCTACTACTCTGCATTGTGCTGCAGCCCATCCTGGCTACCAATAGTTTCAGCAACCATCCTGCACAGACTGCCTGCTCAACTAACAACATGCCGAACTTCATCTGCAGCACTCTGACCATGAGCAGTAGGCTCCCAGCATCAGATAGTATTCCCCCTACAGCCTTCTTGCCCCCCTGCCTACACCCTGCAACCAAAACCACACCCTTCATCACATCCTCACCACATAACCCCTACTTAAATTCACTGGCCCTTTGGCTCAAACAATTCGCCACGTAACCCACACATAACATACCCTGCGCACTGAAACTTAGGAATGACAGACTAGGTATCAGATTCCTACCAGTCCCATCAGCGTCCAAAACTACCACCACTACTAGACCTCAGACTACCATGATTAACCCAGCAGACCCCAAGAACTTATCCAATACATGTACCTCACCTAGGGATATCACCACTCTTGCCATCAATAAATGTAGTCAGGACAAGACCACCCCGCCCATTGAGGGCGCACTAATCAATGCTAAATCACTGCCAGCTCACGCTGACTACATTATAGTACAAGACCTTGACTTCTTAGCTATTGCTGACACATGGTTACATGGTGCAGCTGGGCCATCTCTCTCTCTCTCACCATCCCCAATGAGTATTCCATCAGCAGATGCGATAGAGATTCCAACCAAACCAAAGGCGGGGGTGTCGCCTTCATTTCCAAAACCTCCTTGGGCCTCATACCTCTATCTGGTCAATCATTCCACTCTGCAGAACTATTGTCCGTCAAGCTCCCAGCCTCAGCCACCCAAGCACTTACCATGCAGCTTATTTACAGGCCACAAGGGCCAGTATCCACGTTTGAAGAAGACATTACCACCCTGCTCTCTGCAAAAACCAAGCCAAGCTCACAAATCATTCTACTGGGTGATCTCAACCTCGGCTTCCAAGACACTAAGGACACCAAATCCCTTGACATTGCCAACATGATAACAGAACTGGCTTTCGCTCATCGCATATTTACACCCACATCAAAGGTAGAACCCTTGATTGGTTGGTTAGACCTTAACTGCAACATCAACATCACATACAACACCCCCTGTGTCTGGTCAGACCACCATCTGATCTCATTCACCATCAAGATTGACAACCAGCGCACCGGTTAACACCTCTCTCCTCTGACAGGCACGAGGAAGAATAGAGACATAACACTAGAGAAATTGCTTCCATTTATACGACCCATCATCAACAACCCCTTTGAATTGCGCACAGACCCTACCGCATTAGTGGACATTTATAACCAAACCCTCCTCAAGGCCATTAATACTATCACCCCTCTTAAACTACGCAAGCGAAAACCATGCTCGCATCTCAACTCTTGGTTTACGCCACACCTGAGAGCCCTGCACAAGAAAAAAAGAAATGCAGAGGCCCTTTGGAAGAGCCTCCCCATAGCAACTAACAAGCACAACCTTCTGTTAGCATCCCTCAATTACAAAGAGTCGATCTTCCATGCCAAAAAAGACACGTTCAACAACCGGATTATCCAAGCTAAGTCGAGTACCAAAGAGCTTTTCAATATACTTTGAGAATTAGAATCCCTGTCAGCTCCCACCGACATCTGCGCTAAAGACAGAATGTGGTGCTCCAACATTCAAAAAGCTCTTCTAGTTAAAATTACTGTGCTCCAAGTTAAAATTTTATCCCAAAAAACTAGCCTCTTACTCGACACACCACAATTCACCCCATAAATGTCCCCTCAGAATACCGGCAAGCTATTCAACTTCCATCCACTCTCCTCTAAAGATGTAGAAAACATAATACTTAAATTAAACCCTTTCAATTGTCAGGGAGACCTGCCCAGCCCCCATCATTAAGGAAGCATTGAAAGAACTGGCTCCTTTTATCACCTCGATAATCAACGCCTCATTTAGCACAAGCATTGTCCCCAGTAACCTCAAAGAGCATAGGTTCTCCCATTACTTAAGAAACCATCATTAGACCCTAGTATCCCCTCCAATTGCAGACCCATTACTACGATCCCTTTTCTATTGAAAATCCTGGATAGAGCAGTTTACCTGCAGATCCAGGAGCACCTAGAGGCAAAAAAACTCATTGGCCTCAGGCAATCAGGCTTTAGACCAAGGCACGGGATGGAGACAGCCCTTATTGACCTGAAAACTCAAATTGACGAACTTAAAGACAATGGCAAACTCACCCTCCTCTTACTGCTGGATTTGTCAGAAGCATTCTACTTGGTCAATTACCACGTCCTATGCAACCATCTTATCTCTGAAGCACACTTTTCAGACAAAGCTACTACCTGGTGCAATCATTCCTAGAGAACAGATCTATGAGGGTCTTCTCCCCATCAGCTTCTGCTGAACCTGCACCTGTTACATGCGGAGTCCCCTAAGGCTCATGCGTGTCCCCTACACTTTACAATGTGTTCACGAAGCCCCTTTTCGGTGACCTTGACCATTTGGGTGTCACCTACACAAATTATGCAGATGACACCCAAATACTCATCCCCATCACTGGTGACCATGAAGCCAATTCCAAAGCACAGCACTCAATTACATTTTCCTTGTCATTCTAGCTTGGATGGTGCAACATGGGCTCTGTTTTAACGATGATAAAACAGAGCTACTCCTCCTCGGATCACTACATAAACTCAGTAAGCTCGCCAAGTTCGACTCCTTCATCATAGATGGCAATCCCATCAAGGTCTCGAAAGATGTAAAAACTCTCGGCATCTACTTAGATTCCTCTCTACGATTAGCCAGACAAACTAACACAATAACCTCCTCAACGGCCTACAGGTGCAAACTAATCACTGCATGCAGACCATTCTTAACCACTAACAACTGCGCCACCATAGCTAGAGCTTTAGTCCTGTTGAAACTCGACTACTGTAATGCGCTCTGTCTCGGGACTAGCCAACGGAACACAAACAAGTTACAAGTACTACAAAACAACGCCATCAGGGCAGCGTTGAGGTAGGTATATGTTGTCCACCTGACAGTGGGTGACCAATTCCAATCCTATTTCCCATAGATAACATACTTAGATGGTCCCCTTAAGTCAATTCCGATCCTTAGTAGGTTTTTCATTATCTGCCACGTAGTATGACGTCACCTCTGATGTATTTTTTATATGTGATCTTTGTTTTGTGAAAAGATTGCTGAGAGAAATTGAGTGTACGTCTTTGATGTTCATTGTAACTCCCTGTTTTGGATAATTGTTAATAAAACAGTACTTTGCCATCTACCTGAGTTGGTTCATTTATTTGGATTCAGAGTTATTCTGTGTGATCCCATCCATTGCATGCACCTTCCTTAAGGGCCCTAAGCTCAACAGCCTTCACAGCCACCTGCGATACTTTCTGTTCACCCTTTTCTTTTTGGTAACGTATTACTCAAAGTATCGTTTGACAATGTGTGGGGGCTCACCACTTGCACAAGGTCATCCTGCATTGCATTCTCCCCATCAATGCGGGTAAATGCATCTTCAGATTTTGGAGGAACTTGCGCAATCCTTTATTCCTTGGACTCTCATAGTTCTTTTGATTTTTCAACTTCTTTTTTGCACAGCGTAGTCTTTAAGACCCCTCCTAAACTTGCATTATATACGTCACCCGATTCCCTCTGCCCACTCAATTTGGCCTCACTGGTAGATACAGAGGCATTCAGTCTCACATCGTCTATCATCACCATGGAAGCCTCTTGCAGTTTCTGTGGGAGATCAAACCCTGAGCAACAGCTTCAAATTCTTATATTCAGGACATACACTTCCAATGTAATGATCTGTAAAGGGTGAACAGTCACAAGATTCTTGAAACTGCCCTTTAAATCCTCCATGGGAAGCCGCTTCAAAGCAGTCTAACGGGTGCTGATGTTTTCTAAAATATAAAGAATGGTGAGAAAATAAGAAGCATTCATCAAAGTAAATAGGATGCATGTTGGACCTGATCCATAAAACGTGATAAAACAACAAAAGGATTTTTTATTAAAAACTTAAAGGGACTAAGCTCTCATGCAACCAAACATGTACATGGTGCATTTACTATTCATTAAGTCACGTTAACATCTCCAAATTCACCATCTCTGTATCGCAGGGGTGCCATCTTCGCACAGCAACCCAAACCTAAAATTGAAAAGGGTTAATGAAAAAGAAAAAAATATTCGGCCCTAACAGTTGCGTGTGTTTTTAAAATATCTAATTAAATAATAAAGGGGAGAGAACGCAGATTTTGGTAATGTGGGGCATCATGGGAGTTTTAGTCCAAAAACATTGGGAGAGTCACTGGTTACAGACCCCCACACGATAGCCAAAACTAACCTTACCAGAGCTTTTTTTTATTATTTTTTTTCCGTTTAGTAACAGTGTAAAAAGAAACCGACATGCTCAGAGCAGCAATGAATGTTGCTTTCTGTGGCACTGCGCAATGATGTTGTCACTTGAAGCGGAGTGTAAACAAGGGGCAGTGTCATTGCACATCTGTTTCTAAAGGCTTAATTTTCACAATGTTTGTGGTGAAGCACTAAGAATGTTCACCCCGGTTCTCAAGACGCTAGTGGAGCTGTGTTTCTCTCGCCCCATCAGTGCCCTTTGGAACTGACCTTTTGAAGTTGGGCATTTACATTTTATTGTAGTGTTTTCATGTCTTAAAGCTACTTAAATGTAATAAACAAACAAAGAGCACACAGCTATTAGCCACAGCTGACAATAGTACTGCATGCTTATGTACACTTGGAGAAGCATTTAATGTTGCAGCTTGGTAGACTGAAGGGTCTTGCAGTGGGGGCTGGTGAATTTTAATTGAATGTTTATCACGAATATGCTGGCCTAACCGAGCATAGCAAGTGAGTATGAAGCAACCAATGGTAACAGGGGGTTCTCCCTCGGAGGAAATGTTTTAAATATTGGGTTACAACCGTGCATTTTTAGCACACTTTCTGTGAATATTTGGACAAAAAGGCACCGTTTGCGATTGGTTTTGTAGGGTAACAAATGAAAAAATCCAATAGATGCAATTCACCAACAGTGCATAGGAGCATTTTCCAGCTCATTTTCACGATGGCTTTGCCCACAAAATATGCAAGTATAAAAACACTTTCATGCTGGCTGTGCCAATACATGTCCATGGAGTCTGCACCAATAAATGCCAGCATTGCCATGTAAGAACATATTCCTGTTTGCTTTACCTGTATAAAATGTCATGCCACAATAAGAAAATGTCCATGTTGACTCCACCAATGGAGCCAGGATAGCCAGATAATAACACTTATCGTGTTTGCTTTACCCTTGATGTTTAGTAATACATGCCATGCCATGGTAAGACAATAAATCCAGACTGGCTGCACAAAGTGTCTCCGTGACACCCTCGGCATCACTGGCCGGGCGCTGAACTGGCTGACCTCTTTCCTCACAAACCGCCCTTGCCAGCTGCAATTGGGCTCTTTCTCCTCCTCCACCACCCTCTCTACCTGTGGTTTCACCGAGGGCTCTACACTATTGCCCTGGATCTTCAATATCTATCTCACCCCTCATCTGATATCCTTCTTCTATCCTCATTTCCAGTGTTATGCCGATGACACACAGCTTTCCTTCAAACTTCCCTCTACTTCACCCTTTTCCTCCTCTCCCATCCTTGACGGTCTGGTTGCCATTCATGCATGCTACTCAGCGAATGATCTCTGTCTCAATGCCAGTAAGACAGAGATCCTCCTCATTGGGGCACCTGTGCCCTCTTTTCCTCTTACCCTTTGGCCACCCTCTTCAGGCCCTTTACACCCACCATCCCGTGAGGCCAAAAACCTTGGACCATCTTCGAGACTGCTTTCTCCTTCCCCCCTCACATCATGAACCTTAACAAAAAGGCCCAATCCCAGCTCCACCTTCTCAGAAGCATTCTTCCCTTTCTCAGCTTCCCCCAGAAGCTCAATGTCTCTAGAGCTCTGGTCCTTTCCAGGCTGGACTACTGCAACAGCCTCTTTCTCAATCTTCCTCTCTCCTGTCTTCGCCCGCTCCAGCTAATCCAGATTAAGGCTGCAAGATTTATCCTTGGCCTCAAGCCTGGGGACTGTATCTCTACAGCCGTAAAATCTCTCCACTGGCTCCCGGTGGCTCCAAGGATCAAATTCAAGACTCTCTGAATCATCCACAAGGCCTTCTGGGGCCTGAGGCCATGCTATCATCAACTTTCCCCTCCCTAAATACACCCCTGCTAGAGCCCTACGTTCAGTCAGACCTCCTTAGGTTCTGGAAACTGCTCAAAACACTGCTCTTCTCTACCTCTTTCCGTCTTCCCCTTCCTTGGTAATCACCCCACTGCTGCTGTGACTGGTGGCCTGGTCCTCATGAACCCCACAGGCTCTCAGGCCCTTCCTCCCAGTCATCACCAGCCTCCCCCCACACTCTCCCCCCATTGCCCTTCGAGCCCCTGACTTGTGGCTGTACATACCCTTGAGAGCTGCTTGTACTAGCACTTAGCCTGAGGTGCTCCTCCTGTCTCCCCCTCAGCATGTCCCTCATGGGCCCTCCTCCAGCACTTGTCGACTCTATATTTGTGTTTCTTTCCTTTTTGTGTCTTGCCACTGTTATTATTTCGCCTGTTCCCTTCCCATTTAGCCTTGTGGCACTTTGAAACACAATTCTGTTGTATAAAGCGCCTTACAAATGACCAATAAAATAAAAATGAATATAGACCAGTCCAGCCATGTAATAATGCTCAACATGTTGGTTTCACCCTCAATGCCCAGTAAACATGTCATGTGATACTTTAAAAAAAAACTGCCCATCCCCAATGTGGGATAGCACCACATAAGAATACTCGACATGCTGCCTTCACATTTGATGGGCAGTAAAAAATGACATAACACAGTAAAGGAATATGTCTAGCTTGACCCTACCAATGTAGGACAGTACCACTTAGGAAAACGCATCATGCTAGTCTAGAGGTGGAGCTAAGTACCCCCACCCAAAGCTCCTCCCCATGTTGCCTATATGTTGGGAGCCGGAGTGTGAGACACGTGCAGTGCCAGTGAAACTACCTATACCACAAATGATCATGGAAGTAAGGTTCCCATTGAAGAAACCATACATTATTATCATGTACTCTCGAATATATGATGGCCATTTGAATGAAATCCTGAAGAAGTGGGAAAAACAAGCGAGGGAGCAGAATGGTGATGTCAGATCGAAGCAAATCTGACGCACCCGTACAAAGATCGACAAGTATAAACATTTTATAGAATCAAAGGAGGAGGTGTTAAAGATGAGCAATATTTCGGGCTCGAGATGAAGATGCTCATGCTACAAGGATAAAGAAGAAGATATTAAGTCATTTTACAATTTTACAGTTGCAGTACCGCAAGCAGACACAGTATTCATGAGGCTGGCTACATAGTGCATTAGCTTGCAGCGATGTGCCTATGTAAATGCATAGGAACGTATGGACTACAGGTATTCCATGATGCACTTTTAGCAGAGTTGGGCCCACAAGAACAGAAGGGTTTTTCAGTGTGGCGCAGTTATGTAAATAAGCTAAATAATGAAGGTGAATCGAAGAAAGGCTTGGTTGGCCCAGCACCAGAAACTCGAGGCCACCCTGAGCCTGGATGTTCTTGCAGAAGTTACAAACCGTGTGAAGGGAAAAAACTCCTGACCGAGGTGAGATGCAAGAACATTGAAGACATCAGAGCTTCTTCGTTTAAAAGAGTTAAATACAGCAAGATGTTCTGAAACATGGTCTCCAGTCACGTTGTATGATGGAAATAGACACAGGGATGAGCTACATCGAAACTAAAGGACAGAGTATGCCTATACTCCCTTTTCTTTTCAGCCTTAGAGAACATTTACAAGGCCAATCTTCAAAGGGCTAATTTACTGGCTGATGGCAAGGGTGATGATAGATGGGAGGCTAATGAGGTGGGAAGCTGTGGGTCTAACCAGCCACCAGCACCTGGGTGCCAGCCTGCGTGCAGCTGGCAAAGGTGGAATATTACAGAGAGGTACAAGGGTGCCAACCAATCATAGAGGGCCACGTAATGAAGATCCCTATTGTTTGTATAACCAATGGGACGTTGTGTATTTGATGACGTTCGTAGTGACCTGCACTAGAGAAGGGCTTAGTTGCCCACTTGATGTTAGAAGTCCAATCACTCTCCCTAATCAGTATGGAACGTATACCTAGATGTTCTTGCTTAAGCTTAGATCCTATCATACTCCCGAATAGCTTTTTGTAGTTTGCCACGTAGGTTGACATCAATGATGATGAGATTTTAGTATATAATCTAAGTTTTTTATGAAATGCGTTGAGTAAGAGGGTCTAGCATGTTTGTTGATGTTCGTTGTACTCTCTGTTTTAGATAATTGAGATTAACACAGTTTACTTTGCCAACTTCCTTAGTCGATCTGATTTTTTATGTTTGAGTATGTTCTGCATCCCCATCTATCACAGAATATTGCTATCCTGTCTTAAAGGACTTGTGTTGGATACACGAGTTCATGCGGTAGCAGAGTGATGATGGTTCAGATACATCGACATAGTAAGCTTTAGAGTCCCGGAAATATCGAACGTTCTCTGCCATTTAGGTGGAAGAACGTAAAGCTCCCTGTGGATAGCAGTCGTTAGTGTAAAAATCTTGCAAGTACAGGTGGGACGGGTCCCTCGTTTTTTTCAAGTGGAATCCCCTCCCGTCTTCTACAGGAAGCTGAGCGAACCGAAGGCTGAAGCGGCTGGCTGAGGAGGAGACAGTTCCAAGGGTCGAGAGCTGAAAACGCGAATGCTGAGTAGATTGAGTGAGAGGGCAAACGATGAATGAGCATTGAGTGGGAGAGTGATAACAGGGAAAGTGTAACCGAGGGTTGATTGGGATATTTTATTTTTTAAGTATAAGGCAAAGAGCATCATAGTTTAAGGTAGATAGACGAGGAGCAATCTATATGTTAAGCCCGAAATCCTATGTCAAGGACGTTTAGGACAAACTCGTCCTAAAGTCCAAGTGGACGTATCTAGGCTACGGACAATCAAGGATTGTTAAAGAGGACAGTTCATACTCCATGCAGAGTCATATAGGGGCAAAGAGAGTAGCCACAAGGAGCGTAGGCTGAGATTTACGTTAAGGCCTGACAAGTTTGTCTAAAGTCTGTTTGAGTTTGTCTATTTGTATGTTTTATGTTGTATGTGGTGAAGAAATTATGATATATTGAAGAAACAAGAAGCAATAGATTGTGATGAAAGGCTGAAAAAAATGATTATTTATTTAATTGACTGATGGTGTTCATTGAATAGGTAGATTAAAGTAAAGTGAAATATAAAGGTTTGGAGCTGCAACGATTGGTGCACGCTCATATTGTATTATTTTTCTGAAAAGCATTTTGTAAGAGCACAATATAAGAAATTAACAAATCGATTGTGACTAGTCATGATGGAGGATATTACTCTGCTTAAACACTTGTGCAGACAGTTGCCGAAACACGCACCCAAGCTTAAGCATTACAGTGCAAAATGGGTTGAGGGTACAGCAGACAAAATGTTCATGCCATGGCCACAAGGGGGATCACTTTCTAAAGCAGTTCTGCAACATATGATGACATATTTAAATGCAGCATATACAGGAAAAAAGTTAGCAAAGAGGCTAGCGAGCTTAGAGCTCTGGAAAATATACCAGCAGGAAAGGGAAGACCTACCTCCTGAAGACTGGATGCTTAACTAGTGTAATGAGGGGGGTATTGAGCCTTCGGCTCCCCTTACCATGCCTGAAGTAAATGGCAATAGTCCGAAAGATGAAGGTGTGTATCCATTAAGAGAGCTTAAGGCAGTGACAGGGTATAGCAATCCGATACATGAGTCGCCCGCTTATAGCTGTGACAAGAGTCCAAAAAAGAGTGCAGAAAGGGATGTAATCCCTAAAGTCCTAAGGGACAAAGAGAGGAGCGACAAACCAGGCATGTCTTTGGACATAGAAAGAGAAATAAAGAGATGGAAAGAAGAGAAAGATAAAGCTGGCGAGGTAGCACTCATACAGAATGAATGGATGGGCAGTCAGATATTGCTCAAACTTGATGGGAAGAGCATTGAAGAAGTAAGGCAAAAAGAAGATCTGGACGAGCAAGATAAAAAAGACAGAGAACAAGAAAAACGATTGAAGGAAGACGAAACTAAAAGAAAGAATAGACAAAAACAAGAGCAACTGTATCAAGATGAACAGTCAAAAAAGCAAGAAAGAGCTTTTACGGGCACAGTGATAAGCATGTACCCACAATAGGACAGCTCACTGGGTGACTTGATGTGTTCAGTACTGTCTGTGATACCTAATCCTCAAAAGGAACCAAGGGTAGACGTTACGATAGGAGGCAAATCCTTTTCTTTTTTAGTAGACACTCGAGCAACTCGCTCATGTATACGAGAGGGGTCATTTTTCATGTCAGGAAATGCCATGAATGTTCAAGGTTTCACAGGAGCTACAAGTAGAGTTCCTTTTACTGAGAAATTGCCAGTCTCTATAGGAGAATGTGATATGTCTATTTCATTATTGTATTCAAAACAGACACCAGTTAGTATAATGGGCCGAGATTTAATGACGATGTTGAATATGACGATTTCATTCACGGATGAAGAAATAGTGTGGTCTACACCAGGAATACATTATTTAAATGTAAATTAATTAATTATGGCATTTACAGGGCAAATAGCCACACGAGGAGTACCATTAGAACCAGAAGTATTTCATCATGGAGTACACATTTTGTTAACATGGTTGCCTGGTTTAGTGGTAAGACTATGAGCATACCTGATGAATTTCTCTTTAGACCAGAGATTCCCATGGACGAGGAAAGGGACAAATGTTTCCCTTAGAGTTGCAAGCAGCTGTAGTATGAGGGGAATTGGCCATGCTTATCAGATTTGATGATAATGGCAGATCATGGAGCACAGTGATTACTATTGGAGAAGGTTACCGATTGACGTCACTGATGAGGACATATTCAGAAATGACCCCTCAGACGATGAGGTAGTGTTTGAGATGAGCATTATATATTGGCTTAGGGCGGAAAAACTTGAGGTTACACAGAGGATGATGACAGTGCGACATCGTCCCACAATTTTTGATGAAGACATGGCGAAAGTACCAGTCTTTTTATGGACTACAGGCCCTTATGGCGTAGGCCTATTAAAGGGAGTTGGAGAAGTTAAGATTAAGCTGAAGCCAGGAGCAATTTTACCTTGAGAAAGAGAGTATCCCATGCCTCGAGAGGCAGACAAAGGTATTTTTAAAACAATATCTGCCATGATGGATCAGGGCATCCTAGTGACGTCAGAGTCACCATGCAATATCACAGTGTACCCTATCAAGAAATCTAAAGGGGGGTTGTGGCGTTTTATCCAGAACATGTGCCCGATTAAGCATATGGTAGAGGCCGAGTTTCCTCTAGTTCCTAACCCTGCAACGATTTTGTGCAGTATTCCTCCAGATGCATGTGGTTTCACAGTGATTGACTTGAAAAATGCGTTTTTCTCAATCCCATTGCATAAAGATTCTCAAGATCTGACGTCATTCACATTTCGTCAGACTAAGTTGAAAAGCACAAGATTGCCCCAAGGGTATTGTGAGTCACCATCGATTTTCAATAGAGTCCTGCAGATGGACTTGAGCAATATTGATTTGCCTAGTGTTGTTTTGCAATATGTGGATGGCATTTTGGTCTGTTGTGCATCAGAAGAGGAGTGCAGACACGATTCAGTTCAGCTAATGATTATCCTAGCAGAGAAAGGATACAAAGTGGATAAAGAGAAATTACAATATTGTCAGACAGAAGTGTTGTATACAGTACAGTTAATCTCGCATGAGGGAAAGAAAGTCACACCTGAGAAGGCTGAGGCCATTCTGAAAACTGAAAAACCGCACATGATAAAGCACATGCAGCGGTTTTTGGGACTGTGAAATTATGTGAGAGCATGGATATTTGATTATAGTTCATACACAAGGCCATTGTTGCAGGCCCTGAAAAAGGCACAAGCAAATTAGGAAAAAATTGCATGGACTGAAGAAATTGAAGAAGAGTTTGATGAGTTAAAAAAGGCAATTTGCACAGCTCCTGTTTTAGGGATTCCCAATTATTCTGAGGAATTCTATTTATTCTCGCACATGAATGGAACTGTCATGATAGCTGTACTCACACAGAGAACTATGTTGGGGTACAAGCATCTAGCATATTACAGTGGGATTTTGGACCCTGTAAAAAGAGGTCACTTCCCTTGCGAACAATCACTGGCAGCCGCCGCGTTCGCTATTGATAAATCTGCCATCATAGTGAGGGGGTGTTGTATGATGTTATTTATTGAGCACGCATTATTTGCAGTTCTGGAAAAACCCAATGGCACATTGACATCTCAAAGAGCTTCTGCTTATGAGGTAGTCATATCGAATCCATTGATTAAAATAGTCAGATGTAAAACAGTGAACCCTGCCACGTTTGTAGCCAAACCACTGGCAGAAGTCGAGCATGCGCATGATTGCTCAAACTATGAAGAATTCTATGATGAGATCCCGAGGGTAAAACAAAATGCTTTAGCAGCAGGGGAACTCTCTTTATTGATGGTTCGTCAAAGATCGATCAAACTGATGGGGAAAGGCATTCAGGTGCTGCCGTGATAAGACACAGAGCCAATGGGCAATTTGAAAAATTGATAAGTGCAAGACTACCGTCTCACTATCAGCCCAATAGGCCATTCAAGATTGGGAAGCAAATGCCCCTGGCCTTGCATGGCTTTGTGGGCATTGATGGGGTTCTACTGAACTGTCAAAGGGAAAACACATTTCTCTTTGACAGTTTAGTTAAAGCCAGCCCAGGAGCTCTCCCTCAGCTGCTTCCTCATCCATAATGAGTGTCTGGAAGATGCCCCTAGGTTTTGTGTACCAACAGGCTAGGTGGAGCTAGTCTTGCCACTTATAGAGACATGCAGGGACAATCTTAAATAATCAGCAAATAGCACAGGTTCAGAACTGTGAAAACCAATGGCAATTGTAGCTTTTGGGTAAAATGAAAACAATCACTGTGTTGATTATTGTGACATCATCATCAGGCAACCACGAACAGGACACCCTGCTTATCAACCAAATGTATGCTCTCATCCAAAACTGGATGGCCCACAATAGTCTCTGCCTAAACGACGATAAATCTGAGCTGCTCATAATTGGCTCCGCCCCCAGAATAAAATTTCTGAAGCCTATTTATGCGTCTTTCACCATTGATGGCACCACGATCCCAGTTCTCAAACAGGTCAAAACTCTAGGTGTTTACCTAGATGCCAGCTTATCCATGACCAAACAAGTTAGGGCCCTCTCCTCAGCCACCTCATACACTACCAAGCTCATCTCTTTAAGCCGTAAATTCCTCACACCAAAAAATTGCATTACATTAGCAAGAGCACTTGTATTCTCTAAATTGGACTATTGTAATGTACTCCTACTAGGCACGTCCAATGCTAACCTAACCAAACTCCAACTCATGCAGAATAAAGCTCTCCGAGCAGCACTGGGAATAAAAAAGAATGCGCACATCTCAACCATCAGAAAAAACATTCACTGGCTTCCTATCAAGGCAAGAATTATTTTCAAAACCTTATGCATTACGCACAAATGCCTTGCCAGCAAATCTCCCAAATATCTCAACAACACTGTTACATACAGAGCTCCCTCCAGACATCTCAGATCCAGGAATAGCCTCCTCCTTGCTATCCCCAGATTCAAAAGCACAAGAGCAGGGGGGCAGCAGCTTCAAGGTTCTAGCCCCAAAACACTGGAATGCTCTCCCAACAAACATCAAACAAGAAGAATCCCAACTATTAAAAAAATCGCTGAAAACCTGGTTATCCAGCCAATTCTAAAAACACACAAACTCCATAGGCCATTACAGCCCTATGATCTTCTGCCTTCTGGCTCACACCGCCTCCTGTTGCATCGTGCCTACATTGTCTAGAATGTAATTTTTAATGTTGTCAAGAATGTAATTTTGATCTGTCTGTAACTGATGCTGCATTATGCCCACAATTGTTAAGAATGTAAATCTTGAACTGTCTGCAACTACGCCGTGATACCTCAGGGTCTGGGTGTATAACAAATGTAATAAAGAAATAAAAACTAAAATCATTGAAATGTGTGCTATGGTTTGGGGTGCCTTTTTTAATTTCATATCTTTCAAGCAGTACGCTTATATGTTGGGTTTTGGCAAAGATTTGAACCTCCTTCTCAGTGCTTAATACCATCACTGTTCACATCTTGCACTTTTTCACATGGGAGCCAGTTGTCAGGTGTGCACAGATGAGGGAGGGAAGGAGTTTGAGGGGAGGGCAGCTTGAGATCTTGAGTAGTGCAGTACACATTATGATATAGAAGTCGGCTTATGCTGATGTTTTACTTCTGCAATAAGTAAAAGAACAGATATCCAAGGTCAGTTCCAAAAAACACATACAATTTAAAAAGCCAATAAAGGAGGCCACCCAAAGCGAGCATACTGTAATGGATTGATAAAAATGTATAAAACTGGTGTTGACTAGGCAAGGGGTTTGAAAGAATGGCAAATAACGTGGAGAGTAGGTCTCGCTTGACTTTTCCCTCCGCCAATCCAAACTGTGGGATTACTTGCAGCTATAGTACCTTTGGCTGTATTATAGAATTAACAAGTGCAGCATGCATTATATTAAAGAAATCTGTTTATTTTCATTTGCAGTTCTGTGTTAACTTAAATTAACAAGGCCAAATTCTGAAAAGGCATTGGCAGAGGTTATATTCAAACCCATGTCTTACATCCAGCCCTACAGATGTGGTGTGTATTGGCCACTTTTACTCAATAGAAATGGGCAAATACTCCCCAAAAATAAAAATAGCGAGTAAAAATATACCCAACACCCAACAGCAAACAGGAAAAAGTCATGTAGAATCTTGCACCTCTGCTTTCTGCCTCACAGCTTCATGGATATGTTTGGACCAGTAGTGCACCTAGTACCACAAGAAGAAACTACTATTATTACTGCCTGATCGGAAGACGTAAACCTGTATCTTTTAATGTGCCCCAATACCTCGGTGTAAAGAAATACATATTAAGAAAACATTTCCGTTTTCCAGTTAAAACTGATTATTACTCGCTTATAAAATACTCTCTTTTGGAATTGGACATACAGTTTTACCAACAAAAAAATAGGGAGTAAAATACCCCCACTTCCGAATCATATCTGGGGCACTGCTTACATCGGCTGCTCATTGAGATGGCCTACCCGCTTGTCCAATCCCATGATGTGTGAGTGACACCTGCAGGTACCTAGATGAGCTTTAACACATGTCACCAAGCGCTTGTCATAAGCAAAATCTTGCACGTGGAGCCGTTTACAAAAGATTTGGGCTGTAACCAGAGTCCTTGCTGATATTATTCCTACAAAGAAGGCTTTTTAGGAAGCTGCCTGGAGAGTCAAGGCCTGGAATTCGGCTGTAATCCAAGTATTTCGCTATATTATGCATTATATATCCCGCAAGGGGGGGCGGCTCCAGAGGAGCGGGCACCCGACTGGAGGCCGCCTGCTACCCCCTGAGCCTGTGTTAATGGTTTGGCTTTAGTCCATAATCGCCGTATTTCCCTATGTTATGAACTGTTCTTGCAGGGAAGGAGCTGCAGAGAGGCAGCACCGGCCTGGTGGGAGTCTGTTACCTCCCAGAGCCCATGTTAATGGCCGGCATTTGGGTATAATCGCAATGTTTCGCTGGGCCCATTGGACTGTGCCCTTTCCTTTGCTCGCAGTTTGGCTCTGTGTCAGCTCTTTCAGTTCACATTATTTCCACCTGGATTGCCCTTCTGTCTGAGTCCTAAAAACAAGCCTGTGCGTGGCGGTAGGTCAAAGGCTAAGCTGTTCCTTGATGCATGCCTCTGGGGGTCTTGTACACGCACAATGTGTCCCCTCGCCGCGGGTGTTAAGCCGATTGAATACATGACAAATCGGAGCGTGCCCTTCACTTCAGCGCCCCCATTCGCTTCTGCTGCGGTGCCCGATGGAAACTCCAGTTCCCCAGTTCATGGTTTCTGCTGGTTCCAGCTGATGTCCTATGGGGCTGTCAGGCAACCGCAATAAAGAAACCCGCAGTGGATTACATCGCTTCTTGGGCTGGCAGCCCTGTCGACTGGTTTCAATTGGCATTTATATTAACCAGCAGAATTCCCCTTGGTTCCCCGAGTAAACGCATGTAGTGCCGCTTCAAAATGTTTCAGCCAGGTCCAGTAAAAGCCATATATCCCTTGTCAACTGGAATCTCCACCGAGGCTTGACATCAGAGGCAGTAAAGGACGCTATCCACTACTCCTGTCCCTCCTGCTGCACTCTCACTTGGCCTTCATGGTCCTCGCCCTCTCTCTCCAGTATACATTGGTAGACACTAGCCCTCCCCGCTCTAGTCCCCTCTCACTTGCCTCTAGTCTAGAGGCAGCCCCTGGAGAAATATTGGCAGAGCAGAATATAGGCTTCCTTCACAGCACCTTCCTAGATCCCTCCGCTTCCTGACCTATGGCCGGCTATCCTCACGTATGCTATGCTATTGTTTATTTATATAGCGCCTGTACACAGGCAAGTGTTCCAAAGCGCTCAAGGGTGGTGGGGACATTGGGAAAACAACAGTCGCTCAGAGCCCTTTAATTTCTGAGACGATAATAGTCTGCACAGGCAGAGTAAGTGCGTACATACATTTAACAAGTTGAGACACAGCATATAGGCCTGAAGGCGATTCTGCAGTTTTACCAGTGCAATAAGGGGTGAAGACAGGTGCCTTTAATTGCCAAACTTACATCAATCCTAAAGTGAATTCCTATCATTTAATGGTCCAGTAGTGTCTCACCTAATTGCACTTCTAGGTGACCTCTCAACAGAGAGCCCGCAACCAGGGTCAGACTAAGACAAGAAATAGGCCTGGCCACCCAAAAAAAAAGTGGCCCACCCCTTGTCTCACGACCCTTGACCTCTGTTGACATCACTGGAAGTGGTGATTTGACCCCACCCCAAAGTGACATCATGGGAAGCGATGAAACATGACCTTTCACCCCCGAACAAAACAGGAAGTGGCATCAAATAGCATTGTACCTAAGTACACTGAAAAATATGGTTATGATTTCACTAATGTGATAAACATTTCATACAAGAATAGATCACCATATGCATCATTGATATCTGTGTGTATAGATCCATATTGTCAAATTTCTGTGAATGCAAGCAGATGTCCAAGGCCAAATAATAATATGTTATTGTATAACACTTACGTTTAAGCTCTTTTTTTATAGAAGAAATATGCATACAATATCACCCAGCCAGTGTTGGTACTCATTTATCGACCTAAGAAGGATGAAAGGCTGAGATGGCCTTGTTGGGATTTGAACCTGCAGATCACACACACACATCGCAGCAGTCAGCACTCAACCCACTGAGCTATCATATTGGCTATAGTAAAATGAGCAATTATTCTGTCGTGGATACCATTAAACTGGTAACTGAGATTTAACAGCAGACCAGTTACGTTCATCTGCAGGTCTGGTGCAAAGTTGGCAGCATGTCAAGCCCACATGCATCTACTTTCAGGCTTCAGAGGTTGGCAAAATAGGGAAAGCAGCGCACTCACAGGACATCCCATACTCTGAGCACTCGTTACCTCATACATGCAAACAAACATCCTGAACAGCATTCCAGGGAGATGGGAAAGATAGCCACATTGGGCCTCATTCCAAGTTCGGCGGTAGCCTTGCCTTTAAATCCTTGTGCGAGCAGAGCATGTCGGATGCACCAGCACCATTCACGAATGGTGCCTGTGCATCCGGCCTCCCCATTCCCATTGAGAATGGGGACGAATATTTTCTGGCGCCCAGGAATGGGCAATTACTGGGGGAATTACAACCCTGGCGGACCCGGTAATTGCCCATTCCCGGGCACCAGAAAATATTCTTCCCCATTCCCATTTGAGCCCCATAGGGCTCAATGGGAATGGGGAGGCCGGATGCACAGGCACCATTCGTGAATGGTGCCGGTGCATCGACATGCTGTGCTCGCGGGTGCCGGTCCGCCCGCCAGGTCAGACCTGGCAGGCAAAAAGGCACCTGCGAGCAGAAATCGTAGTTTGCCAGTACGGTAAAAAACGGTACCGGCAAGCTTACCGATACCGTTGTTACTGTACCGGCAAACTTGTAATGAGGCCCATTACAACAAAGCATTCATTGTGGCACAATTAAGTCAATGTCCACTTGATGTGCTATGGTGAAATATTTCTACACTGTACAGAAGATTTTAGGCACAAGGATTTTGTCAAGTGACCGAGGACACCAAGATGGGGTCTTGTGATGATCGTAACAGAGACAACGGCAGAAAAAAAACATGCTATTACTGCAACTTGCGAAAGGCGAAATACATAGGGGGTCATTACGAGTTTGGAGGTAGCCATGGTGCTGTAGCGCCCCCATAAGGCTCAATGGGAATGGGGAGGGAGCTAATAACAGGCCCGTTATTAGCTCCCTGGTCCCGTAGCGGCTCCCGCTAAGGGACCTCGTAATGCGGCGGTAAGGGGTTAACGGCACCGACATCCTTACCGGCGCCATTAATCCCTTACCGCTGCACTCGTAATGACCCCCCATAGTGAGAAATGGATGCTTATTCTGCTCTATAATTGGTAGTTTATCACAAATATCACTAATACATATTTATCACTAATACAACAGCACAGCAATTCCAGGGGGCAGCCCCCTGGAGTGGTGCAACGGTGACAGCCGCCAGCCCGGCGGCGGCCCCAGCCCCTCAACTTTGCATGCAACAGCAGCAGCATGTGAATGATGGATGCATGCATCATAATTTATGATGCACACATCATGTATGCAAATAAATCATCAAAGCAAGGTAACGTGAATTATGCTGTTGCAGGTGTTATTTCTTTTTTTTCTTCAAATTTTCTTTTCTTTCTTCAAAACTGGCTCAGGCGTGGGCAGAAACCAGCCCCCACTCAAGCGCTTTGACACCCTGACTCACTACTTTGGCCTGTTGATGCTGCCATGTTTCCAACATTATAATCTGCCCTTCCCCATCTCCCCTCTTTACTGCCAACACCCATCACCGTTGCCTGCCACCTTCTCCCACCTTTGGTGTCCTGGCCACTGCTGCCACTCCTCCTGATCTGCACCACTTGTTCCTGTCTGCCTTCCTGCCCCTGGCCTCTCTGACCATCGCCCGTCTTCTCTTCACCCGCAGCCTGCTACCATCCTCTCCCCATGAACCATTGCTGACTTGCACTTTCCCGTGTCATGTCAGTCAATTGGCCTCTGTACAATGTAAAACGTGCCCTAGATATGCGATTGCACGTAGAGGCAGCAATCACCTGTCAGACTAGCACCAATCCTGGTCTTTTGCTACATAGCAGTGACAGCCCACACTTGTAACTTCTGCAACACTGAAATACCTGGACGTTTAGCCATCACTTAAGCCCTGATCAAGAACCATGCCCCTCTGTACGTCACTTAAACAGCACAGTTATTTCATCTTTCACTTTAGTTGTACTATCTGAGCTTTGATCCAAGGCTACAACCAAATGACCGGGTGCTATAGCCCCCTCAGCCACTCCCTAGCAATGCCTCTTGACACTTCTAAATTCCGTCCCACAGAAAATAGGGCTCAAAAGATAGGGTGACCAGACATCCCGGTTTTGCTGGGACTGTCCCAGAATTGGGTGCTCTAAACCCCTTTTTCAAGATTATTTTTCCATTGGAAAATGCAGTGGTCCCTGTTTTTGGTAGTAGGTCGTCATAGTTGGCAGACATGAATGCACAACTTAAGATAGTGGTAGTTTGTGAGAAATTAATTATAATATGCGTTTATTCCACCAGTAACACTTAAACCACCTTCTCCTTCAACCACTACTGAAGTGTAGTGCCTTGAAAGCCCTTTCAAGAGTTAGTCCTACTTTTATGTTAGTTGCTCAGTCCCGGTTTTTTACTTTTTAAATATGTTGACCCTATGGAAGGAGTTCCAAGCCACCCGTAATCCCACCCTCAACATATTGTTGCCTTACAGAGGTCTAGCACAGTGGCCTGTCCAGACTCTTTTGACTGGAGTGGCCCAAGTGGGGCACTGACTTATGCAGGGGTGGCATGAAGTAAGAGCGCACACACAACCAGATGATCATAGTTTTGGATAATGGGGTGGCACCTGGGGTGGCATGTCAGAATCGAGGGGTAGCATGTGCCAACTCAGGCCACTCCCTGGCCATGCCTATGGTCTAGCACCACCTGAGTGCTCTGACTAAGCCGTGCTTCACCATTGTGTTTCTTGACAGCACGTTCTTATTGAATACACCCTGTACCTCCACTGCAACGGTCCTAAATTAGGAGAAGCAAAGACACACATAGTTACGTTAGTATAATGAATGACCACATTGCCATATACTGGAACCTCTTTAGGGTGGCAGGGTGCATTAAAGAGTTTCCCTCAGTTCCTGAAGGGAAAACAGTCTCAAGTGGCATTGAGCCCTCCCACCCCCCCTAAAGAAACCTCACTTCCGGTCCTTCCCCGTCAAGCAAAGTCCACCTGCTGACGTATCAAAAATCTAATCCGCAAGGTTGCGCAACACAGTATCTCTATATAGGACCCAATCCTGGCGATTTGCAAAAAAGCAAAGAGCATTATGGGAAAGACATACTATCCACAATTTTAAATGTTAACCATGTTTTACAGTGATTCATTAAGAAGTCCTTTTAAGCGAATAATTGACTCTTCTGTTTTGATTGGTCACAATATTCACCCTAATACAGACATGTCTGTAAAATGAAGGACTGTCAAATACAACCTTAAAGGCCTCAATATGCTTCATGCCATCTCTGAAGGGGACAGCATTAAAGGTCACACAATTAAAAACTCTGACAATCATCAGAGTACTCAACAAAAACAGCCACAAACTTCATGTTATGTTATGTTATGTTATTTTGTATTTATATAGCACCTTATATACCATTGGTATGGTCTGAAGGCGCTGCTAGGTTGAACGCTCTTTGGAACCGAAGTTCAGATCACTAGAGGGAATAGGGAGAGTCAAAGGTGCGTGTGAGCACCAGGTATGTGTGCAGTTTGAGCGTGTAATAGCTGCTTCTTAGCGGTAGGTGTGGTGGTTGCGGGGTCAGGAATATGTGTTCGTTCTGGCAGGATTTATCCAGACCGGATGTGGCTGCGTTAGGCCTGAGGAGTACGCCTGGCTGGGGGTGTGAAACCAGCAGTGTTTACATAGAGTGATGTGGAGTATGTGGCGGTTGTAGGTATGAAAACAGATATACTGAATGGTGTTATAGTATCTCTGTGTTCTAGTTGAGTAGTGGTGTAAAGGAGAGAGTAAGCATATGGTGGGTTATGTGGTCATTCAAACGTTTTCAGCATTCCAAACTATCCTATGTACTTCACAACATCCGTTCCATGCAACCAGTCTGTTCCCTACATTCCGGTCCGCTCCATGCACTCATGCATTCCAGTTCGCCCTGCGTGTTCTAGTCTGTCCCGCACACTCCAGTCTGCCCCGCGTGCACGAGTCTGGACCACGCAAGCTCTACGTCATCCTCCGTTCTACGCAACTAGTCTGCTCTACGCAGCAAGTCCATTTGTTCCGGGCACTCCTTTGCGCCTGGTACGGCACTCCTTCGCTCCACATACTACGCACCCATCCCCTCTACGCACCCATCCCCTCTACGCACCCATCCCCTCTACGCACCCATCCCCTCTGCGCACCCGTCCCCTCTACGCACCCGTCCCATCTACGCACCCATCCACACTCATCCATCCTCGGCCACTCTCTGCCCTCAGCCACTCTCTGCCCTCATCCGCTCTACGCCCTCATCTGCTCTACGTGCTCATCTGCTCTACACCCTCATCCGCTCTACGCCCTCATCCGCTCTACACCCTCTTCCGCTCTCCACCCTCATCCGCTCTCCGCACTCATCCGCTCTCCGCAATCATCCGCTCTCTGCACTCATCCGCTCTCTGCGCTCATCCGCTCTCCGCGCTCATCCGCTCTCCGCGCTCATCCACTCTACGCCCTCATCCGCTCTACGTGCTCATCTGCTCTACACCCTCATCCGCTCTACGCCCTCATCCGCTCTACGCCCTCTTCCGCTCTCCACCCTCATCCGCTCCCCGCACTCATCCACTCTCCGCACTCATCCGCTCTCCGCGCTCATCCGCTCCCCATGCTCATCCGCTCCCCGCGCTCATCCGCTCTCCGCACTCATCCGCTCTCCGCACTCATCCACTCTCTGCGCTCATCCACTCTCTGCGCTCATCCTCTCTCCGCACTCATCCACTCCCCGCACTCATAAGCTCTATGCATCTATGCATCCGCTCCCCGTGCTCATCCGCTCCCCGTGCTCATCCGCTCCCCGTGCTCATCCGCTCCCCGTGCTCATCCATGCCCCGTGCTCATCCGCACCCCGTGCTCATCCGCTCCCTGTGCTCATGCCCAGGCCATGCTCATCCCCGCCCCCATCCCCACCCCGTGTTCTTCTGCTCCCCGCGCTCATCAGCCTTATGCACTCATCATTTTCCACGCATTTAACAGTAATATCCTGTTCTACATATTCATCTCTACACTCATCCGCTCTATCCACTCATCCGCTCTGCACACTCATCCGCTCTACACACTCATCCGCTCTACACATTCATCCGCTCTACACACTCATCCGCTCTACACACTCATCCGCTCCACACACTCATCCGCTCTACACACTCATCCGCTATACACACTCATCTTCTCAGCGTTCTTCACATTTTTCTGCAGTCACTCGGTCTACACACTCATCTGCTCTACGCACTTCTGCATTCTACGCACATCTCTATACTTACGCACTTATCTGCTCTACGCATTCATCCATTCTGCACATCCAGCCGCTCTACACACTCATCCGTTCAACATATTCATCTGTTCTATACACTCCTCATATCTACACACTAATCCGATCTACACAATCATCTGCTCACCGCATTCATCCGGTCAGCGCATTCATCCGTTTCACATGTTTCATCGGTTCTATCGATTTCATCCACTCCATTCACTCCATTCATTCATCATGCATTATATCCATTTCATTGATTTAAATCTGTTTTTGTACAATTTATTCTTATTATTCACTTCGCTGCTTTGCTCTACTTTACTCATTCTGTTCTGTTTGTCTTTTCAGTTAAAATTGGTGGTTATTAGATGTCGATTCTCACATCTGATAGTTTGTTGGGTTGATGTCATTGAGGTGCTTTTATTCTGTTTGGGTGATTCCGCGTACGGGTCGGTTCTAGGGGAAGAGCCAGGTTTTCAGCAGTTTGCGGAAAGACATTAGATCCTCATTAAGGTGGATGTGGGGTGGGATTGCGTTCCACAGTGTGGGGGCCAAGGCTGAGAATGATGATCCGCCTAACCTGACTGAGTTTGTCTTAGGGATGATTAGGAGGCCGGCTGAGCTTGATCTTAGAGTGCGTTGAGGGTGATAGGGTTTTAGCTTGTTTTGAAGATATTGAGGTCCGGTTTTATGCACTGCTCGATGGGAGATGCATAAGGTTTTGAAGGTCACCCTTCGGGCGACTGGAAGCCAGTGCAGAGTCTTAAGGGCCGGGGAGATGTGGTCTCTTGGGCCGAGCGCAAGTAGCAGTTTGGCTGCGGCGTTTTGTGCCCTTTGAGGTTTATTCAGTTGGTATGCGTGGAGTCCGAGGTAGAGGGGGTTTGCGTAGTCGAGTCTTGATATAACAATTGATTGGACCGCGGAGAGTCTGTTGGGAAAGGAGAGATATGGAAAGATGCACTTAAGGGTTTTAAGGTGGTAGTGGCATGACTTTGAGACGTTGTTGACTTGGCGCGAGAGTGTTAGGTCAGAGTCAAGCGTGCATCCAAGGTTTTTAACTGCGTTAGAGGGGGTCGGTGGGTTGCCCATGGCGGACGGCAAGGGTAGTGGGTCTGGAAGAAGTTCGGAGTTGCCACATACCATGATTCCAGTTTTGGATGGGTTTAACAAGAGGTGGCTTTTGGTCATCCAGAGCTCTATGTCAAGGAGGCAGGAGGCGAGGTCAGGTCGGGAGTTGGGTTTTGAGTTCAGGAGTTTTAGGATTAGTTGAGTATCGTCAGCGTAGTTGTAACACAGGATTTTGTGTGAGCGAATTAGCAAATTATTGTTGGGAGGGTGATCAAGTAGAGATTGAACAGGAGGGCAGATAGGCATGCACCTTGTGGGACTCCCGTGTCGACTGGTCGGGCTTGGGAGGAATAGGTGGAGAGTATCGTTATTTGGTGCCTTTCTTTGAGGAATGAAGCTATCCATTTATGAGCGGTTCCACAAATTCCTAGGGAGTGGAGGCGGTCAAGGAGGATTGAGTGATTGATCGTGTCGAAGGCGGCGGATAGGTCAAGAAGGATTAATGCGGCGCATCCCGCAGAGTCGGCCGTTATTTTGAGGTCATCACAGATTGAGGTTAGGGTGATTTCGGTTCCGTGACGGGCTCTGAAACCTGATTGTGCGGGGTCTAGGAGATTGTTGGCCTTGACAAAGGCAATTAGTTGGGAGTAGGCGGTTTGGTCAATGAGTTTGGCAAGGAACATCGTGTTTCAGATGGGGCAGTAGTTTTTGGGCTCGAGGGGGTTGAGAGAAGGTTTTTTAATAGAGGTTTGACATGAACCGTTTTGAATGCGTCGGAAAAAATACCCGAGGAAAGGGAGTTATTTATGATGGATCTTGCGTGTTCTCCTGCGCATGTGGAAGTGAATATTTTTTTGAGGGTTGTGGCCGGGCAAGGGTCTAAGGGAGAGCCGGATGGTTTGCGGGCAGAGGGAAGTTTGAGAAATTGGTCTGGTGATATGGTACTAAAGAATTCGAACGTTGGTTGCGTAGTGGTCTCAGGTGATGGGTTGGTCGGAATGGGGGGAGGGTTGCCTGGAGGATGTAAGAGAGCCAGTTTGGTGTTTAGAGCATTTGTTCTTTCCAGAGCCGTGGCGTAAAAGTGGAGAGAGAGTGAGTCGCACAGTGATTGGGAGGGAGTCGGGACGGTCGTAGTGCATGCTGGTTTGGTGAATTCAGAGATGATTTTGTGAAGTTCTTTGCTGGGGTTTTTGCAGTTTAGGATTCGGGAGTTGTAGTGGGCTTTTTTTGCTTTCCGGATTTCGGTCTTGTACTGATGAAGGTGTCGGGCCAAGGTGGTACCGTTCTCCTGGGATTTGTCTTTCTGCCATTTGCATTCTAGGTATTTATATAGTTGTTTAGTGGTTTTAAGCTCAGGTGTGAACCATCTAGGGAACAGGCCACGGCGGGCTGATGGTTTACAGGAGGGTGTGAGGAGTTGAGCCATGAGTCAAAGGCCTCGGGGGTTAATTGTTTATTGAGTTGGCCGGTAGATGGTGGAGATTGGAGGAGTGCGTCGCCTAGGTCAGGAACGATTGTTCATTTTTTCCAGCATTTGCGTAGCTTCGGAGGTTCTGATTCGCATAGGGGAAGGGGATCGGGTGAGAGAATGGCGAAGGAAACAATGAAATGATCGGACCAGATGATAGGGGTGGGGGGGTTTACATGTATCTGCTTGTGGGAGCTAAAGATGGCATCAAGAGTGTGTCCTTTATAGTGAGTCGGCCCATTTATGTGGGGTTGGAGGTTAATTGCGTCTAGACCGTCAACCAGAGAGTGTGTCATTGGGTGGGTGGGGATGTCGAGCCATATGTTGAAGTCTCCAAGAAGGGTGAGGTTGGGATGGTTTAGTTGAAGGGTGGCAATAGAGTCGCAGAGGTTGTTTGAGAATTGTCTATCATAGCCAGGGGGTTTGTAGGTTATTAGGAAGCTGTGTGAGAGCGACGGGGGGAGGGATAGTTTAACGAGGAGTGATTTGTGTGGGAGTGATTGAGGGGTGGAGGTGAGACTTGAAGACAAATGCTATTCCTCCACCTCTAGAGGGACGGTTAAGTGGGATGAGGGAGTAGTCAGGGGGGAAGGCTTCATTGGCGATCGGGGCGAAGTCGTCAGAGAACCAAGTTTCAGTGATGAAAACCAGGTCTGGTTTGTCAGAGGCGAGGAGGTCAAAGGTGCAGTGTCTGTTTTTTGCTACGGATCGGGCATTAAATAGGATGCAGTTCACTTCGGTAGGTGAGGATGGTGTCGGTTCTGGAGCAGGGGGAGAGGGTGGAAACTGGAGAGGGCGGGAGAGGGGTAGGGTGGTTGATGATTGATGGAAAAAGTGGGCGAGCAGAAAGGTTGGCAGGTTTCGGGTGGGAGTGCGTGGATGCATGTGTTAGGATGATAGGATTTGGACCGGGAAGATTGAAAGTGGGGTGCGGGCGGTTAGGGGTTTCAGTTGCAGTTGGTGAGAAATCTAGGGAGAGGGTTTTCAGGAAGGGTGAAACGATGGGGGAAGGTGGTGATTGGGGGAAGAGGAGGTGGGTCGAGACAGGGGTGGCGAAGAGTGCTGAGAGATTGAGGGGGACCAGGTACGTTTCCTTTTTAGTGACTTTGTTGTGATTGGCGTGTGGGAGAGGGTAGGGGGGTCCGAGGGGGAGGGGGCTGAGGCTTCTGTTCTTGCTAGTGCTAGGCGTGCCGTTTTTAGGGAGGGGAAAGGGTGTGGTCGGAAGAGGAAGGTGGTGGGGATTTGTGGTAAAGGTGGAGGGGGGATAGTTGAAGGGCGGGGTGTGCCTGGAATGACAGTGAGGGGAGCGGGAATGATCAATGTCGGCTGGTGGGTGATGGGGTTAGGGGGGCAGTGGCCTTGGGGTGGTTGGATCGCCAACGTGCCCCTCTGGCTTGGTGTTTGGATAGGGGAGGGGTAGGGGATGGGAGGGAGGGTGCGATGATTTGGGAGGGGGGCCGCGTGGCGAGGCGGACCGGAGAGTGGAGGTGGTCCATGGTGGTTGTTTCTGGCAAACCCTGGTGGAGCGGGTGCACTCATGGTTAGCACGGGCTACTTGGGGGTAGTTTCAGGTGAAGCTTACACTTTATAAGTTCAGCTATCACTGGGTGAGATTGGTCATGGTTTCAGTGAATGCTGATTAGGTGGCCTATTTAGTTGGAACTATAGCACAGTTACGCTGTTTGGTAGGCTCTCTTCTAGAAAGCTGGAATACAGGTAAGCTATTAGGGAGAAATTGAATGTAGTAACACCCCAGGTATGGTTTTGGGCTGACCTTTAAGTACAGTTTAGGAGGGCTTTCTAATTTTAGTTCTAGATTCAATGTGTACGCTATTTGGCACACTTCTAGATTCAAGCTAGCGGCGCTATTGGGCCCACTTCTAAATTTACACTTTATTCAGGTACGATATTGCGCATGCTTCAGTATTCAGCTAATAACTCAACGATACTGGGCGCCCTAATGCACAGGGAGGGATATTATGTAGACAGAGAGGATATTAGGCACGCTTCTAAGTTCAATTTGCACTGAGAGGGTATTAGGGATAGTTCTGAGTTCAGCTAGGGCAATTATTGGTCATACTTCTAAATTCGAGCTAGGTGCGTTATTAGGTTCACTTCTAAATTAAGCTTTGCGGGAATTTAGAGCGGGAATTTAGGGATAGGCTTTTAGGCACACTTCTAGATTCAGCTTTACACTGAGATGATGTTGGTCTATTAGATAGACTTCTAAGTTCAACTGTACACAGGGATGATGTTGGGCTATTATATAGGCTTCTAAGTTTTGAATTCTGCTGTACACAGGGATGGTGTTGGACTGTTAGATAGACTTTTAATTCGACTATACAAGAGAGATGGTATTAGGCTTGCTTCAGGTAGGTAATTTAGACAAGACTTCTGAGTTAAACTTTCGCAGTTCTAGGGTCAACTTTGCACGGGGGCTTACTTCAGGTAAGTTATTTAGACAGAACTTCTGAGTTAAACTTTTTGCAGTTCTAGGGTCAGCTTTGCACGGGGGTTATTGGGTATATTTGGGTTCGGGTTTGCACTGGAGGGATATTATGTGCAAGGTTTGCACAGAATGGGTATTAGGTGCACTTCTATTTCTAATTTACACAGAAACGAAGTTGGGCACACTTTAAATTCAGCTTTAACAAAGAGGCTATTGGGCACACTTCTAAATTTTATTTTCAACGGAGAGGCTATTGGTGACACTTCTAGATTCAACTTTTCACAGAGATGCTACTGGGGACACTTTAGGTTCAGCTTTCCACAGAGGCTATTGGGCACAATTCTAAATTCTGCTTTCACAGAGAGGCTATTGGGCACACTTCAAAATTCTGCTTTCACAGAGAGGATAATTGGGCACACTTCTAAATTCTACTTTCACAGAGAGGGTATTAGACACACTTCTAAATTCAACTTTTCACAGAGGCTATTGGGGACACTTCTAGGTTCAACTTTTCACAGAGAGGCTATTGGGGACACTTCTAGGTTCAACTTTTCATAGAGGCTATTGGGCACAGTTCTAGGTTCAACTTTTCACAGAGAGGCTATTGGGCACACTTCTAAATTCTGCTTTCACAGAGAGGCTATTGGGGACACTTCTAGGTTCAACTTTTCACAGAGAGGCTATTGGGGACCCTTCTAGGTTCAACTTTTCATAGAGGCTATTGGGCACAGTCCTGGGTTCAACTTTTTACAGAGAGGCTATAGGGCACACTTCTAAATTCTGCTTTCACAGACAGGCTATTGGGCACACTTCTAAATTCTGCTTTCACAGCGAGGCTATTGGGCACACTTCTAAATTCTGCTTTCACAGAGAGGTTATTGGGGACACTTCTAGGTTCAACATTTCACAGAGAGGCTATTGGGCACACTTCTAGGTTCAACTTTTCACAGAGAGGCTATTCGGCACACTTCTAAATTCTGCTTTCATAGAGAGGCTATTGGGCACACTTCTAGGTTCAACTTTTCACAGAGAGGCTATTGGGAACACTTCTAAATTCAACTTTAACAAAGAGGGTATTAGCCATGTTTCTAAATTCAACTTTTCACAGAGAGGCTATTGGGGACACTTCTAGGTTCGACTTTTCATAGAGGCTCATACACAAAAGTAGTGCAAAACAATCACTTTGCTCTCAAACATGGGACATCTGGAACCCTTTCTCTTAAAGTGACTGCAGAGTCAACCAATTGCAACTAAGGTATACACAGATGGTTCACCTTCCATTAATTCTCAATGCCAGAAACGTACAAAAAGATGCAATACCCACACATCACTAATGTGGATGTGTAATTATATACATTAGCGATCTAGCAACCTCTAACCATGCCCTCCACCTGGAATACTCAGCCATCTGCTGCAGCTGAAACCTTCAGACACGCGCAGCACTTAAGAGATTGGCCTGATCTCTGCGATTGAGTCTCTGGGTTCTTGGAGGATCCAGCCACATATTGCAGGAAGTATTCAAAATTTGTATCGGCCTGCACGTATCTGCCTATCCAGAAGCCTATAATCCACGAGCAATACCCAATCATGTAGACCGAGGGATGGTAGACAGAAGATCTGCAACGCCTTGATCCTGTACTGCACTAACATGGCCTTAGCATTGTTACTACACTCAGCAGCCCTAGCCATGCCTAGACCAAGATTATTCTAGATTTCTCTGCACCTGGAAGCTACTACCCATGTACAGCAGGTGGGAAGTGGCCTAACATAGAATTGCTTGAAGTACTGGGCCGCAGAAGGTACGGCCATGTATTTCAGATAGAGCGGAGTTCATTCTAGACTTAGAGGTTCCTGACGCACCAGATGCCTATAAAGGGCAGCATAGTCAATTCGGTAGGCACAGAAAGGCAATTGGGGAGAGCGAGGTCTCTTCCTATCTCATGGAAACTTGCACATACCTCGCATTACCCTGACTCTCCGCTCAGCACCTACAACACACTAACTAGAATGCAGCTATCAATTCGGTCTAGCTGCACACAATCATTTACCACCTTGCACACCGCAACAACCTTTAGAATGCAGCTATCCCCCACGATATATTTGGCCTAGCTGCAAACATAATCTCACATACTAGCACCTCCTCCACTAGAATGCAGCTACCCCCATGACTTTTTGGCCAAGATTCACACATACTACCTGTCTCACATACCCTTCACACTAGTTCCAGCATTAGAATGTAGCTATCCAACACAAAAAATGTCATCTAGCTGCACACATAAAGAGTGCACACACACACTATTTACAGCTCTGACTATCTCCACTGACCTGGACGCCGGTCCCCAAGGGCGTTCAACCTACAGCGCAGTGAGACCATAGCAATGGTGAAAGGCGCTATTCAAAAGCCCATTAACATAACATAACATAACATCTTCCACTAGACATACTAATAGTTTCTGCCCTGCTAGGTATCTCTGATAACCGAAACCTAATAAGGGAATCAAACTGTTAGGAATTGAATTTATGGCTAGCAGGTGACGCAGATCTCTGCACTGGATCCAATAACCCGCTGAGTGATCCCATTAGCCGTGGCTGGCACACTATTGCTAAGGGCCTGTATCAGAAGGGAATGGCATTGATGGTAAACACCGGCTCCCATAATAATAATAATAATAATTTGGCATTTATATAGCGCTACGAACCCTGAGGTATCTGAGCGCTGCTTATTATTACCCACGGTGTGTGGTGCTCATTTATCGACCTCGGAAGGATGAAAGGCTGAGTTTGGCCCTGCCGGGATTCGAACCTGCGTTAGCAGCCTCTGCACGGATGTCAAAGCGAGCGTTCTACTCGCTGTGCCACTTGACCGGCTATATGCTTGTACTGTACACACTGGTGCCCCTGGTGCGTACCCCTACACACTGATTCACCTCTGCTTGGCCCATTCACCCTGGCTCCCCCTATGCTTGGCCTGTACACACTGGCACTCCCTATGTGTGGCCCCTACACACTGGTACACCCTATGCGTGGCCCCTACACACTGGCACACCCTATGCTTGGTCTGTACACACTGACTCACCCTATGCATGGCCCCTTCACACTGGTGCACCCTATACTTGGCTCTTACACACTCTTGCACCGTATGCTTGGCCCATACACACTGACGCACCGTATGCTTGGCCAACACACATGGGCGCACCCTATGCACGGCCCATACACACTGGCTACCTCTGTACTTGGCCCATGCACACTGGCACATCTGATGCGTGGCCCATACACACTAGTGCACTCTATTCCTGGCCCATACACACCCGCAATAAAGATGATTTTGATTGATTAAAATGCCCGGTAAAAGGCATCTGCATCCACACACCCCTTCCAGGCCCTGACTGAGACATTCACAATGAGATCACAAAATCCATATTTACATTGCAACATGTCTCTTCACAGCCTACCATGTGCATCTAATCAAAACATATTGCACCAAGCATCATCACTTTGCTCCCATTACTTCACACCACACCTCTACAACCATAGCATTAAACCAGACCCATCACTGTGCACCAAAACCTCATAACTTCATGTCCATCATCTAATGCACCACTTTGCCCTGCCATCACATCATACACTCTCACCACTCTCCTAACACACCTCTCGAACCATCACAATGCACAGATCCTGTGAAAACACACTACGGTGCACCTCATAACTTCCAGTCATTTCCCACCACTCAGTGTTACACTCCACATTGTCCTGTCATACCACAAAATGTCCTGTACTACACCACACCCCTTCATACCACGCAACACTGCATCAGACTGATGCACAATCTCACTGCTTCCCATCACATTGCACCTCATCCTATAACAATGCTCAAAGTCTCACCTCTCACCACATAACCTCAGAGGTCACTCTATCATGACACACCCCGCAACAAATCAACTCATTGCTCCATCACATTACGTTGCATCTTAAGGTATTAAATCAGGCTTCAGCTCATCACATCACTCGACACATGAAATGATGCAGAGCTCCATCACAGCGGATCACTCTCCACAGTAGACACACCACTCCCCACATCATTCATTTCACCCTCCAAAACTGTGCTGCACCACCCCCCACATGCCAAGCATGACACATGCATAACATTTGTATTGTATTGTATTTGTTATTTATATAGTGATCTTTCCCCATTTGTATGGTCTCAATGCGCTTTGTGGTTGGAACGCCCTTGGTGACCACAGTCAATGTGTAGGAGGTTCTAATAGTTTAGATTAAGAGATGCGTGTGTGCATTTTTGCCGGCTTAGGACTTAGGTGGCTGGCTAGGCTCCAGTAAGCAGCCCAGAGGTCAGGCACATGGGTGGGCACTGTTGATGGTTTAGGATAAAGTGCTATTGCTGAAGATTCGATGTGTGCCCAGATATACCGAATTTTATTTTTCTTGGTAGTTGCTGTATGCTAGTGGCAGAGGTGTTGAGGTACATCAGGGGTTTCAGTGTGAACGGCTATGTGCGCTGCTAGACCAGAATGGCAGAACCAGAGCTACATTCTATGGTGCATGGATGGATGGCAATGCCTGCGGCCTGTGTCCACAGATGTGGTGTAAGGTATACGTACCGTATGCTTTAATGTAGTTCGGCTGCAACGTTCTTTTTCTTTGTCCAATGTGGACGCATTGGTCTCATTATTCGTGGTCTTTCTAGAGCCAAAGTCTGAGCAGCGGGGCCAGTCCCAGAGGGGGTAAGGGGGAGGGCGTGCGGGATGAGGAGAGCGATAGGGGGGGAGGGAGGATAACTGTGAGGGTGAAAGTTTGCTGTGGTGTGACTTTGCGAAAGCTGCAGGCGTTCAAGAGATATTTAGTAGGTTGAAGTATTGTTTTTCTTCAGAGGAGTAAGGTTTATTGCGGTGTACCTCAGCGAATGCTGCTGCCGGCTTCCCTGCGGTATTGATGGGTAGGAGTGTTGTGCATGGGGGGGGGTGATATTTTGTCATAGTGAGCTGCTGGGAAAGCAGCAGGTATCTGTGCTATAATTGGTGGATAGGAATGTTGTTGTGTTTGGGTTCAGCGATATAGTTTTGAGAGGGAGGAGGGGCTCAAGGGGATTTGGGAAAAGCAAGGTTCTGAGGACCTTTCAGTATTGTGAATGTGTAGTGTTAGGGAGTTCCAGATGATCGGTGCTTGGACGGAGAACGAGGATCCGCTCCGCCAGAAGTAGTTGTGAAGTGGGACCACTAGGCGATGTGCTGTGCGGGATCTGAGACTCCTTGGGGGCTGGTAGTGCAGGATTTTCTCCTGAAGGAATTCTGGACCTGTGTTGTGGATGGCCCGGTGGTTGATGCACATGGCTTTAAAGGTAGTGCGTCGACCAATCGGAAGCCAATGGAGGACTTGTAGTGTAGGGCTGATTGGTTCTCTGGGAGGTAGATTAATGAGCAGGCATGCTGCAGCGTTTTGGATTTTTGCAGTTTCCGTAGTTGAAACGCTGGTGCGCCTAGATGGAGGCAGTTTGCGTAGTCTAAGCAGGAGAGGATGATGGAGCAGATGGCCGAAAAGCAGAGAGGATAGGTGAGGTGAGGAAAAATACGCTTGAGAATCCGTAGATGGAAAAAACAGGTTTTAGATACGAAGGTGGTGTGTTGGGCGAGGGATCGGTCCGTGCCCAATGTGCATCTCATATTTTTTGCCAAGTTTGTAGTTGCTGGTGCAGGTTTTAGGGATTGAGGCCACAGAATCGGTTGGGGAAGGAGCACTGTTTTCCCACAGACTAGGATTTCAGTTTTCCCAGAGTTGAGGATGAGGTGGTTGGTCGTCATCCAATGGTCAAAATATCCGAGAGGCATGATGACAAGTCCGGACTGTTGGAGCCTGGGGATTTGGGGATTTTAAGGATGATCTGGGTGTCGTCTGCGTAGTTGTAGCAAGTAAGATTATGGGAGCGGATGATTGCAGCCAGGGGTTGCAGGTAGAGGTTGAAGATTAGGGGATATAGGGATGCTCCTTGTGGTACCCCTTTTCTTACTGGTCGTGAGGTGGAGGTGAACGTGTGGAGGTGCATGATTTGTGAGCGATTTGAGTTGAAAGAGGAGATCCATGAGAGGGCTGTGTTTTTGATTCCTAGTGTTTCTATCCTGTCTAGAAGGATACTGTGATCCTTGGCATTGAAGGCTGCGAGAGGTCAAGGAACAGGAGTACAGAGCAGCCTTCTTTGTCAGCTGTTCTTTTTTAAGTCATCCCAGATGGAGACTAGGGAGGATTCTGTTCCTTTGTGCGGCCCGAAGCCTGATTGCGCAGGATCTAGGAGGTTGTTAGCTTCAGTGAATAGACCAATCTGATTGTATGCTGTGCAGTCCATGAGTTTGGTCAAGAAGCGTGTGTTGGACATTGGCCGTTAGTTCTGGGGGAGTAGTGGGTTGAGCGGTTTTTAGGGCTTCTGTTAAGGATCCTGATGTGAGTGAGTGGTTTAGGATTGAGCGTGCAATACTACCTGCACAGGTTGAGGCTAGGATGTTTTTGAGGAGTGTGGGTGGGCAGGGGTCATTAGGGGAGCCTGAAGGGTGGTTTTCTGCTACCAACGAGTTGAACTCCTGCTGTGAAATGGGGGAGAAAGAGTCAAAGGTTTGTATCGAGGGGAGGGCGGTCTGGGTTAAGGAAGGTCAGCCTGTGGGTGGGTAGGGGGCTGGGGGCATGTGTTCCAATTTAGCGATGATGGTAGGAGTATCTGTCAATAGCGACATTGTGGATGTGTAATGATAAGGTGTCACATAGGGCTTGGAAGACGGGTGGGGGACAGGGGGTGGTTCAAAAAGGCCGGGACATGAATTCGGATATGATTCTATGCAGTTCCTTGCTCGGGTTTCAAGCATTTAGGATTCTGTTCCCATAGAATGTTTTCTTGGTTTTTCTGATTTCCAGTCTCTGGATGTTCTTGCTAGGGCGGTTTTGTTCTGGGCCGTAGCGTTGGTTCTCCAGGTCCGTTCCAGGCGGTGCTTGAGGCCCGAGCAACCAGACACCCTCAAACCTAATAAAACATCAGTACTTGTCAAACCAGATACTTTGCACGTTACAGCATGTACCTACGCCTATTGGGCAAATCAAACAATTAATCACCTTCCCGCCACTTTTGTCCCATCTCTATGCAGCATGTATTACCACACGCACCTGACCCTGGCACAGCACTGGCACTCGCTGCATAATAGCACTGAGCAAGAAGGCCTGACACTCTTCTCTTTCGAATGTTTGGCTAACATTTTCTTTTCAGTAACTATTGTCAACAGGGCTGGCGAACGACAACACTCAGCACAGACCTAAAATAACATTTGCCCACACCTACAAGAAACCATATAATGACCGTACACAGAACACAAACGCTGGGGGAGGGCTTGCAGGTACCTGTCTCTCCCGCCAGACCCACGCACGTCACTAAACCCACAGACCTACACCATTCTATTCATACATGTAGAAAGAGGATAGGAATTGGGGAGGGACAGCAGATTTCCAACCCCAGCCCGACTGCAGAACAGGAATCGCACAGATACACATACATCACCTCAGAAATCCCACACATGTAATGGGTGTGTAAGGTGTGTAGGTTCCTGGCCTGTAGTCTGGTAGTCACCTGATAACTGGTCTTGGAGCCGCAGGCCTTTCAAAATTCAGGGAGGGAGAGAGGGTCGTTAGCATGTGAATGGTGAGCGTCTGGAGGAGAACCCTGAGGCACGCGTGGAAAAGCATAGGGTGACCAAATTAGGGTGACCAAATTTAAAAAATAAAAAACGGTACAGATAAACTAACATAAAAGTAGGACTAACTCTTGAAAGTGGCTGTCAAGTCACTGCACTTCAGTGGCGTTTGGTGAAGAAGGGGGTTTAAGTGTTACGGTTCAAATAAACACATATTATAATTAATTTATCACAAACTAACACTGTCTTAAGTTGTAAAATGCAGCATTTCTTCTGTGCGAGATTGTGCATTCCTGCCTACCAGCTATGAGGACCTACTGCCAAAAACCGGGACCCTTGCAGTTTCCAATGGGGGGACAGAGCACCAAATACTGGGACAGGACGAGCAAAACCGGGATGTCTGGTCACCCTCGGAAAAGGCCAATAGCTCGAGAGTTTTAGGGATTTCCTGGAAGGTGCTGACAGAATTGGGGGAGGAAGGGGCACGTTTTGGGACACGTTCCTTTAGGCTAGGGGCAGCATTGGAGGGAAAGCGACTGGGAGTGGGGGAGCAGGAGATTAAGAGGTTGGGATGGTGGAAGTCGGGGAGTTACAGAATATATATTAGGCAGCTGGGGGAGGACAGGGGCTAGAGGTGATAACGGGGTTTGAGGGAGTTGTGAGATGCTTCTCATTGTGTTGTTTCCTTCCGCAGATGCAGTGCAAAAAAGTGGTTCTCGAGATTTGGGTATGTTGACATTCACTTGCAAAGTGGGCAGGAGTTGCTGTAACACAGCTGATTTTCAACTTTAAGGACATTCTGGTGAAGTGGTCCAGGTTGGGGGGTTGAGATGGGACCAGTTGCTCCCGTTGCTGGTTAGGATAAAAGAGCGGTATAGGGTGCAGGTCAGAATAATCATTCATGCTAGGGAGAACAATTTGGTCAAAGAGCTGGCGGATGCCCTTATTAAAAAGTTGAAGAGGGGCATTATGGTAGTGCTGCAGGATTGGCCAGGGGTCTTGATGTTCGGGACGGAGCTGCTACCAAGAAGGGTATGGAGGGGGGCGTTGAAGGAGGGTGCAGTCGAACGGGCTATGAGGAATATACACATGGAGATAGGGATGTTTTGCAAGGTTTGGGGTGCAGGCGGTGGCCACCCTGATATAAGATATGAAGCAGTGAATTTGTTCAGGGCGAATGGAGTACACCAGTCTGTGACGAGGAATACATATTATACTTCTATGCAAGAATGGTTGTGGAAGGGGGTGTGGCTACTTTAAAGGTGAAGGAGAGGATGGGTCCGAAATAACAACTCTGTAGAGGGTTTTTCTGGGAGCCGGGGGTGCAGCCAGTTAAAGGAATGGTTGGGTGAAGTTTAGGGGTTATTATTGTGGCATTGAAGAGGGTGGTTAGTGCTGTTCGGACAGACAGGCTGGTCCGGGGCTACAGGAAAGGGGAGGAGGTAGTGAAGGAAGATGGACGTTGACTCGGGGAGAGGATAGAGGAAACGTTCAAAGGAAAACATATGGGGGGGGGTTTAAAAGAGGGATGGAATATTTGAAGGGAGGTATTAGAGAAGAGGGACGATTGGGGGGGGGATGCCTACTTAAGTTAATTTACTTGGTTAGTCTGTAAGGAAGAGGAGCCAGGCTAGCAAATGTGTGTAATATTTGGCCTATCATATTTATCCACAAAAGAGAAATCTTGGCGCCATTGTGCAGCTTATCCCAAAAGGAACTATCCCTTGTGAGCCCTCAGGGAGTGGATCAAATGTCACTGGGAGAAAGATCACACCCTTAGATCCATTAATGAATGCCCTACATTCCAAGCTTGAGCCATTCATTGAAAATATAGGGGCTGCAGCCCAAACTGTGGAATCAAGATTTAAAAGCAATCTAGCCGAATGACAGCCACTGAAACAACTGCAGGCAACAAGGAAGGTGGCCTCTGTGAAACACTAGGGTAAGAAAAACAATGTTTTCCCGAGGAAACCCCAATATTTAAAGATTGTGCTGTTTATGGCTTATTGAAATTGGACGCTAAAATCGAGGCATGGGATCAGAAGAGAGGCCCACATGGCAGTGTTCAGAGTTTCTGCTGTTTTCAAGAAAAGTTAAAGCAGCTTTAAAAAAAAAGAATGTGTTTTCGGTTTAAAAAAAGAAAATACATCATCTGGAGAAAGTTAGAGCTTCCTGTCTACATTATTGGGTGAATGAGAGGTCTTGCTGTGGTGCAATTCTGGGCCAAACACCTCTGTGGTCATTGTGTGCGCTGCGTGCTGCTCTTGATTCGGTTCCTTGACGAGATTGTGTTTCAGCCGCACCCACATCACACTGACCATTCCCCTGCTCCTTTCCCCAGCCCTCCCCCCAGAGTATATTTTGTCCATGTCCAGCAATGGATTAAATTAAAAGTTCCTTAGCTGTTCTCCGACCTCTGCTCCTGCACTGACATTTAATGGGACTTTACTTGACATTAAGAAAAGGTAAACCAACGGAGAGTCACGACCACAATTGTTTTTCCAATTATTCGCAGAGGGAACTTACGTGAGAAATCCAACACTTTCTCTCAAAAAGCTCCAGACAGAGACTTTCTAAATAGAATGAAAAAGGAGCATTCATGACTAATTTATCATTTGGGTGTGGTGGGGTGGTGGAGTAAGGAGTTGGACAAAGGGGTAACCTGTTTCAACAAGTTTTATTCAAGAAATAAAGAAAATAATCTACCTCTCCCTAGCTCTAAAATGGTTATTCTTACATAAACAAATATCGATTTTTTTAAAAACTTTCTTTATTAGGTTTCTTTTTTTAAAGTGTTGACAAACATTACAGTTGGTACAGTCATCGTATGTCAACCAAAAGGAACAAGAAATTCAAGAAGAACAGCAAACCATCACCCATCCCCCACCCCCCAAACAAAAGTGCCAATAAAAGACATAGGGCCTCATTACGAACCTGGCGGTAGCCATGCCAGCAAAAACAGCATGGCTGCCGCCAGGGTGTTTTTTTCTCTGGCGCCTGGCAATGGGGAATTAACGGGGCATTACATCCGGTAATTCCCCATAGCAAGGCGCCGGGAAAAAATACTCCCATTCCCATTGAGTCCTGTAGGACTCAATGGGAATAGAGTATTCTTTCCCGGACTATAGGACTCAATGGGAATGGGGAGGACGGATGCCCCGGCACTGTGTGCAAAAGTGCCGGTGCATCTGTCAAGGTCTGCAAGCGGGTGCCTTTCTGCCCGCCAGGTCAGACCTGGTGGGCAGAAAGGCACCCACTCGCAGAACTTGGAGTATGCCGGTCCGGTAACAATGGTGCCGGTAGCTTACCAGCACCATTGTTACAGGACCGGCAAACTCATAATGAGGCCCATAATGTTACAGTGGAGACAACAGACATGTAAATACTACAGGGAGTGGATTCAAACCCACTCACCGTCAGCAGGAACATAACTGGATGTTGCAACCTGGGTGGGAGGGTGCACTATAGACCAGGTCTCCTGGGGAACTCGGGTGTGAGCTATCCACGGCACACATAACTTCTATAGGGGGCCCAATAATTCAATGGTCTACTAGCCTCGTGAAGTGATGAGGCATACAGGGACTTCTTCTTCTCACACTTATTCATGTAATTAAACCATCCCCAATATGAGGGAGCTCTACGCTGACCCCAAGTCCTAGCAGTCAATAGTCTGGCCACCGCTGATGCCATTGCCATCAACTTCAAGTCATTCTTTCGGCCCTAGTCTGATAGGGCAAACAGCCACAGTTCAGGGGCATTTGAATCATGAACCTCAAACATTTCAGACATGGTTACTTTAATGCGATCCAAAAGGGACGCACTCTGGGGCAGCTCCAGACAACATGAAAAAAGTCTGCATTATCGGATTTACACCTAATGCATTGGGGAGACTTGCTGGGTAAAAGCTATGGAGTCTGGCTGGGGAATAATACATTTGATGGATACATTTAAAATGTATCAGCCGGAGACGGTTATTTATGGAGGTGGTGTGGGTCTGAAGGCAGACCTGTTTCCATTGGTCTTCTGAAAGCACCTTCCCTAGCCAGTATCCAATATACTCTTAGAAGTATATGTCCGAGATGTCCTCAGAGATCGAATGCTCTTATATAGGGAGCAGACAAGATGTATTGGAGAACTGGAGAGAGGGGTGGGGCTTAAGGGTAAGCTGGGCTATTTGGACCAAAGCACCTCCCGAAAATACAGTAATTGTGTAACAGCTGTGCATTCCCCCCTACTGCTCAGGTCGTCCCAATTGATGCATTTACCCTGCTGTAAAGATCACCCAGTGAGGTGATCCCCAACCTCTTAAAGTGTTGCTGGAAGATGCGTTTGGAGTTGAGGGGGGTGCCTTTAGCCCGATATAGGCCAGGTTTGGGGAGAACCAGCCTGTGTGCGCGGTTTCTCGCTGCAGCGCTTTCCAGGCCATCAAGGTATTGGCTGCGGGTTGTATCTTGGTCTTATCCTCTCTAGTAGAGGTATCCCAGAGCAATCCCTTATGTCATTTGGGTAGGTCGTCACTTTTTCAAGAAGGATATGCGGAGATCTAGGGATGGGGCCCACCACCATACTGAATATTGGATCTGTTCTGTCAAGAAATAGGACCATAGGTCGGGATACTCCAAACCCCCTTGCTCATATGCCAGTACCAGGGTATCGTAGGATATTGTGACCTGTCCCCCTACCCACACTAAGCGAATCATCAGACACCTGAATCGGGACCAAAATGTGGCTGGAGGCCACGAGGGGATGTTATTAAAAACATATAGGAGTTTGGGGAGAGTTGCCATTTTGGCCAGGGCCATGCGGGCCACCTGCGAGATAGGAAGACAGATCCATGCATCAACTTTATGTTCTAATTGTTCCAGGGTATGAACATAATTGAGTTGAAATAGTGCAGTCGGGGAGGTGGTCACATGCATGCATAGGTAACGAATACCATCTGGGCACCACCAGAATTCTTCCCCTGCATCTGAACGCACCACACAGGGAGTCAGGGGGAGGACCTCAGATTTGGTCCAGTTAATCTTCAGGCATGAAAGAGTACCAAATTGAACTATCTCTTCTTCCTCGTGTCGGGTGTATACAATTCGACAGCATGCAGTTCATGTGTATTTTGGATATCGGGGCTGAATACAACAATTTGACCCAATTAAGATATGTGGTGCCGATACCCAACCGCTGGATAACTTCAAAAAGAAAGGCCCACTCTACCGAATCAAACACCTTCTCTGCATTAAGTGCAGCAACTATTATTGGGATGGTAGGGTCTACATTGTGCATAAGGGAGAACAAACGACACAAATTATTCTGAGTAGAGTGGCCAGGGACAAAGCCTGCTTGGTCAGGGAGGATCAATGCAGGTATGTGCTGTAAGAGTCTGTCCGCAGGGATCTTTGTGAGAATTTTGTTATCGTTGTTAATCAACGATAATGGCCTATACGGGGAACATTTACGTGGGTCTTTGGAGGGTTTAAGTAGGACTGTAATGAGAGCAGTCCTAGTGGATTCCGGGAGAACCCCATTTAATCTGTCAGCCTCATACATGATTCGCAACTGGGGAATTAGTAGGTCGGGATAGGCCTTATATAGTACCGCTGTGATGCCATCTAGTCCCAGGGCCTTACCACTGGGAAAGGAGAGGATTGCGTTCCGGAACTCCTCATCAGAGGGGGGTTTGTTCAAAGCCATACCAAGGGCCGGGTCTAACCAGCCCAGGGCCACTCTGTCTAGGAACGTAGAGATGGATTCCTGGTTGGCTCCAGATTGTGACTTATAAAGTCTATCATAATAGTCCCAGAACACATTATTAATTTCCCCATTATCTTTAGTCGCGGTGCCCTCCGAGTCCTCTATTTCTAATATTGAGTCCAGCTGGCGCTCACGCTTAATTGCCCAGGCCAGGGTACAGCTCGGATGGTTGCCCTTGGTGTAGGTGGCTGCTGCCGTCAGATCGCCCAAATACCGCTCCTCCCTTTCAGCAAGGAGGGTCAGCTCGTCCTTGGCCTTTCAGAGGCATCTCATGGGAATCCTGGAGACTGTGGTGTATTTCTAAATGTTTTATCCTGTGTTCGAGGGTGGAAATGGAGCGCCGTATGGACTTGAGTACCCCACCTTCTTTTGCAATACAACAGCCCCCAAGAAAAACTTTAGACGTTTCCCACACCACTCTGGAATCCGATACTGAACCAGAGTTTATGTCAAAAGAAGGTCTGAATGCCACTGTGCGCCGCAAATCTCAACCGGCACCGGTGAATGGTGAATGGACAGAGAGAGAGCCAGGGAGAGAGCCAGGGAGGATGCAGGCTTCCACAATATCCCATGCAAGGTTCACTGATACCATTACCTAATCAATCCTGGAGGAGCTGCCATGCACTGAGCAGTAGGAATACTCCCCGGCCGTGGGGTGCAGGAGTTTCCAGTAGTCGTAGAGATCATGGTACTCGGCAATGAGCGCCCATTTCTGAGCGCTTTTGGGACACGGTGTATGGTTAGTGAGGATCTGTCGAGATTACGGGAGAGGACCACATTGAAGTCACCTGACCATACTATTTCATAGTCCAGACATGTGTGCAGGTGAGTCGCACAACTCTGGGAAAATTCTGAGTCATTATTATTCGGGGCATATATGTTAATAATTGCAACCCTCCACCCTGCAAACCCTCCCGTTAACATCAGAAATCATCCCTCATCATCCCCAATCCTGGTATGAAGCTTAAACTCCAGTGATTGATGAATATATGTGGCAACACCACGTGAGCAGGTCGAATAGTGTGAGCCATATCTGTGAACCCCAACCTGCCAAACCAGGGAGCTTATCATCATGTGCCAGTTGTGTTTCCTGTAGACAGAGAATATTGGCCCTGTGATTTTTTTAATAATTCGCAACAAGGCGCGCCTTCTTCCCATTCGTGAACCCCTGTATGTTCCAGGTCAGCACAGTTAATTCCACATGGTGTTCTTGTGTAATTTCAGGTGTTAATTAACTCCCCTTGCATAAAATCACCTATTCCTCCTACGCATATGTAATGAGCCACTTAAAAATACAGACTCCGTAAATGTCAGTTATCAAATGGCACTTCATGATCCACTTAACTATGAAAAACAACCATCCAAACTTTTTCAAACCCCAATGAACCCTTTCCACCCCCCACCCATGCCAGAAATCATAATTCACCGGCTCCAAACAGAAAATTCTACAGCATAAACGGTAGTAGGCAACTAAGCGAGGTTGCCGTCAAGCATGATGGGGTTGTGGCAGCTGAGGACGCTCTTTGTGACACAGGCCTAAGGCATCATATGTTTGCTTTGCTGTGGTCCCTCAGAGAGGGCTGGTTATCTGTATTATGTAGTCATACAATTCTACTGCACAACTCGAAATAGATTGCTGTCAATGGAAACAACTAGGTGGGCAACAGCAGAGGTGGAGTGTTACGGGTTGCCCTGGGGGTAGGTCCCTGGGTCCGGAATATCCCTGGCAAAGCTTTCAGCGGCCTCAGGAGATGTAAAGAAGGATGTCTTGCCAGCCAGCACCACCCTAACTTGGCCTGGAACAGCATAGAGTATCACATTTCTTTCTTCCTGAGGATATTCCTGGCCATTAGAAAAGTCTTCCTCTGGTCCTGCACCTGCGGGCTGAAGTCAGGGAAAAGTCGAATCATTGTGGAGTCCCAGTGCAGCTCTCCCCTCTCCCTGACTGCTCGAAGCGGAATGTCCCTGTCCCGGTAGCTGAAGATACGGGCTATCAGCGCCCTCTCTGGGGCCCCTGGGGGCAGCTTGGCCACCAATGACCTGTGCGCTCTCTCCACCATAAACATGTGGGTGAACAGAGGATTATTCAGGATTTCCAACAGAGGTTTTTCAGTGAAGGCTTCCATATTGTCAATGGGAGTTGATTCGGGAACCCCAGTTATTCGAATATTGTTCCTCTCAGATCTCCCCACAAGATCATCGTTCTTGGCCATTACCTTCTTGATATTCTGATGAAGAGATGTGACCTCTCGCTGAAGGTCTGTTATCTTGTCCCCACCATCTCCAATTCTTTGCTCTCCATCCGACATACGGCCTCATAGTTTTTCAATCTGGACCATGGAGACGTCTACCTTGCAGGTAAATGCATCTATCTTTGCACTCAGGTTGTCTGTGCTCCACTTCAAGGCAAGTAGCGTTGATTAAGTGAAGAGACGTCCAATTATGAAGGCCCAGGAGGAATCAGAGGGGGTTGGGGGAGTTGATCCGATCTAGCGAACTGTTCAATTTTCGAATGTCGCTTGGGGTTCCCCATATGGAGGTGAGGAGAGGGTTGGTCAACATGTGCGCTTAAAACAGGATATTGGAAGGTGGGCTGACCCCTCAGTTAGGACCGCAGCGAGATCGCGGCTGGGCTCTCCTCCACTCCCAACTAAACTGCCAGTTGGTCCGCAGGGGGTTCTGACACGGAGTGAGGTCAGGTCCGTAAGTGCACAGGGTGGTGTGGGGTGCATGAGGAGCAGGAGAAAGCCAAGGATTCCAGCTGAAGACAGGGTGCTCCAGAATGTTCAAGAGTGGGTCCCCCTGTTCCGGGGTGTGGGCAACGGGCCAACCAGGATGTCAAGCACTACAGTTGGATCTTGCTGCTTCAGAATTTGGGCTGTTTCCCAACATGTGATGTGGCTGGCGTGGAGGGTAGCAGGGCCAGAAAGGTAGACCACAGAGGGGCTATCAAGTTCATCCACATCTACCCACTGCCCAGCCATTGAGAGCAGGCATGCGCCGGGGTGACATAAATGTAGTTCAACTGAGCCAGGCAGTGGGGGGCATAGGTCACAAATAGCCCCAGTCAGGAGTGTTCAGCCAGAGGGGCCCCAGGCAGGTCAGGAACCCAGGCCTAGGAAATGGGGCATCAGAGCCTCTGGAGACCTGCGGTAGCAGAGGAGAAATCCACTGAAGTGGGCAGATAGATCACAGCCGGGTATAGCTATGCAGCCCACCTGGAGGATGCAGAATATAACAATTGAGGCCAAAGAGGTTGCACAGCACAGTATTCCGCAGCACGCACATAAACAATAAGGCGACATGGAGGGATCAAAGCTGCCAGGGGGCCTGATTTGGCTGCATGTCCAATCGCGGACCCCTAGGGTGCAGGGTCAAAGAGCAGCAGGAAATGGGGGGCTCCAGGGGCAGCATGAACAGAAGGAGAAGGGGCCAGACAAATCCCGCCAGCCGGGGCCAGGGAGCAGCGGGGGCCCGACGCCACACCTCAAGTGTACCTCTTAGTAACCAGGTTGACCGGGGTCCAGGGGTGCCACGTGTACAGTCCAAAAGCTGGTGCTCCTGCAGAACCAGGGGGCCCCACCTGGCCGGCCACCAATCCAGGTAGCAGTCAGTAGTAATGTGTAAAAGGCCAGGGGGGAATGCAGCTGTATATTGTGTTGGCACACCGGGACACCCACCTCTAGTGACGAAAGACCGGATCTTTTACCCCCAGGTGGATCCACCTCCAGTCTATGAGTGGGCCATCGCGGAGCCAGGTCGGTACAGCACGGGATGGGAGCTTAAGCTGGGCTGATGCCTCGGGTGAGGGATCCTCGAGGGAGAGCCAGGCGTAATGTTGAGGAGCAGCTGGGAGCCAACAGCTCCGTTCGGGCACGTTTGTCTGTAGGAGGCTCGGCCATGGCGCTGCAGCAGGAGGCGCCGGGGGTCACAGTGATGAGGGGCAGACCAGCTCTGGGTGTGCACAGAGGGGGAGGCCCGCAGAGGAGGGATCGGGGAGAATGGTTAGATCAAGACGATGTAGTTCAGCATTGGTTGTCCCTCTCCACAGCCAGCTCAATGAGCGGGGGCACGCCCACGGGGCACCGCCGGATGGGCAGGAGATACTCAGAGGAAGCAGTGTTGGTGCTGTCGTCTCACGGCGCCCTCCGTGTTCGTTGTCTCCAGTTGAGTCAACACCCAGGCACCTCACCAAGCTGATCCGATCGGGGAGAGCCCAATAGTAGCAGGCCCACAGCCAGAAGTGCAGCAGGATGAGTAGGTGTAAGCAAGGAGGCTCCGGCCTCTGCAACAAGGAGTGACGGCAATATGCGTGGAAGGCCAGGTACCAGTTTCGATGGAAAAAACCGCATTGTGGGAAATAAGGACGACGCCTTTGGTGTGCAGAAGGGTTTAACTCCAACTCAAATGCAATTTTCATGGAGTTATACTGACAATCGGAGGATGAAAGGAAGGATATTTACTGATCTGCATCAGAGCTCTTTCAGGCGGCAGCCATTTCCCAGCCGTGCAACAGTGCCTCTACTACCTAAACAAATATCAACTGGGGTGCTCGTCGTCAGGATGTTTGTCCAAATTGGAAGCATCCGTCCTCTGTCCAAAAACCTACTCTAACCCTGCCACTAATCTGCAAAAGGGTTCAGCATCCCAATGAAAATAGTACCAGGAGAATGACTCCCTTATGCTGGTGAACTGGCTCAGTCTTTATCTCTTTTTCAACAATCCTTTGCACTAGGTTCTGATTCAACAACGAGAGTATGGGTAAGAGAATGACTCCCTTCTCCTGACCCACCTTTACCTCTTCCCAAGTGCTCCTGAAAGCTTGCTTTACAGTTCCAGCAATTCTTCCCTGTCTCATGATGTTACGAATATTACTTCCAGACAGCTCTTGTTGTCTAGTATCTTCTTTACTCTTACTTGGATTACCACTGTGATGAGGGAGACTCCTCCTGATGCACTTTTCAGTCTTTGAGTTTTGGATATCACCACTGGGAGGAGGGGGATTCCTTCTGGGACCTGGTTGACTCTTGGTTCTCTGAGGAGTGTCACACTGTGACGAGGGAGATTGCTCTGGAGGTTCTCTTGACTCTTGATTCTCTGTGTGCCACTACTATGAGGCGGGAGATTACTCCTGAGGTTCCCTTGACTCTTGATTCTCTGAAGGTCACTAGTGTGATGAGGAAGATTACTCCTGAGGTTCTCTTGACTCTTGAGCTGCCCCCAAGCTCCCACTGGGTCTCCTACTACTCCCGTTTCCTATAGCATGTTAGAACTGTGTTTCCGGGTCTTCCTGGGGTGATGGGTTGACTTGCGTTGCTTCAGCGCTTCCTGCTTCCTTTACTCCGCTCCCCGCTTCATCCTTGTGGCTCCGCAGAGACTTGGGCCACACGGCTGTGGTGCAGTTGGAGGACCACACGGTCCACCTCTCTGAGGTCATGCCAGTGCTGGCTTCTTTCCCACACTTCCACTGGTCAGGAGCTTGGCTTCCACCGCAGTGCTTTGCCGATCGTTCTTGCATGTCCTCGCCACTGGGGATCAGCATTCTTGGAGCTTTGTGTTCCCAAGTTTGAACCTTCCGGGCTGGGTTAGCTTCACGCTTGCTGCTCTCACTATTTCCCATTCCTTTCTTGCTCTTTATTGTCTCTGGCTGGATCCTCCCCAGCGTAAAGTCAAAGTCCTTCTTTACTGTTGTTGATATAATATGTTTGCCTCCATGGGGCCACCTCTTCTCCTTACTATGGTAAGGCAACCTGTTATCACTCTGCAGGTTTCTTTGGCTCTTCTTCATCTGGGTCATATTTATTTGTGGATCAAAGACCGAAGAGACATTACCATAACAGACAGTAGTGATATCATGGATTTCTGACAGGGACTTGGTCCCAAGGGAAAAGGGGTTAGGGAGTTCCTTCATGGAACGGGAGTCCTTATCCCCATGAATGGAGTCTCTCCCTGTGAGGTCCTGCTTTCTTTTTTTTCTCCTTTTTTGATTTATTGTGCAATAGCCAACAGTAAACATGACTTTTTACACATAGCAATAGCACTCAATATTTCCATTACATGAAAATGAGTCATTAAAAAAACAAATGTACAGAATACAATCAATAAAAGAAAGTTTGAAATAACAAAACTAAGCAAGAAAGAAAGACCAAGATAAATATTAAACAAAATCTCAGGCACTTTTCAGGTGACACTGAAGTCCAGCTCCTTTTTTCCTATTAAGTTCAAATCTTGAAGGAAGCGTACCACCTCAATCGTAAGCAAAGTTTCATTTCCTGAGGAGGGTCTTTGCCAAAAGATAAATGAGTTAAAAAGTCAGGCATTGTGTGCAAATATCAAGAATCTTTGAACTCTCTAATTTAGAGTGCCTGTGCATTCAGACAGTAGATGAAAAACTGACTGTATTTCCAGTTCATCACACCTATTGCATATATTCGATGGATACTTTTCTTTGTCTGTGATATGCTGGATTTCCAGCGTAGGTAAGGTGTTTAATCCAAATCTCAAAAGCTTGAACGCGTAAAGGGGTCAAGAAATGTCTTCAGTTATGCTGTTAATGAGGACCTAGGTCTGTCTGTTGAAGTGGGAGACGAGGATAATTTAGCTGTTCTCATTTTCCCTATGGTCCTAATCCAGTCCATACGTTTCATTCCCTCCTTTACTTTTGATGGATTTTACAACAGGAGCTCAGTGGTACTGTCTGAGTCAGATAATATGTCCTCACATTTCTATCTTAACTTGTTCAGGAACCAATTGTTTGAATTATACATGGAAATGTTCAGCTCCTCATATAGGGATAATTTTGGTGGATCTAGAATAGACCTATATGCAAAGACCCATTTCCACTCCATCCATGCTAGCAGAGAAGTGAGACCCATCTCATACCTTATGCTTGCGACAGGAATGCAGTACGGAAGTGCAAGAGTTCTGCGCCAAATCTTGCCTTCGACTTTCTACCAGTCGATCTCAAAGGCTTGGATATTAGATTCCATACCAAACATAATAATCGGAACCACCTTTCCGATATAGAATTTTACGACTGGGAGAATTGAGAATTTGCAATATTGGGAAAATATCTTCTTCATTTGGGAGCCTAGATTCATGATTTTAAGATCAATGGACGTAAGTAGGAGGACTTTAGCTGGATAAGCAGCGATTTGAGGTAGCAATAGGTGAATTATCCAGTTGCCATGAAAAGGATTTTAATTTTCTAAGCGGATGCTTAAATATGATTAATTTTATTTGTTGGGATTGAATTTCAAATAATTTATTAATGCATATTCAGAAAGGGCAGTTAGTAAACACTGCAATCCAACGTGTGTGTAGTCCAAGACTACAATATCATCTGCATAGGCTAGCCAATTTATTTTCACGCTGCCGATTTTAGGGCTAGCCATGCCGATCTCACTCAACCACTGGGATAGATCTGAAAGGTAGAGGATAAAAAGAAAAGGGGGATTCAGACAGTCCTGGCGTACTCCTCTCTCAATTGCAACCAGCTGGGAAAAGGACCCAGATCTAGACAATCTAACTCTCATTGAGGAACTTTGATCTAATTCTATTAAAATAGACAGTAAGTTGTCCGGAAGGCCCCAATCTTTCAACTTTTTCCATAGCCGGTTTCTATTGATGGTGTTGAAAGCCTGGGAGAGATCCACCAAAGCTCCAAATAGAGGTGTCCCACCCTTTACCAGAGACTCAGTAATGAGACTTCTTAGGATTAAAGTATTCAGGGTGGTTGATAGTCTCCTCCTAAAGCCTGTCTGTTTGGGTATGATTCCTTTCCCCTCAGCCCATCTCTCCAGCTCACTTAATATTAAACCTGAAAAGATTTTACCGTCCACGTCAAGCAGGCAGTGAGATAGGTCTATAATTTGATGCGGCCAACCTATCCCCTTTTTTATAGATGGGGGTTATGCTGGAGGTTCTCCATGACTCTGGGATTAGCTTGGCGGTGACTATGTTGTCAAAGAGGATTTTTAGAAATCTAGCCCACAGAGTTGGATTTAACTTCAGGATTGTATGACTGAGGCCATTTGGTCCCACAGCCCTGGATGCAGATGATTTTTTAAATTAAAGTTTCAACCTCTTCAACTGTATAGTTTAAAGACCAGTTTGAGTTGGTTTCTATTTTAGGCTCTTGAGTATCTAACAAGCCCTATACCTTGGAGAAATGATCAATCCAAGTCTGTTCCTGTATTAGGGAGTCTTGACATGTCTGCTAGAGTACTTTGTGGAACCAAGAATAGACAAAAAGTTTCTGGAATTTCTCTGGCATAAAGCTTTTAGCATCTCTCCCCCCTCTCTACATTTTAGCACATACTTCTGGTATCTCATCCAGTTACGGCGCGAGTTACTAAGACCTCTCGCCATATCTTCATACTCTTTGAGGTCTTTTATGGGTTTTCTTTTATATGGACCCCTGTCTTCTATAAGACCCTTTCTTCTCCAGAATTGATGCATTGAAAGAGTGCTTGTGTTTCTTACTTTCTTTGGACTGACAAGAGCTGGGAGGGTTTAAGTCCCCACAAGAACTCAGTAAAAGTGCTAGGGTTGCAATATCCCACTAGTTGTTGGGCAGAGAGATATTTGAGTGTGGTATCTAGTTTACTTGTAAGAGTGAGACCCTGCTATAAAATCTCACCAGTCGATTCCCTGCACTATTAACAGATAGGTCATGGAGTAACAATGTGTCTGGAGGAGGTGGTCATAGCGAAGAGTCGCTTCCAGAATAGAGTGGTCATTTGAATTTCCTTCGGTGACAGTAAATTCAATACAATTCTCAAAAATGGTTTTGGAGGAAAATATATAATCAATGGTTGAAAATGACACACCCCATTACCAAGTAGCGGCGCTGGGGATATCGCCTTTAATGTTACCATTAAACATCATTAGATCCCATTCCCGTATGAAATCACACCAGACCTGCCCATTTCTATTTTTGTATTTATATAGACAGGTATTGCTTTTAGTTGTGGTGCACTGTGAATTGAAATCACCCATTATAATTAAATCACCAGAAGGAAATTTAGATGAGAACTCCACCAATAACTCAAAAAGACTATTTTGGAATTCTATTAACGAAAGCAGGGCAGGGTTCCAAAAGATGTTGACCACAATCCAGTAGGCCCCCGTCATGTTGGCTCTGTTTTGACTCTCACAACCAGGATGCCCTGAATCTCATTAGAGAGCATACTGGAAGATTGAAAAATGTCATTTTTACAGGCAATCAACAAACCGCCGGTTGGACAGCCCTTTCCATGACTGAATGCCTTCTGCTGATGCAAGGTAAAGCCATCTAACCCCAGGGAGTCAGAGATGAAAGTTTCTTGGAACACTATCAGTTCACATTTTTGAAAGATATACAATCTTTTGGAGTCCTCACAAAAGATTTATAGCCGTACGTGTTCCAAGATAGAAGCGTTAGAATTGTTTTTACTAGAGCTTCTGCTCCGGTATACCCAATTTATGGAAAATGTGTGATATAATATCAGGCACCATTTCCCACACATTAGGAGATGGTTTTACCAATTTCTCTGCTTTATGCTGAGGGCGTGAGGCTTCAGAGGTTTGTTGGTCTTCGGAGGTTTTAGCTATATGTGGGCAGACTCTCGAAACAGAGAAGCCCAACTTAGACCATTCGTCTTTCGCCCCCATAATGGTATCCAGAGCCAAGCTTGATTTCATATCCAGCTGTGCTGTGCTTGTATTTAGATGAAGAAGAAAGCTCAACCTTTCAATGTCTGAGGATGAGAGGTATTTGGGAACAGGAATTTGTTTCATTTCTGTCAATACTCTTGAGCAGTTTAACAGATCTTAATTGGACTTGTCGATCGACTTCTTTGAGAGGAAGACTTTCCACCCTGATACTAAGTTCCAGTGATCTTTATAGGATCTTTGGGGACACTGTTCCTTATCAGTTAGGGGATGTCTTGGAGGTGAGTTCCATTTTCGATTTCTCTGAGCTTCCCCCCTTTGATTTAGATTTTCACTCCTTCGCTCTTTACTGACCGTGGCCTCCTGAGGATTCAAACTCTCCATATCCTCTGTGGCAGGTGGCGGCATTTTCTTTTTTGATGTGTCATCTGTCGTCATTGCCCCCCTAATTCCTCCAGAAGGTTTTATATTCAGAAAAATTTGAGTTATTTTTCAATTAGGGGGGATTGTTTTTCCTTTTTGTTTTGGTATCAGGAAGATTGGTGCTAACTTCCTAGGTGGTTGTGGTAACTCAGTTTGGCTCCCCACTGTAACCTTTATTACTTTGAGATGTTTACCGGGGGACTTATTACTCACAACCTCTTTGTCCTCCTTCTCTTTCTGTCTTTTGGCCCATCCAGGATTGAGACATTTAGTCTTCTCTTTCTTATTTTCTTCAATGTTCACCGCTTTTAGGTTTTTCATAAATATATTGGTATTGACAGATCGATGTTTTTTTGTACCTTTACTTTCTTCAGGGGTTTCCAATGTTTGTCTTTCCCTGTGAATTCCACTGTATTTTTTTCCTCCGTTTCTTTGTCTTTCCGTTCATTTTCTTCTGCCATTTCTGGTCCAGGCACCTGGGATTTGACACTTCCTTGAGAATTTCATTTTCATCTACGGGTCCTGAGAACTCCCCCTGCTCTGCGATTTGTGCCAACTGTATGAACTCCTCCATTACTGAAATTGAGAGTGGAGTGTCGTTCAATTCAATCTCAGACTCCTGGTGTTTGGCCAGTTGAGCTTGAAAGCAAATTGTACACTTACTTTGTGCAGGAGCATCGAGGCCCTCTCCCATCTTCGCATTCAGAAATAGCAGTTGTCCCTTTCTCCCCCTTCCATTGATTGGTCAGCTGATCTATATTCTCTGTGTGGACATTAGAGATCACACAGAGATCTGCCCTTATTTCTCCCTTTAGATCGTTAACTGCAGATTTTAGAGCCACCATTGAGGACTCATTGGTTTCCATTTCTTTTGTGATCTCGAGTAAGATCCCTGCGTGCTGCTGCTGATTTTATATTTTAGAATACTTTGACCATACTTTGACCAGGGAGCTCAACAGGAAATTGAGGGCTACTATTGTCAGGGGCCTTATGTCACGACCCTCAGCCCTGACCCCCACTGAAGCCCACTAGCCAGGAGGAATCAGGGCTTGGATCTTTAATAAGGCCAGACTTCCACTTTTCAAGCCCTCTTGGGGCCAGTCCTGGCACCTTTGGCGCCAGGCTCATCAGTTGGGAGAGGCATCTGCTTAAGGGACTACTTTATTAAGGCTTTCAGCCAACATGGAGGCATCCACATAGCTGGGTTCCTAGAACCAAGCTATGCATTCTACTGCTTTGGGTGTGGTGGCCTAGGGACTACTTTACCTGGACTACTTTACAGTGGCTATTTAAACCACACCCGAACAAGAACACACGCTTCGCATTACTTTGCTTCTAGCAACGTGACGCTCACCGTGTCCATCTTCTCGCGAACCCGACAAATTCCGGACCTGCAGAAAAAACAAAGAAACATCGTTAGCTGCAGATTCTTACCTGCAATCTTCATCCATCTCTGCTCACAGCTCTTGGGCATCTCTGTTGGAGGAGTTCGCCGCCCGGATCGAGGGACCTGAGAAAAGGCGAAAGACATTATTAACGGAGGTACTAGAGACATTACAACCATAAAAGCGCTTAAAGACTTACCTGGCTGGTTACTTCTCGACCGGCACTTCTCCGGAAACCCCATTTGCGCTGAGTACTTTCCACGACCTACGAAAAGGAAAAAACACAGGTCATTGAGGACAAGGCATCGCTGCGCTACGCAAAGCGCATCCTTACCGCATCATAGCGCTATAGCGCGCCATCATCTCCCGGTGAGAACCAGCACATCCCGTTCTCCGAGTGGACACTCCACGCCCCTAGAGGAAGTAAAAAGAGACATTAGAACAGACAAAAGGCATGCAAGAAATGCAACGCCATTAATTGCAATAAGACCTACCTGAAAGACACTACAAGGGCCGCAATCAGTGAAGTAACTGGAACGCCAGCGCCCACAAAAGCCAACGCGCCCCTGCCCAGAGAGCAGGACGGAGAGCCCACCGATTCCGGCAACCAGGTGAGAAGGGAACCTGGAGGGGCTGGAAAGATAAGGAGGTGGGGGATTAAAATGCTTACCTTGGTCGCCCAGTCCTGACATAGTCTTCATTTTCCAGGCAGAATTCCATTGACACCGAGACCACAGGGGAACCATCAGGAAGGGCATCAGCGACCAGCTGGCTGGGTGGCGTCGCCGTGGATACCAGGTGAGCGTAACAGAACGCGAAACCTCACATAAATAATCCACCTGGGCGCCATGGAAACATCAGAAATTGACCAATTGGCCAAATTGTTGGGGGACCTTCGTGCTGAGGTTCATTCAGCCCGACAAGAGACTAATGCACTCCGGAGAGACTTAATAGTGACCAGGGAGCGCACCGACAAAATCAGCAGACAATTCTTGCAATCGCAGGCAGGGCAGACTCCTCTGCCTGGGGGAAATCCACAGATGCAAACTCCTGTTCCACCATCTCATGCCTCCACACCAGTACAGATCACGCTGCCTGGAACAGTTCCGCTGGCACCACCAGAAAGGTTTTCAGGTGACCCACGGAAGTATGCAGCATTTATAAATCAGTGTCACCCTCATTTCCTTTGTCACCCTGGGGCATTTCCAAATGACCAAGCTCGGGTAGCTTTCATCCTATCATACTTGAGTGGAAGTGCAGCAGATTGGTCGGTGCCGTTGGTGACCCATAATGATCCGTTGTTACAGGACTATGGGGGGTTCCAGAGAGAGATGGAAAAACTGTTTGCTCGCCATACCCAGGAACAAGCAGTGGATACCAAACTTTTATCCCTCCGGCAGGGAAACCAAGACTTGTTAACATATATTGCAACCTTCAATAGAATGGTGGCTGAAGCCAGGTGGACAGAGAACAAAAGAACCACGTTATTCCATCGAGGCTTACAAGGCGAATTAAAGGACGTCTTGCCCAAGTAGTTGACCCTCCCAGAGACTGTACCAAATTCATAAATCTAGTCATGCAGCTAGATCATCGTTTGCAGGACAGAAAAGCAGACCGGTCCAAAGCAGACTCAAGCATAGTTTATGTTCGGCCTAAAGACAATGCACCACGGGGGGAGACAACGCCGTAGAACCCATGCAGATCGGAGGATTACGACCTCCATTAACAAAACAAGAGCGGGGAAAAAAGAAGACCACAGCAACTTTGCTTGTACTGCGGAAAACCAGGACATTTCCTGAAAGAGTGACCAATTAAACCCCCTAGGAGAACAGTCGGGGCCACAGAAAAGGATGAAGGTAAGGAATCGGAAAACTACCAAGCTCGGCAACCGTAGAGGTCAGTTTGTTGAGTGATGAGAAAGAGCCACTGACCTCACACTTTGCGATACCCGTGATCTTAATAAATCACCAACAATCGTCAAAGATGCATGCCGTAGAAGCGTAGATCGACAGCGGAGCAGTTGGGAACTATATAGATCAAGAGTTGGCAGCAGAGATGGGGCTCCCTTTGTGTTCTAAATCTACCAGGGACAAGGTGACGACCATGGATGGGACGGAAATCGCCTCCGGGCCAGTAACCCAGACCACAGCAGTAGTAACCTTGCTGTGCCAGGATGGGCATCGGGAGTGTATTTTGTTCGATCTAATAAAGGCACCTCAATTCCGGTTGATATTAGGGATGCCATGGTTGGTTGCTCACAACCCTTTGATAGACTGGCGGGCATGAAAATTAACCTTCTCCAGCAACTGCTCCATAACCTGCTACTTTCCTGACCCGAAACCCGACTCCTGTGTCTCCAAAGCTTCTAGTATTAAAGCCTCTACCTCGGGAGTAACTAATACTTTGCCAGATGAATATCGTGACTTTCAGGATGTATTCCAAAAAGACCAGGCTAACACGTTGCTGCCGCATAGGCCTTTTGATTGTCAAATCGACTTTGTTCCTGGGGCACAAATCCCATGCGGCAGGATTTATGCTCTCACCGAGCCAGAAAACCTTCACCTGAAAACCTATTTGGACCAGTACCTCGCAAACGGATTAATCCGCCCATCTAAGTCTCCAGCAGCCAGTCCTTTGTTCTTCGTACCGAAAAAGGAAGGGGACTTGAGGACCTGTATTGATTACAGCGCAATAAACCAGATAACTGTGAAGAACCGCTACCCCTTGCCTCTTATTCCGGAAATGCTAGACCAAGTCAAAGATGCCCAGATCTAAACCAAGTTAGACCTTCGGGGAGCATACCACCTGGTTCGGGTCAGAAGTGGAGATGAGTGGAAAACCGCTTTCCGTACCAAATATGGCTTGTTTGAATATCAAGTCATGCCTTTTGGCTTGTGTAACGCTCCTGCAGCGTTTCAATATTTCATGAATGATGTCCTGAGAGAACGGATTGATGTTTGCGCCTTAGTATACATAGATGACATCTTGATCTACTCAGCCTCAAAACAAGATCATATCAAGCATGTTCGTTCAGTCCTCACCAAGCTCCGCCAACAGCGTTTGTACGCAAAGCTGGAAAAATGCTTTTTTGATGTCACCGAAGTAGAATTCCTTGGTTTCATCCTTTCGCCGAAAGGCATCAGAATGGACGTGCATAAAGTGGACGCAATTTTAAAATGGCCATCACCAACATCTCTGAAGGGAATACAGAGCATGCTAGGCTTTGCAAACTTTTACCGCCGGTTTATTCCAGACTTCTCTCATGTTGTGCACCCAATCACGGTATTGCTACGAAAAAGCAATAAAAAGTTTGCTTGGACTGAGGAAGCAGAAAGAGCCTTCCAGGAACTAAAACAAAGGTTCACCTCTGCTCCAATCCGGCGGTACCCGCGTCCAGACCTCCCTTATGTCGTAGAGACTGATGATTCCAGTATGGCGATGGGAGCGGTCCTGTCACAGAGGGACCCAGAAACCGGCCAGCTGCATCCTGTGGCCTTCTGGTCGAAAAAGTTTTCACCTCCGGAACTAAATTACACTATCACGGACAAAGAACTCCTAGCCATCAAGTCCGCTTTTAAGGCGTGGCGGCACTATCTTCTGGGAGCTAGACACACCATTACAGTGATCACTGACCACCGGAACCTGCAATATCTCAAAACAGCCAAAGCCCAGTCTTCACGTCAGTTACGGTGGGCCCTCTTCTTCGCCGAATATGACTACGTAATCACCTTTCGACCTGGGGTCAAGAATGGGAAAGCTGACGCCTTATCTCGAATGGGCATTGATGAAACAGTGTATACAACTCCAGACCCGGTACCCATCATACCTGAAGACAAACTCTTGGGCATCACAACAGCCTTATCACAAGCTGAATTACGGGACAAGATTTGTCAGTCAATGAACCCGGATGCTTTCCTTGCATGGCAAACTCGGGACGAGCAGTATTGCATCAAGGATCAGTTACCTTACTTTAGATATTGGCTATATGTACCCGAGAAGGAGTTGCAACAGCATATCATTTCAGGTCATAATGACTCCCTGATCGAAAGGACACCCTGGAATCGCTAAAACTTTAGCCAAGGTAAGGATATTGTCCAGTATGCTCAATCCTGCGCACAACATAAATCACAAAAACAGAAACTATCAGGTCTCCTACAACCACTGGACATCCCTCCTGCTCCATGGCACACTCTTTCCCTCGACTTTATCACGGATCTGCCACCAAGTCAAGGCTTTAACACCATTCTTGTAATCGTGGATTTGTTCTCAAAGATGGCACATTTTATTCCTCTTAAAGGCCTCCCGGCGCACCCACTCTAGCAGGAGTATTTCTGGAAAACATTGTCAAGCTGCATGGCTTTCCATCAGTTCTGGTCTCCGGTCGAGGCAGCCAATTTATATTAAATTTTTGGAGAAAATGTTGTGCGATGGCTCAGTTTGATTATCCACCAGCCACCACCCCCAGACAGACGGCCAAACTGAGAGGACCAACCAGACCCTCGAGCAGTATTTGCGGTGCATGCACCATGAATTAAGAGATTGGAAGGATTTACTGTGGATAGCCGAGTATGCATATAACAACTCTGTACATTCTAGCACAGGCCAAACTCCCTTTTACACCTTGTATGGCAGACATCCACGTACGTCAGAACTGGACCTTCCTGCCAGCTTGGAAATGCCCGCAGTAAAGACTCTTCATACAACCATCGCTCAAGCGTTCAGAAAGGCAAAGGAACATCTTATTCATGCTAAAGAAAAACAAAAGCACTTCGCCGATCAGCATCGGAAAAAGGCTCCAGACTATCAAATAGGAGACCAGGTTTGGTTAGCCGCCAAATACGTCCCCATCAAAGGGCCCAGACCTTCCAACCTCGATATTTGGGACCTTATACCATCAAGGCAATTATCAACCCAGCAGCTGTCAAGTTAAATCTATCACCTAATCTACAAATCCATCCAGTATTCCTTGTATCCCTCTTAAAACCAGTACAACCCGGTACACAAATCAAAACACCACCTCAACCTATACTAATAGATGGAGAACCAGAATTCGAAGTCAAAGGCATCCTGGACTCTAAGTACTCTAGAGCCAAATTGTACTATCTCGTCGACTGGAAAGGATTTGGGCCTCAAGATAGGTCCTGGGAACCCAGTGAAAACATTCATGCACCACGTCTGATGTAGAAGTTTCATCAAACCTTCCAAACCAAACCTGGACCGGGCAGAAGACACACCTTCGGAGGGGTCATGGGGGGGGGAGTGCTGTCACGACCCTCAGCCCTGACCCCCACTGGCAAGCCCACAAGCCAAGGAATCAGAGTTTGGATATTTAATAAGGTCAGACTTCCACTTTTCAAGCCCTCTTGGGGCCAGTCCTGGCACCTTTGGCGCCAGGCTCATCAGTTGGGAGAGGCATCTGCTTAAGGGACTACTTTATTAAGGCTTTCAGCCAACATGGAGGCATCCACATAGCTGGGTTCCTAGAGCCAATCTATGCGGTCTAGTGCTTTGATGTGGTGGCCTAGGGACTACTTTACCTGGACTACTTTACAGTGGCTATTTAAACCACACCCGAACAAGAACACACGCTTCGCGTTACTTTGCTTCTGGCAACGTGACTCTCACCGTGCCCAGCTTCTCGCGAACCCGACGAATTCCAGACCTGCAGAAAAAACAAAGAAACATCGTTAGCTGCAGATTCTTACCTGCAATCTTCATCCATCTCTGCTCACAGCTCCTGGGCATCTCTGTTGGAGGAGTTAGCCACCCGGATCGAGGGACCTGAGAAAAGGAGAAAGACATTATTAACGGAGGTACTAGAGACATTACAACTATAAAAGCGCTTAAAGACTTACCTGGCTGGTTACTTGTCGACCGGCACTTCTCCGGAAACCCCATCTGCGCTGAGTACTCTCTGCGACCTACGAAAAGGGAAAAACACAGGTCAGTGAGGACAAGGCATTGCTGTGCTACGCAAAGCGCCTCCTTACCGCATCATAGCGCTATAGCGCGCCATCATCTCCTGGTGAGAACCAGCACATCCCATTCTCCGAGTGGACACTCCATGCCCCTAGAGGAGGTAAAAAGAGACATTAGAACAGACAAAAGGCATTCAAGAAATACGACGTCATTAATTGCAATAAGACCTACCTGAAAGACACTACAAGGGCCGCAGTCAGTGAAGTAACTGGACCGCCAGCGCCCACAAAAGCCAACGCGCCCCTGCCCAGAGAGCAGGACGGAGAGCCCACCGATTCCAGCAACCAGGTGAGAAGAGAACCTGGAGGGGCTGGAAACATAAGGAGGTGGGGGATTAAACTGCTTACCTTGGTCGCCCAGTCCTGACATAGTCTTCATTTTCCAGGCAGAATTCCCTTGACACCGAGACCACAGGGGAACCATCAGGAAGAGCATCAGCGACCAGCTGGCTGGGTGGCGTCCCCATGGATACCAGGTGAGCTTAACACCTTAGGCCTTGAGCTTCTTCAGAAACTCGATGCTCTTCTCTTGATGGAGAACCCAAACTGACGTGTGGATTTAGGTGATATGATATGATATGATAGGTTATTTATAACGCGCTTAATACCCAGAGGTTTCTAAGCGCGGACCCGGAAATCGAACCTGTGGTGCTCCGTGTCGTCTTGCTTCCAAGGCAAGCACGCTGCCCCTAAGCTATCCTCCATCAAGAGAAGAGCATCGAGTTTCTTAGGTTGTTGCTGGTTCCTCGTAGGCCTAATCGCTTTGTTGGTGCTGCGCTGATCCAGCTGTATCATAGTGAGTATTGTTTCGATTGGTAGGTGCGTCTGAACCTTATCTTCGGGTGTTGGACTAGGTAGGTAATATCTATTCTCAGGTTATGTAGTGTGACACTGGTCGGTCTAGGCTTTGAACGGTTCAGGGTCGGAGTGGTGTTGATGTGGCGTCCTAGTGCATCCGTCTTGGTGAGCTTGTGTATTCAGTTGTTCGTTTCCTTCTGTCCTGACTGTCTTTCCGTTGGTTCTTTTGTTTCCGTGGGGTGGACAACCTTGGGGCTATTGTTTAGTTGTAGGTTTTTTGTGTGGTGGGGCATTGTGCTTCCTGCTGTGTATTGGTGGACTGTGTAGTGATGAAACATTCTGTTTCTCAACCACTGGATTTGGGGCTCGTGGTGCAGTGCTTCCCTTCCCTCTTTATATTTTGTCCTTAGCGCTGTTGGAGATGGTTATAATTTAAGGTCATGGTCCTCTTGATGATTCGTCCTAGTGTTTCTGTCTTTGTCTTGCTATGTTTATGGTCTTTGGTCATATTGCGGCTGTCTCTCGTTCGGTCGTTTAGTATGTCGTGGGATATTTACCTTGGGTTTTTCCCCATTGATTGATCGGTGTGTATCAGGGTCTCTTTGTGTTCATTGATGTTTTAGTTGTGTGTGTGCCCCTTTTTGACGGTCTTTCTAGTTATGACGTGAAGAGCCAGGGTTTGAGTAATTTCCTGAATAATAGGTGGTTTCTTGTGTTACGTATGTATTTTGGAAGATCGTTCCAGGTTTTCGGGGCTTGGTGAGAGAAGGAGGATCCTCCAAGTTTTCTTTTGTTGTAGGGTTTCGGTTCCAGGCGGATGTCCATGCTTGATCTGAGATGCAAAATCAATGGGGGGGGTTGAGATTGTAGCCAGCGGACATGGCTTGACCCAAACAATACATGAGACCCTATAAACATGTGCTTTGGGTCACATAACAGAGTCCCATATGGTATTATTTCTCTGGGGTGTGTAAATGGATCAATCTCTCACGTACTCTATAAACAATTCAATCAGTGAGTAAATCACTTTCATAGTGTACAAAAACCACTATGCGAAAGGGAGGGGGGGCATAGAACACCAATGTGGTTTACTGGTGATTTGAACAAAATACAAGAGCATTTTGGGAACATAAGAATGACCACAGAATATTGTATTAGAAACAATTCTGTGCTAGCGATTCATGCATGAAACCCTTCTGAGCATGTAATGCAGACTGGACTCTGCTCAATTCATTTATCACAACTTTCAACCTAACAATAAAATGTCTGCAAACCACAAACCATATATACCCATTTGGACAGAGTCAGCTTACGGAGAGTTGGGATGCTCTACCTGAGTGGAGGACAGCGTCTCATTTCCCTAAAGGCTGCATAGAGCTTGGAAATCAATCACGCTGTCCTTCTTACTTACCACAGTCTCCTGACCTGTCAGACTAAGGATCCGTTCACAGGAGAAATTGCATGGGTGGCTTATGGATGACACAGGGAGCTTCAGTAGCACCCCAGCTCGCAAGCAGGTTTTGGAAACTGACTGGGCTCTGCCCCAGCTAACCCCAGCTCACTAAAAGCCCTGTCTGTGGGTATGAGAAGATAGGAACCCTCATTAGGCTGCGTTAGGCTCCCCCGGGACTCATCTGTGTATAACACCACTATTCAATCTCCTTTTCTGAAGATTCAGTTGCCTTGTGTGGTGAGGATGTATGGCTCAGAACAAAAGGAATGGGAGGCAAGGATAACTGGTGCAAGGTAAGTGGTAAAGCAACTTGCCTTTATTGTTAGAGCAGTAGCTTGTGCAGAACAGTGTCCAGAAGCAGGCCTGCACGTGGAGGAAGCTGCCCCTTGCTGACGACTCCCTTGAATGCATGCTCTTTCGTCTGTGCAGGCACTGAGCCTCGGAACCGGTTCCTGACCCTTGCCTGGCTAATGCCGGGGATGGGCAGGAGGGACCAGTAGTTCCTACCTCCCTTTCTCAATAATGTACAGATTTTCTTTGTTACAATCTGGGCAATTTTTCCTTCCCTCTTCAGTGAGGTCCTGTGAGAACCGATGACGCTCTCTTCCAGATGTCAGGGCACCATGGTTGTCCTGGAGATTAGCACCTTCTTCCGGTGACAAGTGTTCTTCTACCTCAGCAGTAATGTACAGGCCAGTGTCCAATTGAGATGTTCCTCTTTCGGGGCTCTCAATGTTCTCGTGGTGTGACCCAGATCCAATGTCCATGCTGGTTTCAGGGATGGTCTCATTTTCAGGGTGGGCTTCCTTATGTTCACTGTCTCCCTTTCTGTACAGAGCTACCGTCTCCAATTTCCACACCCTACTGTCATTGGTGTGAACCTAATTGTGTCCTCTCTTGACCACACACCTGGACACATCCCCTCTGTGCTTGTGTCTTATTTTCACCCAGTCTGTGCTTTATATTTCAGAAATAGGGATTGATTTGCATTGGTCACACAACTCCTTGCATTTGCCTTACTATCTCCTGGCTCTCCACAAGATGTCTCCGATGTAAGGAGAAGTATTTTTTCGAATGCCAGGGCAATGTGAGGGAAAAGTATGCTCTGCATTCGCACATGAGCTGTAAGGGAAATTCTCCTGTGATGGTGTTGGGGGTGAGACTGTGTGCAGCCCAGTCTTCCATCACCACGGTATAGGGGTCTTTGTGTGAGGCCAAAGTTAGCATAAGATTTCCTGGGATGAAGCAGTTAACTCTCTGCACTTGACAGTGGCCTCAGGGTGATTAGTGCTGCTTTACTTTGGATTATTTTGTTCCTTTCCTAGATTTTTTTTATTTTGACAGATATTAACTGGGTCCATGATCCATAACTAGTTGCTTTGGTAAACTCTTACAATGAAAAACTTCACTGATTGTTTAAATCATTGTGACCATGATAATGTTGCATAGGAAATATACCTCCATCTACTTTGAAAGGTAGTCTACCATTACTATGCAATACCAGTAATCAAGCCCCATGTGCTCCAAAGGGCAGTACCATCGAGACCAGGGGTATATGTCTATCTTTTTAGGAGTTTGACACCTTCTTTGCCCACCATCTTCATGTTGGTCTAGACCCAGAATCTGCCATTAGAGGTACTAGATTAACATCCATGCAGACTGCGCGGTAGGGTTTCGTCCTTCTTTGTGGCTTGATGTCAATCACTAACACAGTGTTACCATCTTCTCCTGAGTCTGTTCCGTTATCTGGTTAATTTTCCATTGTGGCTATCTGTTTCTCTGCCTGAATACCTTGGCAAAGTTACTAGCATGACTGCACGATCATTGGCATGATTGGTTCAATTTATTGTGAGCGTCTCTTTGCTTCCTCTGGGTTCATGTCTGTCTTGAGGGCATTTCCATGCTCGGCAAGTATTTTGGGAGTGCGGTCTGCAGGTTGTTTGGATTTTAATACCATGTGCCTGCAAAGAGGTGTCTTTCCGTCTTATTATTTACCCTGTTGATCTGACTCTTTAGATTGCTTTATCTGAGGTGAAGTCTTTCTGTTGGACCCATTTTTCTTGATTCTTTTTGTTATATATGTGCACTAGGAGCATATCGCTTTGCTGGTCTATCACCAAAATTGCAGTATATTGATCAAATCCTAAAACCTCACCTTCAAATGCCTCACTAACATGGCTCCCAAATATCTAGTGGAGAGATTCACCAAACATACCTCAGAATGCCTCATCAGAATGGCTCAAACCAACAGTCTTAGGATGCCAACATTTTTATTAGAAAAAGCAGGAGGAACTAGTTTCCCAGTCATGGCATCTCAACTATGGAACTCAATGCCTGACTCCTTCAGAGCTACTCTGTCCTTCCAAACCATTAAGAGTGATGCAAAATCGTGGCTGCTGTCCTTGACCTCTGAATAGGAATCTCACCACATGAGCTTGTACATTGACGTTGCATAGAATCCAACACATTTATGACACTCTTTATTGCACTGACACCGGAATTGCCACTGTTCTGTGTCTGTACCTGTACACAAAATCACTGTTGTAAATAACCTTTAAACTTAAATGTTATAAATGTGTAAATGTACTTAGATTCAATCTACATTGACTGTAATCTTTAAAATGTACTGTGCCCAAATACCTCAGGGTTCGGAGCACCATATAAATGAATAAACAATACAATCTCCAAGTTTCATTGTTTAGTTGTGTACTGGATTGTCTGGTTCTTCGACCCTCGAGTAGAACGTTTAGTTTGTGAAGCCCCACGCCTTCCTTGTTGCCATCCTCCTCATTGCTTCTTTAGATACTGTATCTTTGTCAGCTGCTACGGAGGGGGGAGGGTGGTGGAGGGCACTTCTTTGAAGCCTTCAAGTTGATAGTCCCTCATGCACTATTGGGGCTTAATAACATTGGGCCTCATTACACGGACGGCGGTAACCATTAGCGCCATGGTTGCCGCCAGTATTTTACCGATTCCGCCTTGGTGAATGGGGGAATTACCGCCCCATTCCAAGGTTGGCGGGACGGTAATTCCCCATTCACCAAGGCCCTTCCCCATTCCAATTGAGCCCCCATAGGGCTCAATGGGAATGGGGAAGGAGCAAATAACGGTACCGCTAACAGCGGTACCGTTATTTGCCCTGAAGTCCCTCAGCGGGTCCCTTCCTTAACGTGTGGTCTGGCCACACGTTAAGGACGGGACCCGCTGAAGGACCTCGTAGTATGGCGCTAAGGGATTACTGGCACCGGTGCCCTTACCGGTGCCGGTAATCCCTTAGCACCATCCGTGTAATGAGGCCCATTGTCTTTTTGCACTGAGGGTCATACGCCATACCTCCTCTTGCGTTGACTTCGATCATGAGCAGTGGTAGCCATTAGTTCCAAAGAATGAATAGTTTGCCTGGGGCCTGGAAAAACAAAGGAGGCGGCACTGCACTCTGCATGGAGTGGATGTGTTGGAGTGGCAGGCCACCCTGTCCTTCTTTGCCATTGTGGTTAAGGTGCACGGCTCAGGGAACAATGATTCGGAGGCAAGAAAGACAGGCACAAGGTAAGTGGTACAGCAACTTCCCTTTATTTTACAGCAATATCTCGTGCAAAACGAGTGTCCGGAAGTGGTGGAAACTGCACCATGCTGAGTGCTCTCTCTTGGATGTGTGCTCTTTCCCCCGCGCATCCATTACGTCTCTGAACCTGTTCCTAGCCATCTTGTCCTGCTTTCATATCACCAGGGATGGACAGAAGGGGCCAGTACTACAGCTTATTCTTTAACATCACATCACATCTCCTCTCCCCTCTTCATCATCTCTGCCTTTTCTTGCTGCACACTGCTTCGGTGCCTGAAGGCCCCTAGTGGGGAAACTGCACAAGGAGAGCAGCTCCCTGCAATGGCGCTCAGCCCAGCAGTGACTGTCCCTTTATAGGGGTGGAGGGCACCTCTCCATCAAAGATTTACATGTTCAGATTAACATTCAAATTCAAAGGCACGGTTAGAATGTTCATCTAAAGGCACATCTACAGCTCTCATCATAGTGTCAGGCAGCATAGTCCATCTGGGTACTTTGCACAGGAGACTATCCTGCCTGCCTCAGAGCACGGCTGTGTCCTCCCGCTATGTAGTCTTAAAAAAATATTTCAATGCAGAGCCGTCCACAAAATGCATACAGTGCAATCATGAGAGGTTGGTGGTGGGTTTAGGTAGCCTGGCCCGGCCACATCCCTTTATTGCATGCGAAACGTAGCTTCTCTCCTCTTCTATCAGTCATTATGCTCTGCGAGGGGGGAGCAACCTGGTTGTATCTCGTGTGTGGGGGTGGCAGCATGCTGAGGGTACAAGCCGAAGGGAAGGTATGTGAATATGTAATGTGTTTGTACAAGTGCATGCAAGGGGTTTGTCTGAGTGCGTGTGTATGAATGTGTATATGTTTGTTTTTTATATGCGTGCATGCAGTGAGTTGTTTGAGTGCTGTATGAATGCGCAGGTGAATGAGAGCATATATGTGTGTGCTTGTGTTGCTTGTGTGAAGAGAAGACGGGCCTATAATTTTAGGGTGACGAGAGGCTACTTGTGGTATGGCATTTATACTGGGTATCAAGGGTAAAACAATCATGGCAAGTGTCATTACATGGCTAGACTGGCCTACATTTGTGAAGTTAGTGTATATATACTGTGAGAAACCTGAGGGCATCCTCAGATCTACTCCCCTTGGGTGCTCTTCCCAGGTGGCCAGGGAAAGGCCATCATTCTTGGATCCTGACCCAGGTGGTGGAGAAGTGAGAGAGGATCCACCTGGGTGGAGGGTCCATGAGGATTGGGGGTGAGACATCCTTAGGTGAGATGTGGTAACCCTCATTTCCATTTCAGGAGGAACCCTCAATCCCAGAAGTGGTTATGGGGTATTGTTATCCCTGTCCCCCTGAAGGAGAAAACACAAGGAGATCTTATCAATATAACAACACCAGGAAGAGGGTAAGAGGAAACGGCTTAAAGGGGTGACAGGCGAGATATGGTATCCCCCTTTTCCTTATGAATACCAAGCTAATCCTTCATCCTTTATAGAGCATTACAGCACAGTTCATCACATTTCCTCTCATTCAAACCATTTTAGTATTGGGACGAAGAAGAGACAACTAGGAGTAGTGAACACTAGTAACACCGTTCACCATTCTAGTACTGACATGAGGAAGATCCCTGCAGAGTATTGTGAAGGTCAGACATGTCTCTCCAAGTGTAGTCAGGCAATTCTAATTGAAGTCTCACACATGCAACCTGCCAAGTGGTTGCACATGTATAAGAAGGGAGGATACCAGCAAACAAGGGAGGCCTGTGTGGGATAGACCAGCAGGGGACTCTTCACTTGAGGAGGCAGCTGTTGTGGGACCTGAGAGGAAGCCAGGACGCTGGAGGATGTCCCAGAAGGCCTATTGAGCCCAGTGTGAGTTGGGCCGTTAGGCTACCACAGGTGTGGGGGCCTCTGTGGTCGGGAGAGAGCAGCAGGAGCTGCGGCCCAGGAAGAAGGAAGAGAGGACGCAGTCCGCATCCATGTAGGAGAAGCGAAGCTGCCGATGTGTGTAAGGAAGCCCCCGGAGTGCTGGTGGGGCTCCCAGAGAATGGCAGAAGGGAAGCCGCAGAGCCACTGGTGAGGAACACCAGAGATCGGGGATTGTAGAGAAAGGTCACTCAAAGCTGGGGTGCTCCAAGGGTGCTACGCATAAACACTGAAGTGCTGTACGAAATCTATTGAATCCCAAACCGAATGAAAACTTGGAAGTAAAGTTGACTTATGCATATTGAATACTGAACTGAATGAAAACTTGAAACAAAGCTAAATTACACACATTGAATACTGATCTGCATGAAACTTTATGGGCAAATCTAATGGCTGATGAAAGCCAAAATTGAAAGTGCCCAATTGAAAGCAAACTACGGAAAAGAGTGCAAGTGGGAAAGAGTGTGACAGAAAGGTGGTGGAAGACATAAGACCACCTCAGAAGGAACTTTATGAATGGAAGCAGTATGGCAAGGCCAAAGACTGGCATAAAACGTGTGACACCTGATGGCAAAGCCAAGAGGCTATCCAGGAGAAGCCAGGAGAGTGTGAACCTGCACATAAAGCCAAAAGGATGATAAAGATAAGCTAAGTGAATGTGAATCTGTACAAAGTGGCAGAACAGAAGAACCTGTGAGGGCTGAAGAGCATAGGGTTCCAGATTGTGCGACCTGTGATGGGTGGACCCTGTGGTCTGACAACTGCGCCTAGACCAGGGAGCCCTGAATTGTGAAAGCCAAAGAAATTGTGAAACAAACCAAGAGGGAATACTGTGAATGAACTGTTAATGCAATCCAGAGTTGTCTGTAGTTGTGTTAAAAGACTGAGACCACTATCAATTGCTACTTTGAAGTATTGGGAAAGGGAACCTTGAGGAACTGCAAGTACTGTCTTGAGGACAGAGCCTCAAGACCCCTTTTCTTTTGAACTGCAAAGCCAGCATGATGAATGTTATAATGTTGCTAGACTGGCCTTCATTGTTGTAGCCAGTCTGGATTTACTTTTTTATTGTGACATGGCATCTTTTTAATTAAAGAATTAACCAATCGCTATTGCAGCCCAGAGCAGCCTGGGGAAGGGGCACTACAGAAAGAGGCTGTTAAATCTCTCACCTGTAGGAGCAGAGAGGGTTTAAACACTAATAGAAAGGCTGCTGCAACAAACATGCAGAGAACAGAAGCCTGCCCTGCCCATCCCAACATAGCACCTGAAGAAGCTGAAGATGTAACTGTGCTGTTCAGGTAGATGGGTCACACACCCCAATGATTAGCGTCTCTTGGTGAAACTAAATATCTTCAACAGTGAAGTGGAAGATGGATGTAATGGGCCCAGGGAAGGCACAAGTGAAGAAGAAAAGGAAGAAAGAAAAAAACAATATTCAGATTCCTGCTCACAAAGGAAGACTGGGAATAACTGATAAGACCACCCAATTGTTTAATTCACCTACTGTAGGCTACATATCTAGCTCCTGGTGAGGTATAGACATATGCTTCCCTGCTATGCTGGGATCTCTTGTCGCATCACATCACCTTATTTGATTCCCAGCAGAAGTAACTTATCAGCCCGGCCCAATTGCTGCACTTTTTTCGTAAATTTCTCTCAGGTCATTTGGGGGAATAGTGACAGCTTATGTATGCAGAGGGTTATCGAGGTCAAAGTGTACATAGCAAAGGCATAACTGAGAGTGGGAATGTGGCATTGGGTATTCGGGCAACACTCATGGCGCCACTCACAACCTCCTTTTAAAATGGTCCTCCAGCCCCCCTTCAATTTTGAAGCTGGCCCCACTCGTCATCTCTCCTTTACCCTCACTTACGTCTATGACACCATGCCCCTTTGCATAACCTTCATTCTGTATCGATCAGATACCTGCACCACCCTGCACACCATCCTAAGCAGTCGCACCTACCTGGCACACCTAAATCTCCCTGCATACCTGCAGTGCCGCGCAACTAACACTTAGACATTATATCACTTCTCAAGGAAACTGACGCCCAATCCATCACCAATCTCTTCACAGAGGATCTCTCCCTTACACAAGGGAAGGTCCAAACTTGCAGGTCGCGAGCTTGAAGAAGCTAGGCAGTCTGGACCCAGCCATGAAGGAGAAGGGACGCCACAGCGGCAATCTGCATATACTAGCCCGGATGAACAGGATTGCTGATGGGCAAGACTGACAGGTGGGGCGGGATGACGTTGGCTCCATTTGGTGGGGCGGGAGGATGTTGGCTTCACTCCATCAAAAGTGACCCCAAATCCAAAGGGAATTCTTGTTTTAATTCACCATCTTGACTAATCCGTGGCACACACTCTAATCATGTTCCGCTGTGGTTGTTCACCATAATCTTCTGCTTGGCTTCAAGTAAATCTGAGCTAAAATGTAGTATGTTCTACTCCATACCGCTTGTTGATACTGCTCCTGTCTTGAGAATTGTGCAAATGCATTCAGTCCTATCTGCAATACTTTTACAGCACATTACCCCTCCAGCACATCCTTTCATGTGCTAATGCCTCCTTCCAAAGTCTTGTTTAGTTCTGACAATGACTCTATAGGCAATTTACATGTGATATCCACATGAACCTTCACGCTCACACCCATCAGCCTGTATGCAGTGCTTTTTCCTTTTATTATAAGATTCTATGCTGTGTTGTGCCATGCAATGTTTGCAACTTTATGTGATGTTTGCTACTTTGTGGCTAATATTGAGAGTTTTCTCCATCTAGTTTAGCACTTACTAGTTTGATGAAATAGTTACCCCACAACAGGGGCTTATGATCAGTGCAAGGCAGTAATACATTTCCTGCAGAGATCACTTACACTATTAGCCAACTAGACATTTGCTATTAGATCGTATCTAAATCTACGTGTCACAACTAAATTGTCTGTTTTTAGACAGTGTGTTAATGTTTTACTATGTTAAGTGAACGGGATTGACTCACCGCTTTTTTTAAGTCTGAAAACTAAACTATTGAATATTAAAATATGACTGAAAATGTACCACTTACAGCATTGATTTGATGAATACTGACTGTAAGCTGTTGATATGAGCTAACTACCTCTAATGTTTATAATATTGAACTCTATCATGAAATTCACATACCTTTACGCAAACACCCACCACACGCTTCATGCCACCCAGCCGTGGAAATATTGTAGGCTTTCAAGGGTACAGTACACATGCATTGTCTCTTTAACCTTCACACTACCTGCTGATCAACACACTAAAGACTACACATGCTTATATCCAGGCAAGCTTTCTCCGATGCCTACCAGTATAGAACAACCCTGCCGTCAGCGATCTAGTCTAATAAGAAGATGCTTTTCCACAGCAGAAATGATTCTCTGATCTTCCTCCTATCACCACTTTAGTTACTGTGACAAGTTACATTCCATGGCCTTCTTTTGGGACCGATAGGACCGAGAGGACCTCAGCGGACCAGGGATGTCCTCCAGCTGTACTCGAGGTGGTATACAGGGGATTCCCTGAGCCACTCCACCCGTTCCAAACCATCATGCTTCCTATTGACCAGGATCAATACTACCCAGCCCCAAGATAGTTGGGCAGGAGTAGTAGATCAGGTTTCCCAGGGGTGCATGGATTTGGTATGGCACCACCCACTTTCCCAAGTCAATAGAGCAGCAAGGTAAACACTCCACACCCCAAAACCTGAGCAAACACAGCTTTCCCCAAATGTGCATTTATTTTTGGGGTACAGAAGAGACAGTTGTGAGTTCTTGTGGATTATTGGCACTCCACCCACAACTTCCAAATATGCCCTAGAGCCAGTTCACAAATCGAAAATTCAAACTATCATCTGATGGAAACTACAGCGTGGTCCAATAGTGAACATGACACAGAGACTATTAGCTGTGGAGCCACATAGCTGAACAGGCACTACTGTCTGACTTCAAAATGGAGGATGTAGATTTTCGTACGCCGACGACACTCAGATTCTGATCCGATTAGATCTCGATCGGACTGAGGTGTCGTCATGCTTACGGGTGTGTCTGGCGGCCGTGGGCGAATGGATGAACCGCAATTGGTTCAAATTGAACGTAGACAAAATGGAGGTGATAGTGGTGGGCTCTCCTCCTGACCCCACTCTTTGGGTGTCCTCCTTTTGGCCCTCTTTCTTGGGCCCTCTCCCTGTGCCAGTGGGCAAGGTAAAAAACTTGGGTGTCATCCTATCTGCAATATTATCTATGGATAAGCAAGTCACTGTGGTATGCCAATCTGGTCACTTTCAGTTAATAATCTTAAAGAAAGTGCTCCCCATGATTTCCGCCTCTCTACGTCCTCCCGTGGTAGCCGCCATGGTGATATCCCGGCTTGATTAGTGTAATTCTCTTTACTTGGCACAACCGAAGGGCGTGATCCAACGGTTGCAACGACTGCAAAATCTAGCTGCACGTGTTGCAATGGGCACGCCCTATGGAGCCCATATATCTCTGGTGCTTTGGGCTTTACACTGGCTCCCAGTGGCCCAATGTGTTAATTTTAAGGCACTCTGTATAGTACACCGGGCACTCCATGTTCAGGGGTCCGAATACCTCCGGGCTAAGTTTGTCTGCTACCACCCTAGCCGGAGTCTGCGCTCTGCTTCTGCAAACCGGCTGGTAGTCCCTAGCTATAAGCGGGTTCAGGTTGGAGGGAAACCCTTCTCTATAGCTGCTGCGGTTTTATGGAACAACCTCCTGCTGGACATTAAGAATATATCCAATTACTTGGCCTTCCGAAAAGGCTGTTAAAACACATTTATTTTAGGCTCAGCTATGATCTGTTTTAGCGGTGGCCTCCTCTCACCTTAGAGACAAGATGCCTTTGGGTGATCGCGCGCTTTAGAAGATGGACTAACATAATATAACATAACATTTTAAATCTTCGCCCACTGCCGGGCAGACAATAATGAGTCAATTACAAAAAGGGAGGAATTAATGCTAGCCAGCTCAGGAACCTAAGTGGAGAAGCTGGTATACTGGGTGTACCAGCTTCTCGTCACCCAAAAGAACTTTCAGGGAAACCGGGCACCAAAAGAGGGGATGGAGAAGAGGCTAGATAAGCACTAATCACGGACATTATTAGCTAACCAGATCAACCAACACAATAAAATCCCACCGTTTTCTGCAAGCAGACACATATACTGGGCTGGTGACTTAAAGGTAGGGAGAAGGGGCCAAAGGGGAATTGCCAGAGCCTTATAGAGAAAGCTGCAAGCCTGCTGACGACTGTATTTTAGAAATTGGCAGAGACTAGATCCAGAGGAAGAGGGAAAGCTGCAAGGCTTTTAAGGGCTATATTTCTGATCCTGGAAGAAACTATAAATGCAGACAGAAAAACCTGCGGCCCTGACAATGCTTCCTGTCTGTCACTGGGAATGAAGTGAGGAGAGTCAGGGGTTGAGGTGCCTCTCTAAGCCACTAGATGATGGTCTTGGGAGGTATGCAGAGGATCCCCTGTGCACCCTCCCTTGGTATCCATCACGTGGTGTTTTACGGTCACAAACTCCTTTGTAGAGACACTCTCAACAGAGAGATCCTACAGCTCTGTCTAGGCAGAGCTAAAGCCTCAGGGAAGGAAGGTATGCGTTTATCTTGAACCGGAGGGCCAGTCCGATGGGGATGAATAACATAGCGGAGTGCAAAATTATTTTTAGGAACAGAAATAACTCAAGAGAAACGGTTAACAACATGATTAACTACAGGTACCAGAGTTGTGTGCATGGGAGTTTTTTCTCTTTTTTTATTTAGATCATTTTTATAAAAGATTAAGTAGTTTATACAAATAAGAGTCTTCGTGGTACAAGAGAGAAAAAAGAGACAACAGATAGCAATGATTTTTCTTTGTTCCATACAAAACAAAACAAAACAAAACAAAACAAACAATACGCAGGTAGACATGTATTGCCTAATTTATCATACCATACTTCATAAAGATCCAAGGGACCAATTCTAACTCTTCTAAAAAAAACAATACATTGTATTGTAACAACTCCACAAGCCCATTTTCTGTGTGTATTGGAATTAGTAATCATAGACAACCGTAAAACCATCCCCAAGACCGCATAAAGACTTGTGTACGAGCGCGATAGAAATAAAATATCAGTAAGAATAAAGTGTAAACCTCGGCATACTTTGAACTATTGGCATCCATAGCACTTCAGTACATTTTCAGTAGATGAAATAACACTCACACGTAAGACAAGTAATGTAGAAAGGGGGCTCCATCCCTCTCAAAGCAGTTATCTTGATCACTTTGCCTATAGCTGTTTCTCTCATAACTGGCAAGAGTGGATCTTCCTGTCAGCCATTCATCAATCTTCGGAGTTACAGTAGTATTTCACAATCAGAGAAGGCAGATCTTAGAGACGTTTAATGCTACAGATAACCACTTACTTACATACTTATTTGGGATGTAGGTCTTTACTTCGCTTGAATTCACTTCGCCATACGTTCACTTTTAATTCTCCATACCTTTGACTTCTCCAGTCTTTCACTTCTCGTAGCCTTCACTACGTCATACTTGGGGAGACACCTGTACCCACCCCTTTTCAGACCATATTCTCCCAGCTACTCTCCCCTTGGCCCCAACCCTACATTTACATCTAACATTAAGCACAACCATTGCCACCTTGACAAGGTAAAGAAGCAGACAAGGTATAAGCAAGAAGAAGTAAATGCACGATAAAGTAAATGTCTGGCAAAGTGAATGTAGACAAGGTAAGTGTAGACAAAGTTTTCTAGGCCAAGTAAAGGGGGAGAGGGGTACCCTTATTAGTGATATCCAATTTATAAAGAGCATGAAGGATGGCCACACAGTCATCTTTGGGAAGTGCTATGCCCACACACTTTGTGAGTGGCCCAGATCTCATTCCAAAACCCAGTTGATTAAATACACGACCATAATATGTGGGCTAGGTCTCCTCCTGCAAGGGAGTCTTTTTTCATGTTTGATTACAGGACAATGAAAATGGCTGACATCGGCGATAACCACAGAAACATTCAGCTGGGTTGTCGGCAAAGGACAGGGGCACTGTTTGAATGTTTACTCAGCGTGGTATGTGCTGAGGTGCACACACAGATGAAACATTTTGTTGTATTTAAACTGAACAATGTAAGTTCAGTGGAAGATATAAAAGCCGTGCAAACACGTCAAGGGTTGTTTTGAGTATGGATTTCATGACACCAATTTTGTAATTAACTTTTATTGTTTTTTTAATTTGTTAACACTTGTCAAAGGGACACATAGAGTCCTTAAACATACACACAGGATGCCCTTTAGCCATTATAGAATTGATGTCCTGGCCACTAGAGGCACTAAATAAGATATTTGCCTCGTCACAACAGGATGTCTCAGAAGAAGAGGACAGTGCTCTATGAGGTCCTCACTGTATGGAAAAGAAGGGGCTGGTATACTTGGTCACAAAGAATGTGAGAGATTATGGTCAGATCTGATGCCAACGTTTAGTCCTTACCCAATTTCAAAGCGCAGTCCTGGACCTTGCACATTCCCACCTTGTAGCAGGACAGTAAGGAGTCCTTAAAACACAAGAATCTGGCTTAGTATGGCGGGGTATATCTGCAAATTCAGATGTGTTTTATGGTCTGCCCTGTGTGCCATAAAATGTGTTGAATGATGTGGAGTTTGCGGTTGGCATTCAGCCCCTGCCCAACTGTGAGGTACCATTCTTCTGAATGTGCATAGATGTTATGGGTGCCCCAGCCCATCCAATGCACAGAGCCTATAGCATCCTGTTTATCTTAGACTATGCCACTCGTTACCCAGAAGGCTTCTCCATGAAGAGTAACACTACCCTGAGCATGGTTAAACATCTGATACAATATTTTTCCCGGGCGGGGGTCACAAAAGATATACTCCCAGATCTGGGAATTCCCTTCATTTTCTGGTTCATGCCTGAACTAAAGAAGTATTTCAAAATCAAGAGCCATTGCACCTCCATTTACCATTCCAAGACCAATGGCCTAGTGAAGCACTCTTCCCATACTTTAAAGAATTTGCTCAGAAAATGACCTTTTTTCGCTGTCAGAAAAACACAGCAAGCTTCCACTGGGGTTTTCCTCTTTTGAGCTGGTATGTGGAAGGGCCCCCCTGATTGATCTGGACATTCTGGAGTAAGAATGAGAAGGAGAAAAGAACCAAGAGAAGGGGAACAGATAATGAATCCCAAGCCACCAAAGAGTGACTAAGAGTCATCACACGCCTTGCTGAACAACAGCTGCAGGACATCCGCAAGAGGCAAAAGAGATTGTATGATTGGGGATCTCAACTTTGAAGGTTCCAGGTGGGATATCTGGCGCTCCTTCTAATACTGACATCAGAAAATAGGTAGACTGCCCTTTGGCATGTACCCTTAAACATTATGCAGGTGCACAATGACCACAATTACCTGGTTCAACAGGACGACCAATGGAGTACCAGACAAGTGTATCACATCAACTTGCTGAAGGTATAGCTACAGCCCTATGAACCCTCCTTGATGGCCCCATAATTTACTCTTGCTTACACTTTGGTGCAGTGGAATTGATCACCACTGACCTCCAGCCCACTTAGGAAGAAGGTGTATGGGACTACCTAATTTACAATGTTTTCTGTGAGCAACCTGGATGGGCCCATGGTTTCATCCACTGAATTGAAACACTACAAGGAAGGTCAGTTCACGTGCAACCCTATCGCTTTCCAGATGCATGTGGAAACTGGTATTAAAAGAGGTCACAGAGATGCTGGAACTCAAACTCAACCAAAGTCACTGGCCCTCGCGTCTTGTTTTAGTATCTAAACCTGACAGCAGTTGGTGGTTTTGCATCGATTTCTGGAAGGCAAATGAAGTCTCAACATGTGATGCTTAACCAATGGCAATAATTGATGAAGTGATTAAGTGGATTGGGCCTGCTAAGTACATCTCTATCCTTGACCTAAAGAAGGGCTATTGGCATATCTCATTCCCTCATGAGGATTAGGAAAGGTACCCTTTCCCAATGGACTCTTCCAATTAATGAAATCCTTGTCTTCGCGTACCGCAGTTAACAGGTTGATTCCCTCCCTGACGTTGTGTACTACGCTTTCCAATTCTTTTTATGGCTAACGTCCCTGCTATCAGAGAAAAAAGGGAAATTGTGCAAAAGTTAGTGGCCGGGTCGCCGTTGGGGCCTCTCAGCTCTCCTCTGCGTCAGCCATTCTTCGCTCTTTGCATTGGCTTCCAGTGGCCAAGCGGGTCAAGTTTAAGGCACTGTGCCTGGTCCATCTGCCTTTTACAATACAGGCCCGGAATACCTACCCAGTTCAAGTGGTATATTCCCTCCCTTGCTTTGTGCTCTGCTACAGCCTGCTGTATTACTGTGCCACTCTTTAAGCGCTCCCGTTTTGGGGGACGTTCCTTTTCTGTAGCCGCCGCTTTGCTGTGGAATGGTTGCCTCCCTCCCTCTGTTCCATGTGTAACCATTTTTCATTCCGGGAGTGCTGTTAAAACTCTTCTGTTTTCTGCCTAATTTAATTTTTCTGCATTGCTGCTTCTCTCAGTCGTTGCTTTAGCGCCATGATGCCCTAGTTGGGGATGGTTTGCGCTATATAACTTCTCATAACATAACCCTTTGTTACACCTTTGGCCCACTTTCACTTCATGGTGCTTTCCTTTGGCCTTCGAGACACACAGATTACCTTCCATAGAGTGAATGATGTGGTGTTTTTACCTCATCAGGCCTTTTCAAGCACCTAATTAGATGACATTGGGCCTCATTATGACTGTGGCGGAAAGGCAACAACGGCGCCGGTAGTGCTACCGGCCCCATTGTTACCTCTCCGCCACATTACGAGTTCTGCTTGCCGGTGCCGGACTGCACGCGTGGTCTGACCAGGCGTGCAGACCGGCACCCGCGAGCAGAACTCATGATTGCACCAGCACCGTTATTAACGGTGCCTGTGCAACCATGCTCCCGACCCCCATTCTGCCCAATACGGCAGAATGGGGATCGGGAGGCCCTTGATTCCGGCACCTGCAAATGGGCAATTACCGGGTCCGCCAAGCTCGGCATGACCCGGTTCTTGCACATTCACGGGTGCCGGAAAAAATGCAACTCCGGCGGCGGCCCAATAAGGGCTACCGCCAGAGTTGTAATGAGGCCCATTGTCCTAAAATCCAGGATGAGTGAGCTGAAGAGCAGGAAGTCCCCACAATCTCGAACAGGGGATTACCACAACATTATACACTGAAAGAAGATCCAGAGGGCGTGATTTAATAAATCTGTATCAAAAATATTTATTTAGAATAAGGCAACTAACATAGTACCCTCCCTAACTAGCTGTGAAAAAGCGCAGTCGACATCGCGGGCAAAGCCACACTTGTTCAGATCCATAAAAATGGCTGGAGGATGGTCCACCATACAAAATATGCAATAGCTGTCTACCATAACAGTGCAGTGGGAAATTGAAAACTTTCCGCATGTATCAAACAAGGGCAGGCCATTTACACTTTGCAGGTCTCAGCTGCTGACTGACCATATAGAATGCCTCAATGGGGAGATTCAGGCAGATGGGGAGCAGGAGCAAGTGGATCTAGGTCACCTGGCATATGCCCCGCCCACCTGGTGCCTTCCTGCTTGCCGCTCTTTCTCACCACTTAAGGATTCCTCCAGCCTCTTTTCCTTTGCAAATGTGGAGCAGGTGCAAGTGGATCTAGGTCACCTGGCCTAAGCCCCGCCCACTTGGTGCCTTCCTGCCTGCTGCTCTTTTTCACCACTTAGCAAGCCCCGCCCACCTGGTGCCTTCCTGCCCGCCGCTCTTTTTCACCACTTAGCAAGCCCCGCCCACCTGGTCCCTTCCTGCTTGCTGCTCTTTTTCACCACTCAGCAAGCTCCGCCCCCTGGAGCCTTCCTGCTTGCCACTCTTTTTCCCTATTTAAGGAGCCATCCAGCCTCTTTTCCTTTGCAGAATGGGAGCAGGTGCAAGTGGATCTAGGTCACCTGGCCTAAGCCCCGCCCACCTGCTTAGCCCTGCCTCTTCCTTCCTGCGCTTAACTATTAGATCAAGGGCGTCTCTCTCCCAGGCGTCCTAAGCAAAGGGCATACAAAGAAAATGGCAATTCCTGTTCGGGCCAGGAGGACTCAGGGCCCGACCCCCTGCTCAGACAGCAGGTAAGCATGCACCAACATGTGTTACTCCGTCTGTCCCCACAGGCCATCCCCACCCCCTCTGGTCCCCCTGTGATGTTCCCTTGTGCCCCCACCATTCTCGCATACAGGTGTTGCCTGTTTTGCTTGATTCTTCTACCCTGCTCCTCCTCTCCCCCTCAAACCTACTTCTGCAGGAGTCTGTCCTGATACATTCTGGTTTCACCATCACCGTCTTGTGACCAATGCAGGATTTGACTTTGCTTCTCCACTCTTTTGATTGCTAACTCTCTGTTCTCTGTTCCTTTCCCTTCTCCCTTTTCCTATCTCCTCCCCTTACTTTCTTCTGTGCACTTACTCTATCAGAATTGTCCCTGGACCTAGTATGATAACAACCTCGTCTGTCTCCTCCCCGCTCCCCTTACTGGTTGTTTCCTCCCCATGCCCCTCCAGTACTATTGGAAATGTCGTCAGGCCTAGTATGATAGTTGCTTGTTTGTTCCTCCCCTACCTTTCTGCACCCCTCTCCCTCACCTTTTGTTTTTCTCCGGCTCTACCAGAAATGTCATCAGGCCTAGTACGGTAGTCACCTGTCTGTTTCCATTTCCTTCCCACTCTCTCCCTCCCTTCCTTATCTATGTCTTAGCTCTTGCACTATCTGAAATGAAATGTTGCCAGGCCGAGTATGATAGTTAATTTCACATCCTTACTGTTCATGGCCTGTAAGAATGTCATTGTATTTTCCCTTGTGCCCTCCCTTGCCTTGAAGCGCTTTGAAACACATTGTGTATATGCGCTATATAAATAAACTATCATTTCATATCATATTAATGCTATCCTAACCCATTAAGCTCTGGTTGTGCCCCAAACGTCACCCGACGCCATTATTGAGAAGTGGTCTCTAATTAGCCTAAAGCACCAGAATCAGAAATGTGGCAAACCACGGCAAAGTTTACCTGCAAATCACTTTGGTCACGTAAAAACAAATCATCTGGCACCACCAAAGCGTCCAGTCTGATGCACCAGCTCAGAGTCCTTGATTTATAATAGACGCGTGTAGGTCACGTGAAACGGAGTGTACCATTAGATCACGTGGTAAGGAGCATACCGTATGGGCAATCATATGACAATACCATGCTGCCATAAACCAAAACGGTAGTTGGGTTGCAAAAACTGGTAAGCAGCATACCTTTCATTTAAAACTGAAAGGCAGTCTATTATAGCTTTAGCTATGAATCTCTTTGATCACATTAAAGGATCATCCGGCAGCACAAGGACGTCCAGCCTGGTGGAACAGCTCGGAGTCCTTCGATAAAAGGGAGCGATCAAAGGTCACTTGGTGCAAAATGTACAATTTGGTCATGTGGTATGGGGCATACCATTAAGTCAATAATTTGACACTGCCATGATAAGCGTATCGAGAGGGTACATGAATTGCAAAAACCGAAAAGCGGCATAGATTTCATTGAGGGTTAGACTGCGTTCTATTTGGGCAAGCCCCTATGAAGTTGGAGGCACCTAAATGGTCTGGGAACTCGACAAGAATTTGGTCCCTTCCCACCAAACTGAAAAAGTGTAAGCAAATACATCTAATTATTGGATCCTTGCTCAGACTTATTGTACAAAAGTGACTGCACAAACACAACCAATCCATAAGATTAAAGAGGACTATTTACTGTATATAAGGTCTGAACACCTAAATAGCTTACAGGGTAGAATCAGTAGCAGTATGGGATAAAATTGGAACTGCACAGGCACTCAAATGAGAACCTGTAGGAGCTCAATCATAACTCGCGACAGGGGACCCGACCCGTTATATGAACAACAACAATTGGAGATAATCTGTGCCATCTGATTCCAGACACTTGTTGCCTGCCGCAATAACATGGCAATATGTGGGAGTCCAAGGGTCTAAGCAGCAACTCAATGACTATAAGGAATAGAATCTGCAATCCCTCTTGTGTGAACAATACAGAATATTCAATGTAGGACTAGGGGTCCTAGGGAAGACCCAATTTGGGTTCTACAGGAGACAAATGGATCTAATCCCTCACCCTGAGATAATGTAGTGGCTTCTGGCGATGTCGGGAAACAATTCCAAACAGAGCTCCATAAGTTTAGTTTAGTTTAGTTTATTGATTTCTAGAGCGCACCTAACCCTGAGGTATCTGGGCACTTGAGCATAACAGAATGGTTTCAGTTACAAATGCAGCAGATTGAAAAGTGCATAGGACCAGGTTACAGGTGGTCAGAATGGTAATGGCAATAATCAACATGACAGACGACAAATGAATAGAAAGCACAAGTTACAAAGAGTGGTCCTAGGACTGGCAATTATCGATACAAAGTGATCAGTACGAGTATAACCTGGATCGTGGTAGCCCATAAGAGCAGGTCAAGACAGATAAGACTAACACAGGTGCAAAGGTAACAAAATTCATTACGCAGAAGTTGGCTAGGATTGATTTAGTTATAGTTGATGGAAAACGCCACCCTGATGTATAGTGGGAGCATCCCAATCGCAGAATGCTGGGGGAACTGATGTGGCTAAGGGTTCAGGTTTAAAATCCCCATTGTTCTAAAGAATTCAGGCCCCTGACGATTGTTTTCAAATGCAACATCCATAGCTGTTATTTGTAGGATAGTTTGTTGGCTACCTGTGCATTACTGTTGTCATTGATCTTCTCTATACAAAACCATGTAAGATCTTCAAAAGTGTGTCCCATTTCCAAATAATGGAGAACCAATGTGGTATTGAGAGTGCGGGTACGAATTCTGGATCGATGTTCATTGATCTGGAGATGTACCTCCCTAGAAGTCTTTCCGATGTACAGTTTTTGCATGGGAATTGTATGGCCTAAATCACGTTTTTGTTTTTGCAAGTGGTAAACGTGTGTAAGTCCCAGTTTCTCCCCTCATGTGAGAAGGAAAGTGTTTTCTTGGAGTATTTGCATGCCACACTGGACATACATGGCTAATGACCAATCACTGGATTAAAGTGAATATTTTGGACTGTCATACATTTTATTGGGATTCAACTAGCACGTGCATGTTTTTTTTGTCTCAAATTCTTGCTTTTCTTAAAAATAAATAGTGGTTTTTCAGGTTTAACAACAGTTGCATTCAAGATCCTCCAATTTTTTAGAATAATACTTACAGCCAATCCTTGTAAAACCATCTTGCTGTATCATCAACTATAAATACCTGGGCTTCCAATTTCAGAAAGGCACCGTACAGCCTCAAGTGACCAAGGTGAAGAGCATCTAAGACATTACCATTTCTAAGCCCAAGTTGGAACTGAAAGCTTCTTCATGCCTTGTCGGCTATTATAGAACCGTTATACCATATATTTCAACTTTTGCTGGCCCCTTAACAGAAAAACTCAAGAGATTGAAAGTGAGAAGGGTCCAATGAAAAAGAAAGTACGGAAAGGGCCCTTGATCGGTTGACATTCTCCCTATGTCACCCATCCTTCCTGATTATACCAAACATTGTGGAAACCTTTATACTTGAGATGGATGCCTCACAAATTTGACTGGGGGCAATACTTTCACAAGGGAGCAATGAGGTTGAACAACTCATACTGTTCATCAGTAGGAAGCCACCATTGAGTGTGTGGCTATTAGGTGTGCGGTAGAGGCACTGAACTATTATCTCAATGTGAAATAATTTACCAAAGTCACTAACCATGCCCCTCTTACATGGTTAGTGACCATAAATAAATGCATGGTTGTTCGCATAAAAGAAAACCAATTAGAGGGTTATGAGATGGTTCCTCAACCTCCAGTGCTACACCTATTTTGTCACACATAAAGAAGACTACCTTCAAACTAATGTAGACTACCTTAGCAGGTATCTCATGAGCATCCAACCAAAGGGCCAAGGAGGAGAAGGGGATTATATATGATAAGTTCCACTGTCTGGCTGTGGGGACCAATCCTGTTACTCTTATGGGAAGCAGTGCAGGGTGCATATGTCCCAGAGCCAATGGATTATGTGCATGCGGGAGGTCTAGGAAGATCCTTTGGTCACCCACCCCTGGTCCTAGCAAGGGAAAACAAATGCTTCATTTTAACCAGGATCAATTTCACTCACCCGACGCTGGCAGAATTTGTTCTGATACCATATCAGTTCAACACACTGTGCCAAAGAAGTAATTGCCGAGCCCTAGTGAGGTGCCCGGGAACATCCAGAGATATTTGTCTGATACAATGTTGCAATCTCACAGGCCTCCAACTGCAGGATTTTCCATGTATGAGCTCCAGAGAACTGCACTTGAAACAATGTTGCCAGCTGAGGGTTCCCCAACCGTGGATTTAACTGCATGTGATAGAAAGGTAACAATTGTCTCCTAGCAGAGCGTTCCCTTACTGGAGAAATAAAACGTTAACATATTTGTTTAACAAGTTTTGTCTTAAGGGCATCAGATAGTACAAATATATAGCATAGTCCAGTCAGTGTGTAATAACAAAGCTTAAGAATGTTATAATAATCCAACTTGGTAACAGCAATTCATGATAGGAGATGAGACACATTAGGATTTGAATTTGCATGAGTAGAGTAAGCAGAATAAAATGTTGCCTTTGTATATAGTAGGGAGTAGGGAACATATAACATCCTTTACAAACAGGATGGTAGGTTTTGGGATGGTGGAGGGGGTAGGGAGAGATTTACATGGTGAGGATACTGTTTTAAACCATATTAGAGATATCATATTTGGAAAATAGAGTCATTTGAAGTTAAGAAATCAGAGAACATTTTCCATTTCAATTCATAGTTGTTCTGTAATAATGGGGTTGAAGCAATACATCCTTCTATTCCATGTATATTACATATGGAGTTCCACCATATCCTATAATTAATCTGGTCAAACCTCTTCCAATTGGTGTGATTACTTGAACAGCTATCAATATAAAACGATCAAATAGATATGCTGTGTATGTGTCTAGACAGTGTTGAAAAAGAGTGTGTCCCTGATATAAGATCTTAAAGTGAAAAGGTTCATCTACTTTAAAGATAGATTTGATAATGTGCCATATCGTTTTCCAATATGTATCAATATACTTGCATTCAATGAACATGTGCTTATAAGAACCTTCGTTTACATGACAATTCCAACATTTGTTATCTACGGAAATCTTACACTTAAATAGCACATCAGGGGTAATAAAGATTCTGTGTCAAAAAAAGAAAAGGGTGTAGGTTAGGTTGGCCGACATTGTTGTATATGAGAGTTGTTACCAGAAAGATGGTCAGCCGTAGTCTTCTGTGGTTATAGAACAGTCTTGTTGCCATGCGTGTTGCATTTTCCATTGGAAATTATCTGTTTCAGCATTGGTGAGCTCTTTAGAGAACCAATTCTGTGCTTGCTTTAAAATTAAGGCAGAAAGATACTTCTTGAAGTCTGGAAAGCTTACTCCTCCACACATGCTTTTCTTTTAAGTTTGCTAAGGGAAATCCTATGTTTTTTCTTTCCCCACAAAAATTTTGCAAGGCAAGAATTAACATCTTTGATGAATTTATTGGGCATTGGAATCAGAAGCATAAATAAAATGTACAAAATGATTAGAGAGGTCATCATTTTGATGGTTTAGAGACACCCCCACCAGGAAAGGTGTAGCAGGGACCGGGAATCAACAACGTTTTTAGTTTTGGTTAATATAATATTAAGATTTTCTCTAATAAAGTCTTTAGCTGACGGATCCATTTGCAGTCCTAGATATTTAATCTTCTTTGGGCACCATTTCATACCATTTGTTTAAACCAAGAGTTTGGTGCAATGAATGTTTAGGGGTAATACTAGTGAAAAGCAGGATATAATACCCAGCTAATTCTTTAGACTTATTTCAGGATTCTTATGGAATAGAAGAATATCATCTGCATAGACTGCCAATTTAACATGCACTTTTCCGAAGATTATTCCTTGAATCTCAGGATGCAGTCTAATGGTTTCTTAGAGCGGTTCTAGAGTTAAGATAAATACCAGAGGGGAAAGAGGGCATCCCTTTCGTGTACCTCTACCTAGGGGGAAGAAGGTTGACATCTGACCATTCATAAAATAGCGGTTTTAGGGTTAGAGAACGTTTATCATGGATATGAAGGTTTCATGAAGACCATGCCATCATAGTGTATCAAACAAGTAGTCCAACTCCACTATATCAAATGCTTTTTCAGAATCTAGGGCAATGTTGAATACCAAGAGTCTTCCTTTACATATCCTACTTGGTCTTGTTTAATTAAGTTAGGTATGAGTGGAATACATCTGTTTGCTAGATTTTGGCATATATTTTACAGTCTGTATTGATTAGGGAGATTGGTCTATAACTTTGCGGTAATTCCGGATCCTTATTAAATTTAGGAAATGCTAAAAGTATAGCTTCGGTAAAGGTGCCTTCAGATCTAGAGTTAGATATGAAGTGAGAGATAAGTTCATGTAATCTAGGGGTGAGGGATGATTTAAAATGAGCATAATTATTTAGGATAATTAGTTTGTGTAGCTTTTTGTAGGAAAGCAGCAATGTTGGGATTGTTTTAGGCGTAGATCCAGAGGAGTATAGTTGATGGTAACATTTTCTGAATACATTAATATCTTTATTAGTTAATTTTCTATTGCCATTTCAATCTTTTATTGCTGTAATTTTACTTTTTTGTTTTTTAATTTTAAGGTACATTTTTGCAGGAGTATTCAGAGGTAAGATTGTTATATTTGAATCTTAGCTGCAATATTTTATGATACATTTCCTGAGATGAATTAGAGATATATTGTTTCTCTTGAGTTTTTAAATTTCTTAAAAGGTCCTCAGATTCTTGTTTCAAATGTTTCTTCTTTTTGGCAGTACTGAGCACTGCTTTGTAGCAATCCCAATTGTTAGGGATATAAGTATTAGTCACAACAACATTTTTGTGGACATTTAATAGAAAAGAGGTACATTTCTCATCTTTTAGCAAGGCCGAATTGAATCTCCATCTAATTGATTTGATGGTAGGGTTAATATTGTTTAGTTTAATATGGAGAGGGGCATGATCAGATAAGGATATACAATCAATATTAGTGTCAGTTAAGTTAGCAGTAAAAGAGTTAGCTAGGAAAATATAGTCAATTCTGGAAAAGGAATCATTGAGCTATGGAGTGGAAGGTAAATTCTTTGCCCAATGGATGTTGTCGTCTCCACCCATCTGATAAGCTCAATTCTGAAATGAAGTGTGGGAATTGAGTGTGGAACTTTGAGTTTTTAAAGATAATTTTGGACTTTCTGTCTAGGAATGGCTCTACGATTTCATTACAATACCCACAAAAAATAGCATTTTGGACATTCGATCGAAGCAAACGTTCTTTGAGATGTTTCAAAAAATAGGATCTGAGACATTAGGTCCATATACATTTAAGATAGAGCAATATATAGAGTTGGATATAGGGTTAACAAGAGCCCATCTACCTATATCATCAGTTTCAGAGCTAATAATCTTGCAGTCAACATTTTTATTAATCAAAGTAATAACACAATTTTTCTTGCCCTATGCCACGCTAGTGAACACTTTGCCCACCCAGAGCTTTCTAAGTTGTGCGGTTTCTATGGTTGAGAGATGGGTTTCTTGAATAGAGGAAATTGCAGGTTTAGTTCTATTGAGATACTTAAGAACTTTTTTTCATTCGATGGGATTATAGGGACCTTTAATGTTCCATGATGATATATTTACAGACATAGACATGAGGAATCAAGAATTAAAAATATGAGCTTTGCATAATGAGTTAATTGATAATTGGAGAAAAATGAAAATATAGATTTCATCCCATTTTCGGTACAACAGTTAATTAATAGGAATGTCACAGTAACTATGAGGAGAAAACAAAAGGGTCAAGAGATACATAAGGATTGAGGGATGACAAACAGCACCATGAACATGAGCAAAAGTAGTTTGTATTCCTTAGTATAATTAAACAGTATGGCTAGCAGGAAACAGCCAAAACATTTCATGTTGAAGAGAAAAATTCAAAAATGAGGGCAGGGCACCCAGCGAGATCGACCCATCCAGGGCAACACTCCCACACGAATATGTTGAAAATGTGAAGATTGGTTTATTAGAAGAGCTTTATGTCATAACTTTTCAAGAAGGGCCAGCAGTATCGATTTCAACGGCTCTTTGAGAGTGTATGAATTTTGTTAGATCGCCAGGATTTTCAAAAGACGTAGTATGGCCTTTAAAAGTGACTTTTAATGTTGCCGGGTTAACCAAGCCATATTTGGCGTTAAGTTGTTTTAGAGCCGGCCTTAATGCTAAGAGTTCCTTTCTTCTCGTGGCCATAGTGTTTGCAACATTTTGAGAGAAGAAAATGTTTCCATTCCAGGTAAGATGTCTGATGATCTTAACTTTCTTCATTATAAGCTGCACATGCTTGAAGTCTAGGAGAGCGAAAATAAAAGTTCTTGAGGGACTTGTAGTGCCAGTTAGAGGATGTATAGGACCAATTCTGTGAGCTTGTTGAATGTTAAGATTTGTTGAAGGGGGTAGATCCAATAACTTAGGTAACATGTTGGTAAGAAATAGAATAGCGTCTTCTCCTTCAGTGCCTTCGGGTAGGCCAACAATGTGAAGATTGTTTCTTCTGTTTCTATTTTCTATTTTTTCTGATTGTTTTCGGAGCATAACAACCGATTTTTCCAAGTAACCTACTCTAGTTGTGACATCATCAGCATCGCTGACTCTCCGCTCTACTTCAGTTATTCTGGATTCAATAGCTGACCATTTGTCATCAAGAATTTGCAGTTTGTTGTTGGTTACCTCCATAAAAGGTTATAAGGCTCTAATTTCATTTAGGATAGCGAGCATAGCTAGGTCCATACTCTCCTCATTGAGAGTGTGTAAATCGCTTTTTGTCTCTTTAATGTGGTTGCTGATGATACGGTAAGGTCTTTCACTTGGTTTTTCTTGTTTGCCTCCATAGTTATTAGAAAGAGGTGAAAAACCTTAAAATAATATGGTATTAAATGGTGTTGTCTATTCTCACTATTGTAGAGCCTTTAAATGAGTATTAAGGCAATAGCACTTGAGCTTAAAAAATGAGGTTATTTAAGCAGAGGAGGAGTTATTGTAGGGCAAGCTTGTAAAGAGACAGATAAAAGTATATAGCCCTCAGCAATGGTTTATGCACAGAAACATGTTTTCCATTTTTTTTTCTTAAAGTTGGAAGATTAATAATGATAAGCCGTTAAATACCTGAAACGTTTTATATGTATTGCCTGTGTCTTTAAGAAAGTCTGTGTTGTAGTGAAAAAGGAGTTTCCCTTTTCTGGCCACTGGGCCGCACGCATGCATGTCTCTATCCGAACAGCTGACCAGAAATTTAGTGACTGTATTCATGTTACCGTGCTGCTCCAACGTCCCAGACAGCTTCGTCCGGTGTATTTCCGAGCGCCGGTCCCTCTGGTCTCCAGAGGGCCACAACAGCATTTCCACGTGTTTCTACGCTCCTCCAGTGCTATCGTGGGCAAGTAAGTAGCAAATAAACCAATTAATGTGGCATTCCTTTATATTTTAAGAAGCGCAGAGAGCGAAGGCAAGAGATTAGGCTGCCATCACGCTCAGCACCAAGCCATGCCCCCCCCCCGAGAAAAAAAAATTGACATTTAAAGTGGGTCTACATTCTGTAGACATTCAGAGAGTTTAAACGCCGGACCAAGAATTCTCTCAGCATACAATTCACACTGAGGAAGCAGGAGAATTGGGCCCTGCACAGGCAGGCCTCCAGAGGAGGAAAGTGTAATTCAAGAAAGGCAGCCAGGCCAGACAAATGTTTGGCCCAGCCACTCAGGCTCAAAGGGAGGCCAGATGCACCCATGCAGAGCAACCAATCTAAACCATGCCCAGATTACCAGACAGATGCAGCTACTCACCAAGAGGCCAAACCAAGAAGAACACGATATAGACCAGAGCCCACAGTCAGTCAGTGAGGTTTGCTGGAGAAGGATGTGGCAGGTGGCTGGAGAGATACGCAAGGAGAATTAAGGAGGTGTTGAAGGCAACAGGGAGAAAAAATAAGGGGAGGTGTTAAAAGCAGAGGTGGGCGGAGGTGTTAGCAGAGGGGGCGGTGATGAAAGCGAGGAGGAGGTGGTAAGAGAGGAGGAGTTACTCCCAAAGAGAAGACAGAGGGCCACCCACTAGCCAGACAGAACGGGGAGGCATGATGACGCCCACTTGGTCCAGGGCCGGTTGCAGAGGTTGGAGGAGGAATGAGATCCAGGCAAGCAGGCCAGAGGAGTTATAGTCCTAGTGACTAAGATTGAGAAGCCCCAAGCTTTGAGGAAGTAGAGGAACCAGTCCTGAGGAATTATGGGGTGTTAAGAAGATGAGATGACAATGCCTGGCTCCACCTCAACCCGACAGAGAAGCTACATTTATCCCTTCAGCTGCCAGAGGAGCCGATAAGGCTTACCTGGCAAATCTTGTGAAACCGGGAGTGGGTAAAAGGTATGAAAATCCCTGGAAAACCTGAAACAACCAGCCAAGAGACGTTTGTGGGTTCAGGGACCTCTGAAAATCTCACAACACCACAGGGAGCTGAAACAGCATCACGGCCTTTATAAGAGACTTAGTTTCGGTTTTGAGATCATCATCTTTCTGCTATTGTATTTCATTTTCTGATTTATGTGTAAAAGAAACATGTGAACCAGACTGTCTGAGTCCAGTCCTTTGTGCATTCTGTGTGGGCCCAGGGAAGGAGTATGAAATACTTGCTGGTACGAGTGTGCAAATGTTTTCACCTTGGCCATGAAGGTCAACCCCTGACTAGAGGGTGGGCATATCTGTGCTTGACCTTTCCCCTAATGCAAGACGTTGAAATTACCTGCTCGGCGGAAAAGTCAAGAAGCAAGCAGGGTGCTATATCCCTGGGTCTGTTCATTCAAGAATTGAGCTGAGCGCAATACCCTGGAAAGTGTAAGTCTGAGCTAAAAAGCGAACTGGGAGTGATGTCTCAGACTATGGGCCTAATTACAGGTTTGGCGGCAATCCAGACATAAATCTGCTGAATTACTACCAAACACATTTACCGTTAGTGCCACCCAGTCCCTTGGATTTACCAAGAGATTATGAGTGGTGGTATGGCAGTGTAAAGGCACATTTTTGCAGTCCATAGGACTCCGTGGAGATTATTTTCTCCAGAACTACCACAGTAGTTTGATGATTCTCAAGGATAAATTCGAGGATTCATCTCCAGCTTTTTTCTAGAAGTAAATCCTCCACTTTATCCCCAAACTCTGAATTCAGTGGTGTGGTAAATTTGGCAGCAATCCTGTTACCACTCAAAAAAGTGATGGTTACAGAATTACCACCAAAAATGTAATCCACCGTCGATCTTGAAATGCAGCCCGATGTATAAGAGCAGGGAATCCTTAAAAGGACGGGTGGTCCCTTAGCTACACTCTACCACCATTTTGGGTAAACCTATCCTGGCAGCTTTAGTACAGTTATCCTGCTTGTGTGTTTAATTGAAACCCTCAGCCTTCCAGACATTCATCCTCACCTATCCTGTTGCTTATGAATAAACACACATCAACACTCGTTTTGTAACACATTGATGCTTACTTGAAGCGTAGAATGGTTTCTACTGTCTGCCTCAAATCTTTGCTTCCCGTCCGCTTTCACACTAACAGCCACCTCTCTGGCCCTCTTACAGGAGCCAATGCACCAAGCAAGAGAACCTGCAAATATCAAATATTACATGTTACATAATAGGACATGCAGCACACAACATTATTTAGCATGGCATCAAAACCGAAAAGAACATACAACGTAAACAGTAATCTAACACTCCAAAAAAAAGATTATATATAATACAAATTCATTTCCAGTAAGAGGTATTGCCAGGTGCAATAACCCTAGCAGCAGATATGGCCAGTCGCCCTTAAAATGTGTAACCAGTTCCCACAGGTACAGTAACCGATAATGGGTAGACTTGCCACAATTATTTAAATTGGAAATTTATATTTACATAGATGATAAAGATATGGAGAACACAGTTTTTGCCTGTTTTTTTCTTTTGTTTTTGATATTTTGATGGCACAGGATGGACACTGTGACATCATTACGTGCCCATGCATGACGTCACGGCTCAGCTGCGAATTCGCGGTCATACGTGGCTTTAGTGGGCCTCATTACGGGCCCGGCGGTAACCCCGCCGGTGCTACCGGCGGGTTCCTGCCGGACGTGTAAAAAATGACTGGCGCCTGACTTCCCAGTGCCACTGGGCGATTACAACTCCGGCGACTGGGAAGTCAGGTGCTGGTAATTTTGTTAATCCCCATTCCCATAGAGTCCCATAGGACTCAATGGGAGTGGGTACACGTACACAGCGGCACCGTTGATAACGGTGCCGGTGCTTCTGTGCCGGCTTTGCTTATCGTGACCGCTGCACCCGGCTGGGTCAGACCTGTCGGGCCCAGTGGCTCCAGTAGTCAAACCAGTAGTTTGCCTGTCCTGAAATAAGGGTGCCGGTGAGCTTACCAGCACCCTTGTTTCCGGACTGGCAAGGTCATAATGAAGCCCACGGGCCTCATTACAAGTGTGCCGGTCCGGAAACAACAGTGCCGGTAAGCCTACCGGCACTGTTGTTACCAGACCGGCACACTACGAGTCTGCCTGCCGGAGTTGCTGTGCCCAGCAGATCTGACCCTGCATGGCACAGCAGCCACAGTAGGCCGACTTTCACGTAAGCACCGGCACTGTTATTAATGGTGCCGGTGCTTCCGTGTTCCCCATTCCCATAGAGTCCTATGGGGCTTTATGGGAATGGGGAATTACTATTTACCGGCGCCTGACTTTCCGGACCGCCGGGGTTGTAATGTCTCGTGTGTTTCCGTTAAGCCAGGCGCCGGTAAAATGTACAAGTCTGGCAGCAACCTGCCGGTTTTACTGGACCGGTTACCGCCAGACTTGTAATGAGGCCCAGAGTCTCCTCATGTCTTGTAAGAGATATGGACAGAGCCCAGTTGCATCACAAACAGCCTTTGCTGTTTTAACTTTTTCCCATTACAGGGGAGGCATCGCCACACTCGAGCATGTCGTTTCCTCATTTGTTTGTGGCGACACAGGCCCCACTGCAGCCTTGGTGCTCTATCTGTACAAGCATAGAAATCCCACCACCACTGCCATCACATTAGTTTTAACACCTACTTTTCATTGCCGTTTTACATTTGCTCCCAGAATCGTTACTTCATACTCGTCCCTGTAAGAGGTCAAATAACCAGAGGAAGACTGAGAATTTGAACAATAAGAAGATTGGTCCTAATTTTCAGAAGGTACGTTTGATATTAGAGAAAGAGAGACTTACAAAGATATTGGAGAAACGGAAAGTGAAGGAACCTCAAAGGCAAGGAATGCTGAAAAGTGGATTTTGGAAAACTAGGAGAAGGGGAAGCCAGGGAGTTGGAAAAGTCACCTGAATGAACTAAATGAATTAATACAATGGATAGACCAGAACTATCTAAAGATTCTATATTAAGGCTAAGGAAGTCACTCCAGGAGATGGGAGCCATTCTCCTGGGCTTTAGTTAATTTGTCTTAGTGGTAAAGTTAGCGTAGCTTAGTTTTGGACCAAGGACAGACTTTCTTTTTGGACTTCACAAACAGACGACGAGCACCCTAGTTAGTTTTGTTAGGCAGGGAAATCCAAAGACCAGGAATAGTGGTATTTTTCTTAGTATTTAAATAAAGATATTGCTGAGAATGAGAAGTCCTGGTCTGTCTCCTCCTTGTGACCTGCCACAAAAGTCAACATGAAGTAATAATTCATTTGAGATAACTAGGTGTCAATTTAGCCAAGAAAGAAAATCCATTCTGAATAATGTGAATGTAAGCTGAATGAGAACAATTAGATTTGCATTCACATCTCTCACATTTGAAACTGCTGTAATAGCACACTTATTTACAGGAACACTGTCCATGACAAAATTATATTAAAGCAAATGGATAAAGTTGCGTCCAGACTAACACAGTTCAATCTAAATGCTCAATTGTATTAATTGTATGCAGCTGCAAAGGCTATCTCATGAAGGCTTGGCTTTGACCTTGGATTCTGAAATGGACAACATCAGAGAGCCAGCTATTGTGCTAATTGGAAAAGACCGAAACCCTCCTTGATGAGGTCACAGTAATATTCTGCTTACTGCATTGCAACTAATGGCATGCAAAAGGCATACAGATATGTTGATTTAGGGGATGGGTGAACATAGTCTAGGACTGCCAGAGATCTGTATGTTCTTCTTGTCTGTGTTCAACAGAAGCGTTGCTATTAAAGAGTTAACAAATTAACCTCACCTGAGATCAAGTCCCATGTTTGTTTTCTGCAACAAGAGATTACGTCTCACATCTTCCGTTTGCTTTTCTTACAGAGGTTTAACCGCACATGCTCCAGTTGGGAAATAGGATTTCGGGAGGCCATGTCCACCTCTTCAATGCCACTTTTGGGTGCATGGTGCTGAGGTGAGACATCCTTGTCCCTCCTGTCCAGTACTTGTATAATTTTTCCTGATTTGAGCCTTAATTTGCTTTTTGTAAGCGCTGTGTGTGCTGTGTGTGTGCCCGGGTCCGCTTCCTTGTTGTCCTTCCCGCCTCTCGTCCTGCTCCCTCCCTTTATTGGGCCTTTCAGCTTACTTAGGACATTCCCTCAGGGCAGCCTTTCTGCCCCGGCAGCCCCTCTGGCTAAGGGCCCCAAGGCCAAGCACATCTCCCGAAGAAGCAGCTCCAGTCATGTTTGCCCGTGTTAGCCTGTGAAGCTTGCAGCCTTCAACTAGTAGTGACTGACAAGGTAAGTGTGGTTTGGGCAGGGGGCACAGCCATTACTGCACCCCATTAAACAGACACACCAATCATATTACCTATCAGCTTGTAGTCTGAGGCATATAGCACACAGCTGTATGTTAACCATATCTTGCATTTGTCAGATTGTGTTAGTCAGCCATATCTTGGATGTAGGCAAACTGTGCTAGTCAGCCATATCTCGCATTTAGGCAGATTGTGCTAGTCAGCCATAACTCACATTTAGGCATATTGTGTTGGTCAGCCATATCTCACATTTAGGCATATTGTGCTAGTCGGCCATATCTCGCATTTAGGCATATTGTGCTAGTCAGCCATACCTCGAATTTGGGCAGTTTGTGTTAATCAGCCATATCTCGCATTTGGGCGGATTGTGTCAGGCAGCTTTCTCCCCCTTACCAGGTGTCCCAAAGCTAGGTGTTACTGCACTTACTGTTGTGCCCCCATTTTATGTGCCTTCTCCCTCCACCCAGATGAGGCAAATCCAGGTGTTACTGCATTTACTGTGGTGGCCCCATTTTAGGTGCTTTCTTCCTCTATCCAGGTGTCCCAAATCTAGGAGTTACTGCATTTACTGGTGTGCCCCCATTTTAGGTACTTTCTCCCTCTATCCAGGTATTCCAAATACAGATGTTACTGCATTTGCTGTCATGCACCCACTTTAGGCCCGTTTCTCCCTCTATCCAGGTGTCTCACATCTAGGTGTTACTGCACTTACTGTTGTGCCCCCATTTTATGCGCCTTCTCCCTCCACCCAGATGAGGCAAATCCAGGTGTTACTGCATTTACTGTGGTGGCCCCATTTTAGGTGCTTTCTTCCTCTCTCCAGGTGTCCCAAATCTAGGAGTTACTACATTTACTGGTGTGCCCCCATTTTAGGTTCTTTCTCCCTCTATCCAGGTATTCCAAATACAGATGTTACTGCATTTGCTGTCATGCACCCACTTTAGGCTTGTTCTCCTTCTATCCAGGTGCCCCACATCTAGGTGTTACTGCACTTACTGTTGTGCCCCCAATTTAAGCACCTTCTCCCTCCACCCAGATGAGCCAAATCCAGGTGTTACTGCACTTATTGTTGTGCCCCCATTTTAGGCGCTTTCTCCCTCTATCCAGGTGTCCCAAACCTAGGAGTTACTGCATTTACTGTTGTGTCCCCATTTTAGGCACTTTCTCCCTCTATCCAGGTTTCCCAGATCTGGGTGTTACTAGATGTGTTGTTGTGCCCCCACTTTAGGAGTTTTCCACCTCTATCCAGGTAGCCAGGTACCTCTACTCAAAACAGTTTTACTTATTGATGATGCATCTAATTTAGCTGTTTATACTAGCTTTTGTTGGCTCGAATTCAGGTGTCTTTGTGCACTGACAGACTCTCTAAAATCTAGCCTTCCCATCTATGGTAGTATCTCAACCACATCCACTCCCAGTGCCCCCAAGACCACTCATCTCCAGCCACACCCTTACACGAACTTGGCGATCAGCACACACTAAAGCCAGACTCACGCACAACCTAGATCTCTACCCCCATACCCTCTTGCCGAACATCACTACCGCACTCACCCAGACTCAATCACGCACACACTGCCACTCACCACACGCCTCCCCTCACACATGAAAGAGCAGCTCTCAAGCACTCCAGAACACACCACACCTGCCCTACACCACTCATACTCACTCTCGAACCCAGTGTCACACTCACCCAGAATCATGCACACACCCACCGCCTCTGACCCCACACCTCCTTACTCACATACACTAGGAACTCTCAGACCCTCCAGAATGCACTCCATCTGCCCATCATCCTTCACCCTCGCAACCTCTTTCCCAAACCCAGTACCACACACATCAGGAATTCCTCACATACACACCACCTCTCACCGCACACTACCCTACTCGCACACACACAGAGCTCTCAGACATTCCCAATTACACCCCACCGGACCTACATCCTTCGCCCTTGCACCCTCATTCCTGAACCCACATTACATCCCACAAAACCTTTTCACCTCCGACCCCCCACTCAAACCCTACACCCATATCAACCCATCACCACCACCACTCACCTCACACCCTCCAACTCTCTGGCCAGTGGAGCTTTCTGGCCCACAGCCTCCCACATCCTCTCAGTGCCAACCCTCCAACTGTCAGATTAGAGGGGATCTCTGGCGTGTCCAGGAACAACTGAGCCCTGCGCTGTTCTCATCAACCCTGCTGAACCGTTCCATTCCCCCACCGCCCCTCTTTGCTTCCCCAGGCGCAAGGCCTTCCCCCTCCCAAAGCGTCCCACTGCCCAGCGTCCAACTCTCAGACCAGAGGAGCCCTCTGTGCTCTAGAAAACACTGCTCCACCGCCAGCTCAACCCTTGTGCGTACCTTTGGGAACACACCCTGCACTGCTCTCGCCATGCCCCTGTCCTTTGCCCCCACAGCTACAACCCCAGGTACCATCACACATCAGTCTCAGTCTATCGCTCGCATGTGGGGAGGCTCCCTTCAGCCTAATTGCCCCCCTATCCTCCTGCACCCTCCAACCAGAAACCCTCCCCCTTATACACACTTTTGACCTGTCCCACACTCTCTCTAAAACCACCCCAGAGGAATCCCAGCAATGCTGCGGCAGCTGATGCCCAACCCCTCTCCTGTCCAGGCCTACCCCGTCCGTCAACTCTGGCACTACCTCCACTGCCCTCTCCCCAACCACACCTCCCTCGACAAGCACTGCCCACCTACCTACCACCCTCTCATCAGACTGACCGCCCCTTCCTTACTTCCAGCTTGGCATGTATTGCACTTTCCAGAGCCATCTCCTCAACCCCCTTCCCTGCAGACCCCCCACCCTCTTGCACACTCCTTCAGCACCCAAACACACAAAACTCAGAGGTAGTCAGCACCCCTTGCAATCAACTCTGCATACCTCACCTGCCATGCACCTCTCAATCCACCTCACCTCTCCTAGCACCACTATCACATCCCCTCGATCACCCCTGTCACCCACCACCCCCATGAAGACAGCATCACCCTTCCCTCTCCTTCAACCCTCATCCTCTCCCCATTTCCCATCCCCTGTGCACCATTCCGTAACAACACCTAGCCAGACACCTCTGAATGGCCCACCACCTCTCACCACCACGCCACAACCCTCCAAGCTTTTTGCTTCCAACTGAACCGCCCATCCCACGCCACTACTCAGTTGAAGACCTGCAACTGCCCACCCTCTCTTCCCGGTCCATAACCACAGGCGACCCTTAAGCACCCATTTACAGTATCCCACAGACCACCTCTGTCCATCCCATTACTCTGCCCTACCCAATCGATCCACTCCCCACCACCCACACCAACCCACCGGCGACCCTGGCGGTATAGCGTTCTTTCTTCCACAGTTGTAATTTCAATGTTATTTTTTAATGAGTATGTTTTACCCAAAAATCTCATTGAAATATATAGGGGCGGGGGTGTGAGGGAGTTGGGAAAGTGTATATAAATGGTGGGGGGTCAGGAATAGTTAAAAAAAACAATATGGGATCAGGGTTTGAGGGGGGATCCACCCAAAAATAAAAATAAATCGAGTTCAATTTGTTTTTTCAGTAAACAATACTCGTTAAAAAACCCATTGAAATTACAACCATCGATGAAATGACATAGAACCACCCTGGCCATCCCAGACCTGCCAGCCCCGTGCTCACTACCTCTCATAAAGTCACCTGCTTCCTCTTCAATGTCTGCTCCGTAGCCAAGAACAGAAACAGCATCTATGACTTCCTAAACTCTGAGAACCCTGATCTTATCTTCATCACGGAAACCTGGTTCTCAGACGACCTCGAGCCTATCGCTTATGAAGCATTTGCACCGACTACTCACTCATCACCACAACAGACCTTCTAGAGGAGGAGGACTAGCCATACTCCACAAACCTCACATCTCTATTACCTCCACTGAAACACAATCCAGCACAGCTAACTGCAAATTCCTACTAGTTAAACTCTCTCTCTTGCCTACTTTCTCACACAGCTTCCTACTCCTCTACAGGCCCCCCGGCTATGACAACAGCCTTTGTGACTCACTAGCAACCATTCTAGTTAACCACCCTGCACTCACCCAACTGGGTGATTTTAACATCTGGTTTGACCTCCCAAACAACTCCATCGCTCTTCCCCCGGTCGACAGCCTAGAGGCACTCAACCTCACACAGCATATCAGAGGACTGGCAAATACTGCTGCCCACAACCTCAATGCCATTTTCAGCTCTACCAACCTCACCTACACATCCACCGCCCAACCCCTCATCTGGAAAGACCACTCTGCCATACCGTTACCGCACTCCTCACACCGCTGCCACCCCCCAGGCAATCCTCTACCCCTACATCTCAGTTCAAGTGCTAGAACAAGGTCGATGTACTACCAGACCTTGCAGAGGCACTGCTAAGAGTCCCCTCCTCACTCCCGACCACAGCTAGACCCTTACCCATAGAGCTCTTTGACTCTTGGCTAAAAGACTCCCTCATTCCCTTAACCCCTTCCAAGTCTGCCCCCTGCCGCAAATGACCTACTCCTAAATGTATCACCCCCCCTCTTGAAGACTCTAAAAACCCATAACCACTCCCTTGAATGCATATGGCGCACTTCCAGAACCCCGCAAAGCAAATCCGTACTCACCCACCACCACAGAAATTACAAATCAGAGATCCGAACGGCCAAAATATCCTATTATAATAAAAGAATCCTGAACTGCCGTAGCGGCAGCAAAGAGCTCCACAGGATCATCACATAATTCCTGAACCCACCCTGTACTGCAGGCCCGACTGCCTCCTCACAAATGCTCTGCAACTCCCTGTCTGAACACTTACACAAAACAGTCCTAGACAGGACAGCCACCCTCAATACCAAACTCTCCATCCTGTCCACCCGCCCTACACCTGCGCTACTAGATCCAACCGTCCCCCACCCAAGAACCCTTCTTTCTGCTCTTTCAACCCTATCTCAAGCGAGGAGTTTGTGAAACTACTATCTGTCAGCCGACCCTCCTGCTCCCCCTTGGCCCTTGTCCCACCTCTCTCCTCAAAGAAATCTTCACCTCCGCTTCTGCAGGAGAATTCCGCGAGGTCCCTTCTTAACGACTCCCTTACCTCCAGCAACTTCCCTGAATCCTTCAAAACTGCGCGTGTCAACCATCTGCTTAAAAAAGCATCCCTCGACCCTCACCTACCAATCAACTACAGGCCCATCTCCAACACCCAATTCCTGTCAAAACTCATCGACTGCACTGTATACTCACAGTTCAATGGTTTAGTGGAAACTAACAATCTCATAGACCCCACGCAATCAGGTTTCGGTCCGCGCCATGAAACAGAAACCACGCTGATCGCTTTCTGGGATGTCATCAAAGTCACAGCAGACTCAGAAGGATGCACAGCACTTATTCTTCTTGACCTCTCGGCAGCGTTTGACACCATTAACTACAAGATCCTCCTTGACAGACTCCTCTGCTTAGGAATATGAGATTCAGCACTCACCTGGATCGCCTCATTTCTCACTAATAGACTTCAAACCACCCATCTCCCTCCTTTTCTCTCCTCCGCACGCCCAGTAAACACTTGAGTACCCCAAGGTGCCTGCCTCTCTCCCCTTCTCTTCAACCTTTACATGACCCCCTGCCAAGGATCATCCACTCTCACAACCTCACCTGCTATAACTATGCGGATGACACACAAATCATCTTGAGAATTCCTAAATTGACCACATACCCTCACCCTGACCTAGCAGCATGTCTCACAGATATTGGCCGCTGGATGACGACTTACCATCTCCTTCTGAACCCAGGTAAAACAGAGACCATGGTACGAGGCAAAACTGCTCTGTTTTCTCAACCCATTCCCTGGCCACCCTCCAACCACAACCACTGTCAAAAACCTTGGCTGCACAATGGGCCCGAACCTAACTCTTTCTCACCATAGCAACAATGCATCCAAATCCTGTCCTTTCCAGATTAGGCTCCTGAAGTGCATCTTCCCTTACCTCACCTACCCCAACAGACTGGCTGCAAGTATGTCCATTGTCATGTCCAGACGTGATTATGCAAACTCCCTCTACCTGGCTACCAGCTAAACAAACTCCAAAGAGTACAAAACTCGGCTGCCAGACTGCTTCCCACATTGGGACGAAGGGACCACATCTCACCTGCTCTCTGCACCTTACACTGGCTCCCAATTGGACGCAGGGCCACCTTCAAATTTCTATGAATTACCCAGCGAGCGGTACACAAAGCAGGCCCCAAATTCCAACAAGAAAAGATTACGCCTTACCACCCAACTCGGACCCTGGAACTCGCTGCCTCCCGCATTAGACACAGCGAAGATTACATGGCTTTCCAGAAGGCACTCAAAACCTGGCACTTCTCCAACAAATCACAAAGGGGAATGCAAGGAACACCCGATTTACCACCACGACCAACAAAATGCCTGGTTTCTCCCTCAATACGGATTCTTTCATAGACTCTCAGGCCAGAGGATATCTACCCCCATTACCTGGAGCCTTTGCCCCAGACTTGAAACCTGAATCATAGTAGCATCCATGTACATGACGGAATTGAATCATTGCCTTCTTCCGCCTGTAAGACCATATGCTCTGAGGTCTAGAGATATCTCTCTCCAATAATCTCGTAACCCAAGCACTAATAGCCCTCATGAGCTTGATCTATTGTCAACTTCCTTTTCTTGTTGAGGCTGAGTGTCCCACTTTCCCTCCTCCACCTCCTCACCTGATAAAACCGTGTCCTCTTCCACTGGGCTCAAGGATCGGTGGCATCTGTAGTCCTTCTCATTTTTGTTTTGAAGTTTGAGTCTCGCACGAGAGGAATCCACAGTGAAGGCTACTAGAGAGCACTTCCCTGAGGACCCGCCTCCCGGGAGGGACAAATTAGGGGAAAAAGCCAAACATGGCAAAAAAAACCCTCAGAATTGTGGGAAGTTGGACTTGAAGGTGCAGGATTCGAGTGGAGGGAAGTATTCATCCAAAAGTGGAAACAGGAATCCGGAATCTTGGGAGTAGAATTAGGACAACACTGAGAGCCCTAAGCGTTAGGCAGCAGAACAGGAAGTGAAGGGAGGATGCGGCGAGGCCGCTAGGAAAGTGACCCGTATCGTGGTCCATGCACTGGAAAGTAGCATGAACTGGAAGGAGGAGGGGCAGAGAGGAGGGAAGAAGAGAAAGAAAACAAGAAAGGAAACCGGAAGAGTCCGGGATACCAAAGCGTAGCGCAACAACGGCAGCAAAGGAAAAACACAGCTGACCGAGAGGTTGCAACGCGCAGATGTCAGGAGGAGGAGTTCCTAAATAGGTCTACGTACATGCGACGTAAAAGAACTAGACCGCTCCATGTACGTAGTTGAAGGCGTGCTGGAAATCAGGAAGTGCGGTAGTGAATCCAACGGGGCCATAGACGCCAATATCCGAGGCGTCGCATGACAGTATGCCCCCTCGAACTCCCAGACTTGCCCGGGTGAGCCCTGTGAAACTTCCTGAGTAGAAAGGGGGCGTGAATATGCAAAAAGGGTTCCCAGGAGTCTTCAGCAGAAGAGTACCCTTTCCAATGTACCAGGTATTCTAGGCGACCCCTATGATATCTGGAATCTCTCAAGTGTGATACTTCATATTCCGGTGCTTCAGGAGAGGATGGGACAAAGAGAGGTCGAGAAATGTGAGTCTGGTCTGCACTCCTGAGTAGTGAAGCATGAAAAACCGGGTGAATGCGTTTTAGAGCGTGAGGCAATTTAAGGCGGAATGCCACAGGATTGATTTTGGCAATGATGGGATAGGGTCCAATGAAGCGTGGCGAAAGCTTGGATGGGTGAGACCATTGTGGTAAATATTTAGTAGAAAGCCATACTTTAGAACCCACTTCCCATTCGGGAACCTCTTGTCGATGTTTATCGGCTTGCCTCTTATAGGTCTTGAGACGCTCTGTCAAATTCAGCTTGGCCTTCTCATGGGTGTCTTTAAGACGAGCCAACACTGCATCCACTGCCGGAAGAGAAGTTGGAAAGGTAAAGTGAGGGATGATAGATCGGGGGTGAAACCCATACGTACAGTAGAACGGGGACATACCACTTACGTAGTGACTGGCATTATTATACGCAAATTCTGCTGTAGGTAGTAGGTCCACCCAATTGTCCCGTTCCTTGTTGGTGTAGTTTCGTAAGTACTGCTCCAAGGTTGCATTCAAGCGTTCAGTCTGCCCATTGGTCTGGGGGTGGTACCCAGATGATAATGCACGTTCAATACCCAGAGCTTTGCATAGGGATTTCCAGAATTTGGAAACATATTGGCTTCCGCGGTCTGAGACGATCTTATCAGGAAGACCATGAAGTTTAAATATGTCTCTGATGAAAATCGTGGCCATCGCATCTGCCGTGGGCAGACCTGAAAGGGGAGAAAAATGAGCCATCTTGGTGAGAGAATCCATGGTTACCATAATGCAGGAACATCCTTTAGAACGCGGTAGCTCCACGATGAAGTCGGTAGTAATATGGCTCCACGGACGATCAGGAACAGTATCCTGTTTCAACAACCCTATGGGTCGTTTAGTGCTATATTTGCTCTGGCTGCACACGCTACAGGTCTCCACATACCATTTAACATCTCTGGAATAGCCTGGCCAATAAAAGGCCCTGCTGACCAGATCTAAGGTGCTGGCTTGTCCCCTGTGGGCGGCTGTTTTATGGTCGTGGCACCAGGCTAGCACCTTCCTTTGCAAGTCTTTGGATGGTACCCACAATCTTCCCTTCCTGAATAAGAGGCCCTCAGCCTTCGCTAAACCTCTTGGTTCGGTTTGCGTAGCTGTGGCCTCTCTGACTTGTTGGAGAAACATAGAGGTGGTTGCTATGATTCGATTCCTGGGGAACAGTCTTTCTGGAGTAGTAGAGGATGCACTGGAGTGATGAGTCTTCCTTGAAAGAGCGTCGGCCAATGTATTCTGACTCCCTGGGATATATGTAATGCTGAAATCATACTGAGAAAAGAAATGAGCCCATCGGCCTGTCTAGAGTTTACGAATTCCATAGACTGTAAGACCTGCAGGTTTTTATGATCCGTTCTGATTATAAAGGGATGTCTTCCCCCTTGTAATAAATGTCTCCAAACCTTGCATGCCTTCTTCATAGCCAAGAGTTCTCTTTCGATAACTGAGTAGTTTTGTTGGCTCGAGGTAAGGGTCTTAGACAAATAGGCCATTGGATGTTCTTCGTTGTCGTTTTCTTGAAGCAAAACCGCTCCAATGGCGGCTGCGGAAGCATGTGTTTCAAGTATGAACTGGTTCTCTTGATCTGGTTGTCGTAGAATGAGAGCACTGCAAAAACTTTTTTTTAATTGTTGAAAACTCTCTTCTGCTTGGGTGTTCCAGACAAATGGTATGGAATTCTTTTTTAGAAGGTTTGTTATGGGTAGAGTAACCTCGGAGAACCCTGGAATGAAACGTCTGTAGAAATTTGCCATGTCCAAAAATCTTTGTACCTCTTTAACGGACGACGGAGCAGGCCATTTAAGAATGGCCTCTACCTTCTGTTCGTCCATCTGTACTCCGTGTGGTGAGAGAACAAAGCCCAGATAGGTTACTGTTGTGACTCCAAAAACACACTTTTCTTTCTTGACCAATAGTTGATGTTGTTTGAGCTGCTTTAATACTTCTTTCAAATGATTCAGGTGTTCTGGCATGTCTTTGGAAAAAATCAAAATGTCGTCCCGGTATACGACAACTGACACAAATAGAAGATCTGAAAAGATTCTGTCTATAAACCTTTGGAACACTGCCGGTGCATTTACTAACCCAAAGGGCATTACATGATACTCGTATAACCCAAAGGGTGTCTGGAAAGCCGTTTTCCACTCATCCCCGGCACGTATTCTGAGCAGATGGTAGGCGTTGTGCAGATCCAATTTGGTGAATACCGAGGCACCCTGGACAGCCTCTAAGATGTCAGAGATGAGTGGCATGGGATATCTATCCTTCTCTGTTACTTTGTTCAGTCCTCGGTAGTCAATACAAGGCCGAAGGTCTCTGGAGTCTTGTTTCGGTATGAAAAACAATGGTGCACCGGCAGGGGATTTAGAGGGTCTAATGAGACCGTTGCAAAGGTTATCATCAAGATATCTCCGGAGTACTTCCTTCTCTGTCTTAGAGAGAGCAAACATCCTTCCAAAAGGCACCAGAGCTTGGGGCACCAGGTCTATGGCACAGTCCTCCGGTCTGTGGGGAGGTAATACTGCTGGAGTGCTTTTGGCAAATACTTGATTGTACTCTTCTAACACCTGGGCGAGAGTATGGATGCTGACAGTAGTGAGGAGCGGGCTGGGAAAGGTCTTCACTGGCTTATACTGCGTCTTGTGAAAGCATTCGGTGTGACAATGGTTTGAATCAAATCTCAAACAGTTAGTCTTCCAATTGATGCTCGGATTCTGTTGACGTAGCCATGTAATTCCTAATACTAGAGGGAAGTGTGCAGCTCTGATTATGTCAAAGATAATGATTTCTGAATGCTCGTGAATGCTGAGAAGTAAAGGTTCTGTGGTCTGGAGAATGGGTCCCGAGCTCAAAGGTCGGCCATCCACATCTTCGACGTCTTGACCGTGACTTCTATCGATGCGTTTAGCTCCGACCTTGTCCACCCATAAGGTGTCAGCAAAATTCCCTCCGGACCCACAATCCAATAATGCTAATGTCTCCACTTGAGAGCCATTGATCGTAACCTTCACGGTTAGCACCATTAATCGTGAGTCTTCGGGTACGTTGGATGCGTCAATTGCCATGGTCACATAGGGACTACAAAAGGGCCCTCGATTTCCCGTCCCTTCTAGGATCGAGGGTTTTCGTTTCCCGCCGGCTTGGTGGGTAATTCGGTGGAATTCCGTACTGCGTGTTTGTCTGAAGCACAATAGGCGAATAAACCTTGTTCCCTCCTTCTCTTTCTTTCTTCAGGAGTTAATGATCTCTGGGTGAAACCTATCTGCATGGGTTCATCTGTGCGTTTGGTAGCAGGTAGGAGAGGAGAGGGAGGTCCGGTGAATAAAGACCTTAGCTTCCGTCTTTCATTACGCCTTTCTTGCATTCTGGTTTCCATCTGTAGAGCAGCAGTCATTAGCTCAGGTAACGTAGCAGGTCATGGAAAGTGAGCGAGTTCATCTTTCAATTCCTCCTTAAGACCACGGCGGAAGATGATATACTGAGATTGATCAGACCAACCGTCATATTTGCCCGAGGATAGGGCCATCGGTGGTAAATCAGTGGACTGAGGTTCTCGTGCCGCTACCATTTGCTTTAGTAGATTGTTCTCCGCCTTCATGTTTTGCATCTCTAATGAGAGGCTTTGTACTGCGGCTACTAATTCTTGTACTTGCTCTGAAGTAGCCATAGTGGGTACTTGGCGTTGCAAACTGTCAACTTCCTTTTCTTGTTGGGGCTGAGTGTCCCACTTTCCCTCCTCCACCTCCTCACCTGAGAAAACTGTGTCCTCTTCCACTGGGCTGAAGGATTGGTGGGATCTGTAGTCCTTCTCCTTTTTGTTTTGAAGTTTGAGTCTCGCATGAGAGGAAGCCACAGTGAAGGCTACTAGAGAGCACTTCCCTGAGGACCACCCTCCCGGGAGGGACAAATTAGAGGAAAAAGCCAAACGTGGCAAAAAAACCCTCGGAATTGTGGGAAGCTGGACTTGAAGGTGCAGGATTCGAGTGGAAGGAAGTATTCGTCCAAAAGTGGAAACAGGAATCCGGAATCTTGGGAGTAGAGTTAGGACAACACTGAGAGCCCAAAGCGTTAGGCAGCAGAACAGAAAGTGAAGGGAGGATGCGGCGAGACCGCTAGGAAAGTAACCCGTATCGTGGTCCACGCACTGGAAAGTAGCATGAACTGGAAGGAGGACGGGCAGAGAGGAGGGAAGAAGAGAAAGAAAACAAGAAAGGAAACCGGAAGAGTCTGGGACACCAAAGCGTAGCGCAACAACGGCAGCGAAGGAAAAACACATCTGACCGAGAGGTTGCAACGGGCAGATGTCAGGAGGAGGAGTTCCTAAATAGGTCTACGTACATGCGACGTAAAAGAAATAGACCGCTGCATGTACGTAGTTGAAGGCGTGCTGGAAATCAGGAAGTGCGGTAGTGAATCCAACGGGGCCATAGACGCAAATATCCGAGGCGTCGCATGACATCTATGCCATTCCTTCTCATTTGGAAATCCATGAGCAGAAATAGATACTGGGGTCTTCGGCCACTTATTTTACTAATCACATCTATCTGGGAATGTATTTAGCAAAACTACCTACCAGGAATCTATCTAGCAGAACTACAAACCCAAGCACTAAAGCACTTATGAATTTGATCATTACCCTGCAAATATGCATTACGTTATCATCAAGGAAATGCCCCTGCTTGCTAATACTACACATCTGGTAATCCCTGAGCAGAACTTTATACCAAGGACCATTCTAGCACGTATTCTTTGCTAATTCCAACTAGCAGGGAATGTTTTTAGTAGAACTACCTATTGGGCAATCCATTTAGCACAACTACCGACCGAGGACGTCTCCAGCGCCTATACATAACAACAGGAGTTGGGACACATCTGCCTGTCACCACCTGTCAGTCTTCACCAAAGCAATTTAACCCAACAAAACAGAGGGAGGACCTTAGCCTAACAGCCTGAACCCAAAGGAAGATGCCAGCCCCTCGACAGGCACTGGAAGCTCAACAGGAACAGGGTCCCCCTGGAAAGTACACGGACACTCAAACACACCATTATGCTAACTCTTTCCTCTGCACCAACAAACAGTAGAATGCAGCTACGCCTCTCGATTAATTCGGCCTAGCTGCACACATACTCGTACACCTCCACAGTCTTTAGAACGCAACTATACCCCTCTAAAATCGGCCTGGCTGCACACATAGTCTCATTCACAAACTCCAACTCCGCTAGAATGCAGATACCCAAGTCCATTGGTCTTGCTGCACACATTGTACTGATCTCACACAATCATTGCACCACACCTAGCACTAGTATGCAACTACACACCACTCATCCCACACTAGCTGCACACATACCCACTCATTCAATATTGATGGGAATAATATCAAAGTGTCAAATGATGCTAAAACACTGGGAGTTTACCTGTGCTCCACCCTGTCCCTCTCCAGAAAAATCAACGCAACAGCATCAGCAACTGCTTACACCTCCAAATTAAAAAATGCTTGTAGACCCTTCCTGTCCACTACAAGCTGTATGACTCTAGCTAGAGCACATATACTCTCTAAATTGGACTACTGTAACACCCTCTATCTAGGTACCAACAAACAAAATCTAAATAAGTTACAAGTGATGCAAAATAATGCCCTCAGATCTGCCCTAAACATTCCCCGCTCCAACAACATCTCACAAGCGAGACACAACACCAACTGGCTTCCAATACAAGACAGGATCACTTTTAGAACCCTAATGATTACCCACAAATGTCTATCAAATTCGGCCCCCAAATACTTGATTGATAAATTCTCCAGAAAGGAATTCTCAAGACCTATCAGAGCCAACTACCTTCAAAACTCAAACTGCTCAAAGGAGTCGGGTTCAGTTTCCCAGTGCTAGCTGCTAAGATTTGGAACTTCCTGCCTCCCGCTTTAAGAGTCGAACCATCCTTCCTTGCCTTTAGAAACAAGGTAAAATTGTGGCTCGTCTCCCAGCAGAATTAAGGACTTCTCGCCACTACCTATGACTTCAAACACAGATTCACACTATGGACCTCATTACACGGTAGGCGGTAAGGGTTTACCGGTACCAGTATTTTACTGGTACCGGTAAACCCTTACCGCCTTACTACGAGGTCTCTTTGCGGGTTGGAGAATTTAACGCCTGCTTTTTGCAGGCGTTAAAAACCAACCCGCAAAGGGACCAGGGAGCTAATTACGATACCGCAATTTGCGGTGCCGTAATTAGCACCTTCCCCATTACCATTATGCCCTATGGGGCAAAAATGGAAATGGGCAATGGGGGAAGGGTGAATTACCGCCCCACCAACCTTGGAATAGGGCGGTAATTCCCCTTTCCACCAAGGCGGTGCCTGTATTTTACCGGCATGGACCAAGGTGCTCAGAGCACCTTGGTCCACCGCCGTCCGTGTAATGAGGCCCTATATATCTATGTTTAATTCATGTACTTGAAAAGGACGCACACCTAGGTATGTAACACTAGGAGTTCTCCTTTTCTTAGCCCCATTTACACATTTGTGTAGAAATCTGTATATAACTTACTGTATTTTGTAAATTCCTATTGATTTATTTTCATTGTATGTTGTAACAAACTATGTATATATAAGTAAAAGCGCCCGGATACCGACGGGTTCGATGCGCTATATAAGCAAATAAACTAAACTAAACTATACTGAGTGCACCCAAGCGCATTTTACTACATTACTCTCTCCACTGACATGGACTTTGGTCCCCGAGGGCGTTCAACCTGCAGAGCTTTGGAATCATACCAGTGGTAAAAGGCGCTATACAAATGCCCAATTACATTACACAAATGTATGTGATGCATTCAACCCAAAAAGCTTTTATGATTTTCATATTCTCATTAAATTTGCTGATTTGGAGCATGATGTCCATGACTAAATTCTTTGGGCGTTTGTGGATAAGTCAACATCTTCCAGATACACCTGTCAATGAGACAAGTGTGCAAAGTGTTGCAGTCGGCAGTTGGAGGTGGCGCTTCTCAGACTGCTGGTTGTACCTCTCAACCACGAGGCTCACAGTATGCTCTGCTCCTCCCCCCTTGGCCGGGCTAAAATCCCTACGAACGCCCAAAGTGCACAAAATGTTGCAGTCGGCATTTGAAGGTGAACGTGCTCAGACTGCTGGTTGTGGTTCTCGACCACGAGGCCTATGGGGTGCTCTGCTCCTCCCTCTCTGGGATGGGACAAAAACCCTACGATCGCGCGAAGCACATACTAGTCTGAGCAATACAGCAGCGGTAAGCAGTGATTCCATTCTGAACTCTTCTCTACTGCCGCTAATCGATATCAACTCTTTGCTCAACTTATGTTATAGCCTGCACAATTATGCAAACTTAGGTGTCAACAGTCTTGTGGCGAGGCAACTGAATAAAGATACGGATTAAGGTTTTCCGGAAGACTTGAACAGCAGTGGATCTCCTAATTTGTTTTAACTGACCGTGAGGATAGCAGTCCCACTCAGTCTCCCTTGGAAAGGCATAACGATTACTAATGAAAAGAACGCTTCTCAGCAGCTTTTAACTGCACATTACAGCCTGATCAGTGTTTGTAAAAGCATTAACAAAGAACAAACCAATCAATATACTACCTTGCGTAACGTTGAAGGGTTATTGACTGACACAACGCTCAGGGAGAACTTTTGGCAACTTGACTTTGCCTGTACCAACTGGTGTTTGCCATATAGAAGGAAGCTTAATAGCAGTACACCCAACGATGCTGGCATCCTGAGATCCATGGTTGCATGATCTCCTATAAGCAATGCAGTTATTATAATGCACAAAGACTCAGGATCACATGGCAGCAGCACTCCCCCCCCAACCCCCCTGATGGCTATTCAGCCTATTGAGGCAATTACCACCGTAGTGGAAATCATCCACCTTACTACTTCTAATCCATCCAAGAAGTCTGTAAAGAAAAGTAAGCATTGTAAGAAGAAAGAAAAGTAGGCTTGAGTTACGTGCTAGCGCTGCTGCTCAGCAGTTCAAATTAAGAGAATCAAACACTTATTTTGAGCTGGCACCAGTAGCCGTCTTGGGTCATAAGAATGCATGGAAATTAAGTAAAAATGTCTAATGGTAACTTGGTTGAATGGCTAAAGAGAGTCCCCACTCTGTGGCCTCCATCTTGGAAGAAAAAATTGAATTGCTTGAGTGTGTGGACATTGAAGAACATATTGATAATGTTTCCATATAAACTGATGACGATGAAACCTCCCAAAATCATGATAAAACAGCCACTAGTGATTTTTGGGAGGTCAAGCTCTTCACAGGGTTGTGACACTAATCTTAAAATAGATATTGATGAGGCCTCTGGGTCTAGGTCTTTTTTGCATAGTATTGCAATACAAGACCTGTTTGATCCCAATGATGGCTGTACGCTGAATAGAGCATATGCTCTCTCTTTATTATACTCAATTCCTTCATTGAGAGTGATGACATCGGCGGACATTGGGTTGAACAATTAGACAACTGCCTATTAAAAAGCTTGGTTTTGCATTTCCCTTCTGTTCATATTGCGACTTTTATAATGGATTATGCCCAGGGTTTTCTTAAAATGGACTATGATTACCATGGTTTGAGGCTAGGTTATGTGGGGTACCAGAAGTAAGACTCTGACTCAAAGGTGGCATGTTTTGGAGTATAGACTTTTATTGATCAAGAAAGGTAGGGAAAAAGCCCTCTCTATCCCTAAAACTAAGAGGGGTTTCCCTGCCTCAAAAGAACTAGTGAAATCAGTCAGGATGTCCAAAAGTATAAAGTCTGTCCCAATCACGTCCCCAGATCCTATCTCTGTCCCTCACACTAAAAACAAAATAATGATGCAAGTGTGATCTCACTCTAAAGCAATATGGCGGTCATCAAGACAACATAAATGTTCTCAGCCAGTCAGGCTTCCAAAAGACGAAAATAATGTTCCAATTTTAGGGTAGTTGCTCCTTAAGCTTAAAAAGGTCAAATGTCTTTGCAATCTATTCTTAAACAAAACACAAAGGATTCTCCAGAGGTAAAACACGTTCCTTAGTCCCAAGGTTCTAAACCCCTTTGGTTCCAAGTTTTTATTTGGGTGCGAATCCCAGACTCGTAATACTTGAGGGGTCTTGGTATACTCTCCTGCCAAGACCCAGTTATCTCACATATTGTCGTTGTTTCCTGTATAGAGCTCCACTCCATGTTATTTCTGATTAGGGACCCAGGCCTTTTTATCCTTGCTTTCTCCTTTGAGTGGGGTCCCAGACTTGCAATGGAACCTTTGGTACGTTTGGCTTACTCTCCTGTCAAAACGTAGTGTTCCTGGTTTCCAATATTGTTTTCACACAGAGTCTCCAACTCCCTTATACTTGCTGCTCCCAGGCTCGCAATCGTTGTCTGTAATAGCATGGTTCACTCTTCTGCCAAGCTATGTTTTTGCTGGTTTTTGCTGGTCATGTATTCACTTGTCATGCATTTATTAATGACTATTAATAATTATCTACCCCATTACTTCTTCATATTTCTTTTAATGTATTAGTCCAAAATACTTTCTGGCCCTCATTCAGTCCTTTCTGTGCTTCACCTGGCTTCCCTGGACCTCCTGTCAATCCCCACCAGCGTGTATACATTTTGTTTTCGGTTTGCATCTTCTGGGTGGCAGGATATTCCTTCTCGAAGCTCTGGTAGCCCTTGGACTTGCTCTTGGTTTGGTTGTTCGTCTGAGGCATCCCGCATCCTTCTCATGGCCACTCTCACCTCAGCATTGCTCTGAACACGGTAAAGGCGCTCCGTGTCTATTCATTAAGTGAGATTCAGAGTAACCGTCTCTCAGGCGATGTTTGTCCTCTCTCATTCCCCAGACAACAGCGTCTCGTCTCTGTGTCGGTCTTGTGCCTCTCTGAACTGCTTTCCAGCTGACAGCGCTGCTTGCCCATTCACCGCTAGCCAGCGGGATTCTTCTCTGCTATCAGCTGTACTACATTTAAATTACCACGCTGGGAAAGGGAGTTGTTCTGAACCAATCCGATTTGTTGAAGAACTAGACTGCTCACTTCGGTTTACCATAGTGATCTTCATCTTCACAGTCCTCTTCCACGTTACAGTACATGGCTTCAGATGCAAAAAGTCAATGTTAATATTGGTTAACTGTTTACTCTGCATGAATGAACTAGTTGGATTGGTTTCGCAATAAAACATATCAGTTCTATCAGAGTAGATGGGAGGGGGATTTAACTCCTGAAAAGGGGTTGAAGGACATTCAGCTAGGTTATATTATGTCTCCTGAAGATAATCAGCTCTAGTTCCATAAGGGGCTTCCTTTCCCAGGTGTTCCTCCTGCTGTGCACAGCCCTGTGGGGATTATTTTACTGTGGACGCAGAGCCCTGACCCCCTGGGAAAGACCTCCCCCTAGAGGAGAAGGGACGACATCCTCTGATTCGTCGCAGTGACTATTAACCAATCAGGTCGCAGGTTTCAATATAAATCTGGTAAAGCAACGGCTGTCCACCCCAAAGGATGGATAAAGACTGGGCTTGGCTACCTGGGCTCATACAACCAGATATAGTGCAAAGACTCAAATAAAACCTCAGTTAAACTGGCTATCTGCTCCTGGAAAATGCGCAGATTTAAGAAGCTGATTAATAATGGTGAAGGAGGGCGTTGTCTTTTAGAAAATGACGTGTTTCTGATGCAAGAGAGTTGGCTTCCTTCTGAGGTATTGGTGGCTGGTTACAAAATCTTTGACTGGAAAGCCAGGGACGGCCTCAAAAGGAGATCTGTGGGGGGCTTATTCACGGGCATCCCGATTTATTATGATTCTAGAGAGAGGACCTCGGTCAAGCCATCTCCTATATTACTGGTAGAAGTAATACTCAATAAAGATCTCATTATGGTGATTATCATTATTTATGATCCGTTCGGAGGGGCGGGGGGTACAGACAAAAGGTTTCCAGGAAGTTTTAGAGGATGTTTTAGAAATAGATACATGTAACCAAAAGAAAGCATTTATGTTGGTAGCTGGGAATATTGATGCACGCTTCTGCGAATCCATTGATGATTTGTTTGGACTTGGTCCCCCTGAAGCTTTTATCCCAGCTGCCTATCCTTACAATGTTAAACCTAACAAATGCCATGTCAAAGCCATGTCTTTATAAACTAATACATAACATGCACGAGAGGCATCAGCGATAATGCTTCTTATGGAACAAGCAGAGATGGAACATGCAGAAGTGGTTGAAATCCCATTAGAGAATGCAACAAAAAGCGTTACCAAGTTAATAATATTACGTGTAAAATATGAAACTAATGCAGGGAATAACAAATGCGCATAATCTCAAAATAAAGGAAACGTCTTAAAGTATTAAGCAGAGGATGAAATTGGGAAGCTTCAACATAAACACAGTAAAAAATGAAAACAAAATACAATCAAGTAAAAGGTCACTGAAGGGCAACCAAAACTAAATCAATTTCAGGCATTTCTCAAAGCTATTTCAATCGGTCATACAGGAGGAAACACTAGCGGGGAAAAAACGAAACTGACTGATTTATCAAGGATCCCAATGAGATAACTCCCCTGTGGCAAAGCATTAGGTCCAGAAGATAAACCCAGGAATTCTATTTTTGCATTGGAACTTGCCCCCAAATGATTGCCACTATCCAAAGAGAGTACAGGATTGCCACTATCCAAAGAAAGTACACGATTGCCTCTATCCAAAGGCAGTACGCAATTGCTGCTATCCAAAGAGAGGACGCTAACCAGGAGGAACCTCAACACTTGTAAAGAAGCAAATATCAATGCGTTTGACATAATCCTCTTCATGTAGTACTAATATCCTTACTGAAACCGACATAAGATCACTTGCCAAAATATTAGACATATGTCTGCAGTTCATCTTACCCAGGTTAGTTACCAAATAACAACACAGCTTGTTTCTAACACAACATCATAATAAAGTTGAGGGGTTGTGGCCAGTACTTCTGTGCGCAATGCTCCTATGCAGGTATTCAGGTTAGCTCCATGCACTTTAAAGGGAATGAGAAAGGGTTGCACAAGATCAAGCTTCATGTTTTAAATATAGGGCAGCAACATTTGTCAAAAATACTATTCCACAATATTTCATGTGCTTGTTAGGGGGGATCTCTGGTTATATCTTCAGCATTCTCTTAATCCTGCTATGCTATACCACTGGACAGAATGTAAGCACACAGGAATAGTCTCTTCCCCGGGACAGGGAGGAGTTTCGAGAGGTTGCTATAAAGCTGTGGTTTCACGCTTTCCGTACTATTATTCCTATTGATAGTGCAACCTCTCTTCTATAATACTGATACTGCCCTATGTCAGTGGTATCATCATAGAATATGGCCAGATTACATTGCTGGCCTGTACCATTATATGGTCTTGTATGTTTATATTTTATTTTTATATTTTGTAGTTCATTTACAACATGCTTAATACCAGAGAGTGCTTTCTAAGCGCGGGATCAGGATTCAAACCTGTGTTGCACCGCGTTGTCATTGCTTCCAAGACAATGTGTTGCCCCTGAGCTATCCTTCCACAGAACATGGTAACCCCAGTATATGTTCAGCTTGCACGGCTCCTGTCTTTGCCGCCTGGGATCTGCATACACTCTGCCTGGTTCAATTAGAGATCATTGGCACTAAGGGAATGTGAATGTGTTCCTCTAAGTTATGCTGTTCCATGAGGACTGGGTATTGAGTGACAACTTTCATTATAGGAGAGTCATCCTCAAGAACCACATCCAAGCTATTAGATAGACGGGTCTTTTGTTCTCACCGGAATAAGCAGTCTAGTTGTACGCACATGATAGGGAGGACCAAGATCCTTCCACTAGGCCTGGCTCACATTCATGAATTTTGTCAGCAGTAGCCTCAGTATGCGAATTAGCCTGTTTGTGACGCTACAAGGCATAATGTGACTTCTTGTAGACTTATGGCTTCCAGTGTGGGCTCTGCCTTGGTAGGGTGGCTAGAGGAGCTGCTCCTGCATATATTATTAATTTGAATTTGTCATGTCAACGTTTCAGACCAAAGAGGAATGGGGGACAGATACAGGGACTGTATGTTGCTGGAGCATAACTGTGATGAGTCAAAGATACCTCTAAATGAAATTCGAAACACATCTACTTTCATTTCACTCTGTATTTTAGTGGGTTAATTAAATCTAAGTATGCTGTAGTATGCTCCAGTGAATACCAGGGACTTTAATTTTGTAATACATATTTTTTTCAACATAGTTATTTTTTATTTCGCGTATTGCAGCTGTTGACAACCATATTCCATTTGAAGTAACGGGACGCCTGGCAATGCCTTGTTTCATAACAGTGACAAATTGCTCTTAACAGCTGAATTTTAGAATATGGCAGATCCTGAAGAGTGCCATAAATATTTACAATACATAGTGACACGGGAACATGGCTGAAACCGGTCTATGAGAAGTTGCGATGGTCCTAGGTTGTGCGACACCACGTTTGAACAACCTCCTCCTTTTAGGTACAGGGCCTTGGCCTACCAGATTAATGAAGGTTCCTCGGGGACCGCGGCACTGTTTGTAATAGATTTTCCTTTGTTTTGTTCTGAATCGTTTTCATTGTAGGAAACCATGCATTTCTCTGGACGCGGGTGTTTCTTTAACACCGGATTGTATCCTCACATGCCTCACACGTCTCCCCCTGTAAGATAGGTGGAACACCACTCATGAATTGAGGGGTAGTTTCCTAAACAGGGATAGCCACAGTCATTCTCTACATTATTTGCCGGATATCGCTCATCTCTCTGTTTTCTGTATGGAAATATTATCACCATGCATATTTTTACAATTGGGCCCCTACTACCGCCAACACCCCCCCACACCCCTGCCACCGCCCCCCCTTGCCACCAGCACGCCGGAAGCATCTCCTTATTCATCTACAGGGCGAAGCAATTTAGGTTGTGTTAGAAAAAAATTGGAAGCCTCCAAACCCCATGTTGGCCTTAGAGTGGTTCAAGGAAATGGCACAGCAGAGCCCTTTTCATTAGACGTAGATATGCCTACATTGATGGCACCTTAGACCGCGTGACTCGTGATGGGAAGAAATCAGACGTTGCTTCGTAGCCCTTCTCTCCATCCTCCAAGCTAAGCATGATTTCCAGAACAATCGGATCATTCACTAGACTGGAGCCGCCAGGATCTCTTTGGATCAGCAGAGGAGTCTGCCTTCCTTGTGGCGTAACCGCAGTCGCCAAGTTGCTGGCACGACAACATCATGCACACCAAGTGGTACACTCGCGGCAAGTGTCTTTTAGACAAAGTGGTGTTATTTTATGCCGACTTCTGTTGCACACGTTCACCGCTGGAGGGCTGATGCTACAGTGTCCTAGCCAAGTCTTGGTCTGTTTACAAAAGATGAGGTCATCCTGGACACTACAGAGCAGGCGCGAGCGCGAGGGAGTTCCGACCCTGGAAGCCTGCAGAGAAATTGCTATTCCCTAATATCGGTATCAAAATAGTATTTATTTAGCGTATGTCAACTACTTAAACAAGACTCATGCATTTTAAATGTGAACATTCATCAAGTGCCGATTCAACCAGTTGATAAAAATATGTTTTTGCATATTTGCTCACCATTTTGGAAAAATGATGAAAAGAATTGTATGCAGGTGAAAAGGCCACGTTACTTTCACCTTCATCAGAACTATCATTAGGTATTCATTGGTTCTCCTTCTAACATGTTCTAGGGGGGTTTAGACTCCCCGTCCAGACTAGTCAAAGAGTGATATTCTTCAGTTAAATAATGGAATAAATCTCTGTATTGCGTGGGCTCCTTCTAGAATCCCTTTATTTAAAAACTAAACACCTGACATCAAACCGTTTTATGCCCTTCCTCCTGAGTACTGCATTGACTCTCACAGCAGGGAGACAGTTTGCTTGGCTGGCACTGAATCTTTCATAAAATGGCGACATGTCTTCATGGCGTAGCAATGGCACAGGTGTGCAATCACCTCTGTGCGAAGCCATCAGCACAAGTGCGCACGCTATTGAGCTAAACGGGCTTCTGCCTCGCCCCCCACCTCCCCCTGAAATCTGAGCTGGGGGCAAGGGGGGGCTTCCGCAGATGGCTTTTAACTAGTCAGAGAGGGGAGAGAATCATTTTTCTGAAACCGGCGGCTTTAAAGTGTTACTGTGTTTATGCATAAAAATGTATTTGCACAAACGCAGCAAAACTTTAAAGCTGCTAGTTTCCAGAAAGGCTTCCCTCGCATCTCTGCCTAACAAAAATCAAATGCACACATCAGCCCCCTCCCCACGGATGCGAGCCGACTACGTGCTCTTTCACATCCGAGGTGAGGAGGCTGATGTGCACACCTGCTTTTTGTTAAGCAGAGAAGCGAGGGAAGCATTTCCAGAGAGTGGCAGCGTTAACGTTTTACTGTGTTCGTGCAGAAAAACGTATTTGCATAAATGCAGAAAAACTTTAAAAGTTCTAGTTTTGAGAAAGGCTTCCATTGCCAACATATAACAATGTATGTGCTCTTCCACATCCGAGGTAAGGAGGCTGATGTGAGCACCTGCTTTTGTTAGGCAGAGGGGCGAGGGAAGCCTTTTCTGAAACTAGCTGTGTTAAAGGGTTTTGCATGTTATTTCATTATTTTATGTATGCATGTGTGCCAGGAGTGTGTATGTAATGTATCTGTGAATGAATGAGTGTGTGAATGAGTGTATGATATATGGGGAGCTGGGTGTGCATGTAAAAGAGTGATTCACTCAGAGTGTATGGTGAATGGGATGTTTAAATGAGTGAGTGAATGTGTATACAATGCATTACAATCTTTACTTCTGAAATCACAGCAGCAAAGAAAACTCTTTTACAAACAAAACATTTAAATAACAGAACTAAATACAGTTCATAGTCAATGTAAGGGAAGCTCCCCAATCCAAGATGGAGGACAGGTCATGCCCTGCAGGTGACCAATGGGCAGGGACCCTCCTCTATATATGTAATTTACTTTAATCCCAACTCCTCTTTCTTTGCTGCTGACACCACAGCTAAGTCACTCCTTCTAGTTGTGCCTTGCATGCTAGCCAGTAGTTGTAATAATTTATTGCATATTATGTTACAAAGTGTGTAGTGAAGTGTTTTACTTATAGTAACGCTTTACTGTTTTTTCCCTTTGGGAACTTTTTCATTAGTTCTTTGTTGAAACTTGTTTTTGTATGGGGAGGTCGCGTGAGACCGCTGCTTTATTTTCATTTCCAGTTTGATTACTCTACAAGCCTATCGCTCGCGGGCATATTGGAAGCTTTAGCTTCAAGCCCGATGCTCATAGCTCTTGTACTGTTAGCGGCCCGCCTTCTCCAGGCTCTACACGCCTGGGTCTGTCGGAAGTCAGACCCGACGCGTGTGGGGCCTTTTGCTAAAATAAAATGTAAGTTTTCAAGGCGCGCTGGCCTGTGAAGTGTTGGCTTCAGACCCGACGTGCGTGAGTCTTGTGCGCTTCAGTGCGCTGGTTGGCCCACCCTCTTCAGGCCCTACACGTCAAGCTTTCGCTTCAGACCCGACATGTGTAGGCCTTTGCAGCACTGCATATCTTCTGCAGTAGTGGAAACCCCGGCCTGCTAATCTGGCGACCGCGGTTCAAATGTATATTTTTTAAAAAAGAAATTACATTTTCTAGGTCAAAATTGTGTCGACACCGGGTGGCTCCGCCCTCTCCATGCCCAACGCGCACGGGCCTGTGGGAGGCTTTTGGGCTTAAGGCCCGTCGCACATGGGGGGGGGGTTTCTGTTAAATACTTGTTAATACATTGTTTAATATTTTAACTCTTGATATATTTTGATACAGTTTACTGTATTTTAGTGTGCCGCCCACCCCTGCCCCACGTGCTTGCCTTCCTAAAGCTCTTTTGCTTCAGGCGTTGCGTGGGGTGATTCCCATCAATATGTTATAGCTGGGTTGAGCACTTGCTGCTGCAATGCGTGTTCTGCAGGTTCAAATATCAGCAAGGTCATCTTAGCCTTTCATCCTTCTTAGGTCAATAAATGAGTACCAACTCAGGTTGGTTGATATTGTATGCATATTTGTTCTATAAAAAAAAATAGAAGTACTATAAAATAACATATCTTTCATTTTCTCTAGGGTCATTCCGGCACATTTGATTGGCCTTACTATATGTGTACCATGGCCTGCTCGGCTTCAGGCTTTGCCTGAATTAAAGTGCAAGGATTTTTCCCCCTTGTGTGCTGCTGGGTGCCACACCCTGCTAGGGAGAGCGGCTTTGATGTGCGCTTGCGCAGTGGGTGTTTTTTCCTCTTATTTCGGCGAGAATATGAGCCGTGTTTAAAGTGCATTAACCCTTACCTGCTAGGTTTGCGGTTACATTGAGTACGAATAATGGAATTACATTTATTTCCTTCTAAGAAAAGTGAGTTTGTTATAGAATTTTAGGGGAGTATTTCCTGCTTATACAACCATTAGTACTGCTGTAGATGCATTCGTTTTTTCCAATCATGTACAGGACAACTCAGTCTGTGCCTTCCCATCCCCCCCGACCCCCTCCCATGCTAAGGGCTCAGAGAAGTGAGTAGGAGAAATACTGACAGTCTGTCTGTTCATCCGTAGATCTGATAGCTGCTTCCCGCAGTCCCTTTTTCTTCTATGAATAGCCCTTTAGTGTGGGATTTGCCTCTGGAAAGGGGCAAAATAAACTTAGCTCTTCCATTTTTTCTCCTCAAAAAAGTGTCAGGTAGCATTATTAATTATGTTTTCTATGTAAAGGTGGCCCTCTTTCCAGTAATCAACCATTTCAGGGTATCCTTCTGGTCCCAAACAAAGGGGACAGGCCCCAGAAAAGGGGGTAGATAATGCCTTGAGGGGTTATCAAAGCAAGTTATTGAATGTTTTGGGTCAGGTCACCCAGACTTTGGTACTGGACTTTAGGAACGGTTTGCCTGCTTGGCTTCATTAACGCCTACATTTGTACAGAATGGCGTAAGTCCTTTTCTCATGTGACTTCATCCCAATTTGTCATTAGGCAAGGTTGCTTTATTAAAATGTTTGCCCCTCAGGGGGATAGAGCCCGCTCCTTTGGCTGTTTTTTTCACCAGGGCTCTACCCATCCCTGACAAGGCGCATCAGCAGGTGCGCAAAGTTACTCCTCTATTCGAGGGGCTTGAACACAATCCCTGGTGTATTTCCCCTCTTTTGTCCGTTCTCCCTTGCCCCTCCACCAGTGTTCAGTAAGGCAAGCAGAATTTGATAGTGTGGAGGTCAGTGACCTCAATTTTGAAGGGACGGTGGTACCAGCGTCCTTCACGGTTTCTCAATTTTGAACGCAGTAGCTCTGGTCCCGCTACATAAGGGGGGGTTTCACCCAATATTTAACTTACAAGTTTTAACATCTATTTGTAACAATTTCAAAATGGAAGGGATTATTTTGCCCATTGGCTCCCTTCTCCCGGCGGATTGTATGATCAAGTTAGATCTCTGAGATGAGTGCCGGGTAGTTCCTGTTTTTCCTCCTCATCAGGAGATTCTTCTTAAATTCTACTGATGGATTCACACTTACCATTTTACCATAGTCCCTCCCTTTGGTATGACCTTTCCCATTAGCCCTGGTGCTTCACCAAGTTAATGAAGCTGGTGATAACTCGCCTCAGTTCCAAGGGGTTTTGGATAATATCTCTTAGATGACAGTTAGCGGTGTCCCTTTTGCAGTCATGCGTTTGTTTTTTTTGTTATAAATACAAGGGGTTTCAGATCTGCATCTTTTTCCTTCCAGGCGGCAGGTTCTCCTAGGTAGGTTGTGGGGATGTGGTCAGTTCCATCCGAGTTATCTTTCCCCTCTCCATTACAGGGCGTTACAATGCCTCAAACCAAATATCTTCACAAAAATGTGTTTTCCTCACAGTTACGGTTCGGTTCCCTGAGGTCACGATGGAGCTCCTTTGGTTGCTCAGGCACTTGGAGGCCTAGAGTGGCAAGGCACCTTTTACGTTTTCTCTGGATGTTCTTCCGGATTCGGATGCCAGCAGTCTGTGCTGGGGGGCTGCCAATATTTGGAAGGTTTTTTCCACAAGCAAAGTGGTCCACTTTAGTGAAGCAACTGCATGTCAGCTGTCTGGAGCTGCTAGCGAGCTCTCTTGCAGTCAAGAATTTTCTCTAGGATCAAGACAGTTTTGTGTCTTTTTCCAGATGGACAATATTCCGGCTGTACGATACATCTTTCCTCTGGGGGGACCAGGTCCAAGGACCTAACAGATCTAACAAGGGAAATTGGTTTTCTGTCTGGTATTGGGAGTCAGCAACTCTGTTACAGTCTGTTTTTTTCCAGACATCTCCAGGACAGGAGCAACTGGATGCTAGACAGGGTTCTCTCTTTGCCAAGATCTTGTATTTGGGGTCCGATTGAGTGTTTCTCTTTGCTTCATAACTTATATGCTAAGTTCCCGGCTCTACAGTTAGAGTACGGTTCCCAGTGCGCTGCTTTCCGACACTTTCCTCCAAGGTTGGTCGGGTCCATTTTTTCTTTCGTATGTTGTCTCCTTTGCTATGGTAGCAAGAGTCCTGGTTCAGGTTGGATACTTCTCGTCTCGTCCCTCTCCACCCGTGGCCTCTCTCTGTCCCGGCCGGTTTCCCTTACGAGCTGGTCCTTAGGGACTCCTTTCTCTTGTTAGTTAGAACATTTCTTCTCTTCCTGTTGCTTCCGGGGATTCTATCTGTGTCGTTAAGGACTGTGGGGCAGCCTCTAGTAAGTCAGCGTGCCCTTCAACTTGGAACCGCTGGGTGAGTAGGTGTGTGGCTCAATTTCAGTTCTGTTTCTCCCTTTCAGTAAAGATTGTTAATTTCTGGTGGAGTTGTTTAAAAGGTGATATTTACATGTCGGTGAGTGCATTTAACAGCCTCTGTCTCAATGGGACACGTTGTCGCTAATGGTGAGGCAGTGGTTAGACACTCCTTGGTGCGCAGGGCCTTTAAGTTCATTTGCATTAGGGTCCCACCTAGGATAGATATATTTTTTCTTCTTCTATGGGATGTTTATATAGCAGGGATTTGTCTGTTTTTTGGTCCTTTATAATGAAGGTTGGTCTTGTAACTGTTTTCCAAAGTTATCCATGTCAGGTTTTGTGTTCCTGTTAAGAAGTTCTCTGGTCAGAACATTGGATTTGGGCAATAAAATGTTCACTCCTCAAGGGGTTAATTTCTTTGTTCTCAGGAGGTGTAAGCATTTGGTTTCCACCCTTTCTTATCCAGATTTTCCATAAGAGTTTCAGGGTTTATGGTGAAAAGACCGAAAAAAAAATATTGAAAAAAAAGGTCGAACCATAAAATCTCGAAAAAAAAATCGAATTTTTTTTCAATACTTTTTTTTTCAAAATGGGGGGGTTCCCCCCAACCCCCCCTTTTTCATTTTTTTTATTTTACCCCTTTTTTTTACTTACCTGACCCCAAAAATACATATAAATTTATAAATAAAAAATTAGATTTTTTTTTTTCGAGATTTGTTTTTCGATATTTTTGTCTTTCGATATTTTTCTTTCGGCCTTTTGACTGACCACCGAGTTTCAGTTATGTGTTTTTAGTGTTTAAAATGTTTTGAGTTGAAGAAGAGAGACTCTTAGCCTCATAATACCTCTCAGCTGCTATTCCTGTGGGAACTCCTTGCAGAGACCCCTGCCCCCCTCCCCATCCTCTTTTTACCTGATAGATTATGTAATTTTGCAGGAACAAGGAGCTAATCCTCCTTTGGTTCTTTCTGTTAAAGATACTAGGGTGTTAGGAGGCTCTCCTGGGGGGAGTGAGGGGTATTGCAGGGGGGAAAAGACTGTCAAAGCAGCTGATTGTACAAGAGAATTAGCATTCAAAACATTTTATTTTATCACAAGTGTATTGATCATGTTGGGGTTAATGTGATGTAAGGGCTTTAAAGTTGCATAATATGAAGCCTCCTGTCATGCCATAGAATAGTTAATCCCCCTCACTAACGTGACAGGTGGTTTAGATTCTATTAAAGACAGCAGGTGAGTATTATCCCACCCACCCTCCCTTTTTTCTGTTTCTTATTCCACACACCCACCCTGTTCTGTTTCATTTTGTTTCAGCTTCGGGTGATAGGTCCTATCCAGAAGAGTTTGTCATAGTGTCCGGTTGTGAAGAGGTTGAGATCCCTCCAGTTTCTCTGTATCCTTTTTCTCTGTGCTTTCCTTTTTTCTTAGCGGTTAGATCGTTGCAGTGGACGTCTGGTGCAAGAAAGCTGCAGAAGGAGGAGTTGGGATTAAAGTAAAGGACATATATAGAGGAGGGTCCCTGCCCATTGGTCACCCGCAGGGCATAACCTGTCCTTCATCTTGGATTGGGGAGCTTCCCTTACATTGACTGTGAACTCTATTTAGTTCTGTTATTTAAACTTTTTGTTTGTAAAAGTTTTTTCTTTGCTGCTGTGGTTTCAGAAGTAAAGATTGTAATGCATAATACTTGCCTCCTGTCTTTAATAGAATCTAAACCCCCTGTCACGTTAGTGAGGGGGATTAACCATTGTGTTTGTGCGTGTGCGCTTAGGTGTAATGCTGGGCCGAGGAGCTGATTCTGATGGGCAGAGGGTGGGAGGCCAAGCCCCAGAGAGCCCCCCCCTCGAATTCAAGTGCCACTTAAAGCACTGGTTGTACACCTTTTTATTCTTTGCTTGCAGCATCATAGAAAACACGCCTCCCCTTACAGGTTATTTTCCAGATGTTAATAATGAATCTCCTGAAATGGACATGTTTATGTATGAGGGAGCTGCGAAAAATCTCCTGAATCACCTCCTCCCCAACGGCTGCTCCCCCTTACCTCGCATACCCTCTGCCCTCTTTCTGGATCCCGCAGTTACTCATTTCCATTTCCAGCACTGGACCTCTTTACTCAAAGTGTAAAACTGAGGGCTGCTCATCAGACAATCTAGGGCCAGAGTACACAAACTTTTCCCTGGCGCAAATTTGCACGGTATTAGCACTAGGGTAAAGTTTGCCTCTAAAAATGCAGGCACATATTAGGAAATATTTGCACTATGACAAGTGCAGTTTGCCATTGTATAAGCACCAGAACAAAAATTGCACTGGTGCAAAAAAGATACATTTTAAATCAATTTTTTGCACCAGGGCTAAATTTGCCCTACCACTACCAATCTGTATTAGCACTAGAACAATCTTTGCCCTGGTGCAAAAATGCATACAAAATGTACCTTTTTGCTAAAAGGGCAATTTTTGCCCTGGTGCTTATACAGTGGCAAACTTCACTTGCCATGGTGCAAAGATTTTCTAATATGTGCCAGTGTTTTTAGAAATAGGGCAAATTTTGCCCTAGTGCTAATACTGTGAAAACCTGCACTGGCGCCACTGCACAGTTTCTGTAATCTGGCCCTCGATTGTTTGTCAGGCACAGAGAAATGGGAGAGATTGAAAAAGAGAGAGCGATGCATAGATGAGGAGTTGGATAGGGGGCACAGCATACAATAACATGGGGGAGAAAGGTGACAGTAGATATAATGAGATAGTGAATGAAGAAAGGGCGAAAACAGGCTGAACTGGAAAGGAAGGGGAACGCTAAAGATGAGAAAGAGAAAAGAAAGAAAAGAGAGAAAAACAACGAGCAGTAAAGAGGTGGCAAGGAGAGAAGAGAAAAGGAAAAGAAGAAGGAACAGAGAAATTGAAGGTGAGAAACATACAATTAGATAGTGTGAGGGAAGGAGAAAGATAATATGGCGGACAGAGGGAATGAGAGCAGGAGAGGGATAATTGAATGAGAGAAATAAATAAGAGAAAGAAGAAAACAAAGGCTGACAAAGAGACTGTGTAATGTGAGGGGTCAGAAATAATAGCCAGACACAAGGTTGTTAAGGTCTTGGTTAAAGACATTTTTATTAAACAAAAATGGGTTGAGAAAACGTCTCTCTTGCCCTATTCTAAAGAGGATCTTTCCTACCTAGAAACAAAACTAAGGATCTCTTTGTGTCAGGATGTCTAAAACGCCATCCTTGTGTACAAAACATCCTATCCTGACCCTTACACCGTAAACAATACAACAAAAGGTGCAAGGAATTGTTTTTAACTTGATGTTAGAAAAGGTGTTCAAAACCAAAAGTATAAAAATAACTCCAAAGAAAATGTTCTACAAGGTAAAGATCCTTGGATCCAGAGGACGATCCCCTTCCCCAGGATGCTTTAACTGGATGGCAAAATGTCCCTTTAGCTAACAGTTCCTTTGTGTCTTCACTGGACTCAAAAAGTTCTTGTTCAAGCAAAAAGAAACATTCTGTAACAGTTTTTCTGTAGAAGTTCTCTTATTCAACCAAAAAGTTATGTAACAGTCTTTTTGTAGAAGTCCTTGTAACTTTGTTGATCACTTTGTATACTCCCCTGCTAGGAATCTTTATACAGTTTCAACTTCCTGGTGCACTCGCCTGCCAGGACTTATGCGTTTCACAGTTCTTTAATAAAACTTCAGCTGCCTGGGGCATTCGCCTGCCAGGAATTCAGATGTGTTTCACAGTTCTTCAGCTCTACTACAATAGCATATACTGTTAGGTGCTTGGTATATCTATGTATGGTAATATTTCCTTATGCATTTCACAATTCTTTTACATAACTTCAGCTGCCTGGGGTATTCGCCCACAAGAACTTCTTATCTGGTTTACAGTTCTTTAGCTCTACCACAGTAGCATACACTGTGAGGTGGTTGTTATATTTATCTATGGTAATATTTGTTCAAACATATTTGCTCAAACCTCTCTTCCACATTGACTTCCCATGCATCTATATTTGATTGGGGTTTTCCTTAGTACTTTGCCTTGACTGCATTCAACCAAACTTTGTCTTTGTACTTTGCCTTGTCTGCATTCAAACATTCTTCTTATTGGGTGCTGAATTTATACTTTGCCTTAACTGATTTCAAACAAACGTTGCCTTTGTACTTTGCAATGTCTGCATTCAAACATTCTTCTTATTGGGTGCTGAATTTGTACTTTGCCTTGACTGCATTCAAACAACATTTGTGTATTTTCTGCATCAGCAATCCCGTACCATTCAGTCACTTGTTGGCGTGCTAATCGGAACGCCCTGGGGTCCCCAGCTGCTTTGGACAGATTCACTGGTTTCTTCCAGCATTTCTGATGCTGTTCACGCCTCTGCGTTTTGGTTCCTTCATCTGGTTTCGAGTTTGAAGTACGCAGACATTCCTCCAGGGTCCTGCGCAGCTCCGCTGTCACACGCCAGCTTTCCTCTTCGGCCTGGGTGGGAGAATGCTGTCTCGTTGAGCTGCCCAACTGACAGGAGCTCCTCCATGGCTCCCAGCATCTCCACGGCCCTTCTCCATCACACACAGTGTCTCTCCACCTGTCCCAGTGACCTTCTCCGTTTCGCCAAGCCTTGTTGGTGTGCCTCACATTCTGGAGCCCAAACATGGATGATAACATCTTCTCCGGCACTGCTCGCCTCCTTAATGCAGTTGTCATCTTTAAATGTCCCGCTCATGGAAGGTTTGTAAAAAGAACTAGTCTGCATGTTGTACTTTGGGTTCCTCTGACTTTGCACAAACTCCCTTTTCCTCTTCCTTGTCTCAGTGCCTGGATGATTATGGGAGTTGGAGCCCATGGATGTCTTTGGAGTTTTAACTCTTAAATGTTTTTTCTCATGGATTTCACACAATGGTCCATTAAAAACAAAAGGTGTTATAGGTGAGTTGGGGGGGTTTGGGTGAAAGGTGGGGGGTGGCCAGAATGGCATAGAGAAAAGGTTTCTTGACCTCCTCGACAAGGGGAGCATTAGTTGACAATAGGCCATTAAGGTCTTGGGTTTCAGGGGGTCTGCCTCATGGAAAAGGGGGGGATACTATGACTCATCCAATTAAGTCATAACATCTCCCTGGTGGTTGTCTCCTCCCATATGTTTCTCTCTCATATAACGACCTCCAGGGTCAGGATCCGGTAATGACTGCCGCCCCCTGGCCACATGGGAGGAGGTTCCTGCAGGGGAATACGTGATGACACCATTGGAGTCATCACAGTGCATACTGGTAATTGTGAAGAGAGGTAACTGCATTGTGAACAGCCAATACAGGCACCGGTGGAATAAACTACTAAGCCTGCTTTAGGAAAACTGTACTGTGGGGAGATCAAGTGCAAAGCTCCTATATGCCAAACATAACCATCCCAATGACACTCAATGATTTCTGGAATGATAACTCTGACCTTCTCATAGATATATGTTCTCAAATGAAAAATTGAATGCAGAGTAATTTGCTCAGCGAAACCAACCCTTATTCAAATCTCCACCTACTGCTATCTCAGACTTTCTAAGCAGATGAGTCTTTATTTTAATTAATCCCATCCCTCCAGCATCACCAGGGCACTCATCTGAGCCAAAGGTGACTATTGTAACACTTTGCACCTAGGTCTTTCCAAATCCCTTTATTGGAAATTACAAGACAATACTGCAAGGGTTGCTAACATTGTTCTTTTTTCCTTTCGCGCTCTGTTTTGTGAAAGCGAACAATTGCACATAGGGCATCCACCATCACCTAAAGGCTAAGATTGGCTGTCATATGCATGCAATTAACACTTTTAACAAAATGAGACTGTCTGATTGAGTTTTATATATACTGAGTGAGAGAGCATTTTATTAGACAGTGATATAGCCAAACTAGTCAAAGAATGTGCAGAAACCATAGCCCCTTTTCTGAAAACATTCATCAATGCCTCCTTCAACTCCAATACTGTCCCTGACAGCCTAAAAGAAGCGTGGGTTCGCCCACTTCTGAAAGAACCATCACTGGACCCCGAAATAGCTAACAACTACAGGCCCATCACCACCATCCCATTCTTGCTCAAAATCTTGGATAAGGTTGCCTATACACAAATACAGCAATTATTGGAAGAAAACAAGATCTTAGGCAAAAGGCAGTCTGGATTCCGCCATGGTCACGGGATAGAATCCGCCTTGATTGATCCCAAAATACAACTTGGTGACATCATGGACAAAGCCAAACCAGCACTCCTCCTCTTGCTAGACCTATCAGCTGCCTTTGATCTTGTCAGCCATGATATTTTCAGTGAGCAACTAAAAAACGAAGCTCACTTCTCACCACAAGCCACAACTTGGATTGCGTTCTTCTTCAATGGTAGATTCATGAGAGTCTACTCAGACTCTGCATGTGCCTCCCCAACCACCTTATACTGTGGAGTCCCACAAGGATCTTGTACTGCACCCACCTTGTACAACATCTTCACCCTGCCGCTCTTCAATGACTTGGATCGTTGAGACATAGCCTACATAAACTATGCCGATGACACGCAAGTACTACTCCCCCCTAACCGGCATCTACGAACAAGACTCTGTAGCCCTAACTAATATCTACACAGCCATCCAAACATGGATGGCACCCAACGGACTCTGTCTCAACTGTGACAAAAAAAAGATCCTCGTGGGCACAAAAAACATTAAATAAACTCTCCCCTCAATACAGCACCTTCAACATCGACAATACCACCATCACTGCATCACCTGCAGTAAAAACCCTTGGTGTGTACCTTGATGCCTCCCTATCCTTGACACGCCAGGTCAGCGCCATAGCTTCCTCAGCGGCTTTCACCACAGAAATCATCAATCAACGCAGTCAAACCATTCCTGTCAACCAAAAACTGCCTCGCAATTGCTAGAGCCACAGTCTGCACTAAGCTTGACTACTGTAATGCTCTATTCCTGGGCACCACCACCAAAAATATTAACAAGCTACAAGTGACTCAAAACCACGCTCTCAGAGCAGCATTGAGTCTTCCAAAAAGGGAACACATCTCCCAGGCAAGAAAAAACGTCCACTGGCTGCTGGTTAAAGAACACATTCTGTTCAAAACCATGGCCATTACACACAAATGCCTCTCACTTAACACCCCCTCACCTATCTGAAAGGATCACCCACATCTCTTCATTCAGACCTATAAGATCCCACCTCACTAACCAAATCTATGTCCCCTCATTCACAAGGACCAAAGCAGGAGGCTCCAGCTTTCAACACATAGCACCTAAAAACTGGAACGTCCTCCCCGCTACGCTCAGAAATGAAAAGTTCTACACCGTTTCCTGTAAAATTCTGAAAACTAAGTTGTTCAACTAATCTGTTCACCTACCTGTAACCTGCTCTACTCTTTCAATCCTGTTATGCTGTTCCCCTGTAACCATTTGAACATGCATCTTTTCATGATTGTCTGCACTCTTGCCCTTCTTAAGTATGCCTGTACCAAGCAAGTATTCTGTAACATCGCCACGATGCCCCAGGGCCGCTGCGTGCTATATAAATTGAAATAAATCAAAATAAATAAGTCTGTCTACCTTATGTAGACTGGATGCAAATTAGACCCCCTGAAACCATGCTGAGTGACACAAGATACATGTTTGCATTGCCTCATGATGTGTTTGGGACATGCAGTCCCATCTGCCCTTTTTTGGCAATGCCCATCACTCTGTGGGCCATCCCCCTTGTTAGAACTCCATGTCAGTTTTGCAACTGCTGGAGTTTTCTGTGTTGCCCTAGAGAAAGAATAGTATGGTTTTTGCTCACTTTTTTCTAAACATAGAGCCTCATTGCGAGTTCCACGGTGCGATTAAAACGTGGAAGTAATTCTGTTGCAGGCACTTTTTTTGGTGGTAACGGAATTACAGCAGTTTTTACCACACCGCCAAATTCCGAGTTTGGAGCAAAAGTGGAAGATTTACCTCCAGGCACAGACTGGAGGTAACTCCTACACTTTTCCTCCCAAAATTGGCATAATTACCACAGCAGAATTGCCCGTCGTGGTTATTCTGCCAACATCCCCCTGGAGTCCTATGGACTCCATAAATCCAAAAGGGGACTTACACTGCCTTCTCAGGGGGAGGGGAAGAGAGAGAGGCAGAGAGAAAAAAAACACCCTCGGCCCGAGTCCAGCCACCACCAACTCATCCTTGAGTTGAAAGAATCAAGTCACAAATTACAAACCATAAAATATGCTGACTGAGTTGAGTGTCCCTCCCACTTGGTAAGCATTCAGGGGAATGATGGGACAAAAATCAATATTTCGTGGCTTCTTGTGAGACCATGTTCTTTTTTTGCAATATGATTTTCCTTGTTTTCACTTCACAGGTGTCTCTTCTAGGATCTCCCCATGAATTGCAAAACCTTCAATGAGAGAGAGCTCACAAAGCAAGACTGTTAGGATAAGAAAGTGCTGAAGTTATTAGACCCTAACCACTCAGCTAGATTGGACTTGGGGGAAGTGCATGAAGAATGATGCTAATGGATCATGGAAGTGGGTTATGGGAAGGGTTGGACAGAGAGCACAGTAGGGCAAACATTGGGGAGGGTATAGGAGATGAAGGGAGGTGTCCCACTGATGAGGTGTGGACTTATACAAGGGCACATATGAGGAAATGGAGTGTGCACCTGTAGTTTGAGTGAGATCTCCACAGACAGTGTACAAGGACTGAAAGGACATGAATACAGCAGAAAAACTCATATCTATAGGAGTGTTTGAACTAATAAGCTGGTAACTGCATTGGCATTGAATCCAAAAGCACTCATATTTCATTCCTTTAGCGGGTGGCTAAAGAATGATCAGAAACATGCAGAAACCTAAATGTGACCCCCCTCACACCACAAAAAGAGACCAAGAAGCACAGGAATGGTCAGTGTTGAACTTTTCAAATGGTGGGATGTTGAACTAGGCATCCCACACAATTACCATTAATGCATTCACTCTTAATTAAAGGTGGTGTTGATATGGATCTTGATCCCAGTGCCAATATCCTAAACCCCATGTTCCTAACAGAAGACATAATCCATCAAGTCTCAACGATAGGAAGTCTTATTGGACCTACCCAATGTTTGAGGGGAATGACTTTGTATACCTGCTCTGATCCACTGAACTCATCCTTCACTGCAGGTTAAAGTCTCTGAATCCCTGAGCTAATCAGTGCAGCACATCCTGTCTTGTTAGAGAGTCTTTGTGTCCCTGTGACAATAATATGGACCATCCATCCTGAGAAATGGAATGCATTGTACCTATGTGTTAATTCCAGAGGTATATACTGTTTGATAGGTTCTCTGTGACCTGAGAAAACAAAATGTTTTTATGTAGTGCTTCCTGATGGGGTTTCCCCACATAAATGTATAGACCTCAGACTGGCGAAGGGCTGGGTTAGCTTTGATGTGCTTCGAATGAGTGTCCACTAGTCTAAATATAAGTGTCTGAGGTGAGTGCTTAACTCAGCAATCTTCCTTATAGGTTTACTCACCAGAAACAATTATTTCTGTGACCAGTTCTATTTCCCCTGAGTGAATCCTAAAACATCCAACCTTCCTATGGGCAGAGTTCCCATACTCTGAAAATAATTCCCAGGTTCCCATACTCTGAAAATAATTCCCAGATTCATTATTTCTGCAAATGGCAGATTCCTCATCTCTGGATGAACCAATCCTTTCAAGAGTTAACGGTTTCCCCTTACATGTGTACATATAGAATCCACCTTTGCTGCAGTTGACTTGCTATATATTCCTTGGTAGCTCCCCAAAACTGTCCTTACTACAGGTTACTTGCCTGTCCTTGTTTGAAGACACAGACTGGGCGTTCCTCTGAGTTACATGTTTTATATCGCTGGGTGAGTGAATCCCATAATCCATCTTTCCTACAAATGACAGAATGTATTACCTGTCTTAATCTCAGCAATCCACTCTTGACCCATTTAAAAAAATAAAAATTCACAAGTACATTCGTACATCGTGTTTGTGGGGCATTAGTTCCCCAGCACACCTGGCAGAGATAAATCTTGAGGTTGACATAAGTACCCATTGTAAACTGTGGGTACTTTACCAGCTGTCTCATCCTGTCTCAGACTACGGTTGGTGGAGCTGGGTATTGTAGGGGCTCAGCTTGAGTCATTAAGCTTACAGCTACTCTCCCAGTTTGCTCAACACGTCTTCTCGATTGCTGTCTAAATTCCCAGACCCCCTTCTTCCTGCAGGCAACCAGTTTCTCTGGACCTGGTAAATCCCCAAAATCCATGCCTCCCACAAGAAAGAAGTAGATTATCCTGGGGCCTGTGAGAAACCTGAAGGTGTCTCACCCGCTAATCCCCAGAGATCTGTCATCCAGGTGCCCAGGACGTGGCCATCGTTATTTGATCCAGTACCTGGGGGTGAACCAGTGCGGGAGGATCACCTGGATGGGGCATCCCGGGGAGTAGAAGTGGGACACTGAGGGGTAAAACACAGTACCCCCTTCCTTAAACACCTTTTCCCCATCCTACCCCGTAGGATATTCAGAAGCTCTACTCCCCTCCACTTTTCTGACACAAACACTTTATTACACCATGAAAGACACCGGAACTAACACCAGGGCTGTTTACCTGACGTGCCCCAACACAGGGCACAGGCAGAGTCAGGCAATTGACAATAACTAAGATCAGAGGTTATCCTGGATACCTCGCAATTAGTTTGTTATTCCAAAAGTTGGATTTTCCACACTGTTTGCAATTGGTGTTAAGTGCAATTTTTAATAGTCATCAATTGGTTTGTGTGGGCTCATGGTCCCATTCATGGTCAGCCGACACATGTTTCGACCGCGTGGGTCTTTATCAAGGCTGATACATATTTAAAAGGTTACACACATGTGAACACAGTTTGTAGTGTGGGTGACATTTGTAACATAACGCATGTGTGTCGGTGCCAGGTGCGTGGTGTAGTGAAAATTTACAGTGGTCGAAACACGGTCGAAACATGTGTCGGGTGACTATCAATGGGACCATGAGCCCACACAAACCAATTGATGACCATTACAAATTGCACTTAACACTAATTGCAAACAGTGTGAAAATCCACTTTTTGGAATAAGAAACTAATTGCGAGGTATCCAAGATAACCCCTGATCTTACAACAAAAGAGGTGTGGGCTTCACCTAAAAACACATCATGTGACCTGGCAGCAAGCAACAAATTGCTGTACAACGTAACAATTACCAGAGCTTGTCAAGGACGGTTCCATACCTAGGGCCCCATCACAAACACTTTAAATTGACAATAACTACACACACCTGACAGCCCTTTCCCTTCCCCACAGAGTTAAAAGGTGTAAGACGAGAGCACATGGGGAGCAAGGCAAAATGCACTAGGTGGCAGCTATTCCAGGATGGCAGTTCAAGAGGAAGAGAGAGGCGGCGAGACGGAAAAGGACGACAAGGAGGGAAGTGCCCTTGCCCTTTTCGACCCAGACCTGCGAAGCCTCCGAAAGTGGGATTATAAGATCAGGAACTACAGCTAGCATGTGGTGTAACAGATGTCAACGGTGTATAGAGCCCTCCCACACAGATAACCAAGGCGGGTGGAGTCGCATGCTACCGTGGTACCGCCCTTAGCTCCAAAGACAAGAAACGACAAGGAGTTCAGCGCAGCCGGTGAGTCGGAGGTAGAACCAAAAATAGACCAAGCTGTGTTGAGTAAATGTTGCAAACAGCAACATGGTTTGAACAAAGGAAATATCTGTTACTGAACTTTTAAAACCAAGGGAAAGACCAGCTGCATAGTGGTCCAGTGCCACGCGGGTGCTTATTCGAAAGATTCTGGTTATTCCCCTTTTGTTAAAAACTACAGATACCAGGAAGCCCTAGGAGAGCCCAATGTAGGAGGTCGAAGTGGTCGTACAAGGGTCGAGTAAAACCCCTTGTATAGTCGAAAGTCTTTGACCCGTAACCAAGAGGAAAGCTAAGGGAAGTGAATCCCGTATTGTGAGAGAGCAAAGCAAACTGTGTAACTGGTAAATGTGAACGCGGCTGAGGGATGCCTGCAAAGCGGGGTGAAGCATAATAACCCTGTGAACATTGTGTTGACAAGAATGAACCCGGCTGAGGGATGTCCACAGTGAAAGGTTGTTCAAAATGACATTGAGACTCATGAATACTACAGGTGAAGGGATTTTGCATAAAAGAGTGTAGCCAACCTGACGGAGGCAGGCTAACATTCATAAGGATTGGAGCCCGGTTAAGCGAGATCCAGAGATGAAGATTCATCACCCAAAGTAAAGAATACAGAAAGGAACTTTTGTTTGTTATTGTTGGCACATCAGGCCCTCAGCAGCAATAGACTTTGTAGAAAAGAGACTTGACCACTAAAAGTCTTGATATCACTGAAAGAAACTGTAACCTCGTGCTGGAGAAGCACAGGAGTGTGCTGTGCTTGAGAGTCCTGCCTTGTCCCATGCTAAAAACGGCTATAACATCCTGATTTATAATTCTGTGGACACTTCTTTCTTTTCTGGTGAATATTATCCCACACTATGTTTGTAATTTTGCGGTAAGGACTGGCGATAGGTTTTTTAGTATAGGCCCTTTTTATTTGACGAGACGCAAATAGGACTGCATTTTTATTATTTGATGGTCGTAGCTTGCTCCCATCTTAGATTTATATTTAGATTAGACGTTTTCCTCATCTATTTATAGAGTTTAATAAACACTCTTGAACTGTGATCACTTAAGTCTGTCTTTACTGTTGCCACCATGAGTTCCTTACAGGCCACACCCCAGAAACAATCCTTCCTAGTGGCAGCTGGTGTGGCACCTCTTTGCTAATCATCAGAACCCATTCTTCCAATATAACAATGACTTGTGTTTATATAGCGCTTACCGTCTCAGTTTCACACTTTGATAACAGGTTCTCTGTCCTTGTGCTCATTCTCAGAGCCCTTTCTTTCTACAGGTAGCAATATCTTTATGCATGGGTGAATTCCACAAACCCAATTTATGTGCTCTTTGTCCGTGGCTGAATACCCAGAACACACTACTTCCTCCAAGGGAAAGGTTGTATTTGCCCCTGGTCCAATTCCCATAATCCACCCCTCCTACAAGAGACCAATTCGCTATCCTACCATTAATGGTAGGATAGGGTCTTTGCACCCGGCAATTGCACTGAACCCAAATGGGTACATTGTTGCTGCCCATCCTTCCTGTGAACGGGGCAATGCCCCAAATCTAACAGGTGCAATGTAGCATTTTGTCCCAGTGACAAAGCCCTGAACCATCTGCCGCTACAGGTGAAAGGTGGTGTGTCCCAGAGAAAGTCTCCAGAACCCACCCCCTGCAAGGGACGATTCTACATAGGTAAACTCTTCTAGTCCATCATTGTTTCAGGTGACAGTCCATAGGGCTTGCTGAACTCCCGTAGCTCACGCTTTTCAAAGGTAGACGCTTATCTCAAAAACTCATCCTTTCTCATCACTGACTCTAACCTTCCTGCAGGTGATGAGGCCATTCCTTCCTGCAGACTGCAAAGATAGTGCCACTTTATGCAGCTAATTTGCACCAGTGACTACACAGTCATTTTGCGAAGTACTGCTACTAAACCACTCCAATGCCCCAATCCTAAATGTAAATATGACAATCTAGGTCCCATCAACATTTCAACTGTGGTTGCTCCACTGCTAGAAACCCTGCACATCAAAACATACTGGACCATGAGCAGTCAGCAACAGACGGCCTGAGATTTTACAAACTCTGATTTCTTTGCAGCAATATGCCCTAAACAGAGAAAGGGGGCATAGAGGAGTGCGGAACAAAGACTTACAACTATGGGGGGACTGTTGGAGGGAGAGGATGAGAAGAAGCAGTGACCAGGGGATAGTGCAGATTGGTTAACCAGGAGTCCAGCACTCTGCCCCCGAAAGGGGCTGGACATGAATGTGTCAGCCTCTTTCCATGCAGAGGCTAACAAAAGAAGGCAACAAACAGGGCATCTCCTTCCTCCGGGGAAGAGAAGGCTACCACCATCACGGTGCTGCAAAATGCTAGTGTGGCACTGCTGGAGGTAGGGAAGAGACACTTTTGGAGAAAGGAGAAGGTCTGATAAAGGGGCAGCTTCAGCTGGAATACAGGCAGCTGGGTGTCCAGTCATAATTTCGAATGAAAAATTTCAAAAGACACAAAAGTCGAATAAAAAATGTCGAAAAAAAAATGTCGAACAATTTTTTTTTTCGATATTTTTTTTGGCTCTAGTTTATATAAAAAAAAGTAGGTAAAAAAAAGGGTGGTTGGGGGCGAACCCCCCCATTTCGAAAAAAAACCAAAAAAATTCGACATTTTTTTTTCGACTTTTTTTTTCCGACTTTTTGACTTTCGAGATTTTTGTATTCGAAATTATGTCTATAAACCAGGCAGCTGTGATTCCCCCAATTGCTCCAGGTGGTAGTGCACCAGTAGCTCTGGGTGGGAGGGCTGGGTAAAAAGGGGGACCTGAGGGCTTACATGGAAGGCATGGCGAATAGAGGAGAAGGAATAGGGTAGCCAGGGGCTGTCGGGAGAATCTGGGACTTCATTGAGGGGACACAGATGGCAAATTATTTGTTAATTGATAGGGGCAGTCCCACAGGGGTTGCCCCAGTGGCAGCAAAGAGAGGCAAGACCACAAGGATCTCTTCAAAGAAAGCTGGGAACGGGCACTTTAGGGAGGGCCTCACTGGAGAGGTGGCAAAGGAGGAGGTAAAGGGGGAGGGTTGAGTATAATTTGAGTGGTTGAGGACGAAGTACAGCAGGGCAAGGGAGACACAGAGAAGACCATGTGTGGGCCAGTTAGGCAGACAATCAGGAGGCATGCAAGGGATGCTGCCAGCACCTGGAAAGGAGGCAGAGGAGCAATATAGGCCCAGGAACCAGGTTCCCCTGATTTAAAAACGACCAGAGGACCACTGACCTACCTTTGGTGGTCAACCAAAGGCAGATCCTTGGACTGGTTGGCAGATCTTAATTGCCCCACCACTATTCTTAACAATGAACCTTGCACATGCTCTGATCACCATTGCATCACCATCTCCATACTAGAGAAAGCCAGTTCTAGCCCAGGACCAATTGAGGCCCCCCCACCTAGTCGAGGAACAAGCACAACTTAACCATAGAACACCTATGGCCCCTAATACAGCTCACTACCAACATATCTCCAGTTAAGGACCCTGATTACCTGGTCGAAACCCATAGTACCACTATGGAACAAGCCATTAACAAGATTGCCCCATTAAAACTTCGTAAGGCCAAACCCTTGTCGCACTTAAATAAATGGTTCACTGCCAACCTAAAACTGCTCAGCAATGAAAAAAGATCAGCTGAATCCACCTGGAGAAAGATTCCATCCCTCCTGAACAAAGCGAAATTTGTCACTGCAGCCTCCACCTATAAAGCAGCCATTCTCAGAACCAAAAAGAAATATACAATGAAAGAATACAGTATGCTAAGTCAAGTACTAAGGAACTCTTCACTATTCTAAGGGAATTGGAGTCCCCAGCCCCACACACTGAACCATGCTTGAAAGATGCTGCCTGGTGTGCTAATATCCAGAAGGCCCTATCAGACAAAATAACACTTCTTCAATCCAAAATTGAAACAAAAATAAACAACCTACCCCCCCAGCGCCTACAATATTGACACCAATGTAGCCAACCCCCACCTTGCTTTCCGTTCCACTTTTCTCCGTTCACCATCGAAGTTGGGGAAAATATAATACGTGGATAAAACCATCCAACTGCCAAGGTGAAATCTGTCCTGCATCGGTCATCAAGGATGGTGCAAAAGAACTAGTTCCGTTCATAACAACACTGATAAACTCCTCCTTTAAAGATTGCTCAGTACCGCATAAGCTCAAAGAAGTGTGGGTCTTGCCGCTTCTAAAAAAAACAATCTGGACCCTAACATTCCTACTAATTACAGGCCCATTACAATGGTTCCCTTTCTCTTAAAATGTTTAGACTGTGCTGCCTGTATCCAACTCCAAAAACACCTGGAAGATAATGATCTATTAGGCCTCCGACAGTCTGGCTTCAGACACGGCACTGAGACAGCACTTTTAGACCTAAAGATACAGATAGACGAAGCGAAAGACAAAGGTAAATTGGCCATTCTCCTTCTTTTAGACCTCTCAGCAGCCTTCGAATTGGTCGACCACAAAATCTTGACTAAACATCTCACCACAGCAGCTGCCTTCTCCTCGAGTGCTGCCAGGTGGATCCAGTCCTTCCTCGCTAACAGAACCACCAGGGTGTTTGCGCCATCAGCATCAGGACCCCCTAACCCTATCCACTGTGGAGTGCTGCAGGGCTCCTGCGTCTCACCCACGCTCTACAATATTTTTAAGAAGCTCCTCTTCGACCGTCTTGACAACCTGGGTGTCACCTACACTAATTATGCAGATGACATCCAGATCCTCATCACTCTCACTGGTTGCTACACGGAAGACACTAAGTCGATCAATGCCATCTACCTCGAGATCCAAGCATGGATGGCCAATCACAGTCTATGTTTAAATGATGACAAGGCTGAACTCTTGATCATTGGCACCCAAGTCCACATAAACAAATTATATAACCGCTATTCAGCCTTCATATTCGATGGGAACACCATAAAGGTTTCTACTGAAGTCAAAACGCTTGGGGTTTATTTAGACTCCACTCTATCGCTAAAAATACAAGTCAACAGCACAGCCTCCTCCACAACTTACACCAACAAACCGTTCTTATCCACAAACCGCTGCATCACACTTGCCAGAGCTCTGATCCTATCGAAGCTGGTTTACTGTAACACCCTATTCCTTTGCTCATCCACTCGGAATTTAAACAAACTCCAAGTTCTCCAGAACAATGCTCTAAGATCAGCATTAAACATCCCTCGCCAGAGCCATATATCAAACCTTAGAAGAGAGGCACTCTGGTTACCCGTGCGTGATATAATCACCTTACGATCACTTGTCATCACACACAAATGCCTCTCTAAAGTGGCACCAAAATATCTGACAGATACATTCTGTACATATCAATCTAACAGACTGACTAGATCCAACTACCTCAACCAATTGACCATTGCTAAATACAACCTTAAAACAGCAGGAGGCTCCATTTTCCCAGTGTTAGCGTCCAAATGCTGAACTCCTTGCCCCCTGTCATAAGAGCAGAACCTTTCTTCTGGACATTCAGAGCCAAGACCAAATCCTGGCTTCTCGCCCAATCTGCGAATTAACAAGGCGCTCTCACAACACCCTGCAAACCCCTGTATAGTGAACTGCACAGTCACTCTGCTCCTGTAAAGATTACCTCTATTTAGATTGTAAATTATATTGTACATTTCTATATATATTGCATCCCTGTACCCAGATCAATATCTGCTTTACATATTTGCATTTGCTACTTGTAAATATTTGCCTACAACCTTGGCCTGTAATTATATTTTGTGACTATTTATCTGTAACCCACCATGTATACCCAAGTTTAAGAATTTTAACCCACCATGTATTCCCAAGTTTAAGTGCCCAGATACCCATGGGTTAGGCACGCTTTATAAGAAACTAAACTAAACTAAACCACTGGACAACGAAGGGTTATCCAAATGAAAGGTTGACATAGAGGGGTGATAAGGAGGATACTGTGGGGAAAGATGCTTAGGAATTACTGCGGGAGTCATCATATGACAAACTGAAGGTATTCTATTTCATGGCTAGGAAAGGGCACTCACTGAGTGTGGGTTCAAAGGATGGAAAAAGGGGGTGGGGCGGTTAAGGGGGCTGAACTGAAAGGGTCCCCAGAGCAGACACCACCACCAAGGAGAAAAAAAAGCTGGCTTAGTGGCACACCCAAGTGGAAGAATTCCCAGAGCACGTTGAGGGCCAAGTGGGAGCAGAATGAGCTGTACAAGAGGAGCAGAGTTCATTCAGTCGGGGAGATGTGTACAAAGCTGAGCAGGGAATCCTGCAGAGAGCGGTCCCAGCACAGTAGGTCAAAGGGGATACTCTTAAGTTGAGGGGGGATAAAAGGGATATCGAGGAGCAATGTTCCTGGTTTTGGTTTCAAAGAGATGTGGAGGAAAGGAGCAGAAGAAATGGTAAGAACGTGTGAGAAAAAGCATTCTGAAAAGCATGGGATGCTGCAGTGAAGGGGGTGAATATTAGAAGGATGGGAAGGAAGGGAAAAGAAAAGGGGGCATCACAAAGGTGGGTTAGTATTGGTGCAAGGGGAAAAGAGTATTTGGAAGAGTGTGAAGTTGATGGGATGTGCAGGAAGAAATAGAATGTCCATTGAGACACAGATGAAAAAGGAGGTAAAGCTGGGTAAAGAGGCGCATCCACAATGTGGGACGGACAGTGGGGAGGAAGGTGCTATAAAAGGATGTCAAACTGCCGTGTATGGGAATGGCAAAGCCACTTGAGACACATTTGATGAAGACTACTAAAGAAAGTGTATCGGCTGTGGAGTTCTTGGACATTTTCAAATTATTGCACCGGGATGTGAAATGAAAAGATGGTTCTAAGGAGGAGTAAAGAAAATTGGGGAGCTGGCATAGAGTGCTAACAACTTTGGCCAACTTTGGCAAAATCGGACTTTGGCCTTTCTGATTTACAAAAGTATTTATTGTGACGGGTTTCCAGAGTGGAGCGTCGCTTTGCTAAAATAAATGTATGTGATAAGGAAATCACAGGTAGATTTTGGAGGCTTTGCATGGTTGAGATACAATGAGGATGACAGGTCATGGATGGAGGCATCAGCGACCACCAGGGTTCCAAATAAAGATCTGAATAGCAGGAGCTAAAACCAGCTCACCAAGTAGGCAGGAGTGACCACTGGGGAACCAGGAGCGAGTACCCATTGCACCGCAAAACTAACTTCCATATGAGATGCACACTTTAACATTTTGTCCATTTTGAATTATTCTTTACGTTTAAATGTGCACTAGATGTGTCCTCATTCTTTTTTTATTAGCATTCTCAAATACTCAAAGTTAATTTCATGTATGCATGTTTGTAAGGAACCAATAGCCTGGGGAGCCAAATGTAGCTCCTGGTAGCTGTTGCTTTCAAGTTAACGAGCCTCTCCTAGGCTAAAAGCATGAGCTAAATACCTCCAAGCTCCCCTCAATTTCTAACCCTGGACCAATCTGTGGAGTTGGGCAAGTTGGATTTAGAATTGTGGTTCCAGTGGATGGCATTGACACAGCAAATATCAGCCTTTTATACAGCAAGTTGCCTGCTGATCCTGCATTTTTCGTTTCAAGGATGGCTCATCCATAGTGGGATGGATGGGTAAGAATGGTTTCATGCAGGGATCGGAAGTGCAAGCTTAGCACATATGAAGGTATCATGCACCAGAACGGCCTGCCATTATAAACATGAATAAGATGCAGAGAATGACACCCTGTGGTGTAGTACTATGGAGAAGTGAAGCGAAAATGGGGGTAAAGATGTTGCATTTTTACAGGTGGTCAAGCGCCCTGCTTCTGGTCTTAGTCCCTCCCCATTTTGATATGCTTTGATATAAACTTAATATAAATTTGATATGAAAATGATATGAAAAAACGTTGATATCAATTTTATATCAAATGTATATTTGATATAAAGTGTTTTCTAATTTATATCAGTTTTGATATAAAGTGAATATACATTTTATAAAAAAATCTATATAAAAATGGGAGCATTGCTTGACGATGTTGCTTGGTCGAGTGCCAAGAGTGAAGTGAGCTCTGAAGACAGGGACTGTGAATCTAGGGTTTTGGAGAGTGATGTGGTGATGACATCACACAGGGGTTCTGCCCCAATGTGATAGGAAGTGGAAAATATCAAGCCATTTTGATCTATTTTTAATATAAAAATGTATATACAAATTAATATAAAATTAATATTTCTTGATATAAAAATGTATACAAAAATGATATAAAAATCTTAAGAATCATATTTTATGCACAAATTAATATTTTTTGATATAAAATATTTATTTGCATTTTTTATATAAACTTCCCCTACAATTTGGATATACATTTTTTAATATTAATTTTGATATGAAAATGTATATCAATGTTATATGAACTGGCTTTGCTACAGAGTGCGAATAATGAAAAAGGTAGTTTGCTTTATGAGTAAAGCGTGCTTCCCAGAGCCTGCACAAAAGTTCAAACTATTGGCTTTGAAATAATTAAAGAAGTTTACTTTATAAGTAAAGTGTGTTTCCCTCTTTTTTTAATCTATGACAAGCCACGTGGAATCCCAGGAATGTGCTGACTCAGAGAGCAGCATTCTATCCACAGTTGAAAGCACAGGAATCTTTATATTTAGCTCGCCCGAATACAGGCTGTTCAAAGCCAGCTGTATAAATACAACCCCAGACAAATACAAGAAACATCTGTAGGCTGAGGTTATTTTTTAGATGTTTATGGGGTCCAGCGCAACTCTCTAATGTTGCTGAGTATGCAGGAAATAGACTGCTGCACTTTGTTGATAACAAAAAGTGGCACTGGACCCAGGAAGCACATAAATCTGTGTGTTGTTGATAATGAAACAAAATTGAGTTTTAAGCCTTTAAAAGGACCCTTCTGACAGCAGGGTTACTGTCAAACACAGTGTCAGAGCCCTGGACACTTGATCGCAACTCTGGAAGGTACCATGCTTCTCAGCTGGATTTGATCGTGGGTCTGTGGACACTGGAAGAACCCCCTGAAAAGTCTTTCAATTGGAAACTGGACCTGCGTTTTAGTCAGAGTTTATTTCAACAAAGTTTATTTCAACAATAGCAAACTTTTGAGTTTCGGGGTATTTTAAGACATGTTTTTTAATCTATTGTTGGGCACAAAGCTTATGTTGTAGACGGGTTTTAAGATTTTGACTACAGAGCTTGGGAAGAAGATGAACATGTGTAGAAGGCTTTGTAAGTGTTTATAGCACTGCTACACAATCAATCAGACCCTCAACAATCAATTAGACACTTACATGTTAAAGCTTGGAAAGTGTGAGGTCGAGACAGCAAAGGCAGCCACCCAGTATTCAGAATCTGGCATTTCACTGTATTTCTGACAGTGCAAACATTTTCATATTCTGCAAAGAATGTTTTCCTAGTTTATTTCTTTCTTTCTATGGGCTCAACACCACCCTTATAGCCGTTCCGAACATTAAATAAAACATTAAATAATACTGACTGCACTTTTGGTCCACATATCTTTTTGTGATGCAGCATATTTGCATGCACACAATGCTTTTTTTCAGCTTGACAGTGCCAATAAAGTTGCAGAAATATTTCAAATGCATGCAATGTGACATTAGTGCATTTGAGCATTTGAGTTTTCGCCAAAGATCACAAATGTTGCGCAAATGGTATATCCGTGATCTATTGGTACAAAGTACTAGAGTTAAGGACATTTTAAGGGTGGCGAGTGTCATGGAGCTATATCTTACTTGAGATGTGTGAGTGCATGTTAAACCCTAATTGCAATTTTGGGGCACTTGTTCTTTTGTAATGCAGCATATATGCATACGCACAATGCAGTGTTTTAGCTTCACAGCGCCGACAACGTTCATAGATATTTTTACTGTGTAAAATGTTCAGCACAGAAGGATCAGTATGCACCAAAGATCGCACATGTTTCGCAAATGTTATAAAGTACTAGAGTTGATGACATTTTAAGGGTGGCAAATGCCGGGGTCTTAATCCAGGCTCACAATGTTTTGGGATGTGTAACATTTGGCTTCTTTCAAGTTTTCATGGCATTACCAGTGCATGTTTTAAATTGTGCGGGATTCATTTTGTACTTCCAAGTAGGTGCTATATTTTATTTTATTCCACCCACAAAAGTGCACAAAACAAAATGTGCCCATTCTCTGTCTGCAAGGGAAGTGCACAGTGTTGGCCCGCATCTTTACATGTGAAAGCTGCGAGGTCTGCTTTAAAACACAATTGCGAGGTAGCAGTGTGCTAGGACTTTTAAAATATAGTTCTAAGTTTTGCAGTGATTTATACAAACTTGACACGCCCCAAGATGTAGTGGATTTGAGTATGTGCCAGAGATCACACCTTTGATGAAGTGGTGTAGCCGATATTTATTTAATACAAACTGCCATCATGGTAGATTTTTTTTAATGGGACATGTGTTGAGGTGTTACACCAGGCTTGAGGTTTTTGGTGATATGTTATGTATTGATGTAGGCATGTTTCTGTCTAAAAGGTGCTCTATTCTGACTCCATATTCTTTCCATTTAGAACCAACGTGTCTTCCAACAACTGGATGTTGCAGCGGGCAGAGTCTCTGGATGTGGATTGTGCTAACCGACAAGTGTCACCCATTGGATTTATGTATCTAGGGTTACTCATGGATGAGGATTGTGGACCATCACAACCAACATATGCTGAGGCCATGATACTAGGGCTGTCCATGGATATGGCTATTCTCCCTTTGCTGATCTTGATTCATCTGTTTGGCTCTAGAGTCTTCTCATATGCAGATGACACACAGATGCTGTTTAGACTAGACACTAAGCAGGGCGACGTAAGAGATAAGCTAAAAAAACTGCCTGGAAGCCGTCCGAGTCTGGATGGAGTCAAATTGGCTCAAGTTGAATGGTGGGAAGACAGAGATTTTGATCTTGCTGGTGGATGGTCCGATGCTTTTTGGCCTGCATCATTGGGCCCGTTACCTAAGCCTTCCAAGACAGTTCGTAATTTAGGTGTAAAGCTTTCGGAATCCCTGTCTATTGAGCCACAGGTTAACTCAGTGTATAGTGTAGGCTTTGTTAAGCTCAAACAGCTAAAGAAAGTCCTCCTGTTTATTTCAGATACATTTCATGCTCAAGCATTGGCAGCTTGTGTTAATGGGAGTCTGGATTATTGTAATGCTGTTTACCTGGCACAGCCTACCTTTCTTATGCAGCGCCTGCAGGTGCTACAAAACGCAGCAGTGCGTTTGGTTACCCACTTGCCAGCCAGAGCAGGAGTAACAAAGGCTAGACAATCTCTCCATTGGCTCCCGGTAGAAACTCAAGTACAGTTTAAGGCGCTTTGCATTATGCACCGTGCACTAGGTGGAAATGGATGCTTAACCATCCAGGAGAAACAGGTTAGATATAGCCCGGTGTGTTTTTGGGATCCTCAAATGCAGCACTCCTTCAGATACCCAAGTACAGGAAAAAACATTTGGGTGGCCGGGCCTTTTCAGTGGCCGGCCCCTGGCTTTGGAATTCACTGCCTGAAAATTTGAGAAAAATTGAGGATTTCTTATCCTTCAAAAAGCATTTCAAGGAGACCACCAGGGGCACAGACAAGATGGCAGCTTGAACCATAATCTCCCTCCTTGAGCATTAACACGCAATGGATGCACCCACAATTCGGAACCACCCGCATTAAAGGTTTCACACTCTGCTCCAGGAAACACCCGAGAACAGGCAGAAGAAAATCTAAGCAAAACCATGCAAGAAATCACACAGATATTTGGAGCACAAAGCAGGCATGTACTCCGCAAATTGAAATCTAAGATGGCGCCCACGAGACGTGTTCCAAGCCGTGAGGGACTCAGGAAGGCACACCGGGATTAAGCCACTTTACTGCTAAAGAAAGCCCTGGCCAACATGGTCGGAGGTGTGTGCCAGCAGCGGGAGGGACAACTCCGCAAGAAATGTAATCGGAGGAAGGTCGAAGGAAGGTACGTTCCCTCCAACAGTCACCCCTTACCCCTCGCCGCCTCCGACACCCAAGACGGTGAGCACTGGCATCGGTGAGCAAAATACATAGGAAGCCCACACAGAGACATTAGTACGGACCCCTCCGGTCCCCAAAGGGAATAGGAGGGAAATTCTGCGGCACAATTGGCGCATTTAAGCAGATCCAAAGCGGTGACCAAGCACGAATTTCCAACCCCCTGAGCAATGGCCGGGGACGTGAACCAAAAAAAAAAAAGAAAAAAATGAAAGAAAATACTATAATAGGATGGACAGACACCTAACAACGTAATTCAAAGCGCTCACAGACGCCCACTATTAGCTTCAGAACCGGATTACATTATTGTGGCACTACACACAGCGTGGAGAATTGAACCATCTAGCGCGTGATTATAAACATAGCTGCGCTAGCACCCGCCGCTTGCATAAGGAGAACCTGAGGTAGCCTACTCATTAAATCTGCCACAGACACTAATAATCAGCTAACTTCCAATGCCCAGGGCCCTGGTAACCATGCAAACTCACCACAACCATCAGCCTTTGTAGAAATCAAAGCCTTTGGAGCAGTGATCCTATGACTGACGTTTTCCATCATTGGTACCATAGAGGTGCCTGTCGGAGTACTGGGTGACATAAGGCATATATCCTGCACTGGGTCCACCAGGAAAGGGTATAGGTTTGAAAGCAAGACTTACCTGGCACACAGAGGGAACTTTAAAGAAGGCACAAGGTTAGATAGTTCACAGCGTTAGAATAAGGAGTGGTAAACCACCAACGTCTCCAGGAACGAAGCTGGGCCCCAACACTTTGACCCCACTTCAAACATTCCGCCGAGCGCAAACAGCCATGGAGCCAAGCGAAACCCAGAGCACGATGGACGTCCCGGGCAATGATCTGGACAGCGCTACCAAAGCAGATATCAGGCTTTTACTGGGGGAAGTCGAGCCTCACAGAAACGGTTGCTGACCTACAGACAAGAGTAGCAAAGACTGAGGACTGTCTCGAGACTGTGGAAAACAATCAGCAATCAGGCGATATAGCCATGACGCAATATGATGCTAGACTCCAGGATCTAGAACAGAAGGAAAGAGATGTGGTGGCAAAGCTTGATGACCTTGAAAACAGAGAGCGAAGAACAAATATTCGGATACTGGGCCTGGCAGAAGAACAAGTCCTAGTAAAATGCCATTACTACACCAAAAGGCACGATATCCTGTTAAAAGCAAGGGAAAAGCAAATGATTGAATTTGGAGGTGCAAAAGTAATGCTCTACCAAAATCTCTCAGTCATGACCTTAGCGAAGAGAAGGGGATGCCGACCCCTCACGACTTGGTTGCAAGAGAAAGGTACTTGCTATCGAAGGGGCCACCCCTTCTCATTGTCATTCGAATATGGGGGAGAAGACTTCAGGATCACCACGATAGATGAGGCAGACAGAGTCCTGCGTCACCTCAGAGGTTCGACAGAAGATATGGACATGGATCTACACAGTAAGCCAGAAGGACCCCTACTCAACTCAACACCAAAGCCACCCAGTAGAGGGAAGGCGATGACGAAGTGGAAGTATACACGCCTGAATAATTTGTGAACTTGATTACAAACTACTGGAACTATTAACCCTGCTCACTTTTTCATCCCTGATTGTTACTGAGATGCAGGTTGATAGAGAGCGCAAGCTCCTTCCCTTGTTCTGGAAGTGAGCTCACCGGATTTGAATAGGGACTGTTCCAATATTCTTAGGTAACGTAAAACTGCACCCATTGCGTGTTTCTAAATATAACAATTAAACAAGAACTTAATGCCCAGGGAGGGGTCCCAACAGAGTGGCTCTTCTTAGTTTATGGCATCTCCTCAGTCAACTGAGAATGCTACTGTTAGCTTTGCTCGGGGAAAGGGGCGGCGAGAGAGGGGAAATACTCATATAGATAACAGGGGGAAACATAACTATGATGGAGAACCACGTACAGTAATACCACTTACAACATTGCAAACTAAGGCTGAAACAGAGCGGGAGCCACAAACACCTCTTAGACTACTGAATCTGGACACAACTGGTGCAAATGCACATATTACAATGCAAGAATTGATGGTATAACCTTGGGGTCCCTAAATATACGGGGGTTAAACTCTCCTCAGATGAGATCCATCCTGTCACGACAGTTTAAACAATCCCGACTGGACATACTATTTGTGCAAGAGACGAAATACGCACACGAAGGGGAACGCAGAATTTTGGGTAGAGATATTGGGGATGTCATATGGGCCTCGGGCCCGCACAAAAGTGGGGGAGAGGTATCTTGTTCAGGAAACCCTGGCATTTCGCTTAAAGCACACACAAAGATCCACAAGGGAGATATGTAGTGTTAAGGGGGAGATACAATCCCGTGAAATCACCCTAAGCTCGGTTTATGCACCAAATCAAAGTCAATCAAACTTTATAGAACCTTTGTTCGCCTTTCTGAGTGATTGGGGGAGGGGTACCCTAATTTGTGGATGAGACTTTAACGTGGTGGTGGAAAAAGAATTGGACTGTGAATCAGTACGACAAGTTACACAAACACCGGCTAATCAGCAGGGTGATCGATTCCTTAGCTTACTGAAAGAGCATTACTTGATCGATACATGGCGCATAACCCATCCTAAAGTTAAAGGCTTCATGTTTTTCTCCCCCACCCAAGCTTCTCCAGAATTTTCTACCTACTGTTGGGGGCAAAATGTAAAGGAGAGATCCTCGAGGCAGCCATGGAAGTAGTTGCCTGGACAGATCAAAGAATTATGCAAACTCTCACTTGATTTAGGCACTCCTCTAAAAGTAGATAGGCGATGGGTCTGTAATGATTTTTTGTGTAGGGACCCGGTGTTCAAAGATACCCTTACAGAAGCCATTACGAGTTACTTTGAAGTAAATGAGGTGGATGGGATGTTACTAAATATGATATGGGAAGCGGCAAAGGCCACGATAAGGGGGACACTAATGGCTGAAGGGGCATCAAAGAAGAGGCTCAGGTTACTTAGGGAAACAGAACTCAAAGCTACCATCACCCGCCTAGAGCGAAATCTCCCGCTACACCCTGACCAAGCAGAAGAGAAGCTGTCTCAGATAGTAGGGCTAAGAGAGGAGCTGAAAGATATCTGGAATGGGAAGGCCCTTACACAACTCAAATACCTCAAACAAACATTTTTTGAGAAAGGGGCTAAAGATAGTGAATTGGTTGAAGAAACAAATATCCAACAGGGCTGTGTATAAGGTCAATGATGAAAAGTGAACTGTCCTCACACACCCACACGACATAGTGAACCGCTTCTCGAGGTTCTACACACAGCTGTACTCAGCTGAAGGGGATTTTTCATCAGCCGCCGTAAAATAATTCTTAGAAGTCCTTCCCCGCCCTCCTATTAGTACAGAACACGCAGAACAACTAAACTCCCCTATAACCATCCTAGAAGTTCAAAGGGCGATTTCCAATTTAAAAGTGGGCTCAGCCCCTGGACAGGATGGCTATACCGCGGAAATTTAGAAGACGAACAGTAACGCCCTTTCACCATTTTTAACCAAATTGTTTAACTCAATACTAACTACGTGTCAATCCCCAAAATCATTTACAGAATCGACAATCATAGTTATCCCTAAAGAAGGAAAGGATCCCCGGAAATGCACCTCATACCGCCCCATTTCCCTAATTAATGTGGATGCGAAAATCTACGCAAGCATTCTAGCATCCCGTCTTGCCCTTGTTCTCCCACAGCAAGTGCACACAGACCATGTGGGTTATATAAGGGGAAGACAAGGAGCGGACAACATTAAGAAAACCCTAGATCTAATGATAGGCCTCAGAGACACTGACAGCAATCCTATGTTGCTATCCCTCAACGCCGAGAAGGCGTTCGACCGCGTGGAATTTCCCTTCTTGTATGCAGTACTGAAGTGGGCAAAGGTAAGAATGGCATGGACACAAGGGGCGAGCGCACTATATCAGACAGCACAAGCAAAGGTTTCCATTAACGGCGTTTCCTCAGATCCTATAGTAGTCTCACAAGGAACCAGACAGGGGGGCCCCCTTTCTCCACTCATTTATGCACTAGTCATCGAGCCATTTGCCCAAATGTTACGATCAAACCACAAAATACATGGCATCATCCAGGGAAATAAGGAATGCAAACTAGCATTGTTTTCTGATGATATTCTCCTATACCTCACCCATCCAGCAGAATCCATCCCAGTCCTCTCCCAAGATATACACTGATACGGAGCCCTATCTGGCTTTCGCGTGAACCTTCAAAAGACTGTAGCAGTCCCACTCAGAGAGGAAGGAAACCTTCTCCAATCATTAATCGAGAGTTGACCCCATTCAGTGAGGTATTTGGGAGCGAACATCACTGTGTCCTTTGCAGACCTCTTTGAAGCAAATCATGTCCCTCTGTGGAAAACTATTAGGGAGGACGTGAACAGGTAGTCAAAATTGACCCTTTCATGGGCCGCTAAATACACTTCTATCCAGATGAACATCTTGCCCCGCCTTCTCTTTCTTTTTCAATCACTCCAATTGTAATATCTGATTCCTTTCTTGTCGAGATTAAGCAGGTGTTATTGGAATACCTACGGGCGGGCAAAAGACCCAGAATTCCTTACTCCACTCTTGTACTACCTAAAGAATCAGGCGGCATGGCGTTCCCTGGATATCCCGGAATACTATAAAGCCTCTCAACTAAGGGTTGACCACCTGTGGGAAAACCCTGAGAAACAGTGGGTCGCAATAGAGAACAATGCATTTGCTCCAGTCACTTTAGGGGAATGGTTGTGGGTTCCTCAATCAGCCATGACGCGAAGAATATGGGAGCACCCCATTTTGAAGGTATTATGGTCACTCTGGCGCCCCTCCCGAACCACACGAGACCTCACTACTTTGCCCTCCTCACTACTTGGCCCTCCCCACTAAGCTGCATTTGGTCTCCCCCCATACAAAGGTTAATCTGTAACATCCATCGATTTCAGAGTTGGTATGCAGCTGGAGTGGTGAGGGTGGCACAAATGTGGAGAGAAGGGGAATATATCTCCATAGAAGCCTTACAAGAAGTCCTACAGGAAGAGCCTATTACCCCTATGCAATACCTGCAGCTGAAAAGTGTCATCACTGATCGCCGCTGGGGAAAGACCTTGCAACGCCCTCTCACAGCATTCAAACAAATCATAAGTACCCCACAGTTAACAAAAGGGCTTATAGCTCGCATGTACAAAGCCTTGATTACTAGAGGCCATATGTGCCGCCCCCCATCTGAGGTCAAATGCGATTCAGAGTTAAAATTGGGAGATTACCTAGGGGTTTGGAGAGCCATAAGAAAAGGGGTCTGGGGCTCGTTTATATCCACACAATTCAAGATGCATAATGCACGCATTCTAGTTAGGTGGTATTACACTCCAAAAAGGCTGTCTAAAATGTTTCCAGGTACCCACCCTCACTGCTGGAGAGGTTGTGGTGAAATCACTGACAAGGTGAAAATGTATTGGAAAGAGGTTTTGAGGTGGATCCAGGACATTGACCGGGTCCCCAGGGCACTCACACCTGTTCTTGTACTGTTTGGGGTGGAATCGGACAAAGATGACGCTATGAATCCCTATCACATATGCCATGAAACTTATTATTAGCTGCCAGAGTATGTTTAACTGTCAAATGGAAATCGGCAGTCCTTCCGTCCAAAAGGGAATGGCTTAGTAAAGCACACTCAATATACAAAATAGAAAGCCTTACAGCTACAATTACAGAATCCCGTAGGAATATAGATTCAATCTGGCTACACTTTAAGGAATATTACATAGAATACTGGAGTCCTCTATGCTGTCCCAAGCAAAGCTCATAACCAACTTCCACCCCTGGCGTACCGGTAGAGGTGGATGAAGGAGAACGCCTCCCCAATGTAGCAATAAGGCCCGACAGATAAAGTAGCGCGGTCCCCCCTGTATGACTGTATTGGTTTTCCCGACTGTAAAATGCAATTCACCTTTTTAATCCGAGGAGTAGGAGGGAGGGAAAGGGGTGGGTAGGGTGGGGGTATGGGTCACGCACAAATTATGATGTTTTTGGTCAATTGTTTCTTCAAAATCGATTAATGCTGTTTACTAAAAGCAATACTGAACATTACTGTGAAGTGAGCATGTAACGTGTCAGACTTGTAACAAAAAAATAATAATAATAAAGACTTGTTTTTAAAAAAAGCATCTAAAAACATTTCTATTTAAATAAAGCTCTGAGATACTTACCCCCTTTGACACCTGGGTTTCGTTTACATCTATCCTGACTATCAGTTGTTTGAGCACCATGATTGAGTGATAGAGCGCTATGCAAATAAATTGATTGATTGATTGGCTACAGGGCCCTCGTAATCATCGAGAATTGATGTGCGTAGAAAGGTTTTGTGGAATCTCCCATTGTAGGTGGCTGTTTTTCAGGAGTCTTCAAGCCTCAAATGCCTAGGGTGGTCACCGACAATGGAGAATGGCTTTTGGTATACTTCAAAGGGCATCAGCAACCAGTGTCATGGAAATGTCTCGAGGAGAGAGCAGGGTTATTGGACTTCATCGCTATACTCAAGCACAAGGTATAGCCGGGGTGATGGTGCCCATTGCTTTGTCATAGTGAGGGGTATTCAGTGAAGGGACAGTGGCTACCAAGGCTATTGTTGCTCTCTGGATGTGAATTGTGTCAACCGACAACCGGCAGCCATTGGATTTATGCCAATTGATTCATCTAACGCAACACGCCCCATCTGCTTCTGGGACTCGCAAGACCTAACGATGATGGTGGGCCACACCAGTTTCACAATGGCTTTTGGGGCATTTTAAGGCTGCCTCACAACTGACGGCATGGAAATAAATCGGCAAGCGGCAGTGGTTTTTGGACTCCACTGCTATTTGCAAGCCCAAGAGCCTTTAATAGTGGTTATTGTGTTGTCATTATCAGAGGCTATACACGTAGGGTGGTGCCACAGCCATCAAGGTACCAATCATGGGGCATTGTAGAAAGTAGCTTTGTCCCCAACAACTGCCACTACAGAATGTGATGATGGTGGCCACTACAGTTTTTAAGTCTGAAGTATTGTCCTGCAGGTACTGTTGGGGTGGGGCAGCCATATGGTGGAAGATTCATTATAACATCCAAAGGTATGTCCTGTATCATATACAGTGGATGTGTGTTTTATATAGTCTTTAATGCATATTGTTGAAGAAAATATGCAAACACTGTCACATGTTTTTATTCACCGCTTCTAAGTAAGCGAGATAAAATCATGCATTTAATTAGTAGGTTTTTGCGTGCCATTTAAGTGCTGAATATACACGCCCAGATACAGCAGTGTTTGTTTTACCAACCCCTAGAAGGTTGAAAGGCTAACCACCTGCTCGGATTTAACCTCACCCGGGGCTCTCGCACGTAGATATCTGTGCATGGTCTGTTAGTGCTCAAGTATCTATCGTTATGGATACAAGGCAACAACATCCGTTCGTGTATGTGCTGGCAGGACCTTCCAGTTGCGGCAAGAGCTTTTTGTCAGAAAACATCTAGAAAGTGCCCACACTGTAATGACACACGTTCTCGATAATATTGTCTGGTTCTACAGCTACTGGCAACCTCTTTATGCCACCTGGAACACCTTCAGTTTGTAGAGGGTATGCCCGACAGTCTCAATGACGATCGTTTACTTCCGCCGAGCATGGTGAATATGATCATGGACGATTTGATGACTGAGGGGCCTGAACACTAAGCTACAAAAAGCCTTGACTCAATACTCTCACCACCGCATTCTAAGCATTTGTTATATTGTGCAGAACTTTTTCAACAAGGGGAAGAACATCAGATCTATAATCTTAAATACTAGTTATATTGTGTCATTTAAAAACTCCTGGGATAAACAACAACTAGCTGTGATAGCCCGGCAGATGTATCTGTCCAAAATGCGTGTCTTTATGGAAGCTTTTCAAGACGCGACCAGTAAGCCCTCCGGATATCTCCTGGTTGATTTAAAAACAACCACTCTAGAGGAATATAGATTGTGCACCGATATATTACTGCAGGGGTTACTTGATGTGTATATTCCTAAAAAGACATCCAAAAGACAACATTAATCGCATTACGGTGTCAGTAGGCTGTCATGCTTTCAACATGTCGACAAGCATATGGAAAAACATTGAGCTGCTCAAAATGCTTGTATACACCACCCCTCAACAACACAAGGCCATTCTATCCATGGCCTCTGACTATCTGGTGGCCGCTATTTCAGAGATTGGTCAGAACACTTTAAAGGGACACGTGCCTCTAACACACCGTCAAATAAGTGTGTTGAAAAAGAAAAAGAGGGTAATCAAGTAGCTGGTCAATAAGCAAATATAACTAAGGGCTAAAAGAAAAGTGGTCTCTCAAGCTGGCAGATTTGTAGGGTCTTTGATAGGCATAGCCCTGCTGCTAATCACCAGCTTGCTCGGGGATCAGTGATGGAGCACACCTATAAAATGTATTTGGTGGACAACCAGCAGTTACCCCTGTTGTATTGAGATATAGGTACGTTTGTCGCCATGCGTCTCGACTCGGAAATGAAGGTTGCTTTAAACAGACTTGATTTACTGGCGCATGATAAAGCGGCTCTATATGCAGATACACTGCATAAATACTTAATCCATGCCCGACACAGCGATGCAGAGAGAAACAAACTTACTCTATACATGCCGCCTGAGGAATATAGCAGGGTGAAGGCTCTGCCAGGGTCAGATTCGGTTACAGCTGATGTGGTGAAGATCCTTAGCCAACGCTATAAACCTAATGCAGAACTATTGCTACATAAGATGGAACTTGTAAATGATGTGGCCGGCTGGACCGATATGGGTGAGTTTATTTACAGAGGTAGGGTTGTAAGGGGTTCGAACCTGTACAATTTCGTATGGGTTGTTACGACCAACACCCCACATCTATAATAAATGCCCCCATCGGCTGGAATGAGTTTATGCAAGCGGTCGCTGATTTAAATATCCTGACAGCCATTGTGGGTAAAGTCACCCAACAACGCCTTCTGGAGCGGCTAAAAACTGGTACCCTCGTTACTCCTCATCAACAACACAATCCTCTAGATAGCCCTTTGAGCAGAGCCCTTTCCCCCACTCCCCAAAAGGGGTGCAATACCGGCTTGTTTAAGGACTCTTTACCCATCGTCACCAAAATATACGATGCCCCCATCAGCCATACTGCTGAAGCGTCCAGGCCACATCAGAGATGCATGCCCCCTATATGGTTATCTGATCAATGTGCACCCCATTATTGTCTGAATGTATACATTTCTTCTTTGTTGTATTGGGACGCTTGTGGTATAACTTTCATTATTTCTATATTAAGTATGTCTTTTTTCTTTTTTTCTTTTTTCTTAATAAATATTTTCAAATCGTAAAACAGACTAGTTTGTAATTACGTTGTATTATTTATTATGTATAATAACACGATTTTAAAAAGTGATTTTATTGATACATGTATCATTGGATAGATGAGCCGCATTTACATTTTAGACACACTGTAAACATTTTGCGACATCTATACACATTAGGTAACGTCTTGTTAACAAACCTGGTTACCATTTCATCGTTTTGATTGCAATCGCTTGAATACATTTTCAAAACAGCCGACAGTGATCTCCATTCTGACATTTCACTGATAAAGAATATACAGTGCTGACCACAGGTCACGACTTTAGAGTCTTGAACCGGCACAGTGGTATAGCATAAATACTTTGCAAGACTTTTTACATAGTCGGTTAAAACTCCAGCCTTTATGGGATGTTGCGGGAAGTGCGCCAAACTATCAAATACTATTAGCACATCCCCCTCCAACTATAAAGCTATCAAATGTGTTCCACCACGAGTCTGCAGATCGGTGTTCACCACCCAGCTAACCGGCTGATTCCTAAGTAGGCGCTTGGGGCATGTATCACTGACATACACACCGTGAAATGTTTTCTGAGCATGTTTATGCTTACGTAAAAATCCTTTTATCTGTAGAGTATTCATTAAATATCAAAAAGTATGTTTCTTTGTCTGTTCAAAGCTGCAACGTAGGAAAGCAATGCATGTCTAAAAAGACTTCCAAATAATACTGCAAAGCCCAGCAGAATACATTATGGGGGTTCCGCAAAAATACGGCTGATCACCATAACCAAACCGGTTCATGTAATATTACATACCCGGGGTATCCATAGTTCTTCACTACAGCCACTACAGCCATCATAACATTGTTTTATTAGTCTTTCAGCCGGAATGGTCTGAAGTGTAACCACAGCCAGATTGTTCTGTATTTAAATGATACAAACTCCCCCTGGTTGTCTCTTATCTGTGTGTTGATGGTGTCAAAATGTTTTTTTTTACAAACGGGGATGTAATCAGGCTTGTTGTATTGAATGTTCACAATATCGTTGTTGTTTTCTTGAATCTCCCTGGTTCTAAGCAGCGGGGTGTGGCTATCCCTTTGATACTCCATGATATCGCTGTAAAGCAGTAAGCTATAAAAAGCCCTGTTAATGTCGGCACATGTATTGTCCCACGGTTCTTTACTTCCAATGTGCTGCATGCTTCCCAATATGTTGCACAGTCTTCCTGCTGTTGAAAACCTAACTGATGCAACTGGAACCTGCAAAAAAAATTCCTCTGGTATGGGTCTAGGTGTAGCATCGTATCGCTGTACTCGGGTATGATTTATACAGCTTTGTTGATGACTCAGACAAGTTCCGATATATTTAGATAATATCCCTCTGGGATCACACCTGGCCAGAGCCTCAGAAGGTCTGTTCATTTTATGATAAATGTAGGTTCCCCTGGGGCTAAAGTATCCCGCGATCGGATGTACTGAACTTCAGTGAGCTCCACCGTCCATTGCCCCAGCAAATTTACAGGTTTGGTCAGCTTCACGGTAAAGTTGGATATTTTGTTCCCTGGGAATGTCTCAGCTGAAGCATTGCTGGGGAGCATAATATCGAAAGTTGCAGACTCATTGCCACCCTGTTACACACCCGTGGCCTCTCGGAATGTGGCAGGGACCCAACTGTTGAATTTGTCAGGCCACCCCAGCTATTTGACTAGATACTGCTTCCTGGATCCATGACCTTTACTGTTTATGACTTTTTCCATTCTATAAACTCGCTGTTGGTCTTTACTGACTTTCTGGATCTCCTCCCAGTCCAAAACACCTTGAACACCCTTGCCTGAATAATCAATTTGTGTGTATATATAGAGGCCCTCCCTTTGAGTCACTCCATCTACGCTCATTGCTGTAGCTCTGCTCATATGCCTGTGTACAGAGGTCCTTGTGTTTTAAGATCCGCACATCGTCCTCCTTTTAAAGGGGCATAAGTGTTGTCTTTTTCAAAAGTCTTTCACCGTACAGTTTGTTCCAGACCCCCAGAGAATTCTGTGGTGTTACACCAGCGGTTTTAATAGATCTATGATGCGTGTTAAACACATTTATAAATGCAGGCAACACCTCCACATGCCTACGGGTGTTTTTAGCTGTGAAAAATCACCAGAGCCGTGTTTTAAAAGTTCAGATAAAATGTTCTACAATAGAGGCTTCAACTTCGTAGTGTATTATGGTTTGCTGCACCCTGTGTTGCTCTAGACGACTCTGTAGCGGCTTATTTAAAAACTCCTTACCAGCGTCAGTCTGTAGTTTAGCGAGGACTCTTCCTTTGTTAAATATGTACTGTCGCCACACTGTGATCCGTCTTGTTCTTTAAAGCCTCAACATAGGTGTATTTTGATACAATGTCGATGATGCTAGAATGTAGCGAGAACTATTGTTGTCTTCGTGGAACTGGCTGAAATCCATAATATCTGCCTGTCATTGTTGATTAATGTCAGCTACCATGGCCTTTCACTGTTTAAAATGCTTTCGGGCTGGCTTGTGTAGCGTGCAGGCCTCCTCCAATGAAAGCCACATCTTGACCGCTCCCCCTGACACCTTCTCACCATCAGTTTGCAGTTTACGGCAAAGGCTGTCAAACCCTCCATAACTACCAACACCTCCTTCCTAATAATATATTTCTAACAGCTTCAGGCCAGACATGATAACCCCATACCAGCTCAACATAAAGACACAACCATGTTTTCTAAACAGATTTTTATTAGCATTTAAAACATGTATTTGTATTCAAAATGTGTTTGATTGAAAATATTAGAACAATCGGTCCTGCTACAGGCTGCGTAGTACATTTGATTACTGCACAGATACATTGCACGCCACCGCCTCGATAAGTAAACATGTCAACATTCCATTAGGCGTTCAATTACATATACTTTAGCCCAGCCCGCTTGGGAATTGTTTTCTCAATGATGTTTCTAACAGCCATTGGACACATGGGTCTAAACTGCTTCATTTTCAAAAGGGGGTTATTCATCGATTTTATACCCCACAATGTTTTAGACATGCATTGTACAGTCCCTACGCCAATCCTTATCTGTATCAGCGGCTGTGTCAAGCGCAGCAAATATACTAGACGTTTAGGGCTCAACGCGTAACATATTTTAAGTAGCAAATTATCTGTGTAAGATATTTCCAAACATTCAAGAGCATCCTTCTGGGGATCATCAGTTTTATGTCACTATGGTCGGAAACCCCTGGAAGGCCTGAATATCAATGCAGGAGAGAGCCATTGTGCCTTTTTCGGAGGATTCCTATACCTGATCTGATTGTGACACCAAAAGTCTCAAAGAAAAAATAAATAAACTCTTACTGAAAAAAATGTATGTCTGATGAAATTTTGATTAATCCTTGATAAAGTAAAAAATCTGTAATAATTTACTAATTCTGCAATAATTCTGAATGCTCCACTATCTAAAGGGTACATAGGGCCTCATTACGACCCAGTCGGTAAGTTACCGCCTGGGTCGTACCTTTACCACCATGGCGTAAACTACGTTTACGCCATGGTGGTTGGCGGACTTACCGCCCCATTCCGAGGTTGGCGGGGCGGTAAGTCCCCAATCCCCATTTACCCTTCCCCATTCCCATTTTTGCCCCATAGGGCATAATGGGAGTGGGGAAGGCGTTAATTACGCCACCGTAAATTACGGTGGCGTAATTAACAACAAGGTCCCTTAGCGCCATGGATTTTAACACCTGCTAAAAGCAGGTGTTAAATCCTCCATGGCGCTAAGGGACCTCGGAATCAGGCGGTAAGGGTCGGCGCTGTTTACGCCGCCGTAAACCCCTTACCGCCTGGGTCCTAATGAGGCCCATAGTGTCCTTTGTTTACAAATTTAATTTGATACAATACTGAAAACATCGGCCAACATGTGGTTCGCAATACTGTACGGTAAAATGATAATAAATCAAGGAAAGATTTGGGGTTGTGAAGGTAGGGCAATACCGGGAACGAGAAGGGTCCCTGTCCCAGAGTGGGCGGGAAAACCTGAAAAGGTGAAGATTAAGGGAAAGAAGTGCAGTGCAGAAAGTACTTGGCATGAAGAAAACAGAAGGGAATGAGAACTTAGAAAGGTGGTGACAATGGGGATTTGGAAGGAGAGACGGAAGGACATATTTGGAAAATTGAGAAATAGAGGTCGCAAGAGGATAAGAATGTTTATATTTCCAAAGGCCCTGAAATAAAGCAGACTTTCCACAAAGAAGAATCAGGTCTCGTGCAGTATTATTGATGCTATGCCTCACAAAAGGGGTGGCACAGGTGGGGAACAATGATTTTCACCAGCAGGGCCTGTTCGCAGTGAGGTGACAGGAAGACACAGTGGCACGGGGGTGCCACCACCACACATTGGTTAAGAGTCGGGCCACCGCCCTGCTACATGAGGGGATGCCCACGACCGGCCCAGCCTTTTTGCATCCTGAGGTTAATAAGCAATGGCCAGCCAAACCTCCCGGTTTAAGAGGTTTTTAAAAGGCCAGCCATGGGCTGCAAAAGAAATTAGGGGTTTGGGTCAACAAAATTATAGTTATAGCTTGTATGTTATTGTCGCTGAGGCCGGTTCCAAAGTAAATAGTTAATACCAGTTGGAGAAAGAAAATGTTAAGAGTTAAGGACAGTTTGCAGGGGGGAATTTGGGGGAAAACAAGAAAGGAGAGGATACCTAGAGTGGGCAGGTATGCCTGAAAAGGAAAAGAGAAAAGTAGATATGCACAGACAAAGTTCCTAGGCCGGAAGAAAGCATCAGGAAAAGAGCGGGATGCAATTTATTAGATAGGGGGAGGTGTGACAAGGGTGGATGAAGGGGAGAAAGAATGACACATTTGCAAATTGGGAAACAGAGGTCAAAACAGGAAAGTAATATGACAAGAATGTTTATATTGTAAATGGACCTGCCTTGAAATAAAATAGCATTTTTTCAAATAAGAATCTGGTGTCGTGGACTATTATTTATGCCACACCTGCCAGAAGGGGCATCTCAGGTGGAGAACAATGACTTCTGCCAGCAGGGAATGTTGGGAGGGAGATGATGGGAATCCACAGTGACGTGGGGTTGCCATCACCACAAACTGATTAAACAAACTGGTTAGGCCCCAAAAGGAGATGCCCACAAGTGGCCCATTTTCACCCTCAAACTAAAAAGTGATGGCCTCCCCACCGTCCCTGTTTAAGAGGTTTTCCAGGATGTTGGGAAAAGCAGTTGTATGATGTCATGTTATTAACACTTGTAGCGTGCACGTCCACCGAAAGGCATTTTGGCGCGAGGATGAACAATGTAACAAGGCAAAGAGCTAAAACCGAAGAGTTTTGAGAGAACATCTAAATTGAAGATGATTAGCAATGCTTCTGAGTGCCAGAGGCAGTACATTCCATAAAATACTTGCAGCTACCGAGAATGCAAGCCTGCCTTATTTTGCACAACAATGTTTATGAATCACTAATATGTGAACGAGGCTTGAGCACAGAATTCTCTCAGGAGCATAATGTGCATATTTCTCCTGAAGATAATCTGTGCCTTGATGGTAGTAGGCGCAGTGAACTATGCAAAGAAATTTAAATTTGATGTGTTGAGCCACAGGCAGCCAATGCAGAGCCCTCATCACATGGCTAATGTGTGTGCCATATTGAGTAGCAGTAGCAATCCGAGCGGCCATATTCTACAGGTGCTGGAGCCGGCAAACCAACATCAATGGTTGGGCTAGATAGAGGGCATTACAATAAATGATCCGACTATTGATGAGACAGGCCACAACCAGGGGGCAGAGATGGGTTGGAAGAAAAGGCAAAGTCTTGCGAAGAGTTCTCAAGATATTGTGACCAGTTTTGCATACCGATCTGAGAGGCCATAGAAAGAGAGACCGAGAAGATCACTACCAGATTTTTTACTTCCTTCACTGGCTGAGGAGGGTCATCCAGTGATTGAGACTAGAAAGGGGAGAGCAAAAAGGAGTCAGAAGCAGAACCTACCACCATGATCACAGTCTTCTCCCTATTCAATTTGAGCCATTCGAGGGCCATCCATCCCTTCACAGCTCCCAGGCATTTACACAAAGCTGAAGACATCCCAGCCTGGTCAAGATCACAATGCACCAGGATCAGGCTGTCATCAGCACATGCATAGCTCCGGAAGCCACAAGAGCGGATGAGTTCCAACAATGGCTGCATGTAGATATTAAAAAGAATAGGGGACAGAGCAGAGCCTTGAGGGACACCACGGGAGAGTTAGTGGGTGGGGGAAAGAAAAGGAGTTAGCAGAAGAGATTGAGACCTATTCTCCAAAAAAGAAGAGAACCAGGTCAGAACAGGACCAGAGAGGCCGGCTGCTGCCATGTGAGACAGAAGGGTGGAGTGGTCGACAGTATCAAATGTTGCCCGAAAGATCATGTAAAATCACTGCACCCACACCACCCTCATCTGCCAGCAGTGTGAGATTGTGCAAAACCGATACCAGAACACTCTCGGCCCCATGCCCTGGTCAAAAATCACACTGAAAGGGCTCAGGAAAAGAGGATGATTGTAGAGAAGAGGAGAGGAGAGGGTAGACCAAGGATTCATGAAGTTTCACCGAAAAAGGGAGCAGAGAAATAGGATGGTAATTAGCTAGAACCAAAGTATCCAGTGAAGGTTTTTTCAGGAGAGGGATCACAGTGGCTTGTTTCAGTGCAGACGGGATGATACCGGTCTGGCAGGACCGGTTGATCACCTTAGTGAACCATGGTAGAAAGAAAAGCATCATTTACTGCATTTTCCCCAAAGGCATTGGATCCAAGGGGGAGGAAGATTTGAGGCGGTTCACTGCTGCAAAGAGATCCTAAGTGGAGAACTCCAGGAAGGAAACCCACGCACATGAAGAGACGTGGGACACCTCCACATTAATTGAGGAGCGGGTATGAGGGTTGCAATTACTAATATCAGAGAACATCTTTTCGATTTTAGTAATGAAAAAATGGGACAGTGAGTCACATAGTATTTGAGAGGGTACCGCAGTGGAGGCAAAGCGTGTTGTGGCAGAGTGAGAGGTGACCACAGAGAATAGTTCCTTAGGCTTGTTAACCGCGGTTTCAATTTTCTGTGAGAAGAAACTCTGTTTTGCAGCATTGATTGCTACATGGTAATCCAGAATGACCTGATGAAAAACGATTTTACAGTAAGGATAATAAGATGGACGCCTTCTTCGTTCAGCTTGTATGACCTTCAGATGTAAAGATTTAAGTTCAACAGTGTACACCACTGTGCCGAGGGGCATTCAATGCAGGGCAATGATAACAATGTTATAGTTCTGGTTGGTATCTTATTGTTGCTGAGAGAGGTTCCAGAGAAAACAGTTAATAACAGTTGGGGAGGAAAATGTTAAAAGAAAAGGACCTGTTGGGTTGTGAATTTGGCTCAAGACGAGAAAGAAGAATGGTACCTGAAAAGGAAAATAGAAAACAGACATGCAGGGAAGAAAGTCAGAGGCTTGAAGAAACCAGCTGGGAAAGAGGGATACCATGTACTGAGACAGGGAGTGACAGGAGTGCAGGCAGGGGAGAAAGAATGACATATTTGGAAATTGGGAAACAGAGGTCAAAACAGGAAAGTAATATGACAAGAATATTTATATTTCAAACGGACCAGGCTTGAAATAAAGTTGCCTTTTCTCAAACAAGAATCATTTGTCATAGAATATTATTCATGCCAAACGTGCCAAGGAACTGTGTTGGTCAACACCTCCACCTGGGACTCTGCGCGCCCTCACGAGCGGCAGCACAAGTGAGTCCTTTGCTGGTGCACACTCATTGGCTGTGAACTCTGCTCTTTTTTTTGCTCTCTTTGTCCCCACCACTCCTGACTCACATGAGTTGTGAACAGGGGCGTGACATGGATCCCTGTGCAAGTAATGGAAATGCTGCCCCCAACCCTCATCCCAAGGGCACCGACCCAAAAAGTCTCTACAGAAGAAGATGTCAGATGCCACCTGTCATTAAACACAGCATCCATTCCCTACAATAGTCTGGAACAAAGATTCATGTTCTTCTGAGCGAATGTACATGCTAAAATCATCAAGAGGCAGCCTTATGATGATACAGGAGCCCAGTAGCTTTGACAAAAACATTTAAAAATTACCATAGCCAGGACAGCTGAATGTAATGAACGGCTAAGTATACGAGAACACGATTTGTTTAATTAATCGGTTGTCAAAAGGTTTTTATTTCATGGACTTGATACAAAAATTGCAAACATTAATTTCCACAATAATTGTAGTAACATTATTTAGCAATATATTTGTTCCACTTAACAACATAGCAAACACACGTTTTAAACACACCTTTAAAATGCAACAGAGCACATACTTGTGACTTTTGCTGACCGTGACATATGCGAAAACCTGTTTCGGGGCATTAGGGTTAAGTACATGGCAAAGAAAACCTGATTTATATAGAACAAAGTAAGTTAATTAAATTTCTCCGTCATATAGAGGGGAGGTGGTGGGGGGGGCAGCTAAAGATTTGTGTGAATTCAATTCTAAAGAAATGAAATGGACCTTAAACAGGTCATTATTTAGTGAGGTATGCAGTTAGAAACCACTGAAAAGCTAGGATTACTGTAAAAAAAGGGGAGCCTTTTAAAGCAGAATTAAATGAATAACTGTGAATGAGTGGTAAATGCTGCTGGGCCTTTTTTTTTTTTATTAATAATTGCACCACATGTCTGCTGACAAGAAACAGTTCAGATCTCATGCAGGCATCAGCAGGGGGAAAAGGTTAAGCTACACAGTAAGGATTTTTTTTTTCTCCAAATAAAATTGAAGATATAAAACTACTTGCAACACATTTTTCTAGCTCACAGCACACCCACCTGGCCCCCTGTGTTCTGGATAGGCAGCTGAGAAGTGGCAGAGCTAACTGAATACATGTAAAGCAGTGGCACATGCGGCGGGATTATTTTATCACTGGCTATGTCTGCTGATAAAGAACAGGTTATAATTCATGGAGGCAGCAGCAGAGAATAAAGTTCCACACTAATGATTCTTTGTCGAATGGAATTGAAAATATACAACTAATTACAAGAAATGATTCTTTTTGCCAGTCCCCCAAAAGCGCTAATCTGAGTACTGGCTAGATATTTATGGAGTCAGCTCACAATCTGAGCCACCAGTACCGGCTGGCGTGACTGTGTGAAAGTAACAGTGAAATGTATTTATGTAGCTATTTATTTATTTATTGTGGTGAGAAACCAAGGGGTGTCTCACCTGCTAGTCATCAGGGACTTGTCATCCAGGTGTCCAGGACATGGCCATCGCTTTTGGATCCAGCTCCTGGGGGTGGACCAGTGCAGAATGTTCACCTGGGTGAGAGTCTTCGGAGAGTGGGGGTGAGATAGCCAATGGTGAGATGCGCTATTACCCCCTTTTTTGTTCATCTACCCCATCCTATTTAATAGGATTTTCTGAAGTCCCAACCCCGCTTTTTACACAAACACTGGGCCGAGGAAGAGGGTGACAGAGTAACCAGGCTAATTCTCTCACATTGTACTGGACATATTCCGTTAATTGGGTCAGGCAAAGTCAGGCACTTTACACTAAGTGCATTCACTTGATACTTGTTAGCTCTCCACACGCAGATAAAAGGCAACACCTAAAGACACACTCTGAGCAAGGTGGAAGACGAGTACGAGCAGAACTTCCGGGACAAAGGCACACCTACTGGAGCAGAGCACCGGACCAAGGGACGAGAGCAGCGGGTCGAAACCCCCAAGGATTCCTTACTGGAGGTTGCTGCCTCCGACAGCCGCGAAATACCATTGGAGAAGGGCAGATCCAACAAGTGAAGATTGCATTGTGCTTCAATGATGCGAGAGACTCTCGCTGGTGAACGGCAGAGTTGGGGAGGCAAGACAAAGCCTGTGGTACTAACCTTGACTCGTGAATTGGAAATAGCAAAACAAGAAAGAAGCTCACACAGCCGGTGAGTTGGCAAGCGACCAGAGAGACCAGTGTGTGTTAAAGCAAATGAAACAAATATAATCACACTGCACCAAAACTCAAAATGTTACATACTTGATTGCATGCAATTTATTGTGTGAAAGTCAGCCTGACACGTGCTTTGAGCCACTGCTCTTCTTCTGAGGCTGAGTTGTGAGCAACGTATGAATATCATAAATCAATAAAATAAACATTGATATATGTATAAGCACCCAAAGTCCAAGATGGGGTCCGAGCCTGATTGATGGAGACCTGAAGTACATTAAGTTTGGGGAAGGGGGGCTTGGCTAACTGCATGTAGAGAGGACGCGACTTCGGCGAGCTCCGCTAGATGTGCCACTTATAAGCTGTTTCCTACGGCTCTGAAACATTAAATAGACCCTGCAAAGCACCACGATTGCTGCGGATGCCGTCGTGAAGCTCCAGGACTCTCCACACATTAGGGTCTAAGCCCGAAAGACTTGATTTGCTGCCCGCGGATAACTGTTTGGCAAGAAGCCAAGATGGCGGCTCTCACACACTGAGCCCGGGGAGCCCAGCGCCAGCCCAACAGACTGCGAAACTACAAACCTGCACAATCGCTCGTGAGAGGAAGAGCGATTTGGTGGCGCAGCTGCCGAACGGGGCATCGGCGGCGTTGCATGGGCCGCCGAGACACTCGAGGGACCGTGGACAATAGGAGGAAACCACGGAGGGGCTCGATCGGGGGGGGGCTGCGCACAGAGCCTAGTGCAAACAGCCCGCTGCCCCGCCCACTCCCGGACGCGTCCCGCCGGTGAGCGGAGGACACTACCTGCCCAGCTGGGACCACACCGTGAGCACCGCCTGCGCACCCCTAATACCCCAACGACCCAGGGGGGACAAGAGAGCTGGCCGGAGACCCTAAAACTCAAACCACAACAGACCAGACCGGATCTCCAGCTTTGAGACGGGTGCCCTTCTGGAAGGGTCCCTGGCCCCCCTCCCTGCCGGAGGCCCCGGGCGAATCTACAGTCCACTCGTGGAGTGGGGGTGGTGAGCAGCGGAGGTTGCGGCCCCTTCAATCTGAATGCGCGGAGCTGCCGAGCACTGGCCTGGGGCCCTCTGTGTGAGCCCCCCACCAAGTCACGCGCCGGCAATCAAGCGGGACCTTGTAAGCTAGCCCCAGCAGTATTAGGCGGACTCCGGTAGCCGACAACACACAACACAGGCCTCCACACCTCGAAGACGCGAACCACACCCGAGGCCACAAAGGAAAGCGCACATCGCCGAAACAGCACTCAGCGCCCGAAGCCCACAGACATAGCCGAACCAGGGGAATGTCTCGCCTCGACAAATCGACAGGGAAGGGGGCTAGGTCCAAGCAGCGGCAGACCACCATAGACGCTTTCACGCCCAATGGACTCCCCAACCCTGAGGCCTCAGACACGGCATGTGTTGAGATGGAAACTGGCCCCACTGTAGCGGTGGCCGAACCCAGCAATACCGAACTCCTGGAGGCCATTAAGACATTCCAAGCAAAAATGGTGAACAAAATGGACGCAGTGGCCACAGATCTGGGCCTCCTACGCCAGGACTTCCGCTCCTTGGCTGGTAGACCGAAGCACTGGAGACCCAGGTATGCGAAAATACGGAAGCAAAATCCCAACTCCTACACGACGTGGATGGACTCCAGCAGAGAGTCAAGAACTTGGAGGACAGAGCGGAGGAGGCAAAGGGTGGGCTCACCGCAACAACATCGAGCTTCTCGGCCTGCCGGAGGGCATTGAAGGCCCGGACCCCACCAACTATGTGGAGAATCTCCTGCTGCAGGAGATTGGCACGGAAAAGCTGTTGCAGGGCTTCTCCATAGAGAGGGATCATAGGTCACTTGCTAAGAAACCACCACCAGGCGGTCCACCTAGGCCTATGATAGCGAAAGTACTGAACTACAGGGACCGAGAGGTCATTTTGGCGTATTCACGATCAGGGGGACAGATCAAGAGGGACTCTGCCAAGATTGCGATTTATCCCGATTACACCTTCCTAGTACAGATGAGCAGAGCTCAGTTCATACATACGAAGGCCAGATTGAAAGCAGCAGGATTGCAATACATGCTTCTATACCCCTCAAGGCTAAAGGTGATACACAACAACAGGGCCCTCCTGTTTGACTCCCCGGAACAGGCACGGGACTGGATGGATAGACAGCAACTAACCGAAATCGAAGACAAAAGGCGGAAGCCGCATTGAATCGCCTTCCAAAAACTGCAGGAGAACTTTTCTTAATACGACGGCGTATCAGCAGAAGGACCTAGCCTAATAAGCGGCTGATATCATCCTACTATGCGGAACGCCGAAGCAAGAGCTCCCCCAAACCCCAGGAGTTTCTTTTTCAGGGTACGTTTACCCGCCCGTAGGGCACCCAAAGACCATGTCTGGTCCTAAGGAGCAGAAACAGGACAGTCATAACGAGGGTCACCTCGCTGGACCAGTTCTACATTTGGGAAGTTTATTAAAATGGAGGGAGAAACGGAGAGTTAGCACCCACGTTTGGAAATTTGAACAAAAAACACTGAGACCTCAGGATAACTTCACGACAGATACATCATTAACAGGACCTCGACCGACGCCGAGGAGGAGCAACGGACACCACGACGCCTATGGCTGAAAGAATAAAAGTAATGACGTGGAACGTCAGAGGCATGCACAGCTTTGTGAAACAACGCCGGATACACGCATATTTGCGACGATGCAAGGTTGGAATTGCTATGCTCCAGGAGACACACCTAACGAAGGAAAAACTGAAGGCGTTAGCCAAGACATGGCGAGGGACCCTGATCGGATCCTCCTACTCCTCTTATGCAAGAGGGGTCCTGATATGGATCGACCCGACCATCCCATTCAGAGTAGTGAGCACCAAGACGGGCGACAAGGGCAGGATGGCACTTGTGCAAGGTACCATGGAAGGGAGGGAACTATGCCTGGTTAGCACTTATGCTCCTAATCATGATGCCACCGCTTTCTTCCACTCCCTATTTTCTCGACTGAGACCTTATGTAAACTGCACTATGATTTGGGGGGGGAGACCATAATTGCACGCTAGATCCCCTCAAAGACAGGTCTGATACCAAGCACTCCCGCCCATCCCCCCAGCCAAAATATTGTCTAAGTTAATAAGCCAACTGTCACTATGTGATCTGTGGAGGGAACAGGCCCCTGAGCGAAGAGAATATTCCTTTTTCTCCCCACCACACAACGTCCACACTAGGCTGGACTATATTCTAGTCAGTCTGGGGCAGCAAGCCACATTTTGCGACGCACAGTATTTGCCAAGGGTGCTGTCAGACCACTCCCCCATGTTGGCCACCTGGGAGGTATACCCGCCCAGACCCCCAATACCCACGGGGAGACTTAGGGCCGAAGCCCTGCTCGATGCAGCCTTTCGCGAACACACATAAAAGACAGTACCAATGAATACTGTCAAAACAGTAGCTGCGGTGGGGGGCGCCCAGAGGTCCATCATGAATTCCCTGGTGGGCGCGGAAAAGGAGTTGGGGGAGCTGGAGAGTAGGGCAGATACGACTCCAGAACATCTACAGGAAAATGAAACAAACCTGCCTGTCGCACTGGGAAACCTTGGGGAAACTAAGTTATGCTAAGCACACTGAAAGAACGCACACGCTGGGAGATAAACCTGGTAAACTCTTAGCTTGGCTTTACAAGAGGGAAACCCCTAGGACTCCCATTTGCCACATACTCAGACCTGATGGCACCACAGCGCACACCCAAGCAGAGATTAACTCAGTCTTTTCCGAGTTCTATCGTGACCTATACTCCAAGACCCACTGACACAGAGACAGAGGATGTCCTGGATAGCATAGAGCTACCCAAAATAGAATCACAAACGGCTGAAGCCCTAGACGACCCAATCACCCCCGACGAGGTGAAAGCAATAATTAGATCCTTACCATCTGGGAAAGCGCCAGGAATGGATGGCCTACCCGGGGAATTCTATAAGTCATATAAGGAGACCCTTTCCCCACTGCTAGCGCAAGTATACAACGAGGCTTACTAACGCGGTATCCTCCCTGACTCCATGAGAGAAGCCATAATAATCCCCTTGCTGAAGCCTGGAAAAGATGGGACTGTAACGCTCACCTGATTCTCGCAGAGGCGCCGGTCTTGACTGGGCGACTACCGTATCTTCAAAGGTGATGTGCAGCACCCGGTTGGCTCTTTGGGCTGGACCTCTGTGCCCTGTATGCCTGACGTGCAGAGAAGATGTCTGCAGATAGAAAATACGGGGTTAATGAACTGGGGTTATTGGGGTGTCCCTATCTCCTCTTCTCCTCTCCTGTAGACCCCCACAGGTTAACGCTCTCACCTTAGGTAAGTGAATGCCGAGCTCTCCATCTGCCTCGGGGCATGATGCTGTAACCAGTTTCTTCACTGGATAGGTAGCGCAGGCCTCTTGACTTCAGAGGACTGCTGTCCGTCGTTTACTGCACGAACGGTAAGTTTCGAGTAACTCAAATGTCTTTAAAGTCTTTAATAATGATGTCTCTTGTTTTGCAGGGTTCCGGCGATGGCGGATGACGGGCTGAAGTGAGTTGAAGATGGAGCCCGTGTGATGAATAGAAGCGCCTGGAAGCACGTAAGTAAGCGCTTGTTGCCAGCTTCACAATGCGCTCTAACTGTCTTTTATTTTGCAGGTACAAGTTCGGAGCGGCTGCAGGGTGCCGGGATACCCACTGGGTTAGATGTGGAAAGGAGTAATGGCACGTGAGTATTAAAGTTCCCCAATGTCTTTAAACGCACCTTGTTTTGTCTTTCAGATGCGGGATGCAGCGCCGACGGCCTCCGGAGCGTGCGAAGAGTTGGTAAGCTTTTGTCTTTCAGATGCCGGAATGCAGTGTGAAGACCTCCGGAGCGCACGAAGAGTAGGTAAGCCTTTGCCTTTCAGATGCCGGAATGCTAACCTGTTCTTTCTTGTCTTTATAGGAGTTGCTGAAGACTGGATTCAGGATGGTAAGCCTTTTTCCTTAGGTCCAGGACCGGATGCAGAAGACATGATGAGCGTTCTGCTGCAGAGGGTGCAGAATAACGCAAAGCAAGATTCATCCACCGGGTGTGGTTTAAATAGCCTCCTGTAGTGCTTAGGTGTCTCCTTCCACAGCCACGCCTAAGTAAGAAAAGAGTTCCTGCCTTCCAGAAGAGTTCCAGTGTTCTGAATCTAGGGAGTGGCTCCAGCCCCACCCAACAGGAAAAGTAGTTCCAAACAGAAGAGGATCAGAGACTCAACTGGCAGGCAAGTAAGCAGCATGGTCTGCTGCAGGTAAGTCCACCCAAGCATTATGAGCCCGGCGCTTCCAGCGCTGGGACTGGGCATATTTATGAGCCTGGTGCCACTGGCGCCAGGACTGGGTCCAAAAGGTCCCAATTGGGACTGGTTGGCACTCGGAACCTGGGTTATGGATCTGCTTCCAAGGGAGTTGGGAAAACCCTGACCTTTTGGAAGCAGAGACCATGACAGTACCCCCCCTCAAGGCCCCTCCCAAACCGGGCTTCTCCGGGGGTTTTGGCTTGTCAGGAAATGTTCGGTGAAATCTTTTGATTAGGCGAGGAGCGTGGACATATTCAGCAGGTTCCCAGGATCTCTCTTGGGGGCCGTAGCCTTTCCAGTCAATTAGGTAGAATAGTTTAGATTTGGAGATCTTGGAGTCCAGAATACTTTTGACTTCAAACTCGAGTTCTCCATCAACTAGGATAGGTTTTGGAGATTTGGTTAGTCGGGTTTGAGGTTGCACAGGTTTTAATAGAGAGACGTGGAAGACCGGATGTATCTTCATGTGCGGGGGCAAGTCCAACTTGACCGCTACTGGGTTTACTATGGTAGTGATGGAATAGGGACCAAGGTATCTTGGGTTGAATGTGCGTGGCCCTTTTAGAGATAGATATTTGGTGGATAACCAGACTTGATCCCCTACTTGGTAGTGAGGGGCTTCCTTCCGATGTTGATCTGCTCCTTTCTTGTATTGTTCTTTAGCCCTTTGAAGGTGAGAAACAGCTTCCTTAAAGGCTTGGGTGATTGTAGAATGCAGGTAGTCTACTGCTGGTGTTTCAAGATCTTGGAGGGGATCCAACTCCGAGGTTCGAGGGTGACTGCCGTACAAAAGAAAAAACGGGGTTTTCCCAGTTCCCGAATGGACAGAGTTATTGTAGGCATACTCGGCTATCCAAAGGATATCTTTCCAAGTTTTTTCAGTTTGTTGCAGCATGCAGCGTAAATACTGTTCCAGAGTTTGATTGGTCCTCTCGGTTTGTCCGTCGGTCTGAGGGTGGTGACTGGTCGATAGTCTCACATCAATTTGAGCCGACCGACAGCAACTTCGCCAAAAATGAGAAATAAATTGACTACCTCGATCCGAAATTAGAACCGAAGGAAAACCGTGCAGTCGGACGATGTTTTTGAGAAATTCTCGGGCCAGAGTTGCTGCTGTTGGCAAGCCTTTGAGCGGAATGAAATGCGCCATCTTGGAGAATAAGTCCACGATTACTAGAATCGTATTGTATCCGGAGCATGGAGGTAGATTGGTGATGAAGTCCATAGAAAGCGTATGCCAAGGGCGAGGTGGGATGTCAATAGGGCGTAAGAGGCCTGCTGGTCTTTCCTTTTGACTCTTGTTTTGGGCGCATACTCCACAGGACATTATAAAGTCTCTGATATCTTTTTTCCAAGACGGCCACCAGAAGTAGCGCTTGATCTTTTCTGAGGTCTTGGCTATACCGGGATGACCTTCCATTGAAGAGTCGTGATAACAAGAGATTACTTTTTTCTGTAAATCTGTGCTGGGTAGGTATAATCGTTCTTGGAAATACAATAAGTTGTCCTTTACTGCAAAGTCCTTTCCCCGCAGATTCCAATTCTGTATGTCTGCTGGAGTTACAAGTTGCCTGGCTTTATCCTTAACTTCCTCTATGGATTCTGTGGCAATTACACCCAGAATTCTTTGTTCGGGAATGATTGGTACAGGTTTAGGGTTGATCAAGTGTTTTTCCACTCCCATCCGAGAAAGGGCATCGGCTTTACCGTTCTTTGTACCAGGTCGATAGGTAATTATGAAGTCAAACTCGGCAAAGAATAATGCCCAACGGAGTTGTCTAGAGGATTGGGCTTTTGCGATTTTCAAATATTGCAGGTTTCGGTGATCCGTAATCACAGTAACGGTGTGTCGGGCCCCCAGCAGATAATGCCGCCAAGCCTTAAAGGCAGACTTGATAGCCAGAAGTTCCTTGTCAGTAATCGTGTAATTGACTTCAGGAGGCGAGAATTTGCGGGACCAAAATGCCACGGGATGCAACTGATTGGTTACCGGGTCCTTTTGTGATAGAACTGCCCCCATGGCAAGGCTTGAAGCATCAGTTTCCACGATGTAGGGGAGTTCGGGGCGAGGGTGTTTTAAGATTGGTGCAGAGATAAATTTAGTCTTCAAATCCTGGAAAGCTTGTTCCGCCTCGGTAGACCATTCAAAACGTTTGTTTTTCTTTAACAAGGCAGTGATGGGCTGGACTATTCGAGAGAACTCGGGGATAAACCTGCGGTAAAAGTTAGCGAAGCCTAACATGCTTTGCACACCTTTTACGGAGGATGGTGATGGCCATTTGAGAACTGCATCGACCTTCTTTGAATCCATACGCACTCCGCCAGGTGATAATATGAATCCCAAGAATTCAACTTCAGTCACGTTGAAAACACATTTTCCCAATTTAGCGAAAAGTTTGTGTTGACGCAATCTTTCGAGGACCATTTTCACGTGTTTCCGATGTTCAGATTCCGATGAAGAATAAACGAGAATGTCGTCGATGTAAACAACAACACACACATCTATGAGCTCTCTGAGGACATCGTTCATAAAATATTGAAAGGCGGCTGGGGCATTGCAAAGTCCGAAGGGCATGACCTGATATTCAAATAGCCCATACTTGGTGCGGAAGGCCGTCTTCCATTCATCGCCCTCTTTTACTCGTACCAAGTGGTAAGCTCCTCTAAGATCCAGCTTTGTATATATGCATGCTTTTCTGACTTGGTCCAGGAGTTCAGGGATCAAAGGTAACGGATATCTATTCTTAACGGTGATCTGGTTCAGGGAGCGATAATCGATACAAGTTCTAAGGTCTCCTTCCTTTTTTGGAACGAAGAACAAAGCTGAAGAGGCAGGGGACTTGGAAGGACGAATAAACCCATTTGCCAGGTATTGATCCAGGTATTGTCGAAGGTGAAGGTTCTCAGGCTCGGTGAGGGCATAAATTCTACTACAAGGAGGAGTAGATCCAGGTATCAGGTCTATCTGGCAGTCATAAGACCTATGAGGAGGTAGAGAGTTAGCCTGCTCCTTCCGGAAAACATCTTGGTATTCTAGGTATTCGGGAGGTAACTGGGGAGTCTCTGAAGAAATTGCTGCCAGTGCAACACCAGGTGGAGGGTGACAAGTAGAGACACATTCTGGAAACTGGACCATTCTTGCTCGCCAATCAATCAGAGGATTGTGTTTCTCTAACCAAGGTATTCCTAGAATAATCTGGAACTGAGGGGCCTTGATCACATCGAACACGATCTTCTCATGGTGTCCATCTTGACTTACTAGCGTCACCTCTTGAGTGGTATGCGTTACTGGCCCGGAGGCTATCTCCGTACCATCCACCGTAGTAATGACGTCCTTTACAGCCTTGGGACAAAGAGTTAGATTCATCCTCAAAACCATTTCATGATCCACATAATTGCCGATGGCACCGCTGTCGACGTAAGCTTCAATTGCATGTAATCGATCCGGATTATCAGGGCTAATGAGGACCATAGGTATCACGAAATGCGAGGTCATGGAACTGGTTTTCACGCTCGGCAAGAGGACCTCTATTCTTGTCGGGCGAGGTCGTTTCCCTGCTCAGAGTTTGTAACTGTGGTAACTGCAGCTCCTACTGCCTTCTTGGTAGGTTTCACCGGACAGTCTCGAAGAAAGTGCCCTGAGTTTCCGCAATATAGGCATAATTGCAACTGTTTTCTCCTTTCCCGCTCCCTTTGTGTTAGAGGACCTTTCAGACCCCCTATTTGCATGGGTTCCCCGGAGTCTACTCCTTTGGATGGAGTTGGCGGTTTGGAAAATACTCGAGCATCAAACTTGGAACGATCGGCCTTCCTGTTCTGCAGTCTGTGATCTATTTGAACGACCAAGTCTATATAATCCGAACAGTCTTGTGGGGGATTCACTACTTGGGCTAAAACGTCTTTGAGCTCTCCACGTAGACCTCTATAAAACAGCGTAATCCTTTTGTCCTCAGGCCATTGAGTTTCCACTATTAGTCTATTGAAAGATGCAATATAAGCCAAAAGGTCTTGATTACCCTGTCGCAACGAAAGAAGCTCATTGTCCAAGGCCTGCCCCTGTGCATGTCTTGCGAACAGTTTTTCCATACTAAGTTGAAAGGCTTGAAAATCATGGAGAACCGGATCATCTTGATTAACTAGAGGGATCGACCAGTCTGCCGCATTGCCACTAAGGTACGAAAGTACAAAAGCTACTTTAGCTTGATCAGTTGGAAAGGCTGCTGGCCGGCATAAGAAGTGCAACCGGCACTGATTGATAAATACCGCAAACCTCTTTGGGTCACCAGAAAATCGTTCGGGCGGAGCCAGAGGTACATTCCAAGGTAGGTTGATCTGCACTGGAGTCATAGAGGATGTTGAAGGAAGATTTGCCCCTGATGCGGGTAGCGGGGTCTGTCCGGCTTGTGACTGTAGCAATTGTCTAGCAAGATCATCTGTTCTCTCCTTGGAAATAATTAGTTCCCTTCTTAGAGCGTTCGTTTCTTGACGAGCTGCATGCACTTCTGCCCTTAGTTCCCCAAGTAACCGGGCTAGGTGGTCAGTATCCGAGGTCTCCATAGCGCCTGGGCGAGAGTTTTGCGGTAGGCTTTGCGTTCTGTAACGCTCACCTGATTCTCGCAGAGGCGCCGGTCTTGACTGGGCGACTACCGTATCTTCAAAGGTGATGTGCAGCACCCGGTTGGCTCTTTGGGCTGGACCTCTGTGCCCTGTATGCCTGACGTGCAGAGAAGATGTCTGCAGATGGAAAATACGGGGTTAATGAACTGGGGTTATTGGGGTGTCCCTATCTCCTCTTCTCCTCTCCTGTAGACCCCCACAGGTTAACGCTCTCACCTTAGGTAAGTGAATGCCGAGCTCTCCATCTGCCTCGGGGCGAGTGCTGTAACCAGTTTCTTCACTGGATAGGTAGCGCAGGCCTCTTGACTTCAGAGGACTGCTGTCCGTCGTTTACTGCACGAACGGTAAGTTTCGAGTAACTCAAATGTCTTTAAAGTCTTTAATAATGATGTCTCTTGTTTTGCAGGGTTCCGGCGATGGCGGATGACGGGCTGAAGTGAGTTGAAGATGGAGCCCGTGTGATGAATAGAAGCGCCTGGAAGCACGTAAGTAAGCGCTTGTTGCCAGCTTCACGATGCTCTCTAACTGTCTTTTATTTTGCAGGTACAAGTTCGGAGCGGCTGCAGGGTGCCGGGATACCCACTGGGTTAGATGTGGAAAGGAGTAATGGCACGTGAGTATTAAAGTTCCCCAATGTCTTTAAACGCACCTTGTTTTGTCTTTCAGATGCGGGATGCAGCGCCGACGGCCTCCGGAGCGTGCAAAGAGTTGGTAAGCTTTTGTCTTTCAGATGCCGGAATGCAGTGTGAAGACCTCCGGAGCGCACGAAGAATAGGTAAGCCTTTGCCTTTCAGATGCCGGAATGCTAACCTGTTCTTTCTTGTCTTTATAGGAGTTGCTGAAGACTGGATTCAGGATGGTAAGCCTTTTTCCTTAGGCCCAGGACCGGATGCAGAAGACACGATGAGCGTTCTGCTGCAGAGGGTGCAGAATAACGCAAAGCAAGATTCATCCACCGGGTGTGGTTTAAATAGCCTCCTGTAGTGCTTAGGTGTCTCCTTCCACAGCCACGCCTAAGTAAGAAAAGAGTTCCTGACTTCCAGAAGAGTTCCAGTGTTCTGAATCTAGGGAGTGGCTCCAGCCCCACCCAATAGGAAAAGTAGTTCCAAACAGAAGAGGATCAGAGACTCAACTGGCAGGCAAGTAAGCAGCATGGTCTGCTGCAGGTAAGTCCACCCAAGCATTATGAGCCCGGCGCTTCCAGCGCTGGGACTGGGCATATTTATGAGCCTGGTGCCACTGGCGCCAGGACTGGGTCCAAAAGGTCCCAATTGGGACTGGTTGGCACTCGGAACCTGGGTTATGGATCTGCTTCCAAGGGAGTTGGGAAAACCCTGACCTTTTGGAAGCAGAGACCATGACAGGGACGGACTGTGGGTCATATAGACCACTATCTATGTTAAATGTAGATAACAAAATACTGACTGCACTCCTTGCTAATAAATTACATAGAGTGATCCCCCTGCTGATTCACCAGGACCAAACTGGCTACGTGCCAGGGCGCTGTATCACCGAAAACCTGCGCAGGTTACACCACATCATATACAGCACCGTGCGAGGGTCTCAGAAATATGCTGTGGTGTCACTAGACGCCACCAAGGCCTTCGATTTGGTGAGATGGGAATGGCTATATGCCACCATGGTTAGGATGGGGATCGGACCCGCCTTCCTTAAATGGACCCAATGGTTCTACACCTATCCCACTGCCAGAGTGCGCACCAATAAGACATATTCAGAGAAATGGCCCCTTTACAGAGGCACACGGCAGGGTTGCCTACTGTCCCCTATGCTATATATTATTGCCACGGAGCCTGTAGCTGCATATCTCCGGCAGCAGTATGGAGACGGAGGCATTGAACTTGACGGGGAGACACACCTCGTCTGTATGTACGCAGATGACATGCTGCTGTACCTGCACAATCCCTAGCACCTCCTGCCCTACATTTTAGAGACTTTAGATGGTTTCCACAAACATACGGGCATTCAGATCAACAAAGACAAGTCTTGTCTCTACCCCCTTGCTGCATTGCATAGTGAGGAGCAGAGATCCCTGCCCCCTCTAGACCTTCAATGGCAGGTGACATCCTTTAGATACTTGGGTGTTACCATACACCGTAACCCTAGCACCGAACACATTCTTAACATGGTTAGGGCTAAAGATGCCCTTGTAAAGTCCATGGATTTTTGGGGTAAGCTCCCACTCTCGGTTGCGGGGTGGGCGGGTCTCCTCAAAATGGTGGAACTCCCCCGTTTACTGCATTGCTTTTCCAACGTCCCTTTTAACATCCCCCGCTCCATTTTTCAGAGACATAAACAAACTCTGTAGGGGATTCCTTTGGCAGGGAGGTAGGCACAGGGTGGCGCTGGACATTCTCCATAGACCCTATGAGAGGGGGGGATTGAAGGTCCCTAATTTCGAACTATACTACTTGGCTAGCCAACTAAGGCATGTGACGCAATGGATGGCAGATGAAACCACCTCAGACACCCGACTTCTCCAACCAGCTCTGCCTCGACTGTTACTCCGAGACTTACTATGGGTTGACAAGGGGGCTTTGAGACATTACCCATACCTGGTCAGACTTGGAACCCAGCTCTGGAAGCGGGCCTGTAAATCAGTGGGGGCGACAGACCCGTATTCCCCGCAGATCCCCATTGCAGCAGTCATGGCTAAGCTCTCATGGGGACACACAGAAACACGCACCCAGTGGGAACCCCATGGGGAGACCTCACTTACGAACAGGAGCTCATGACATTCACTGACCTCAGCGAGTCCACAGGCCTGCCCACAGGCCAGTTTTTGCTCCACAGAGCAGTGATACAGGCCATGAAGAACAGATGTCATTGAGTCGATGCTGGACACTGCTGAGGGGGGCCACGCAACCTCCAGACTATACAAAGCCCTACTGCAGGGCACGACCAAGAATTAACTTAAATGCAAAGAGAGGTGGGAGAGGGAATTGGGCCTTGAATTTGAGGACAAAGCATGAGAGAGAATAACCCATTACCATAAAAAAATCTCCAGAAATGCCGTCTCCAACTCATCCAGCTGTACATTACCAACAGGGCCTACCTTACACATGACACCATATCGAGGTTCAAAGGAGCCACAACCCAGACATGCCCCAAATGCAACGAGCCGAGGGCGGGAATAACCCACATGTTCTTGGGCTGCCCCACGGTCCAGAGGTTCTGGGCCCAGGTGAAAGAGAGGGTAGCAAACGCGGAGATTGAAGTGGAAATTCACGAGCCAGCAGCCTGCATTTTGGGAAGTTACAAGCGAAACAGTAAGAATAAGCCCCTAAATAAACTCAAAGACTTGATGTACAGTACATCGAAAAGACGCATAGCCATGGGTTGGAAAAGCGCCGGAGGCCCTAGCGAGGCCCTTTGGTGGGGTGACCTCAAAAGATGGATAGCCGCGGAGACCGCGGCCTGGGAGACAGCGATTCAGGTACAGAGGCTGAACTCCAGTGATGAACTACTCCGTTGGGTGGCGTTAACAGTGCCATTGCTCCACCCAGCGGCTCAAGACAGCACCTCGGTCAGTACGGACAGTGCCGGCCCGGCACGAGGTCCAGAAGAAGACTGTGAATATACCTGAAGTCTCGGAGGGAGGGGGGTAGGGCGGGAGGGTTGGGAACATTATATTATGTTGTTTTTGAATTATGCATACTGCATTGACTAATCAATGATCCATTGCTTGTTACTATTTGTTGAAAACCCAATAAAGAAATAAAAAAAAAAAATAATTATAAAAAGTTTGGGGAAGGGAGCCCCCCAGCAAGTTTGTGTTGAACCGTGACGTGAGATTGTTCACGAGGAGAGAAATTCGCTGACGGGCCCATTGGTCAGCACTCACCCTCTAGAACTTGTAAGACAAGATAACTGCACCATGTAAGGACAGGGGGTGCAGGATTCACATACTCTGACACGACTCAATAACGAGGACTCAGTAGTTTGGCAAAGGGAAGTCAGTTTAATGATACATACATCAAACGGAAACAAATGGGAATCAGCTGTAGTTCAATCACCTGTCTCGCTCCGACTTCCTCAAACTTCAATTGAACAGAGATTCTTATAGGCAATGTTCGTCATCATTGACGTCTAACTTTACAAAACTCGACATGCAATATAATTGGTTAGGAAAGGTAACTTAAGTATAGGTGTTATATCTGTCCATGATAGTAGGGCATGCGGATTGGATAACTCTTATCAGGTGGGCATCTATGCCCATCCCTCTACATCACGTGTGATAGACGTCACTACAACTACAACGTCCTATTGGTTAAAATATCTATAGGACTCCAGATAACTTGGTCCATTGTGATTGGGCAGGTTACACCTCTAGACATAAATTTCCACTTTTAATTAGCAGCATGCAGAATGGACACCCCTGTGCCTAGTGTCCCAGTTTCACCCTGCCTCCCTTTCATCAATCAGTGTTTTAGGGCGACGTGTCAATTAGTTGGCTGAGGATGGCCTCGAAACTGTAGTCTCTTAATGGGAAAAGTTATGGCATCCTCGGGTCCTGGATGACATCAGGTGATGGTACAGTCAATGCTAAAATTCACCAGGTGGAGGTCTCCATCAATAAACACACTAGTAAGTGAGTTTCAACAATCATTTATTGCAATGCAAAACTTCCGCGGAAGGGGTGACTGCAAGATACACCATAGGGATGCTATCTAGAGTGAGCTACTAACATTACAGTGAGCAGGCTTTTTATAGGAAAACGTTTACATTGAGTCTTATGACTGGCACGAAGCCCAGGCACGTCCTGACATACAGTTTCCTGCCAAAACACTTTTGGCTGTTATTCCAGCCCTTGCGGTGATAATTTACAAAGGCCGGACATTTGCAAATGGTCATTACTCATATAGCTTATCTAAGCAAGTCAAAATATCCTTCAGGATGCACGTGTAATCTTTAACATGCGTGATCGTAAAAACAAGCTAATTCATCACATTTGACACAGTGGGGAATTTGCAAACTACACATATCTTGCCGCGGTAGTGATAATAATATCCATTCATGGGCTGCTGGACAATAGCAGGACATATCTTTTACAGAATGACGCACGAGCTCTGACACAAGTTCCTCTTCCCAAATATCCCAGAGAATAACAACTCCGAACATAGATACGCTTTACGCTTATGTTTCGAGAAAGAGTGCGGATGCTAGCAATCATCATTCATAGAGGAGACCCCAGGGTCAATGAATGCATGCTGACTCGCACAGCAGCTTTAGACAGGACGGGAAGTGCAAGAGTTTTAACAGACATTATTTATGTAGCCTTTACAGGAACGGAGAACAGAGGGGACATTCCTAAGCCTGTGAGTAATATCTGTTCCAGGCGAAAACCATGGGCCTCGTGTGCGGACACAAAAGCAGTTGGTTTAACATGGACATAATGCTATAACATGGGCAATGGGTTTAAGTCTTGCTGAGGCAAAGAAACATGACAATTACATGAATTTGGTATTTACAGTACTTCTTCGCGCCTGGCTGGTCATGTGTTAGTTCACCATGAATCTTCTTCAGTTTCCAGCTTTTAGTTCATTTAATTCTGTGTCAGCCTAGCCACCTGCATGGGCCCCCCTTATCTTGACCTTCATGAGGCAGGCTGGTATGCTCTGAAGTTGGAGTCTTGTGAGCTGACGCTCTCCTCCCCTTCTCTGGTTGACCTTGATTTCCTAGGCATGAGCCGCTCTTTGTTGAGTTTCGATTCGGCTCCTTCTCTTGCCTTTGGCTGGGTTTCGAAACTTGGCCTGTCAGGCCTCTGGCCGCCTGGGTACCTTTCTGCTTTTGCAAAATGGAGCCACACTTGTATAATGTGCCTTATTGAGGTAAATATACGGTTGGAGCTTTGCCGCTCTATCTTCTACTAAGCATTGCAGGCAGTATCGATTTCTTAGCATCTTTCGTTTCAAGCGTATTTACACACGTTTAACAGGACGGGGGCTTCCACCTTGTCTCGTAACACTGTTTCCTGGCGTTGTAACATTGTCTCTTCTCTGTGCTTATTCCATTCAATTTCGTAGTTACTCGCACTGGCGTGTTATCTACGATAGCTGCTCTTGTTCATTCTCGGATCTATTCAGGCCCTTGTGTCATTTCCACTGGCCTTCCATTTAGGCCTTTGGGGTCTCTTCGTGGACCATGTGTAAGTACTCCTCATTTCGTATCAGAGGCTGGTATGGCTGTCTGATAGGGTATCGTGCTGTCCAGGGTTGTCTTGTTATGGATGCTTCAACCGGTATGTATCTTCTGATGTATACTGGGCAGAGTCCCAGCGCAGCTCTTTGTAGGTTCATTTGCTCTTCATATGTCACATACCTTGGCGAGCGCGTTCCTGGTACCTTGAAATGAGGGGAATGGGTGCAGGCCATGTCTGGGACCTCCTCTACACTCCCCCCTCTGGTCGGTTCATCGACCACTTCTGCAATCTCCTTTGCATTCATTTCTTTTGCTTCTTCAGTGTCATGCTCATCGTCCTCTGCGTTGGTACATGATGGTGTGAATGTGTGAGCCTTTGGAGTCCATATTTTTATCACTCCCTTCAAACTCCCTGCTGTCTTCACATGTTCGTCTTTGTTCCACGTCATTAGCTGACATTGTCCATTTGGGCTGCAGTAGATCCATTTTCCTTCATACCTTCTTCGTTTCTTAGGGTATGTGAACTTTGTTCCCTCTGGCGCAAATTTGCTAGCTTTCACAAAGTCTCTTATTTCTTCATCAGTCAGGTTTCTGGGCTTCCATCCTAGTTCGACATCAATTATTATTTTCATCCCTATGGCTTTCTTTGCAGCTTTATGGCACTGTGTCATGATTATCATGATAACACAGAATCCTAGCAATACCACTGCTAGTAGAGCTCCCTGAAACTTGAATATATCTGCGATCCATTGTGGGACCCATGAGAATAGGTCTCCAAACCAGCAGTCATCGTCTACTTCATCACTTTCATCGATCATCTGGTTTTTCAGGCTTGTCAGCATGCTTATGGCCTCTGTTAGGGTTCCGTTTTCTTCATCGTGTGATGGTACATATGTGCAACATGATTCTCCGATTTTTGCACAAACACCTCCATCCATTGCTGTGATCATATCAAGCACATATCTGTTTTGGAGGGTCATCAGTCTGATTGCTCTCAGCCCTTCTTTGATCGTGTTGAATCCTTTTATAGTGGTATTGATGGTCTGCAATAACTCCCATCTGGTTATCTGCAACCATTTAGCATTCACTCCAACTTGGATGTTGGGCAGGAGTAGTGTTGTGAATACTGTTGAGGTGAGGCTGAACAGCCTATGTTCGTACAGGATTGCATGGAATGCCTCTTCTGATTTGGGAGAAAAGTAATTTTCCCTCTTCATCCTGGATACCAGTTCCACAGATCTTCTTCTTCTTAGATGAGCATCTGCTTTCAGGAAACTGTCCAACTTTAGGTCATTCTTAGGGATCACAAGTGCGGGAACGTGGACGTTCACTAGTGTGCATATGCCTCCCCAGTTTTTCGGCAGCCTTATGTATGCCTTGGATCCACACTCCCAGTAATGGTCCATAATAACTGCGGTTCCTTCCCGGAGCTTCAAAGATTCGTCCGCAGTTTTGATTCTCTCCCATCTTCCTTGTACCATTGTTTCAGAAGCATAGTTTCGGGCTCTCCAGTGGCACTATCTGCAGGGGTCCCCCTCTATCTTTGACCCATGTTAGTAACTTTACTAGCTTTGGCCACAGAGGTTTGCATAACCTCTGTCAATTCTCTATTGCTTCCGTGCAGGCTCCAAGGACCATCCACGCTCGACAGATTACTACTCCATCTTCCCATCCATCTGGGGAGACCACTGACCCCCAGATCTGCATTTGGCCTCTGTTCTTCCAGATTTGAGCCTCTTCTGCAGTCTTCCCTCGAACGTTCAGTCTCGGGTTAACTTCCCATCTTATCCCTGATCCTTTGACGCCAGGGTTCTCGTACCTGATCACATGATTTCTGGTGTGCGCTCGGTTTCTTGTTTTAATGTCCTGGACGTAGCCGTCTTCATCCGGTTAATCCTTTTCGTTGGCCCATATCAACGAGGCGTCTCTTCCCATAAATTGTCCTCTGGTGTTGCACATTGCTACATGTGACATACAGTGTGCTGTAGGGACATCAATTTCTACAGCCACGAAGATCTTGGATTTTCCCATGCTGTACGGTAGGAGTGCACAGACGAAGCACTCTCCTTCTGGCTGCCTTCGTCCTACTCCCTTCATGCGCTGGTACCATATGTTGTTTCCGAGATGGGCCATGCTGTCCAGGTAGTCATAAAGTTAATTGTTATCTTCATGCGGGCTTCTCTTGATTCTCAGCGTTCTTCTGTAGTTTGCTATGACTACGTCTCTGAATGCATTTGTGCTGCTTTTCCACTTTGGGTATCTCGATGGAGCAGACTGCCTCGACTGCATCGCTGTGGTAGGAGGAGGATTTGTGCTTCCTTTCCTTCCCTTTTGCAGTCTGCCATAAACTTCCCGTAACCACCATTGGTTCATCAACCTCCCAACTTGTGGCTGTGTTGTAGGCCTGCGGCTTGTTCCTTACGTTGGAGCAGGTGTGCTTGCAGTTATAGTTTCTATAGTTATGTTTTTCAACTCCTCGTGTAGTTTCTTTGCTTGGACTGCAAATGGGAACAAATACTCTATTAGCATGTGGGTCTTCTCTGTGAGTTCTTTTGTGGCCACTTCTGTTCTTTTGAGGGATCTTGCTATTCCCTCCTTCTTTGGCATTTCACTTGGCTTTTCTTGGTTATCTCCACTATTGTCTGGAATTGAAAGTTCGGCAGGTAGTCTCTCCTTCTCTGCTGCCTTCGTTGGAGGCTTTGTAGCCATTGACACTTGCCCTTGTTTGTGTGCATTCTGTGTGTGGGTGCGTGCCGTGGCCAGTGCTACATTATCATTCATTCTGTGCTGACCCTGCCTCCAGCTTTTTCTCTCATTCATCACCTCATGTGTATACGTATCACTGCTAATTACATTCAAATTTAAGTAATTTGCTTCATCATTAGCTTTTCTTGGAACTGGAATCACTATATAGGGTCTGGGTGCTCTTGTGGCCCCTGACGTTAGTTATCTAGTGGGTGTACTGATAGGGGGACACTTCGTGCACCAATAAAGAAAGCAGTTCTGATAGTCAATGACAGAAAGACAATGATGATCACCAAGCATATACACATGATAGATTTGTAAGACATCTGGCAGCATTTTCTCCTAGGAAAGCGGGGGCGCCCTTCTGTTGGGGGTAAAACCAAGTTACTGTTCTGAGCCCCCATTTCGATTGAGTTCATAGTCAGTTATTTATTCCTTCTTTTGCTCTGGTCTCGTATTTCGAGAGTTCGTTACTATTAGAGGGACGAGTGCTTTTCCAATGTCCCCCCCTCACGTGAGTGACGATGGTAGTCTGTGGGTACTCAGTACAGCTTCTGTGCTAGACTATGGAAAAGGGTTAAGCTAGCAACTTTGGTACATCACCACATTTATTTTATGCGCATCTAAAATAGGTGAGGTCCCAGTGGATGCCTCGAATTTGCCTTGGTCCTGAAGACATGCTGGTGACAGTTCAATGTGAAAGAAGAACTGAAAGGACTGCTACAAATTGCCCAAAAATGGAATGCTGAAAAAATAAAAAAATAAAAATAAAATTAAAAGTGAACGTGTGGCAAAAATAGGAAAAAATGAGCTAATCGTACAAAAATAAACTTGGAAAAATAGGAACAAAATAAAAATAAAAACATGTGGACAACATAGAAATGGAGTCAAAATCGCAAAAATAAGATGTTGTTCAACAGGAACAAAAATAAAAGCAGAAGTCAATATATGAAAAAATAGAAAAATTAGAAGGATGCAGAACAAGAAAAATACAATGGAGAACTTCTTGTGTCTGCTCCTTTCGTTCGGTCTCTCGGCGACAAGTTGAGGAACAGTGTCTCTTTTCTCTATCTGCTCCACGGTGAAACAATGACGACAAAGTTCTATTTTGGATTTTCCCCTTCTAAGGCTCTCCTCAGCAGTGGATGTCCATAATTGGTTTTTATTTGTGCTATGATAGCCTTCAGGAGCCTGTTTAATTGCACGTTTTTTGCTGGATCTCGGAGGAATGCGGGTATGTCAACATTGCCAGGTCTACCCACTAGTTCTGGAAAGTTTTCAATGAGGTGGAAGAAAACACGGTATGCATATTGGCTGTCTTCTGGTGCTAATGACATTTGCTCTGATTTTCTAGCCTCTAGATCACAGGCCTTTCTTGCAGCGTGAACAGTCTTTGTTTCCTTGATCTGCCCCTTGGCTAAAGGTCTCACTGGAATCTCCTTAGGAATTCTCGCTGGAAGTTGGACAGCTCCACTTGGAGCATTATTCCATGGAGAAGTGTGCCCATCTGTGGGGCGCTGGCCGGATCTCTACGGAAGGTGATGACGTCAACATCTGCAGGTCTTCCTGCCATTTCTGGATAATCCTTGACTAATCTAAACAGGACATTCTGTGCCAGCGGGGTGTCCTCGGGCGAGAGGGACATTTGCCCCGTTTGGTTGTGTCCTGATCACAAGCTTTTCTTTTGATTGGCACAGTCTTTGCACCTTCCTGATGCGTGGATCCCTACCAAATAATTAAATTTAGTCCACAGCTGGTTTAGTTGAGCCAGGTTTCTTGGATCTCTGATATACGTGCGTGTATCAGTAGTTCTCCCGACTAGTCCTGGGCATTTCTCGATTATTTGGAAGAACAAATTAAAAGTAAGTTCATCAATGACTATTGGTGGTGGAAGCATCTGTGTCCCTCTCACTATGCTCGAGTAACTCTGCGAAGACCTCTGTGATGACGGTTAGCAGTTGCCTGATTACCTTTTTGTTGGCTGGATCTTGAATAAAGTCTGTGACACTGGCTCCTCTCCCTATGAGTGACGGGTATGATAGCACCACGAGTTGAAAGTAGGTTAGCACATCCCACTTGAGATTTCTATTGGAATGTACCATGAATTCTGTGATCAAAGTCTCAATACTGAATGCTTCCACTCTCAGGCAATGTCTTATTTCCTGCGTATCAGAGTCTTTGGTCTTTTTTTTTTCAATGCTTTGTGCGGCTTTAAATGTTCATATGAGTAGTGTCACTGCAGCTTTGGATGTGCAACTCTCGTCTCTTGCTCTGTAACTTTGGCTGTACTGAATGTCCATATCATTGTCTTTTTTATCACCTTTCACTTGGTTTGAGGAAATGCCTTGTTTTGAAAGCCACAATTTATCAGATTCCTTTGCCACTGTTTTGCTGCTCATGTGTCCTTCTTCCTCACCATGGATCTTGTCTGCACGTGCTGAGGTTCTTCCCCGTTGTCTGTGGATTCTTTGCAGTTGGATGCAGCAGGAGGGCTCTCTCCTATGTAGGGTTTAATGTCATTTATGAAGATCCATGCCTTTCTGCCCTGGAGCTTGACGGCGGAGGGGGTGCAGTCCTCTACAATGAAAGTGCCATTAAATCTTGTCGCGTCCCACCTTTTCCTGGTAAAGTTCTTCACCAAAACGCTGTCACCAGGGAAGACGAGGGGCACATGTACACCTTGTTCGGTGTCTGCTTCAGCACTTCCTGCTGCGTTTTGTGCTGCGCCACCTCCTTTTCGCCGTCGCTGCAGTTGGCCTGAAATGACAGAGGCACTGGATGTTAAACAGTTCAGGTACTTTTGCATCTCTGTTCCCAGCATCTCCCTAGTCGGCTGGGCATCACAACTAGCTCTATCACTGGCGGTTAGAGTGGTCCTCATCCTTCTGCCTGTAACTATCTTGTGCGGCGTGAGGTGATGGTCGGAGCCTGGTTGGTTCTGAAGTGCATATAATGCCAGTGGTAGGCAGTGCAGCCATCCCTTTTTTAATGTGAGCTTCAACTTGGATATCCTCTCTTTAAGCAAGCCGTTGATCCATTCACATATCCCATTCCCCTCTGGATGATACGCCGATGAGAACTTGTGCTTTATACCAAGCAATTAACTAATCTGTTCGAACACTGAATTTACAAAGTGGGCCCCATTATCTGATCTCATTACCTCGCACACCCCCCATCTAGGGAACACTTTCCTCACCAGGAACTGAGCAGCACAGGCAGCGTCGGGTTGTGTACAGGGGCCTGCTTCTATCCATCTAGAGAAGGGACACACCACCACAATTAAATACCTGTACCCGTTGCACACTTGAATCATGTCGACGTAAAATGCAACATGCTCCGCTAAATTTGGCGTGAACCAGTCTTCTGCGAGCGTTGCAGCACGATTTTCTTTTGTCATGTGGATGGGGTAGTGCAGTTGTTCTAATGCTACCTTTAGGAGGGTGACAGGCATTACTGGTTTACCAGTGCTGTCTTGCCTCCACAGCCCGTCAGAGGGGTTTAAAGAACACCCTTGACGCTTCCATAAATTCTTCTCCTCTTGTGGTGCCTCCCCCTGGAGCTCCATTAGCTGGGTCTGCCCCATATTGCTATAGGCCTCCGGTGTGGCTCGCGCTACCATCATTCGTTCATGGGTACGTGCCACCTCCACATCCATGATTGTTTCAGTTTTGGATGCCATGGGCTTGGCTTCCGTGTCCACTTCATGTTTTCCGCGTGACACGAAATCTGTCCCCTTGGTATGAGCGGCCCATTTCACGACCGCTATGCCCACTGGGAGCTGTAGTGCTTTTATCAGCCTGTCCAATAAGGCTGCATGTTGCACTGGTGTGCCTTCTGCTCGAAGGTAGCCCCTCCTTTTCCTGCGCGCTAAGCCTGCGTGCACTGTGGATGTCACATAGGTGGAGCCACATTACACTTCCGGTCTGCATGATTCTCAATGGTGAGTATCAATGCCAACAGCTCTGCAGCTTGTGCCGAATAATGAGATGGTATTCGTGTACTAACGAGTATTCGAAACTCCCCATTCGCTAGGTGTTTTATCACGGCAACGCCTGTATACCTTTGTCCGTCTTCTTGGTCGATTCTTGAAGACCTGTCAATAAAGATGATCTCCCCACTCGCTAGGGCATTCTCTTTTACCCTGGGGATCTCATCATAGAATTCCTCATAGTTCACACAGTCGTGTATAACTTCTCCCTCTGTGACTGGTTCAGCTATGAATGTAGCAGGGTTCACAGTTTTACATCACACTATTTTGATCAATGGGTTGGAGATAATCACCGCATAGGTAGATGCTCTTTGAGATGTCAGTGTGCCCTTTGGCTTCTCTAGTATGGCAAACAGTGAGTGCTCAACATACAATGTCATGGAGCATCCCATCACAATGTACAATGCCTTTTTGATAGCGAATGCGGCAGCAGCTAGGTTTTGTTCGCATGGGAAGTGGCCCTTCATGACTGGGTCCAGATTCCCACTGTAATATGCTAGGGGCTTGTACCCCAGCGAGGTTCGCCTGCCGTCATAAAATTACCATTGGACTGTGAGAACAGGTAGAATTCCTCATAACTGCATAATTAGGAATCCCAAGGACTGGGGCTTTACAAATTGCCCACTTGAGTTCTGTAAACCCCTTTTCCATTGCCTCAGTCCATTTGATATCTTCCCTTGTTGTCTGGGCTTTTTTTAGGGCCTGAGCAAGGGCTTGGAGTATGAGCTGTAGTCAAAGACCCATGCTCTGACATAATTGCACAGGCCTAAAAAGCTTTGCATCTGTTTTATTGTGCGCAGCTTGGCCGTGTTCATGATGGCTTCAGCCCTTTCTGGGGTTACCTTTTTCCCTTCATGAGAGATCAGTTGGCCTATGTATAATACTTCTGGCTGACAGTACTGCAACTTCTCCTTATCAACCTTGTATCCCTTCTCAGGCAGTATAGTCAATAGCTGCACAGAGTCATGCCTGCATTGCTCTTCAGTATAGTCATCTACATACTGCAAAACAACACTGTCCACCGCAATATTGCTTAGGTCCATCTGCAGGACTCTGTTGAAAATGGATGGAGACTCACAGTACCCTTGTGGCAACCTCGTACTTTTCAGGCGCATTTGTCTGAAAGTAAATGATGTCAGGTCTTGAGAGTCACGGTGCAACGGGATTGAGAAGAACGCATTTTTCAAATCGATCACCATTAAATATTTTGCCTCAGTGGGTATGTTGCACAAAATTGTAGATGGATTAGGGACTAGAGGGAATTTAGCTTCAACTATATCGTTTAATGCTCGTAAATCTTGGATTAAACGTCAAGACCCTCCTTTTGATTTTTTGACAGGGTAAATCACTGTGTTGCAAGGTGATTCTGATGTCACTAGGATGCCCTGCTCCATCATGGCGGAGATTGTCTTCGCTATTCCTTCATCTGCCTCTCTGGACATGGGATATTGTCGCGCTCATGGTAAAATTGCTCCTGGTTTCAGTTTGATTTTCACTTCATCCACCCCTTTCAGGAGACCTACATCATAGGACCCAGTAGTCCATACTGCGACAGGCAATTGGACCATGTCGTCCTCAAAGTATTCTGGGCGTACCAGTGCCAATATCATTCTCTGTGGCACCTCTCGTTTGATCATTTTGACCCAAAATATGAGACTCACCTCCACCCTTGTCACTTCTAGGTCAGGGTGTTCTTCGAACAGATCATCATTGGTGACATCAGTCACTCGATACCCTTCTTCAATGGCAATAATCGCACACCATTGTCTGTCTTCATCGTCATATCCTTCAACCAATACCACTTTTCCTCGCACTGCGGCAGATTGTATTACCAAGGGAAATACTTGTCCCTATTCTTCGTGCATGGTTAGTCTTGGTCTGAATAGAAACTCATCAGGGGTTCTCATAGTTTTGTCTGCGAGGCCTGGCAATCCCGCCATGAGCACCCGCAGGCCGTATGCAAAGACTTCCGGTTCTAACGGTATAGCTCTCATAGCTATACGTCCTGAGTATGCTCTGATCATTTCACACACGTTTGAATAATGCATTCCTGGAGTGGAGCACACTATACCACTCTCGGTAAACGAGATGGTCATGTTTAATTTAGTCATCAGGTCCCGACCCAGAATATTTACTGGGGTCTGGCATGAATGTAATAGAGGTACATTCATTTTGCGCTCTCCCACTGAGAATGGGAGGGCATGTGTAAAGGGAACTCTACTATGAGCTCCAGTGAAACTCTGGGTATCTATGGCCTCGCCGGACAAGGAAAATGTGCCTTCTCGTATGCACGAACGCGTTGTACCCATGTCAAGTAGGAAGGAATAGTCTTTACCCCCCTATGGTGACATTCACCCTAGGTTCCCTATTAGGATCTGGTGTCACTGATAGGATAGAACACATTAGAGTTTCCAGTGAGCTGTCCTATTTTATATATAGGTTCGGTCCACTGTACACTTGTGGGTTTCCCCCATTTCCAGGGTTAATTCCCCCTCCGGGATTATTGCCCTGAGCCATCTGTGGCGGTGCCTGCTGGGGTTGTCCTTGTGACATATTCCCCATGTTCGGTGGTTGAACCACTTGCTGTGCACCTTGCTGCAAGCCTGCCGCCTGCTGCTGCACTGTGTCATTTTGGGCGCCGCCCTGTTGCGGGATGGCAGGTTGATTCGCCATGCCTGCCCCATCCCTTGGTTATTTTGCCACATGCCATGACTTCTGCACATGCGCGCCACGTGTCCAGTCATTCCACACAGCCAACATACTGGCGGTGGTCGGGCCATCTGTCCATCTGGCATAGTTGGATTGCCCATCTGCGTGTTCTGGAAGCCACCTTGAACAGTCTGAAACCCTCCTTGGTTACCTCGAAACCCTCCCTGATTACTCTGCAATCCTCTATTTCCAAAACCTCTTCCCCTCGGGTAAAATCCTGTGCTACCTTGATTATTCTGCAATGGGTTAGTCGCTTGCTGTATGCTTGGTTCGGCCGGGCTGGTGAGCATTGCTCCCTCGAGAGCATACTTTGAGAGCTTCCTTTGCACCAGCTTTGCCTCCTCCCCCTTACGCGTTGCCTCCTTTTTCCCACCAATTTCTTTAGCTGTTTTTGCACCGGTTCTGGTAACCCCTGGCACAATATATGGTAGAATACAGGGATAGATTTCATCCAAGACTCATGCGTTTGGAGTACCCACGCGTCTTGAAAGTTTTGGATATAAATTAACGGATCCTCAGATTCCTTCATTTTCCGAGTCATTATAGCTCCCATATCAGAAGTGTCTGGATATAGTGTACGCAGCGCTTTCCACACTGCTGCCCTACAGTTATTAAATGGCGCTCTATCATGGGAGGTGTCAGTTATGGTTACCCTAGGGTAGCCCGCCCTTTTCCACACGTCGTTTGCTCTTTCACCCAGTATAGCAATTAAGAGCCCCTTAATGTCCCCTATGGCTAGGTTGACACCCCCGTCATTTTCTCTAACTCATGTATCCACTTTCCGGCTCCTGATGTCAGCATTGGAAGCTTATTTTTAAGATTTTCTCGGTCCATGTGTGGCCATGGAATATATTGTGGTCTTGCTCCCCCCTTTTCTAGTAACGGGAATTGGAATGCACAGTCCACTTTCTCTTTCACCGTAGTTCTCGGGTCTATCGCCGGCGTTACATTCCCACCTTGCTGTCTACCTGGCAGTGCCCTTAACCTGTCCGCATAGGCAGGCGCCGACGCCCCACTTTGACCGTGGGGTGTTTCTTCATGTCGGATGGATTGTCTAGCGGACTTCGGTGCCCTACTTGTGGACCCTCTAGCATCCGACCATCGTACCTCTCGATCCGTTGGGAGCCGTTTTCCACACTGTCTCCCTTCGTCATGACCCACTTCGTTCGTTTCCTCACCGGAGCCAGATCCTGAATACTCCCAGTTTACACAACTTCTTGCATCTTCTTCGTTCTGCCCAATCTCTAGCCTCTCTTGGGACAGTCCCTTGCTCCCACTACTCGGGTGACATCCTCAGTGTCATATAGCTGAGTGCTCTCTAAGCGCTCATCCTCCCTTGCCCCTTGGGAAATTAGTTCCAGCCCCATCTCATCATAGATTTTATCAATCGTTTCCCCGATGCTTCTGGTGTCGAAGTCATCTTCAATAATTGTCCCGCTTGTACCTGGTACCGCATCGCTGGCAGGAATGAATTCTTCTATGTCTTCCCATTCTACAACAGATTGGGTTTTTTAACTTCCCGTTGTAAATATTCTAGATCTCGTTCCCTCTGTCTGTACTTACGTTCTGCTTCCTCATCTATTTCCTTTCGCTTATTTGCTTCTTCTCTAGCTTTATCTACGTCCCTCATTTGTTCATTTCTACGTTCCTTTGCCCTTCTACTTTCCTCGTCTTCTTGCTTCTTTACCTTCCTTTCTTGCACTGTCCTTTCTTCCTCTAGCTTTAGCATGTTCTGCCTGTACTTCTCATAGGCTGCGCATTGTGTGCGACTGAGCGGTATTCCTTGCTCTTCACGATATAGTTGCTCTCTCCTCAACCTATTCTTCTTTCTTATCCTCTCGTCTCTCATGTCCTTTTCTTTCTCTTTTTCCTTTCTCAGCACCTCATCAGACCATTCCCTCGGTCTTATGTCATTGCTCCCTTTACCATCAAGTTTTAGTAATATCTGACCTCCCATCCACTCGTCCTTTGTGAAGACTAACTTGCTACTTCCTTTCTGCTTCTTTCCCTCTCTCTCAAGAGATGTACTACTCTGTGCCTGATCCTTTCCTTCATCGCTGCGTCTCTCCTTGTCCCTCCGGACTACGGAGGCAAGATTACTTTCCTGCTCTTTTTCTTTGATGTCGTCACCAATGCATGCAGGCGACTCATATGCCGGGTTGCTGTACCCCGTGGCTGCCTTAAGTTCTCTTAGCGGGTAAAGACCCTCTGACTTACTCCCTTCGATTACTGCTTCAGGTGGGGCAGGTGGCGCGGTAGGCGTCTCACCCCCCTCTGTACATACATTTAATATCCAATCTGCGGGTGGTTCTTCCACCTTAGTTTCTTCAAACATTTTCCACAGTTCCAGCACAGCAAGACGTGTCTCTAGCTTTTTGCCGGTATATGTGGCATGTAGGAAGGGGGTCATGTGCTGTAAAACAGCCTTAGAGAGTGACCCGTTCTGGGGCCACGGCATAAACATTTTATTTGCGGTGCCCTTAACCCACTCCTGGCTATATTTCTTCAGCTTTGTTGCATGCTTGGGCAGTTGCTTGCATAAATGCGCAAGCGGGGTAACTTCATCCATTCTTAATTTCGTCACCAACAATAATTATACAGTTCTTTTACTCTTTTACTAGTATGAGCGAGCACCAAATACGCAAGCTCCAATCCAATCAATTCCTGCCTAATTTTTAACCAACAATTTACTCAAAACTTCATCAATTCAGTGGCGATTCCCTCTCAGTTGCAGAATCGCGTAAATCCAAAATGCATTTTAAACAATCACCAATACAATTATTTTACAATCGACATACAACAGAACACATATGACAGACGTTTGACAGACTAGACAGACACCAGCTGGTCACACGTATACCTGTCTTTTACTTCTAATTAATACCCCGTCATGGGATTTGAACGAACCCCCTTTATGACATCTTTAAACGTCATTGTAGCCTAAATTGTCCTCCCACTGTGGGCTCTGGGTTCACGTCCCTTCTGACCACTCTTTAAAGCGCAGGAACAAGGCAAATCTTTACGTTTTTGCTCAGGTGCCCACCTGGTATTCCTTATGTTTTATTCTTCTTGGGTGCCCCCCCGGTATTCCTTATGTTTTTACTTCAGGTGCCCCCCTGGTATTCTTTATGTTTTATTTCTTATGCTCGAATCATTACCCCCTATATATGTACAGTCTTCTCTACTTCTAACTATTGTATTGTTTCTCCACCACCCTCCGTTACCTTTCCCTTACTGGCTCTAATGCCTACACGACATTTGCCAAAGTAACGAGTTTTATTGTGTTACCCACCGATCGCATTGCTTCCTCTCTGGAACTTCAGGATCACCGCCCCTTCCTCTTCCTGCTTTTAAGGTTTTCGTCCAATCCGCTGCCCGTGGGAATGAGAAGGGTTATGCTTGGAAAGGCGGGTTCCTTCAGACCCACTGCAGATTTTTTGAAATTTTACTCTATCATTGTCCACGGGAAGCTTCTTAGTCTACTCAGCCGGAATGGCGAAAGGACTCGTGATCTTACCGAAGGCCCAGAGTTACTTCGTGCCTTCGGTCTAAGGGTGTCTTACACTATATCAATCGATAATCTATAATCGATGGCCGGAACCATCGTCATGCTACCAAGTGTTCACGAGGAGAGGAATTCGCTGACGGGCCCATTGGTCAGCACTCACCCTCTAGAACTTGTAAGACAAGATAGCTGCACCATGTGAGGCAGGGGGTGCAGGATTCACTTACTCTGACACGACTCAATAACGAGGACTCAGTAGTTTGGCAAAGGGAAGTCTGTTTAATGATACATACATAAAACAGGGAAACAAATTGGAATCAGCTGTAGTAAGATCACCTGTCTCGCTCCGACTTCCTCAGACTTCAATTGAACAGAGATTCTTATCGGCAATGTTCGTCATCATTGACGTCTAACTTTACAAAACTCGACATGCAATATAATTGGTTAGGAAAGGTAACTTAAGTATAGGTGTTATATCTTTATATGATAATAGGACATGCGGATTGGATAACTCTTATCGGGTCGGCGTCTACGCCCATCCCTCTACATCACACGTGATAGACGTCACTACAACTACAACGTCCTATTGGTTACAATATCTATAGGACTCCAGATAACTTGGTCCATTGTGATTGGGCAGGTTACACCCCTAGACATAAATTTCCACTTTCATTTAGCAGCATGCAGAATGGACACCCCTGTGCCTGGTGTCCCAAGTTTCACCCTTCCATCAATCAGTGTTTTAGGGCGACGTGTCAATTAGTTGGTTAAGGATGGCCTCGAAACTGTAGTCTCTTATTGGGAAAAGTTATGGCATCCTCGGGTCCTGGATGACATCAGGCGATGGTACTTCTTCGCGCCTGGCTGGTCACGTGTTAGTTCACCATGAATCTTCTTCAGTTTCCAGCTTTTAGTGCATTTAATCCTGTGTCAGCCTAGCCACCTGCATGGCCCCCCCTTATCTTGACCTTCATGAGGCAGGCTGGTATGCTCTGAAGTTGGAGTCTTGTGAGCTGACGCTCTCCTCCCCTTCTCTGGTTGACCTCGATTTCCTAGGCATGAGCCGCTCTTTGTTGAGTTTCGATTCGGCTCCTTCTCTTGCCTTTGGCTGGGTTTTGAAACTTGGCCTGTCAGGCCTCTGGCCGCCTGGGTACCTTTCTGCTTTTACAAAATGGAGCCGCACTTGTATAATGTCCCTTACTGAGGTAGATATACGGTTGGCGCTTTGCCACTCTATCTTCTACTAAGCATTGCAAGCAGTATCGATTTCTTAGCATCTTGCGTTTCAAGCCTATTTACACACGTTTAACAGGACAGTTGCTTCCATCTTGTCTCGTAACACTGTTTCCTGGCATTGTAACATTGTCTCCTCTCTGTGCCTATTCCATTCAATTTCGTAGTTACTCGCACTGGCGTGTTATCTTCGATAGCTGCTCTTGTTCATTCTCGGATCTATTCAGGCCCTTGTGTCATTTCCACTGGCCTTCCATTTAGGCTTTTGCGGTCTCTTTGTGGACCGTGTGTAAGTACTCCTCATTTCGTACCAGCGGCTGGTATGGCAGTCTGATAGGGTATCAGGCTGTCCAGGGTTGTCTGGTTATGGGTGTTTCAACCGGTATGGATCTTCTGATGTATACTGGGCAGAGTCCCAGTGCAGCTCTTTGTAGGTTCATTTGCTCTTCATACATCACATACCTTGGCGAGCGTGTGCCTGGTACCTCAAAATGAGGGGAAGGGGTGCAGGCCATGTCTGGGACCTCCTCTACAAGATGTTTGAGCCCGGCAGAGGGGGACCTATGTGAACTATGTGCTGTAAGGTCTCAGCAGGGCAGACGGGGACGTTTGTGAACTTGGAATACAATTTTGAAAGTCAAGAAAGAGACTTTAATGTGGAAGGCCAGACGGGCCTCACCCACGGGTTGGGACTGCTTAGAGTGTTAGACACCGAGCCAGAGTGTGTCATCCTGCCTACAAGGACAGCCTTACTCTGTGAGGTTTAACATGAGGAGGAGAGCTGGCTCAACTACCTTTATTCTTTTGGAACACTGATTTTTCTTTTGCATACATTTCTCCTTTTTACATTTTTTGTACAAGAGATGGGGCAGACATTAAGTTTTGTTAGCATATGCCATTTTGATTTGACGGACTCCACCAGGACTGTTTTGTTTATCGTTTGATGATCGAGACTACTCCCATCTTAGTTATAGGGCAAAATAGGAGTTTTACTGACCCCAACATTTTCAATAAAGGTTTTACAAATTGTATCCATTGCATAAGTGTCATACTTGTGATACCATGCCTTTCCTACATAGTGCATTTGTAAGGCACTTATACATCAAGTAAATTGTGTTTCAAAGCGACCGCAGGGCAACACAACAGGGAGGGAACATGGAACTAAAAAGAAAATATAACAATGAAAGATAGAGACAGACCTACTAGGTCTTGTGAGCATTCAGAATGTGCAAGTGCAGAGAGAGAGAGAGAGAAGGGAGGAGGTAGCGGTGTGTACCAAAGAGGGAAGTGCTAGGGAGTAAGTAGCTGTTAAGTGACTGGGTGAGAGTGGTCAGCTGCCAATACATAAGTAAGTGCAGGCTGTGGTGGCAAAGTCCAGAGGGTGCCAAGGCAAGTGCTGGGAGCGGGCGGAGGCTGAAGGCGATTGGGTGTGGGAGGCCTGGACCCAGGAGGACACATAAGAGCCATTGTCAACAATCTCAACAACTCTGGTGTTTAGCAGAGGAGGGAGGAAGGGAAGAAGGAGGTCAAAAGGGTATCGAGGAGCTTCCGGGATTTGAGGATTACCTGCTCAAGATAGAGAGGCTGTTCTATAGGAGGGAGCCTGCCGAGGAAAGAGATTGTCCACCAGCTCGCTGTTTAGCGAAACGCTTGACACACAGAGTTGGTGCCAGAGGAACGTAAACATCTGGAGGGGGAGTATTTAGTTAGAGCCAATTGTAGATAGCATTGTCCCCAGCCCCAGACAGCATTATGGGTGATGCAGAGGGATTTGAATTTGATCTTTGCAGCAACTGGGAGCCAATGGAGAGATTTTAGTGCAGGAGAGATGCGGTCCATGGGCTTGAGGCCAAGGATAAGTCTTGCAGCCCTATTCTGGATTAGCTGCGGGGTCGAAGAGAAGAAAAGGGTAGATTAAATAAGAAGCTATTGCAGTAGCCAAGACTAGAGAGAACCACAGCTCTAGAGACATTAAGCTTCTGGCGGGAAGTGAGGAAAGGAAGAAATCCTTTGAGGGGGTGGAGTTAAAAGTGGGCCTTTTTGGCAAGGTCCTGAATGTGAGGGAGGAAGGAAAGAGAGGAGTCGAAGATGACTTCAAGGTTTCTGGTGTCCAATAAAGGAGAAGGGGGAGAGCCCATAGAAGAAGGCCAGATTGAGGGGAAGAAAGGGGGAGTGGGAGTCCCGATAGGAAGGATCTCAGTCTTGCTGGGGTTAAGGGCTGGATGGCAGATAAGCAGTCATGAATGATGGAGGAAGTAAGGAGAGGAACAGAGGGAAGTTTGAAGAAGAGTTGTGTGTCGTCTGCATAACACTGGACGTTGGGGGATCACCTCTCTGAGATCAGAGCTGTGGTGCCACTCAGTATCAGGCTTTGCATTCAGAAGAAATATGACAACAACAACAACAACAACAATGTTAGGGGTTAGTTTGAAGCACTTGGTGGGGGGGAATCTCCAATTTGCTTTAGGTAGAATGTGCTGCTGCAAGCACAGGATGCACAGATAACTATTGACAAATAACCTTGCAGTGCCATGAACATTTGTTGGGTCTGCAGTGCTTTGAACATTTTCTGGGTGTACAGTGTCATAAGCCTTTGCCCGATGACTGTGACTACGCCCCGCCCCCCACTCTGGGGCCCAACCTGGGGCTTCAGTGCAGCTGCATTAGTTGCATCAATGGAAGTTACGCCCCTTGATACTGAACTGAACAAGTACCCTCCTCAACCTTCACATTGACAAGACTCAACCTGACTGGGCCTGACATGCACAGTGGCCCTGGTTCTGCCGCTCCTAGCTCCCCACCCTCTTTGGGAATGAACACCTATGACAGTCCAAGGTCATGAAGTTTGTTTCTTGTTCTTGTTCGCCTACTCCTCATTCTGTTCCCCGGGAATCAGCATTATCTTCCTTTCGATCCTATGGCCTTTTACTTACAATGCACAGTGGTTAAGTGAATAGAATCAACTTTTTTAAAGAGTCCATTCTGGAAATTAAGTTATATAAATCTATACCTGTATAGCAACTGTGCATTTAGATTTCAGCAGCTCTCAAGTCGTCTTGCAGATCTGAGAATTTAAGTCTGATGTGTACCAAATAGAATTTCAAGGAACCCATTTAACTTGGTCATTTCTGTAGATCAATTGAAAGGGTGCTGTAGAAGCTCAGCTATAGCCCTTTAAGATTCTTGCCACTCTCCATGACCTTTCTTTTTGAATAAGTTTCAGATAGTACCCGCAGACTTCTCCACACCATCAAAAACAATCATGTTGACTCTGAAACTGACTGTTGTTCTGTTTTTTGAGAGGAAATCATGGATTACTGACATTCTAGTTGAACTTTTTAGGATGGGTCCTTGATTGCGACAAACTATTGTATTTCATTTATTTTTGCACTTTTATATAGCAGGGACCAACCCCAAAAAAGAATCAAGGCACGGTACATACATTGAAAAGCAAGTTGGGCATAAAATATATTACGCAGTCAGCGGTAACAACCATATAGGTAGGGTAAATTTGCTCAACTCATAAAAATAGCACTGTTTGGGTAGCTTATAACTTTGCCCCCACTGGACGAATCCTGACCAAACTTTGCCAAAAAAAAGTATATGGCCCCATCAGAATGATTTTGTGAAGTTTGGTGTGGTTTCATCTGGGGGGGAGGGCAAAGTTATAGGGGGGTCCCCAAAATGTGTGGAAATCCTCATAGGCGCAATGGAAATAAATGTTTGCTCGTGTCTACAGTTCAAACCACTAGACGGATCTTCACCAAATTTGCATTTGGAGCAGAGGCTTGGTCCGAAAGTGTGCTTTTGTAAATCCATCCTGTAGTTTTTTTAAAAAAATGGGCCAAAAGTAGGTTAAAAAAATGTGTGATATCTGGATCCAGTCCGTGGACTCATTTGCTGATTCGGAGTCCGCAGACACCTCTGAACCAATGAGGTTCTGGCGTGATGTCCGCTAACACGTACATGCCTGCTGATTGGATGGTGAAAAACGTGAGCTGCGTCAAATTTTTGGAAACGATCGCCATGTTCAATCCGCGGAGAGCCACCGGTGTCCACAGATAGCGCGGTGCGGAAAAAGTGTGGAAAACACATTTGGGGTTATTTGGGGGCCGAAAGAGCGCCTGATAAGGGTGGAGGAGTGGGATAAAGGTGAGATGGAGCTGTTTGTATAGGTGAAAAAGGGGTTTGCAGGTGTTGCCGAGTCTGCGGACGTACCCGCTGACCGCGGACAGTGTGGTGAGCAAAAAAGTGAGGAAAACACATTTCGGGTTACTTTGGTGCCAAAAGAGGAGCTGGGAAGGGTGGGGAGTGGAAAAAAGTTAAGATGGAGCCATTTTTGTAGGTGAAGAAAAGCAGTGCAGGTTTAATTCTATTGTGGTGGTTGTGGCCAGTATAGATAGAAGGGGGCTGCCTTGTGCTATTTTGGTCTGTAGCTATGACTATGAAGAGGCAGATAGTGTGGATGGTGGGAGATTTTTTGATGCATTCATTGAAGGGTTACACTGAATCTTGTGGCATCTCTGCTACTATTGGATTGGAAGAATTGGAAGTTTGATGGTATGCAGTTTGTGAGTTAAACTAGGCAACCTTATTGCCATTCTGTAAGTGTATGGCTCACTATAAACATCCAGATATCATTGTTATGCATTGTGGAGGCAACAGTTTGTGCTGTATAAGTTCAGTATATTTGCAGCTTGCCATGAAGAATGTGATGAGAAGTATAATGGAACTGTTTCCAGCTGCAAAGATTATTTTTTCTCAAATCAATTCAAAGGCAAACATGGGGATGTACACATTTTTTTCTCCACAAATGGAAGAAGCTAGGCACTTTGTCAATAAAGTTGTTATGTGTTTTGTTATATGGTTTAGGGATGGCATCTTTTGAGAATGAAAATGTGAATTTAGATGGTGTAAATACTTTTCAGAGCGACTGGCAGTCAGATCATTATTTGGAATGTTAAAAATGAATTGAAAAGGGTCATGTGAACAAGTTAAAAGGGAAGATGTGGAGTGCACACTAAAGCATTTCTTAGTACGTGTAGGACATAAAAATGAGAAAAGCTAAAAAAAAAAACTTAAAACAGGCTCTTTTTGGAGCCTCTATTGTAAAATAAATGCTTTAAATTGAGTTTAAACCTCCACACCCCCTTCAATTAGTCATGTCATCTGCAGACAACGAAGTAGTGCGCAAACACAATAGTTCAATCCAGGTATTATAAGGATTATAAGCATAGAAGGGAGACTATTGTTTTTGTGGGTTTGGTGTACAGGAAGACTGGGCAGCAAGAGGCATGTTTGTTGTGTGCAGTGACGATCGCTGTGGCATTCAGGAAGCATAGTGTCTGGTTGGTGGGCGATTCTTGGGTCTGTTGGGTTAAGTTGTGCTGTGAGCAGTGTGGATTACCTGGGAATCTTGGATTTGAAGTTTCTTGGTTTGGAGTTTGAGGAATACAGTGGGTGCAATTGCTCACGTTTTGTGAGAGTATGGTTACTTGAAGCATTCCGACATCATTGTAGTTCACTGTGGTGGCAATAGTTTGGACAGTTTGTAATGAAGGATACATTTTCATAGTTGATGGAATTGTTTCCACATTTCAAGTTTGTTTTCTCTAGAATACCTGAAAGACAAATGTGGAAGTGTTCACATTTATTTTGTCCACTAATTGAGAAAGCAAGGCACAATGTAAACAAAGCTGTATGTGCTTTTTTGCAGAATGTTGAAATGTCATCTTTTCAGAGTGAAAATATGATGTTTCATATTCTTATCTTAGCTTAATAACATTTATAGAGCGCAACATAAGCCCGAAGGCATCTTGGCGCTAACAAGAGGCAGGGATCAAGGTTACAGGATTAAAACAGAAGAGTCTTCAGGGAAGACGGAATGCAATGTGGGACTCGGTTCTGCGTAACACAAGAGGGAGCTGGTTCCAAGCTTTGGCAGCAGCCACCAAGAAAGCACAACCCCCAGTATGGGTGAGCTTGAACCTAGGAGGTTGTAGAGTCCTATGATCCAAGGAGGTCAGCATTGTTGTAAGAGATGCTGTATATTTGACTGATGTTGGCAATCAGATTTTTCTTGAAAATTTTCAAAATGCATTCAAACAGTTTCTGTGAACATATACAATATGGATTGAAGTATTTTTCAGTACTTGTAGTGAACAAAAAGGCAAAACAGAAAATTCAATTAGAAGCACTTTTTGTGAAAGTTAGAAAAAAAACAATGAGGTTTAGTAGAAAATGTGTTACTTAAGTATATAAAACGAAATAATCCCAAAAATATACAGAAGTCAGAAGTAAGAAAAAGGTTATTTTAAGAGCCACCATTTTTGAACGAAAAACAAGTTCATTGATTTGAATTCCCCTGCCCCACGTCTGGAATTTATCAGGTGTCTGCACACTATAATAATGTCTGTGGACCTTACAGGCTGAAAAAGGTACTAAGATTTTTTTTTTGTTCTATTTTTTAACTGTGAAAGGTGGCTTCAAAAGGAACTTTTTTTTTTGTCTTTCTGGCATTTATGTTTTTTTTTTGTCGTAGAGGTGAGGAGGTAAAGTGGGGGAGTGAAGGGTGGGTAGCGAGCGGCAGGTGGACAGGGGAAGGTATTGAGTGGGCCATAAATACTTAAATAAAAGGTTGGGGGTCACTGTTTCTCGTGTGTTCCTTGACTGGGGCTTTAAAAGCACTGTGAAACTGCTCCCCCCTTAAGAGCGGTGTATCACACTATATACAGGGAACTGTGACCCTTAAAAGGTCCACTGTATGGCCTGTGAGGGAGCTGGTGGAATCCTCTGCTCTACAGGATTACCTTGTGTGGTGGCAGAAGTGGTCGAGGAAGATGGGGTAGAGGACATGAACTGCTTCTCTGTGACACAGGAACAGACTTTCTCAGAGCACTCGAGTGGTTGGATTTGGTGTGGTGGCAAATGGAGGTGGTGCTGAAGGAGTACTGATCAGGTTGTTCACGAGTATGTACGACCCCACACTGAATGCATTTCACCTGGGCAGCCTGAGCCATTGGTACTCCCCAGTGGGGATAAAAACCACCACACCCATGACTCTCTCCGGGCACTGGAGGGAGGCACTTCCTCTACCTACTCGTCCTGTTCCTCGTTATCCTCATCCACATCACTGTGCCTGTTATCCTGTCCAGACCTTTCACTTGGTGGTTGTGGTGGTGGCGGCCCCTTGGAAAGAGAGATGGCCATGAGCGATGCCATTGTTAAACTTTTGGATGTCTGTTGGAAGTTGCTCTCAAGGAAGATTCTGTCTGCTGGTGTGTGCCAATTTAATGATGAAAAGTAGTGGGTGAGTCCCTTTAGAGGCACCGTCTTTGGACTAGTGAGCCGAAAGTAGGCCATGGAAAGTTGTAAACAGATCAAGTAAGAATGGGTCTAGGACCTCTGGAGGGCTAAACTTTGAAATTGAAATATTGTAGATTGGCTGAAAATACAGTTTCAAACTGTCCGCGGTGATGGACACTGTCTGCGGACACTCCGTCACTCTGAACGGGCACGTTTACGTGATGATATCTGAGCATGTGTGTGGTGGCGGGTGTTTGCATACCATGTTGAGTGGGAAACACTGGGTGCATGCACATGAATGTCAAGAAATGGGTGTGCTGTCTGTGGAATAATTAAAAGTGCCTTATGTGAGACGGGACATGTGTGGACATGGCGCAATGTGTATGGACACTCTATTTCATAAACGGACCCTCAAATAGTTGTGTAGTCTGCGGACTACTAATTGGGGGTTTAAAAGAAAGGAATGTATCACAGAATAATATGGAAGATATGTATAGTATAAAAAATAAATGTATTTATCAAGGTAATGCGGTATCAGAATGAAAAGCATAAATGTGAGAATTTGGAATTTATATAAAGTGATGATTGGGTGAGGGAGGGATGTTTATATAATGAATGCTAATAATATTACTGGTTAAGTTTCTGAACTTATAGAAACAGTACTTTTTGGACAGCTTATAAATTTGGCACCGTTCGACGAATGGTCACTAAACGTTGTAGACAGGCGCAAGATCATTTGATGTTTGAAAATGTGAGGTGCTTCATAATATTTGAAACAGTGGCCATATTGGATGGGCGGATCATGGCCTTTGTGCGTGGAGAGTGGGGCCAAAGACCATTTTGTTTTTCAATATTGTATATTGTATTTTCATTGGATGGTGACCATATTAATATAAATAATCTGATGTTAACATCTAAAACCAATAAAACATCATTAACAACCTAGGGGAAGATTCATATAATACTCTTTTATTTATCTGTAAGCATTGTAAAACCACCAAGTGCAGTGTAGTAACTGCAGAGGGACATCCCATAATGTATTGATTCAAATGAATGTCTGATGATATGCATAGTGCAGTTGTCCAACGATATGTTGATGCAATAGAGTAACCTACAACCTTTTCAGGAAAGAAACATAGAGAAATCCCAATCTCGCCTAATTTCACCCAATCACAGTTGTCTCATGTCTGATGTGGATAGTCTATGCCATCCACTACCTTATTCAAAATCATTTAGATGACAGGCTACGGCCCTTGTTACCTGATCCCATAGTGAAGGCCACTTTCATTAGCTGCTCATTTTTTGAGATACTGTAACCACTCATGTACCTCAAGAGCAACTCCTTTTCCCAGGGCATAGAAATAATATGTACTGCCACTGCTAATGCAAGCACAAGGATTGTGCTTTGCACGGCACACTTCTTACTAGTCAACAGCCCCAATACCCACAACTTGACCAAGCACTCAAGCCTGCATCTCAGTATCTATCTCAATTAAACCATTGATGCATCCAAAAACATGGATACCTTGTGGTAGCCCAAACGCATATGAGATCGGCCAGTATGAACCCACATCTCCAGATTAATGTTGCCTTATTCATTTAAGAGGGCTTCAATAGGTGGAATGCACTTTCATGATGAATTTGTGCTCAATCAATTTGAACCACCTGCTCCGGGACAACTTTCTTGGGTTCTCAACATCTCTTGTCCAGTAGCAGAAACCGCAACTACTTTTACTATTTTGTACTTGCCCCATCGAGTGCTGATTCAGGCAAATCTAGCTCCCCCTATACCATTCTGAAGTCTCTGCCCCCACCTGTTAGCTTTTTAAGCAGGAGACTAATGCCAACCTTTTCCGAAATTATAACTAATAATATTCATTTGGTATATAGATCTTTGCCTCGGATGCCTCCTGTGTCTAAGCCCTGTAATGATTTCTTAGCCTTAAAAGCAATATGGGCAGAGTCGGCCCTGCAGTTTTAAAACTTCAGAAGTGCCAGCTTGCCCCATGTCAGAGTTGAGCGCTTAACCCATGAGCTCTCCATGAGGAAACTGCTGCCCTACCCCCCAAACCCCTTGCAGTGATCCTTGCCAATTCTAGTAAATTCATCTTGCTCCTGGAACGCTCATTACCCAGCTTCTGAACAGTGGCAACCTGTACTCATCGTCTATAGGGATTTCAAACCCCTGTCCCAAGTGCCCTCCATGTTCACTCCTGGATGTGCATATAATACTGACTCTGCCCAGTTAACTTTCAAACCTGAAATCTAACCAAATTCCTATCCTATTTTAATTTCCTATTGGAACACAGCCACTGGATCATTGATATATAATGGTATGTTTACTTTCTACATGGATATGTATAGCTTTGCTCCTACCTGTAGCCCAGGTGTGCTAAAACGCTTTGTAAATTCGGTGGAACAAATAGACATCCACCCGCGCCCAGGAGTTTTTATATCTCCGGGCACCTTGGTCATTTGGAAGTATAGTGAACCTACACCTCAGGGTTCTGCTGAAGGATTCTGGGGCGATGCGGCGTAGTAAGACCCCTAGTCATCTAGTGGTTCCCACAAGCCAAGCTGCTGAGTTCAGCGGGTGCCCACATCAGATCCTCTTTTGTGGTGTGCTCAGTCTCCTTACTGTGCTCCAGAATTGACCCTGAGCAGGAAGAGCTGTTGCACCAGCGGCTTTAAAGAAGCAGGTCTAAGAAACACCATAAGACATCTTCCACATCTGAGAGAACATCTTTGAAACACCATAAAAGGCTCAATAATGATGGAGGCTTATCCAGTCTCCTCCTTCTGTGCCTGTACTGCCCCCTGCTGCTTTGGCAGCTTTCAGAGCCCGGCTTCCTTCAGCTCCAGGACCCCCTGCAGAACCCAGGTTACCATTTGCCTTCGCCTTCAGCCTTTGGTGCCACCAATATGTCTCTAGTGTCGCTGTGGCTCCAATTCATCCTTTGTCACAAGTTATCACTCATATAATCCCTTCTCTGCTCAGGGCTGGCCTGGGGTATGGGCAGTTTGTAGGACTTAAAGTGTGGGGAAGAACATTTTACGCCATGCAATGACTACATGCAGGTAATTGTATCATCCTGCTATTTCGCGAGTGTTTTTAAGTGTTCGAATCACTTTTACAATCCCCAAGAGATTTTTAGGGGTCACATTACTTTCCCCATCCTGACTGGAGCAATACAACTACCGTCATATTATTTGCTTAAGTGTTTCTATAAGGTTTTGCATATTTGTCACTATGGTTTAGTATGTGACTTGCATGCTTGTATTCAAGCCATCTCTATAACACAGGATTGCTTTTTGTGTGTAATTGTTATGCCTGTTTTATGTCTGTTTTATGGTTGGTATTGCCTGAAATTTGCGTTTCTGAAAGAAAAAAGTGTTGTTTTCTGTAGTAAAAGCCAACTGAAATACACATTTGTACCATCCACAGCTGAGAATTACCAAAATTGCAGACAGGTTTCAAACTCTGGCATCACTATTGAACATAAATGTGTGATCCTGGGCAAATCATCCTATCTCAATGTGACTTGCCTATCAAAATTGAGTGCACAATACTGAAAAAAATACCCCAATCATGGTTAAATAGACTATAATGTGCCTCCACATAAAATAATGAAAGTTCACATATTGCACATCACAGAGTTGTTCTGTATCTGTCACTCATGGTAACTTTTTTTGAAGTAACTTCCAATGATGCCCTTGAGTATCAAAGATAGGCGTTGCTTTTTGTCATGTCAATACATAAAGATCTTCACAAATCCTGGAACTGGCCCTGTCTCTGCTGATGCCTCCCTTGGCACCTGATGTACACGCTCTCGCGGCTAGCTGTCTTCACCCTGCCACAGACTAACCAACTGAGTGGCCATTAGAGAGAGCTGGATTTGCAGCATTAGCCAGGAAAGGGGAGCTCCAACCTTAACAGGAAAGAATAGCTCTAAATATTTCCTCCGAACCCTATCCTGACCTCAAGTACTTCTCGGAGTCCACGAGGAGCTACATTTAAGCAATAAACACCTGCTCCACAAGTGGAAAGAGACCCCCCAGGTCTGCGCTTGGGCCTACTAACTCAGGCTCCTGACAGCCCACCCGATCCAGCTGGCGGAACAGGTGATTAGCGGTGGATATGCGTGGTGGATGTGTTCCTGGGGCCTCCTGCCCTGCCTCTTCCTCATTCACATCTCAAATGATGTCAATGCAGCCCAAACGATGAAGCAGCAACTAAGGCATAATTTATTGTCCACTGAATACTTTATTGGTGTGTCGTCGTGTTCAGCAAAAAGAAGCGCATGATGTAAAAGAGAGCTCCCTGATGAAGGACTGAGGTCCGAAACACATCTGCAAAGTTGGCCTCTGTACAACAAACTAAGCAAGTGAAGATTAAAAAGAAGATTTCCACATGCAATATGTTTTTTTGAATATCATTGTTCTACATTTAATATGAACTAAATTTGATATGATATAAGTTACCTATAGTAGTGTTTACTACTGTTAGCCCTTCCGGTCTGAAGAATGTCAACACACGGAATAATTCCAATAAATTACACTAACCTGATTGAAACTTGTTGGTCTGGAAGCAGCAAGAGCAGCCGACAAGAATCGCCCCGAGGTCCCTGCTCCTCCCCTCACCCGGAACTCAGAACCAGCGAGGAAGGAGCACGAACCCCAGGGAAACCCTCTGGGGAAGAAAACCCTGGGAGGCGATGATGACCAGAGCTTCGGATGGAAAACTTCTAGTGAATGGGATCCTGGGAAGTCCGTAGCTTGCAGTCCTCTGAAGAGAGAAATGACAGGTAAGTATGAGGAAAAGGTAAGTGTTAGAAAATAGAAAGAAGGATGTTCAGAAGCTTACGGGAGGCCCCAAGATGAATTTGGATCCTATCAGTGAGCTGGCTCTTATCGAGGTAAGATGGCGAGGGCGAGAGCAGTCCTGAATCCTCCTGAATGGTCTGAGAGAGGAAAAGTGGTAAGTAAAGAAGAAACAAGAACAAGGGGAAAGAAAGTTCCTCCGAACTGAGAGAGAGAGGACTCACTGCAGTTGGCCACACAGGGAATGCGAAGCAGATTGAATGGGATATTACAGGAAGCGGACCGCGGAGTGAAAGCAAACCCGGAAGTAAAGACGCCTTCAGAAGCACTCCCGAAAGCCCACACGGAATGGAAATTCTGAGGAGAGAGTAAGGGAGAATAGATTGGGTTAGTTTGCAATCGGTTCTTGACAGAAGGAAAAGAGCCTAGTTTTCGAACTTACGGAGCGTCTATCACAGTAGCGACGCATTGCAAAGACGTCTCCGATCCTTAAATATGATCATGTGATTCTTCGTCGCCCTCTGCTGGAAACGTGGCGACATCATGTGACTCGTGGCAGTCGTCCTTGGAGAACGTGAAACAACTAGACTGCTAATGCCTGAATACTTCACCCTTCCTATTCTTGGTACTACATCAGGACGAATCGATCCACATATTCGTTTCTGATGCAACCAAGTCCAACGTCGGAAAAGTGTAACAGTATGCCCCTACTTCCTAGGGGGAGAACCAGGCTTCCCTGGGTGCAGGCGAAAGAACCGCCTTACCAAAAGAGGGGAGTGAACCCCAGAAGCCGGTTCCCAAGTCCTTTCGGCCGGCGAATAGCCTTTCCAGTCGACAAGGAATTGTAGGCGACCCCTATAGTAACGAGAGTCACAAATGTTAGCCACCTCATACTCAGTTCCTGTGTTGGTTATCACCGGAGGAGGAATAGCCTTTGCAGATCTACGAAACCGATCTTTGACAGCAGGTTTTAACTGGGAGAGGTGAAATACTGGGTGAATGCGAGACCAAGAGGGTGGTAGAGCAAGCCGAACAGCAGCAGTTCCCACTTTGGAGATGATCTTGAATGGACCAAAGTACTTAGGGGACAGCTTAGAGGGTACCAGATGTCTAGGGAGAAATCGAGAGGCCAACCATACGAGATTGCCAACCCTTAAATCCGGCATCTCTCGGCGGTGTAGGTCAGCGTATCGCTTAGCTCTGTCTTGGGCTGCTTGGAGAGCTAACTGAGCCTTCTGATGACCAATCTGGATGTCTGATATAAGACTGTCCACGCCTGGAAAACTGGGAGCTGAATGCCTAGCATTGTTGTAAGCAAATTCTGCCATTGGTAGCAAGTCCACCCAATCGTCCAGGGCAGCGGAGACAAAGCAGCGTAGGTAACTTTCAAGAGTCTAGTTGAGGCGTTCTGTCTGTCCATTAGTTTGGGGATGATATCCCGAACTAAGTGCCCTCTTAATACCCAAAACATGGCGAACTCTCTTCCAAAACTGGGAGGTATACTGGGGCCCTCTGTCAGAAACAATGACCTCTGGCAGTCCGTGTCGTGAAAACACTTCTGCTATGAACACTCTTGCCATCTGTGCTGCTCCTGGAATTTTGATTAAAGGAGTGAAGTGAGCTAATTTTGTAAAGTAATCTATTGTAACCATTATCGTGGTGTATCGGGAAGAAGGAGGGAGGTCTACAATAAAGTCCGTAGAAATGATTTGCCAGGGCTTGTCTGGAATAGGCATTCGGGAAAGTAGACCAAATGGATGAGCTTGCGATGACTTGGACTGAATGCAAGTAGCACAGGCGTTAACATAGTCTTGAACATCAATTTGAAGAGAAGGCCACCAAAAATGCCTCTTGACAAGATCGAGGGTTGTCTGCATGCCTCTATGTCCGGCTGCTTTAGAGTCATGGCACAACCGAAGTACTTCAGTCTGCAACGAGACAGAGGGTATTTAGACCTGTTTGCCAAAAAAGTACAAATCTCGGTCCCTAGTGAGACAATGAGATGTCGCAAGGCCTTCACACACAGATTGATGTTTAGCAGTTTTCTAGTTTAAGGAGCTGTAGAATATCTGATACCATAGCTACAAATTTAGCCTTCGGGAACATCTTTTCCAAGCAAAATCGGTTGGTGTGTGGGATTTTCCGGGATAAAGCATCTGCTCTCAGGTTTTGGCTTCCCGGCAAGAAGGTGAACTCAATCCGATAGGGCAGGAAAAAGTACGCCCAACAGGCCTGTCTACTATTAGTGGTTTGGGCCTGTTGTAACACCTTTAGATTTTGATGATCTGTGCGAACCTCTACCGTAAAGGGTGAACCCAACAGTTGATGCCTCCATTCCTCAAAGGCCCTTTTTATGGCCAAAAGTTCCTTTTCCAGTACTGAATAGTGCTGTTCAGATGAGGTAAATGTCTTTGACAAATAGGCCACAGGTCTCTCTTCACCATGTTCTGTCTTTTGCAGGAGAACAGCTCCTAACGCATGATGAACGGACGAGACTGATCCGGAAGGAGTAGAATAGAAGCCGAGGTAAACAATTGTTTTAAAGTCTCAAAGGCCGGTTGCGCTAGCGAATCCCATGAAAATGTGGTCCCTTTCTTAAGTAATCGGGTAATGGGTAGTATCGTCTGCGAATATCCAGGAATTAATTTACGATAAAAGTTCGCAAACCCTAAGAATCTTTGGACTTCTTAGATCGAGCTTGGGGATGGCCAGTCCAGAACTGCCGAGACCTTCTTAGGATCCATGGAAATACCGTTAGCAGAAATTACAAACCCCAGATAAGTTACTTGTGTTTGGTGCAGCTCGCATTTTTCCGCTTTACAGTATAGGTGATTGGTTTGTAATCGACTAAGAACCGTGTTGACATGCTGGATGTGATCTTCGATATTCTTGGAGAAAATCAGAATGTCATCTAAATAGACAACCATGTAATGGAGAAGCAGGTCTGCGAATAGGTGATCCATAAATCGCTGGAAGACTGCTGGCGCATTTATTAGGCCAAAGGGCATCACTTGGTATTGAAAATGCCCAAAGGGCGTACGGAAAGCTGTCTTCCACTCGTCATTGGGTGCTATTCTTATTAAATAATAAGCTCCCCGGAGGTCTAGCTTGGTGTAATAGGCTGCCCCTCTGACGGCTTCCAGTATATCCTTTATCAGAGGATTGGATTTTTGTCTGGGATTGTGATCTTGTTGAGCCCTCTGTAGTCAATACATGGTCTAAGTTCCTCTGTGTCTTTTTTGGGGATAAAAAACAACGAAGCCCCTGCCGGGGATTTGGATTCCGTAATAAGGCCATTCTGAAGATTGGAATGAAGATACTCTTTTAATGCTGTTTTCTCTCGTTGAGAAAGGACGTACATTCGCCCAAACAGAATAGGTTGGTCTGGAAGAAGATCGATATGGCAATCATCTCTTCTATGAGGAGGAAGAGTTGGAAATTGTGGTGTGGAAAAAACTTCTAAGTAAGAATGGTGATATTGGGGAATTAACCCTAACCGACCAATGGAAGGAACTTCAGGAGATTCCGTGACTTCCGAAGGAATATGAATGCCCACCGAATTGTGGGACAGGCAATGCGATACGCAGTACTCAGAACCCAAAAATAGGGTACCTGCCTTCCAATTAATGTAAGGATTATGCAGGCGTAACCAGGGAAGGCTTAAAATGATGGGAAAATGTGCCGCTCTGATCAAATCAAACACCAATGTCTCCTTATGGGAAGCGATCATGCAGACTACAGGCTTGGTTTGTTCCCTAATGGGCCCTGAGCTCAACGGGTTGCCATCCACTCCTTGAATGGGTGTAGAGACTGTTTTGGAGATTCTGCCTATGCCGTTGTTCACTGCCCACTGATCGTCCACAAAATTGCCAGCTGCACCGGAATCCAATAGGGCCGGTATCCCCTGCAGTGTCCGTTCTGGCAAAATCATGGTGACTGACAGTACTATCATGGAGTGATCGGAATGGAATGGTTCATGAGATGCTCCTATCTTAGCAGGGGAACTCTGTTGTTGGACTCCTACCGCGGTTCCCCTTGCGGCAGGGACTTGGCATTTCCCGAAGGCGGTGGAGGCTGAGGTCGGAACCTGCGAGCAGGAACTAATGGGCAGTCCCGTAGTATATGTACAGAGGAGCCACAATACATACATAGACCAAGCGACTTTCTACGTTCTCTTTCGGCTGCAGAAATGGGACCCATTACAGATCCGATCTGCATGGGTTCCTCAGAAGAAACGCTTTTACTTGGAGGAGGAGTGGGGTCTGAACTTAAGCAAAATCCCTTCCCCTTCTTCTTTTCCAGAGAACGTTCTTGCAATCGGTAGTCAATTTGCATAGTCAGGGTGATCATCTCCGCCAAATTAGCAGGCCGGGGTACTTTAGAAACGTCATCTTTCAGATCTTCAGCAAGAGCCCGTCGGAACAAAGTCATTAACCCGTCATCAGGCCATCCAGTTTCCGACGATAATTGCTTAAATTGCGTAATGTAGGACATGAGGTCTTTATGCCCCTATCTAAGATCCAACAATCTTTCCTGGGTGGTGACTGAAATTATCTGACGACTAAACATAGATGTAAGACTGTTTGAAAAGGCAGTGTAGGAATCCAAAATAACATTGCCAGATGTAACCAACGGGGTAGCCCATGCAAGGGCAGGGCCCGTCAAATAGGAAATGAGATAACCACCCTTGTCCTTGTCGGTTGGGAAATAGCTGGGTTTGAAAGTAAACTGAACAGTACAACTGTCCAAGAATTCCTTTAACTTATGCAGATCCCCATCCTATTTGCCTGTGGGTAAGGTAACAGGAGGGGTTTCGGAGAAGGCTCGGGCTACTTGATGCCTTAACTGAACATTATCTTGTTTAAGGGTCTGCATCTCAAGGGACATAGACTGCATGGCAGCCATTAGCTGCTGCATTTGCTGCTCCATACCAGGTTTCAAATATTTATCTTTTTTCTTTTTTTTTTTAAACTTTTTGTGGGCATCGCTAACTGTTAGCCCTTCTGGTCTGAAGAATGTCAACACACGGAATAATTCCAATAAGTTACACTAACCTGATTGAAACTGGTTGGTCTGGAAGCAGCAAGAGCAGCTGACAAGAATCGCCCCGAGGTCCCTGCTCCTCCCCTCACCCGGAACTCAGAACCAGCGAGGAAGGAGCACGAACCCCAGGGAAACCCTCTGGGGAAGAAAACCCTGGGAGGCGATGATGACCGGAGCTTCGGATGGAAAACTTCTAGTGAATGGGATCCTGGGAAGTCCGTAGCTTGCAGTCCTCTGAAGAGACAAATGACAGATAAGTATGAGGAAAAGGTAAGTGTTAGAAAATAGAAAGAAGGATGTTCAGAAGCTTACGGGAGGCCCCAAGATGAATTCAGATCCTATCAGTGAGCTGGCTCTTATCGAGGTAAGATGGCGAGGGCGAGAGCAGTCCTGAATCCTCCTGAATGGTCTGAGAGAGGGAAAGTGGTAAGTAAAGAAGAAACAAGAACAAGGGGAAAGAAAGTTCCTCCGAACTTAAAGAGAGAAGACTCACTGCAGTTAGCCACACAGGGAATGCGAAGCAGATTGAATGGGATATTACGGGAAGCGGACCGGGGAGTGAAAGCAAACCCGGAAGTAAAGACGCCTTCAGAAGCACTCCCGAAAGCCCGCACAGAATGGAAATTCTGAGGAGAGAGTAAGGGAGAATAGATTGGGTTAGATTGCAATCGGTTCTTGACAGAAGGAAAAGAGCCTAGTTTTCGAACTTACGGCGCGTCTATCACAGTAGCGACGCATTGCAAAACCGTCTCCGATCCTTAAATATGATCATGTGATTCGTCGTCGCCCTCTGCTGGAAGCGTAGCGACATCATGTGACTCGTGGCAGTCGTCCTTGGAGAACGTGAAACAACTAGACTGCTAATGCCTGAATACTTCACCCTTCCTATTCTTGGTACTACATCAGGACGAATCGATCCACATATTCGTTTCTGATGCAACCAAGTCCAACGTCGGAAAAGTGTAACAACTACCACCATTGGCGTCATCAGGTCTGGTGAGATTTTCACTAGACAATTTTTTTGTTTTAGGAACAGGTGATTATTGCAATTAGCAACTTGGGGTTACTATCTGGGGCACTGGTAGCAATTTTTCTATCTCACTCAATGGGCAGCAGAGAGAGCATCTAACCTGTAGTTTGAGAGAAAGGTGGCCGTGAAGACCAACAAAGGTATCATCTCATTCCATCTCAGAGACACCAATTCTCTGGGGGGGGCCTCAACACTGTCTAGCTTCACCAAAGATCCCTCTGGCCATGCAAATCCTCCTGTTTGTTATTGACTTCAAATCCAGGAAGACATGGCAGCAACCATGTTAACTCCACGGGCACATTTGCACCTCAAGCCTTTAGTACGGCTCATTTTGGAGGCTTGCTTTTTTTGGCGGGCAGAGCATATGGGAAATGCAGAAACAATTTTGTTCCGTGCCGTGCCCATGATCCGTCTGCCAAAAAGACGGAAATGCTCCAGAGTGTTAGAACAGGTGCAAAACCAGGCCTTTCTTTGTCAGGTTTTTACATCTGTTTTAACACCTAGACTAGAAAATGATCCTTTTTAAAGCACTTGGAGTGCTAAAGTGGTTGTCATACCATGCATATGGACTTTATCCATGTTTATAATGCCTACTTTAGCATTCCAGCTGTCAGCCCTTGACAAGATCAATATTCTGTAATGCTGAAGAGGTTCCAATGCCAGAACCTCAATTTATTGGTGACATTAAGACGGATCCAGATGGTATCAGGTAATAATATCGCCATATATATGGTCGCCGTAAATAATATCGCCGGGAAAATGTTGTGGTGATATTATTTGGGTGACCATATATATGGCGACAGGGGCAAAAAAAAATGTTTTAAAGAAAAAAAAAGTTTAGGGGTTGCGGGGGTGTCCCCCGCATGTTCCATGCAATAATGTCGCCGCAAAAAACGACAATTTTTCGGCGATATTTTTGCATGGCGAGATTTTTGTGGCGACATTATTACATGGAACCATCCAGATTACAGGTGAGAAGTGCTAACTCCGTGGGAACACTGGGAAATGAAGAAAACAAGTAGACACCTCTTTAAACACATTCTTCTATAAAAATGACTCCCTCTGTGGGGCACAAAATTCCCTAGTGGTGTTTTGCAGGGGGCCGGGGGGGCAGTGGGACAGTGGAAAAAAACAAGGAGGAGAGAGAGAAGGTGGAAAAAGAGAAAGGAGTGGGAGAGGAAGAAAGGAAGGCAAGATTGAAAAGAGAGAATGAGCAGCAAGGGTAAGGAAAGAGGTAGGCAGGGGAAGAAAATAAAAGGGCCAGGTTGAAAAGAATATTTTAAACATGTTAAGCAATCCGTCCTAATGGGTCACTACATGCTTTGATGGGGCATTATTTAAAACGCACAGATGTTTCATCGCCTCGCCCACCCTACAGCTCTCAGCTGGAAAGGTGATGTATCCCAGGGTGGTCCTTGATTCAATGTTGAAAGGATTAAAGAATCGTGGATTCGATGAGGTTGTTATGCTGGGCGCTCTTGACCACTTCTTAAGTATATGAACAGTATAGGTAAATTCTGTATAACTGGCAGCGTCATCACCACACTCTCCAGCTCATCCACCAGGAGCTGCTATAATTGAACAGACAGGATTATGGGTGGTGGGTGGGGAACACGCGCTCCCGTTCACACAATACGTTATGCCGTAGTCCAATATATATCTTGATTAAGAGATTTCTTGAAATTACATATGCTTGCTTTAGATAAATGAATTTATTCAAAGTTTGGACAGCCGACACGTGTTTCGACCTACGGGTCGTCCTCAAGGTGAAACAGCCAATTCCAGTTCAAATAGTGCACATATGTTGCCGTTCTCTCATTCAGATGAATCTATAACATGCAATCTATTGCAAGCAAGTATTAGATTCCCTTCAATAGGATCACAAAATCAGTAGCTCGATCTAATGAATGACCCATAAATCGGCGAGACATGAAGTATAAATGGGCCAGATCCCCGCAAAAGATGTCCAAGAACATTTGATTCAATGTTGAGTGTCTTCTACCTCTTCATCAATGTCCTGGTACATTTTCTAGGACTGGAAAAAGAACTTGGGGGGGATGGAGTGATTGTCATCTTAAAATGTCAGGCACTTATGTCCTATGCTTTATCATGCCTTGTTTGCAAGATCATATGGTTGTCTCTATGTTTCTGTTGCAGCATGGGCAATTGACGGCTAACACCGCACAGGCGGTAAGACAAGTAACATAACATGTTAAGGCAATAGATGATCTCATGTATGGATAAAAAATGGCGTCCCTTTTCATGATATTGTTCCGCACACTGCATGCTAAACACAGGAAAGTCACTTTTCACAGTGGAGCCAGCTGCCTTTGTTGATCTATGGTGGAATGTATGTCAGCCTTTGTAAGGCAATCATACATGTTTCATTGGCGCCTTAGTGCAATTTATATTGGTTCTTTAAATGTCAATTTAAATTCTTGATCGTTACCAACAGTGGACCAATATTGTTGGGCAACAAATGTAACTTTTCTATCGTAGGACCATGTGTCAATAAACAGAGAGTAATGAATCCCTCAATTGAGAGGCAGAGGAGTTGGAGTAATGATTTAAAAAAACACCCTCTCTGCCTTTCTCCTCTGTCCTTCAACTACAAGAGACCCAAATCCTCCCATCCCCCTCCTCTCTGTAATTGTGCTAAATCGTTAAGTTTGCCCTCTCCACTGCCTGGTGGACTCCACTCACTTCCAGCAAATGCCCCTATTGTTATAACGGTCACGTTTAACACCCACCAACTCAAGCTTTACTCCCTTCTTTTTGACCACTCCCTCTCCTCCCTCTATAGCCTCTCACCCACAGTCAAAGCAAATGCCTCCACCTTGTCCCTCTGTCACCCGCCTTACCACGATCAACCTCACTGCCTACCCCTCCCGATCTGCCCACTCTCATTCTCCTTAATATCAGAATTCCTCCTCCTCTGTCACTAACCCCTGGTCAATTCACCACCAGCACACATCAAAACCTCATCCCATGGCTCCTTTCTTCTCTGAACTCCAGTCCTCTCTCTTTGCTCTCTCCCCTTCTCAATAACTGTTAATTGAGCAAGCATTGGACGACTTCATCTCTGTTTTAAGCTGCGCCTTCGAACATCAGTAGCCTGCCCGTACCTACACGGTTTCTTCCCCTCACCCCCAGTCATGGATTACCCTAGACCCCTATCTTCTTAGGACCCAAATGCCACACCACTGTTGTCACTGGCATTAAATAGCGCCCCCTCTCTTTCTTCTTAGGAACAACAAGACCACTGTTGGTGGCATCACTATGGACCGCGATACTGCTCAACCCTGCTGCTTCATCAGCCTTGTTTCTTCTCTCTTGTCATACCCACAGAAACTCCCCTGTGCCCTCTGATATGTGCCACGACCCACCACCCTTGTTCCATCTAATCCTCTCTCTCAGTTAATGACTTCACCCGCCACATTTTGAATGCAATAATTTCTGTGAACCTCTCCAACCAGGGTTTCACAGCTACCACTCAATTCTTTGCAACCTTTCACACTGTTGACCACCCCACCCCTCCCCTCTAGCCTCTCTACTGAATGTAACATGGGAATTCAGGTTACTGCTCTCGCCAGATTGCTCCCTACGTCACTAACCGATTCTTCAACATCACTGAACAAACTCTCCTCTGACTAGGCCATCCCCCAACCTGTCGGAATACCTCAGTGCTATATCCTGATCCTCTGCCACTTCACTCCCTATGCTACTCCCTTAGGCAAACACAGTTCCGCCTCCAGTTCCCACGCTCATCGCTTTGTCAATGATACCCAAATACAGGGCTTTAAGTGGAATGGGGATAGCTGGGGCCCCGTCCTGCCCATCTCCAAAAAATGCCCCTGGGCATGGAACTTACCTTTCCGACCTGATATTCTAGTGCAGGAAATAAAGTGATAATGAGTGAGCATATGCCACAATCAGCCATGTTTAGAGACACATCTTTAGCAAAAGACATTTGGGATTAGATTATTTGTTTTTAACACTGAAGGGAAAGAAAAAGAAAGTATTGTATAGAGAATTGCTTTTTGATTTTTGCAACATATATTGAAGTCTTGTCATTAGAGTGATTTAATAAAATTAATATGGAAGAATCCTGTATTTCCTTTAAAAGCACTAAGGGATTGGGATGTGCCTTGATTTAAGCATTAAGCTAAAGCGCCTTGGTACCCCAGGGTTTTGGGCGATATACAAGAAATAAAAAAATAAAAAATAAATAAATTATGTTCATTGGATTTCGATTTTGCATTCGAATATCTTTCTTCTAGTCGGACGTTTGACTGCACGTTATTTATATATAATACACTTTATAAAATATATATGTACTCCCTTTCATTCCCGGTATGAAAACTCAACTATTTTTGCCAAGCCACTCATGGTACGGGCCCACCATATAACATATATAACAAGAAAGATTCTGTTTAGGATTTTGAAGGCACTAGGCACTCATTAGTCCCTATCCCTAATTATTGCTTCATGACACGTTATGCCCCTCCCAGTTTCTTATCCCACTTAAAGCACCGCCCAAACCTTCTTCTTCTCGGTCTGCACCCCCGAACTCTCAGGAAAACTCCTGCACCTTTCCCCTCGGCTACAGGGTGTTGCTCAATCTCTTGTTCTCTTCTCCAAATGAGCTCGTGTCTCTGCGCCTCAGCTCCTACACCAAGCACCTGCACTGCCAGACTGAGCTGAGCTTGTGAGCTCTTATATGGCCTTGGCCTTGCCTTGCATCCTCTCTGGCGAAAAGGAGCCCAGGTGTGTTAGCTGCAGTAGGGATTGGCTGTCGAGCTCTGCGCCTGATGAGGGATTACTGCCTTGATGTGAGATTTGGTAATGAGTTGTTCTTTCCCTCTCTCCTCTGCCCCCACACATCCGGGTGGTCCGCTCTATGCCTGACACACCCTAGCCCTCCCTTCCATCCTCTCTCTGGGGTAAGGGAGCGCTGTTGTGTCTCTTCGGGAGCTAATGTAGGGATTGGCTGGTGGGCCCCACCCTTAAGGATGGCATCTGTAAGGATAGTTTCATAGTAAATGTACGCATATAACATTCTGTTATCATGACGGCATCTTCGTGTATGGTTCCAGAATGTTGATGGAATCATACACGAAGATGTTGCTGAAAGAGGTTGGCCTTCCCGGGGCTTCTACCATTAAACTTAAGAGTTCGTTATATACATAACGCAAGGTTGTGTACTTTATTGCTGCAACAATATACAACAATTGGCGACGAGGAGTTACTGCATGGAGGGAGCCCCGGGCAACACGTGAGCAGTGAATATAAACGCTCTAATGAATGCTGCCGCTGGTTACGAGGAGCGGCGATCGTAATAATAGAAAAAGGGAAATGCGTTTACATGAAACAGGTGAGCGGCGCGATTAAGGGAGAAGAAAAGTCCTTAATTAAGACTCACAGGGAGCGGCAGAATACGAAGGACGTGTGCGAGCGGCCAACCGTCAAATGCACTAGAAGAAAGGACCTTAGTGCGTGATATACGTGCCGCCATTTTGGAAAAAAAAAACGGTGAATGATACGAGAAGCTAAGCTACATATGACATTGGTTCACTGTTAGTGTCATTGAAGTATAAATCGCCGAGGAAGTTCAAACGAAGGGAGAGAGTGATGTGGAGACGCTAATATATATAAATAAAAAATAAAAATAAATATTTTTTTTTTTGGGTGATTGCACGTGCACAATTTATGAACAGTATTCATTAATAGAAAGTGAAGCACATGAGGTGAAGTGTGATACAGGAGATCTAAAACAACATTTCATTGAAATCTAGAGCATCATGCAGACCATATCTGCCCCAGTAAAGTTTTTGCCATTGCCTGGAAATCCAACATGCCCCTGGGAACAATGGCAAGATAATTTCCAAGTATATCTGAGGGCAATAGGAGGTTCAAGGTACAGTGATGATCAAAAAGAGGCCACTCTTCTAAGTTGTGTAGGTGCCGAGGCACTAAGGATTTTCAGGACATTACCTGAATTGGAACATGATGAAGTGAGCTGGGAGGAATCTTCGAGTGGAGCTAGAAAATATGACACAGCGATTGCCAAACTTAATAAACATTTTGGAAATAAAACTAACATAGTATTGGAAAGATATAGATTTTTCACGAGAAAACAAGGTAAAGAGGAAAATATAGACTCATATTTAGCCGCATTAAGGGGATTGATGGCCACTTGTGCTTTCACGGGAGTAGCAGATGAATACTTAAGGGATCAGATGGTGTTACATGTGGCAGATCCCCGAATTTAACAACGTTTGTGGCAGGCGAAGAACCCCACATTGGAAAAAACAATTGAGATAGCTAGGTCAATCGAAATGGGTGAAAAATGTATGAAGGAAGTTCAAAATAAAATGGAGAATGTGGAAGTCAAATCAGTTCAAGATATGGAGGATGGGCAACATAACAGTCAAGAAGATGATTTGATTGCTATGGTCAAGAGATTAGTCAGGTCAGACGCGAATGGTGGAATCAGACAAGGAAGAGCAGGCATGTTCAGACAAAATAACAGATGTTTGAGTTGTGGATGGTATAGACATGTCAATGCAGAAAGAGATTGTCCAGCTGTGTCAGCAGAGTGTTACAGATGCGGTCAACTAGGACATTTTGGAAAAATGTGTCACAACAGTAGAGGAAGAGGAAGATTTAACAGCCGTTTTGGAAGAAATACTGGACGTTACAATAGAGGCAGGGGTGCAGCGATGACAAGTATAAAGGCATTTGAAGACATGAGTGGTCCAAGTAATCTCTTGGCAATCAAGGATCGGCTTGAAGACAAGGTGCAAATACTAGCTGTTGCGCCAAGTGAAAAAGGTGTGGGACCATGTGTTGCCATGGAGATAAATGATATAACGCTACAAGTGATGGTGGACACTGGCTCTCCTTATACGATGGTTGATGTGGAGACATATGTCAATGTATTAAAAAGAAAAATGGAAGAACTACAGATGACAAAAATCAAGGCAAATGGGTATGGAAAAACACCCATCAACATTATAGGGTTTGTTTAGGTACATCTGAAATTTGAAGGGAGAAAAACATACTGCAGATTATTTGTGGCTGAGAATGGGTTTTCGATAGCAGGATGGTGGGAGCAAGCAGCTTTGAAAATCAGAATTCATCCTGGTGAAAAGGTGCCCATTTTATGCATTACGGAGAACAGTTGTGATACCGCAGAGAATTTGGCAAAGGCTTTTCCCAAAGTTTTTAATGAGGAAATAGGTTTACTCAAAGGATTTGAACATCGGATCATACTCAAAAGAGGTGCAAAGCCAGTGGTACATAGAGTGAGGAATATACCCATTGGTACCAGAGAAGCATTGAAGGTTGAATTAGAAAGGTTATGCATGCAGGATGTCATCGAACCTATTGAAAGCTCTGAGTGGTTATCCCCAATTGTAATTGTAAAAAACAGGATGGATCCATCAGAATGTGCGTGGACCTAAGAGATTTGAATGCTAACATTTGGGTAGATCGCCATCCTTTGCCGAACATTGGGTAATGTTGACTACCATGAAGCCGGCAAAATATTTCACGACGTTAGATCTATCATCAGCATATCACCAAGTAGTACTGGAGGAAGAGAGTAGACATTTAACGTCTTTTGTAACACCATTAGGAGCTTTTCGGTACAAGAGAATGCCTTTTGGGTTGGCTTCAGCAGCCGCGGTGTTCCAGAGATTGATGCATCATTTATTTGAAGGGTTACAAGGAGTACATTATTTTCAGGATGACATATTGGTGTCAGGAATGTCTCAGGAAGAACATGATGCAAAGTTATTGGGAGTATTACAGGTACTACAGCAGAAAGGAATGACATTAAAAATTGAAAAATGCAAAGTCAAGAAAAATGAGGTAACATACTTGGGTCATCAGATAAATGCTGATGGAATAATGCCAAAAGAATCATTAGTGGATACCATTTTAAAAATTTCTGATCCCAAGAATAAGGACCAACTTAGGAGTTTCATGGGTTTAACAGAATACTACTCGAAATTCATTGACCACTATTCGGACAGAACTGAGAAAATGAGAAGTTTAATGTGCAAAGGTATGAAATTCGAGTGGACTGAAGATTGTGAAAAAGAATTTGAGCAAATCAAAACATTGATCAATAGAGCACCGGTGTTGAAGTTGTTTGATTCAAGTGCCAAGACAAGAATATCTGTGGATGCAAGTAACATAGGACTGGGAGGAGTTCTAGAACAAGTTCAAGCTGGTGAAACTGTTCCCATTGCCTTTGCTTCAAGGACATTAAGAGGTGCTGAGAGACATTATTCGACAATAGAAAAAGAAGCTTTGGGTGTTAAATGGATATTAGAACATTTCAAAAGTCTCATTTGGGGCATTCCAGTGGACATTATAACAGATCACAAACCACTCGTACATGTTTTAAACTCAAAAAATCCTCACATGACATCTCCTCGCATAAGAAGGTGGACACTGATCATCATGGAATTCAATGTGATTATAAAATACACTCCAGGAAAAAACAACGTAGTAGCGGATTGTTTCTCTCGTCTACCGTGTGAGGGTGTAGCGGGTGATGGTGAGGACAACGAAGCATTGATGGAAGAACAAAACATGGATTGTATCATTGCTCAAGTGCATCCAAGTTTCTCAAAGGAGGAATGGATAAGAGCTGGTGAATGTGACCCTGAACAGGAAATGTTGAGAAGAGCCATTGAGAGTGGTTGGAAAGACATTGATGACAATGTAAGATACTGGGAGAAATTTAAAGATGAGTTGTCTAGTGATAAGGTATGTGTATATCGAGGAGAACGTATCATACCTCCAACAAATTTGAGAAGGAGGATTATGGACATTGCCCATGAAGGTCATGTGGGGAGAATGTTGACAAAGAGGAGAGTAAGAACTGCTTATTGGTGGCCTAACATGTGGGGTGAAATGGAATCTCTAGTCAGAGATTGTACCGCATGTGCAGTTAGTGACAAGAGTAAGTTAAAAAACACAACCCCATTGCAGCCGGTGAATATTCCTAGTACAGTATGGACAAAATTAGCTATTGATATAGCTGGGCCCTATGAGACATTGGGATCACAAAAAGTGTTCCTCATAGTGTTGGTAGATTATATGTCCAAGTGGGTGGAGTGTGGTATTGTTGAGGACTCTGTATCGGCTATCAAAGTGGTGAAATTCTTGGAAGAAATCTTTAACAGAGAAGGAGAACCGCAAGAGCTGGTGTCGGATAATGGAGCTCAATTCATGTCTGTGGAGATTCAAAAGTTTCTGAAGGATAGGGCCATTAAACATAGCACCACGGCCTTATACCATCCAATGGGAAACGGTTTGGTGGAGAGGATGAACCGTTTCATAAAAGGTATTATTCAATTAGCTATGATAAATGGTCTACCTTGGAAAGAGACGCTCAAAGAAGCTCTCAACACATACAAAGTTACGCCACACTCAGTTACTGAGGAAATTCCATTCACGTTGATGAGAGGAAGGACACCTACAAACAGACTTGGGCCTGCTTGGATGACAAAAAAAGGAAACAAAGAGATAAATTTGGAAGACATTGTCAACAAAGTAAAAAGAAAACAAGAAGAGTATAAAAGATACTATGACAAGCAAAAACATGTTCAAGAAAGTCAAATTAAAACAGGCGATTGGGTAAGAGTGAGAGAACCAAAACGTGTGATGAAAGGAGAATCAAGATTTCGTCCGCCTCAAAGAGTGAAAGAATGTTCAAAGAAATCTGTGATTTTAGAGGATGGCAGGAAATGGTCATGCGATGATGTAGTTTTGGCAAAGGAAGGGGAGATAATGAGAAATGAAAGGGAACAAGGCTGGTATGGAGAAACATTTCAAGACAAGATATACAAGGATGATGTTGAGGAAACAAGTATAATGTGTAAAGGTAATACACAAGAAGAGAAAACTCAAGGAAAACCACATGAAGGAAGGAATGACAATTCTCAGACAATACCAAGGCACAGGAGAAGATTGTGGAACCATAAACAAGACTATGGGCCTCATTACGACCTTGGCGGAGGACCATGGCGCTATAAGCACCATGGTCCATGGCGCTAAGCTGCCAACTCCGCCATGGTGGTTGGCGGACTTACCGCCCCATTCCCACCTTGGCGGGGCGGTAAGTCCCCAATCCCCATTTCACCCTTCCCCATTCCCATTCTTGCCCCATAGGGCATAATGGGAGTGGGGAAGGCGTTAATTACGCCACCGTAAATTACGGTGGCGTAATTAACTCCATGGTCGCTTAGCGCCATGGATTTTAACGCCTGCAAAAAGCAGGCGTTAAAATCACCATGGCGCTAAGGGACCTCGTAGTAAGGCGGAAGGGGTCGGCGCTGTTAACGCTGGCGTAAACCCCTTTCCGCCAGGGTCGTAATGAGGCCCAATGTGTATTATTGAGAATTTGAAAACCGAGTATTTGGATCCAGCTAACATGTTACACCTCTGGTAACATGAAGATACTGTATCCTTTATAAGTCCGCAAAGTTTAAAGTTATGATTTATAGAAATATATATGCAACATAGCAGCAATGTTATGATAGTAGTTTTTTTTTAAGTTTTCAAATTGTTTTATTTATTTAGGAGGGGAGATGTAAGGATAGTTTCATAGTAAATGTACGCATATAACATTCTGTTATCATGACGGCATCTTCGTGTATGGTTCCAGAATGTTGATGGAATCAAACACGAAGATGTTGCTGAAAGAGGTTGGCCTTCCCGGGGCTTCTACCATTAAACTTAAGAGTTCGTTATATACATAACGCAAGGTTGTGTACTTTATTGCTGCAACAATATACAACAGCATCCAGTTCTGATGTGGGACTGGGGACTAGCTAGTACCTCCTCTTAGGTAGCCTTCTGTCTGGTTGTCAAGCCTTGCCTGTGCCTCTTGGCCCTAGCCTATCTGTTCTCAGCTGTATGAGAGTGGAGGCTTTAAGTGACGGGTAGCTGGCTGACTGTCAAGCATCCTGTCCTAATTCAGGTCCCTGCCTTACACGCTTTTTTCTCCACACTTGTTTGCCACACGACCATGATAATTTCTTTAGGGGTTTCTCTGCCCTCACAATATTTTAGAAATGTGCAGATCACCTCATCCACAAAGGGAACTTGTGCATTTCAGCAGAGGCTGTTAGGCAGAGCAAATGATGCGCTAGCCATCCTTAGTGTCAGGAGCGTGCTCCAAAAACGAATGCATGGCAGGTCCCCAGTACCCGTGTGGGGGGTCACATATACAGAACTACCCCCTTATTTGCAGGAATGTGCAACTGGGTTGCAAAATGGGATCTGAATGTGCTCATTTGTGATGCGCACATTCAGGTGCCCTTTAATTTGGCACAAGTGATGAGATGCACACGTGCAGCAGGGCAGATGTTGCACTGACCAGCCCCCTGGCATACTTCAGTTTCGGAAGAAAGCTCCCAACTTTCTTGTATGATAGGGTCCCAGCGCCAATGTGGGCATTGGGAAACCGTTTCACAAAGGCGGGCACTTAAAGGGCTCATCATTGTAGAGGGATAGAAATGCAAGTAGGACAGCAGCGGTTCATACCGATTAATACTGCTGCTACTCCATTTAAAGGAAAATGCATGACACGATGGACAATGACGCTGTCATGCTTTGCGCATTCTTCCGCGCCTATTCCAAATAGGCAGAGCAGATTATGGGCCTCATTACGACCGAGGCGTTAAGTTACCGCCTGGGTCGTACCCTTACCACCATGGTGTAAACTTCGTTTACACCATGGTGGATGGCGGATTTACCGCCCCATTCCAAGGTGAGTGGGGCGGTAAATCCCCATTTCCCATTTTACCCTTCCCCATTCCCATTTTTGCCCCATAGGGCATAATGGGAGTGGGGAAGGCGCTAATTACGCCACCGTAAATTACGGTGGCGTAATTAGCACCATGGTCCCTTAGCGCCATGGATTTTAACGCCTGCAAAAAGCAGGCGTTAAACTCACCATGGCGCAAAGGGACCTCGGAATCAGGCGTTAAGGGTCGGCGCCGTTTACGGCGCCGTTAACCCCTTAACGCCTGATTCGTAATGAGGCCCTATGACTTTTTCCTGCACATTCAAAGAGTAGAAACACTGCATTATTGGTGAAAATTTGAAAAGGGGGTGAAAAAGGGTAACCGAATGTGGCCATCTGTGATGCGCATATTAAGACGCCCTTTGAGAATAGGGCGTGCAGAGGAGGTCCCAGATATGGCCTCAACTCCAGCCACCCATTTTGAAACATCAGGGACGTACAAACCAAGATATGTGACGTATGATGAGCAAATAAACCAGCAGAGAGCCGCACTAGGGCTTTGCCCAGTGCTCATCGGAAGAGCAATACCTGTTGAAGTGGCAATAACCAGACAACCATGGGCAGTACGGTACCCATTGAGACAACCGTACCAGCAGCTGACACGACATGAAGACTACTTTCAAACTGTCCCAGAAGAGACCCAAAGGGCCTTAATCGAAGGCGAATGGTGATGACATAAGGGCCCGGACAGACGTACAGATAAACAAAACAACAACCAAAAAGATGACACACTAAGACGAAACACCATGGATAAAGATATCACAGACATAGAAGAAGAGACAGTGTCAAAATATAAAGAAACGTAACTGTAAAGCAGGATGAAAGTATGCAACCAGCTAACGCCTGTACAAAGGCTTGTAACGTAAGATGCTAAGAAAACAGTGCAGCTTGCTATGCTTAGTAGAAGAATAGAGCGGCAAACGCCAACCATATATATCTACCTCAATGAAGCATTATATTAGTACAGTCCACTCTACACGAAAGCAGAATTAAGTCCAGGATGGTAGGGCTCAAACAGGGCAGGATTCAGATACCAGCACAAAGCCAGACAAAAGAGCGGAATCGAAACTTAGCAAGAAGCAGCTCATGCCTGGGAATTCAAGGTCAACCTAAGGAAGGGAGGAGAGCGGCAACTTCGAAGAATCGAAACTTCAGAGCATAGCAGCCTGCCCGTGAAGGTCACGATAAGGAGGACCACGCAGGTGGCGAGGCCGAAGGGAGAATCAAATACACAAATAGAGGGAAAATGAAGCAGATTCACAGTGTACTAACACGTGACCAGCCAAGCGCGAAGAGGTACCAACGTCTGATGTCACCCAAAACCAGAGGATGCCGTAACTTTTCCCGATAAGAGCTACAGTTTTGAGGCCATTCTCAGCCAACTAATTGACACATAGCCCTAAAGTACTGATTAATGGAAGGGAGGCAGGGTGAATCTTGGGGCATGCCGCATCTGGGTAACCATTCTGCTAATTAAAGTGGAGATTTATGCCTAGGGGTGTAACCGACCCAATCACAATGGGCCAAGTAATCTAGGGTCCTATAGATAGTAGAACCAATGAAATGTTGTACTTTTAGTGACGTTTGGCACGAGTGATGTAGAGGGATGGGCGCAGACGCCCACCCGATAAGAGTTATCCAATCCTCACACCCCATTACCATATACAGACATAGTACCTATACTTAAGTTACCTTTTCCAACCAATAGACTTGCATGACAAACTTTTGAGTGTTACACGTCAATGATGACGAATTTTGCCTATAAGAATTGCCGTTTGAATGAAGATTTTGAAAGTTGAAGCGAGACTGGCGATCGCATCACTGATGATTTCCTAATGTTTCCACGTTTTTTGGACTTGTCATTAAACTGGCTTCCCTTTGCCAGACCATTGAGTTGTCCTTATTGATTGGTGTTGGAGTAAGAGAATCCCACACCCCATCCACCTCAAGGTGCAGCTATCTCGTCTTAAAGTACTCGAGGGTGAGCTCTGATCCCATTGGCCCGTCAGAGGTCGTTCCGCCCTCCTGTACACTTGGTAGCGGAGAGGATGGTTGTGACCATCAATTATTGGTTATTGATTAAAATAGGACACCTATTGACCGTCGACACAAAGTAACTCTAGGTCTTCGGCAATATCACGAGTCCTTCGCCATTTGGCCAAGTAGACTGTGAAGCTTCCCGCGGACAATGATAGTTTAAATTTATCCAAATCTGCAGTGGGTCTGAAGGGACCCGTTTTAAAAAAAACATAAACCCTTCGATTCTTACGGGCAGCGGAACAGGCGAAAGACTAAAGGAGGCGGTAAGGGAGGCAGTGATCCCGAGGATCCAGAGAGGAACGATGCGAGCGGTGAGTGAATCAAAAATTGAATGCTTTGTCAAATGTCATAGGTATTAGAACAAGTAACGGTAACAGAGGGAGGTGGAGAAAACAAAATAATCAGAAGTGGAGAAGACTGTATATATATATAAGGGGATAATGACTCAAGAATAATTGAATAATTAGTGAATACCGGGGAAGACACCCGAGAAGAGTGAATACTAGGGTAGACACCCGAGAAGAGAGAGAATACCGGGGTAGACACCTGAAAAAGGAGAGAATACCAGGGTGGACACCTGAGAAGAGAGAGGATACTAGGGCGGACACCTGAGAAAGAGAGAGGATACACCTTACTCCTGCGCTTTAATATGGCGGTCAGAAGAAACATGAACTCAGATCCCACATAATATGGGACGACTAGGCTACTACCACATTTAAAGACGTCGTAAAAGGAGTTCATTTAAACTCCATGTCGGAGTACAAATTAGAGGCAGAGATATTTGTGTCCAGCTGGTGTCTGTCTAGTCTGTCAAGTATCTGTCATACGTGTTATGTTGTATGTCACATGTAAGGAATTTCTGTTGTTTGTTGTTTGAATTGAAAAGGATTTCACGCGATTCTATAGTTGAATGGGAATCGCACTCGAATTGATGTTTTGAGTAAATTGTAGATACAAAAGTTTTGGCGGGAAAATTGGATTGGAGCTTGCGGTATTTGGTGCTCGGCCATATTGTTGACAGTGTTAAAGTTGCATGGAAGCATTGAAAAGTGGTGTTTAAGAGGAAAGTAGAAAAGATTTAAGCATGGAAAAAATTACACCATTAGTACACTTATGTAAGAAACTGCCGAAACATGCACCCAAGCTTAAGAAATATAGCACTGAGAGGGTTAAGGGTACTGCCCACAAGGTGTTTATGCCATGGCCACAAAATGGGTCCTTATCCAAAGCCGTCTTACAGCATATGACAACTTACTTGCATGCCACATATACAGGCAAGAAGCTAGAAAAACACCTTGCTGTTCTAGAACTTTGGAAAATGTTCGAACAGTCGAAGGAGGAAGAGCCACCTGCATACTGTATATTAAAAGTATGCACGGAGGGGGGTGAGATGTCTACCGTGCCACCTGCCCCGCCTGAAACAGAAACCAAGAGAAGTAAGCCTGAGGGACTCTACCCATTAAGGGAGCTTAAAGCAGCCACAGGGTACAGCAACCCCGCATATGAGTCACTTACATATAGTAGTGACGAGAATCTTACTTCCGCAGCCCTGCGGGACAAGGAGAGACGCAATGATGAAAGGAAGGATCAAGGCACAGACTAATGCATCGCTTGATAAGGATAGAGAGGGAAAGAAAGGAAAGGAAGTGAAGACAGAACTGATGAGATAGCATTTACAAAAGATGAATGGATGGGAGGACAAAATCTTATTGAAATTCGATGGGAAAGGAAGTGATGATGTGAGTTCTAAAGAGAGGTTAGATGAGGCACAGAGAAAGGAGAAAGAAAAGGAGTTAAGGGATGAAAGGATAAGATGGAAAGATAGACTGAGGCATGAACAGCTATATCGCGAAGAGCAAGAAAAGCAGCTCGATCACAAACAGAGAGCAGTCTATGCCTTAGACAGACAGAAACAGAAAAGTTTCGAAGAAGAGCAAAGAGTATGTGACAAGAAGATAAGGAGACGAAGCGATGAGGAAGTTCGAAGGGAAAATTAATGTAGAAATGAAAGGAGAAGGGAAGAAGATATGGTCAGAGAAGAGGCGAGGAAGAGCAAAGAATTTGATGATGATATTGAACGTAAGCGTAGACAGAGGGCACACGATCTCGAATATCTGGAGCGGGAAGTTTAAAAATCCGATCCTGTTGTAGAATGGGAAGACATTGAAGAATTCTTTCCTGCATACGACTCAGTACCAGGCACGACCAGGGCAAGTATTGAAGATGACTTCAACATCAGAAGCATCGGGGAAATGATCGATAAAATATATGATGAAATGGGGCTAGAACAAATGTCCCAAAGGGAAAGGGAAGATGAATACTTGGAAAGCACTCAGCTGTATGACACTGAGGATGTCACTCAAAGTAATGGGAACAGGAGACTGTCTCTGCACAGACTAGAAATCAGTAAAAACAGTGTTGACACAAGGAGTTGCGTGAATAGTGAACAATCAATGTCCGACTCCGGAGAGGAAACGGAGTGCGAGACACATGAAGAAGGGAGACGGCTTGAAAAGCGGATCCCAAGGGACAAAGGGGTACGATGGTCGGATGCTAGTGATTCCGCACCGAAGACATCAGAGCCTGCCACACAGTCGGACCGGCATGATGGAACACCCCAGGGTCAGAGGGGGCCTATGTAGACAGGTTAAGGACATTGCCATGCAGACGGCGAAGCAGGAATGTTACCCCAGCGATAGACAGGAGAGCTATGGGGGAAGAGAAAGAAGGCTGCGCATTCCATTATCCGCTATTAGAAAAGGGGGGAGCAAGACTGCAATATAGTCCATGGCCACACATGGATCGAGAAAACCTGAAAAATAAGCTTCTAATGCTGACATCGGGAGCCGTGAAGTGGATACACGAGTTAGAAAAAATGACAGGGGGTATCACGTTTGTATTTGTATTTGTTTTTTAATTATTTGTATTGCGCATCGGGGCCCTGGGGCAGCTGAGCGCATATCTTGCATACATGTTATGAATACATTGACATTGTACATAATGATATTTACAATTTACAGTTTACAGTATTGTCTGGCCAGACTGACGGCAGTTAAAACGTAGAACATTTGCATATATACAGGTGTGTAAGGGGACATTAAAGGTCTCCTGATCACCATACTTGGTGAGAGAGCAGACGATGTGTGGACATGCGCAGGGAACCCTGGTGTAACCATGATTAACACTGCACACAACGGAGGGCCATTTAATAATTGCAGAGCAGCAGTATGGAAAGTGCTACGAGTGCTTTATCCGGATACTTCCGATATGGGAGCTATACTGACTCGAAAAATGAAGGAGTCAGAAGATCTGTTGATTTATATCCAGAATTCCCAAGACGCGTGGGTGCTCGATACGCATGAATCTTGGACGAAATCTATACCAGTGTTTTACCACATATTGTGCCAAGGGTTGCCAGAACCAGTGCAGAAACAGCTCAAGAAATTGTTAGGGGTTGAGGCTAAACCTTGGGCAGAAATACAGTTAACGATCGCACATTACTGTAGATCAGAGGTCTTCAAACTGTGGGGCGCACCCCCCCGGGGGTCGTAGCCACATTCCAGGGGGGGCACCAGAGCCCAGCATGAAATGTGTAAAAAATAAAATAAAAATAAAAAACTTTTTTTTCTTTTTAGATTGGAGGAAATGGGAAGGGGAGGCTCACATGGTCAGACTGGACCATAAAACGGCTTAGGCACCAATGAAAAAAGGGCCAGCAGTTGCCAATGGATATTCAGTCCTTTAGTCACAGACTGTTTCATTAGTACCCAAAGGGTTGTTTTCTGTTCAAATGTAAACAAATTGTGATATTTAAAGAATATTTATTCAGCAACAATGGTCAAAACTACTAGCTGCATAGTGAAGTAACTCCTCAAACTGGGCCACATTGGCCAAAAAAGTGGCCCATTTTGACTGGCCTACACTAGCATTTTGCATTTTTGGTACGGTCATCGCCCTATTGCTCTATAGGCCAGTCTAAGCCTGCCGGGTCATCCATAATGGGTGAGGGTGCGTCTGCTCACTGGCCACCTCACCCATTATGGAGGAGCCGAGGAGCCAGCCCAGTGAAACACTGAGCACTCCCTCAGCTGCTTTTTCCAGCTGAGGGAGTGCTCCTGGGCTGGCTGAACTGTCAAAGGGAACCCTTTTTGCCTTTGACAGTTCATTTCCCCAGCCGCACATGATCACTGAGCCATGCAACACTGGAGGTATTTCGCTTCGCCAGCCTTGCATAGCTCATTGGAAATGCTGGCTGGGGCACTGCATGTAAGTATGTGCGAGTGGGTGCTCCTGCGCCTCCTCACACATACGGGCAGAGCAACCTGGAGCAGGGCATTTTAGCAACCACACAGAGGCCCCTTCAGAAGGTACGTTTGTGGCAATTTAATTTTTATTTAAATGTGTATGGATGTGTGTATACTTGTGTTATGGGACTGTGGTGGGAGCAGGATGGGCAGCAGCACTGGGATAGTGGTGGGAGTAGGGTGGGGAAAGACCAGGGTCTGTACTGGGAGTAGGGTGCGTTGACGGCACACAAAAGTTCATAGCGATTTCTACATACTGTCCATCTGGCACTTTTGGGGGTGCCTGGCCTGCCCTAACTTTGCTCAGGGGGGGCCCAGGCCAAAAAATTTTGAAGACCACTGCTGTAGATTGTTGCAAGCAAAGAATCGAAAAAAGGAGGCAACTCGAAAGGGTGAGGAAGCAAATCTGGTACAAAAGAAATGATCAACGTATGTTCTTGAAGGAGCCATGCTAACTAGCCCAGCTGAACAGAACTTACAACAGGAGGCTAACCCACAGCAGAACAACCAGGGTAACGTAGGACTGTACCCGAGGGGATGAGGATTTAGAGGAAGAGGATGGCAGACTAATCAAGGAGGTTTCAAGGAGGCTTTCAAAACGTGCAAATGGGCAACCCAGATATGTCAAATGGACAAATAATCCGACCACTGCCAGTATTTTGGCTGTGTGGAATGACGGGGCATTTGGCGCGCACGTGCAGAAGTTAAGACGTGTGGTAGAATAGCCAAGGAATGGGACCAGGCACAGCAAATCACCCTGCAGTCACACAGGGTGGTGCACAGAATCACACAGTGCAGCAGCAAGCACCAGGTGTGCAGCAAGGTGCGCAACAAGGGGTTCAACCCCCGAACATGGGGAATTTGCCACAAGGGCAATTTCAACCGTCACCACTGCATATGGCTCAGGGAACAAACTCCGGAAGGGGAGGCAACCCAGAGAATGGTGAGAATCCACAAGTGTACAGTGGACCAAACTTATATATGAACTAGGACAGCTCACTGGGAACCCTGATGTGCTCTATCCTATCAGAGACACCAGACCCTAATAGGGAACCTAGGGTGAATGTCATCATAGGGGGTAAAGAATATTCCTTCTTAGTTGACACCGGTGCAACACGCTCATGCATACATGAAGGCAAGTTTTCCTTGTCCGGCGAGGCCATAGATACTCAGAGTTTTACAGTAGCTCACTGTCGAGTTCCCTTTACAGACACACTCCCAGTCTCCGTGGGAGAGTGCGAGATGAATGTACCTTTATTATATTCACGTCTGACCCCAGTAAACATTTTGGGTCGAGTCTTAATGACAAAATTGAACATGACGATCTCGTTCACGGAGGAGGGCATAGTATGCTCTACTCCAGGAATGCATTATTCAAATGTGTGTGATATGATCAGAGCATATTCAGGACACATAGCCATGAGAGCTATACCGCTGGAGCCAGAGGTTTTCGCATATGGCATGCGTGTGCTCATGGCAGGATTGCCAGGCCTTGCAGATAGGACCATGAGAACCCCTGATGAATTTTTATTCAGGCCAAGAATACCAATGCATGAAGAGGAGGGACAAGTATTTCCCTTGATGATACATGCTGCAGCAGTACGATGGAAGGTAGCACTGGTCGAAGGCTACGATGATGAAGGTAGACAATGGTGCGCGATTATCGCCATTGAAGAAGGGTATCGAGTGATTGACGTCACCGATGACGATCTGTTTGAAGAACAACCAGACTCAGAAGAGACGAGGGTGGAAGTGAGTCTCATAGTTTGGGTAAAAATGATCAAAAGAGAAGTGCCTCAGAGAATGATGTTGGCGCTGATACGTCCGGAATACTTTGATGACGATATGGCCCAGGTGCCTGTCTCAGCATGGACTACAGGACCATTTGACGTAAGCCTCCTGAGGGGAGTGGGAGAAGTGAAAATGAAACTGAAACCAGGAGCAATTTTACAGAGAGCCCGACAATACCCCATGTCCAGAGAGGCAGATGAAGGGATCGTGAAAACAATTTCCGCCATGATGGACCAGGGTATCTTGGTGACGTCAGAGGCACCATGTAATAGAGTGATTTATCCTGTCAAGAAATCAAAGGGAGGGTCTTGGTGTTTAATTCAAGATTTAAGAGCATTAAACGATATTGTTGAAGCCGAGTTCCCTCTGGTCCCTAATCCATCTACAATCCTATGTAATATACCCACCGAGGCAAAATATTTTATGGTGATTGACTTGAAATATGCCTTTTTCTAAATCCCGTTGCACCATGACTCTCAAGATCTGATGTCATTTACATTCAGACAAATGCATCTGAAAAGCACGAGGTTGCCACAGGGGTACTGTGAGTCCCCGTCCATCTTCAACAGAGTCCTACAGATGGACCTGAGCAATATTGCAGTAGAAAGTGTTGTCTTGCAGTATGTGGATGACATCTTAATATGCAGCACTACAGAGGAGCAATGCAGGCGCGATTCTGCTTAGCTATTGACTATACTGGCTGAGAAAGGTTATAAGGTTGACAAAGAAAAACTACAATATTGTCAACAGGAGGTGCTATACATAGGCCAGCTAATTTCATATAAAGGTAAAAAAGTGACCCCAGAAAGGGCTGAAGCCATCATGAACACGGCAAAGCCACTCACGATAAAACAAATGCAGAGCTTTCTATGCCTTTGCAACTATGTTAGAGCATGGGTATTCGATTACACTTCGTATACCAAGCCTTTGCTCCAGGCCCTGAAGAAGGCCCAGGTGACAAAGGAAAAGATTGAATGGACCGAGGTAATGGAAAAGGGGTTTGCAGAACTCAAGAGAGCAATTTGTACGGCTCCAGTTCTCGCTATTCCCAATTATGCAGAGGAATTCTACCTGTTCTTGCACACAGATGGCAGCGTTATGACGGCAGTGCTCGAGAACCTTGTTGGGGTACAAGCCCCTGGCATATTACAGTGGGAATCTGGACCCAGTAATGAGAAGTCACTTCCCATGTGAACAAAGCTTAGCTGCCGCAGCGTTCGCCACAGAGAAAGCGACAACCATTGTGATGGGATGTTCTATGACGTTATACTTCGAGTACGTCGAGCACTCATTATTTGCCATTTTAGAGAAACCAAAGGGTACGTTGACATCTCAGAGAGCTTCTGCCTATGAAGTGATTATATCTAATCCATCGAGCAAAATAGTTAAATGTAATACAGTGAACCCAGCTACATTCATAGCTGAGCCAGTCACTGAAGGAGTGCCAATACATGACTGTGCAAACTATGAATAATTCTATGATGAAATCCCCAGGGTGAAAGAAAATGCCCTGGCGAGTGGAGAGATCGTTTTTATTGACGGATCTTCGAGAATCGACCAAGAAGAGGGACAAAGATATACAGGTGTTGCCGTAATGAAACACATAGCAAACAGAGAATTTCGAGTACTCGTCAGTGCACGAATACCATTTCACTATTCAGCGCAGGCTGCAGAATAATTTGTGTTGATACTCGCCATTGAGAATCACGCAGACCAGGAAGTTACAGTGTACAGTGACTCCGCCTATGTGACGTCCACAGTGCACGCAGGGCTAGCACGCTGGAAAACGAGGGGCTACCTCTGAGCAGATGGCACGCCAGTGCAGCATGCAGCCTTATTGGACAGGCTAATTAAAGCACTACAGCTCCCAGTGGGCATAGCAGTCATGAAATGTGCCGCCCACACCAAAGGGACAGATTTTGTGTCATGCGGAAACCACGCAGCAGACATGGAAGCCAAGCGTATGGCATCCAAAAGTGAGACGATCATGGAAGTGGAAGTGGTGTGCACCCATGAGAGTATGATGGTGGCACGTACCTCACCCAAAGCCTATAGTAATCTGGGGCAGACACAACTAATGGAGCTTCAAGGGGAGACACCACAGGACAAAAAGAACCTGTGGAAACGTCGAGGGGGTTCTTTAAACCCTTCTGACGGATTGTGGGAAGCAAATCAGCACTGGTAAACCAGTAATGCCTGTAGCCCTACTAAAATTAGCATTGGAGCAATTGCATTACCCACTACACATGTCAAAAGAGAATCTAGCAGCAACGCTCGCAGAAGACTGGTTTATACCGAATTTAGCTGAGCGTGTTGCATTCTTTATGGTGAACTGCATAATCTGCCAGAAACTCACAGCTGGGCACACATTAAAAGTAGTGAGAGGAGTCATCCCCCGGCCAAATGGGCCTTTCCAGCACTATGTCGACATGATTCAAGTGTGTAACGGGTACAGATACTTAATTATAGTGGTGTGTCCATTTTGTAGATGGATAGAAGCAGGTCTATGTACACACCCAGACTCTACCTGTGCGGCCAAATTCCTAGTGAGGGAAGTGTTCCCTAGGTGGGGGGTGTGTCAAGTCATGAGATCAGACAATGGCCCTCACTTTGTTAATGCAGTATTTGAACAGATTAGGTTGTTGCTTTTTATAAAGCACAAGTTCTCATCTGCGTATCATCCGGAAGGTAATGGTGTTTGTGAGAGGCTCAATGGCTTGTTAAAGGAAAGGATATCCAAGTTGAAGCTTACTCTAAAGAGGGGATGGTTGTGCTGCCTTCCACTGGCATTGTATGCTCTTCGGAACCAACCAGGCTCAGACCATCATCTTACGCCGCACAAGATAGTCACAGGAAGGAGAATGAATACTCCCCTGACCCCTTGAGACAGAGCTAGATGTGATGCCCAGCCAACCCGAGAGGTCCTGGGATCCGAATTGCAAAATTATCTGAACTGCATGACATCCAGTCTTACTGTAATTTCAGACCAACTGCAGCGACGACAAAGAGGGTGCAGCACAGCACAGCACAAAACCCAGCAGGAGACGCTACAACAGACCCAGCTCAAGGTCTACGTGTTCCACTCGTTTTCCCTGGGGATGCTGTGTTGGTAAAGAACCACACGAGGAAAAAGTGGGACGAGATGAGATTCAATGGTCCTTTCATCGTGGAGGACTGCACTCCGTCAGCTGTGAAACTGCAGGGCAAGAGAGCATGGATTTTTCTCAATGACATTAAGCCCTACATCGGAGAAAGCCCTCTAGCTGCACCCCACCGCGAAGAACCCACAGACAATGGGGAAGACCCTCAGCAGGTACAGACGAGATCCATGACGAGGAAGAAGGATGCATGAGCAGCAAAGCCAAGACAAAGAACCCCTTGTGCAAGTTGTGGCTTAAACTGGACATTTCCTCTAAGCAAAAGGGGATAAGGACATAAACGGACACTCTGTGCATCGTAGTTGCAGGGTGAAGAAGAAAATTGCGCATTTAAGCCACAACACGTTTTGTTGACACAAACTTGTAAATCAAACCACACTCAAGCATTGTTGAGAAACAAGACTCTAACAGACAGTGATCAAGGACTTTTACTTTAAGAGCAAAACACAGTATCCTGAATCATTAAAAATTAAGACTTTGGTTGGCAGCACTTATGATGTCCCCCAGTAGTGACATCACAAAGGACGTGCTAAACTACCTTCATTTAGTATTGGCATCATATCCGTCACTGGTAGGGAGGGTTACCAGTGTCGCAGACTTTATCCAGGATCCTATCAACAAGAAAGTAATCTGGCAACTACTTACCGTCATCGCGGAAGCCTTCATTGGACTGTCTGAATACAGTGATAAGGACACAAATGCTTTCACCACAGGCGATTATAGATGAACTCGTCAATATGCTTTTCTTTCGCATCATAGAGGAGTGCCCAGCTATTGTCGGGAGACCCACAGACACACTCACGTTTATTCGAGATCCAGCAAACTCTGAACATTTGAGCCAGCTGTGGACCAAGCTAAGCTATTTGGTTGCAATCTACGCGTCAGGAAAGTGCAAGGATCGTTCACGTCAAGGGAAGGGCCTGTAATCCTGAACCCAGCAAGGCAGGACAAATGTCCCTGTCACCCGAAGACAGCCGACTGGCACACACCGTCCTCTTTCGCCTAGTCACTAACTTTCCAGAGATGGTGGGGAAACCTGTCGAGGGTGACGTCCTCACCTTCATCAGAGATCCAGCTAACGTCGCACAAATGGGAACGCTCCTCCAAAGTATCATGCTGCAAGTGGAGCTGTCCAACTTTCAGAGCGATTATATGAGGAGATTCCAGTGAAACCTTCCGCCAAGGGACAGATCGAGGAAGCCGAGGCAAGTACTTCATCTTTTCGAAGGGGGACAGATCGAGGGAGCAGAGACAAGAACTTTGCCTTTATTTGTTTTGATTGACATTTTTTCCCATTTCTTCACATTGAACAGTGTCCAGCATGTCCTCAGGACTGAAGCAAATTCGGGGGGTTGACTGGCAACTCACCTACTTTGAATATGCACAGTAAAAGTGACTGATCGAAGTGTTAGTCTAATCTATTTTTCCATAGTCTAGCAAGGATACTGCATCCTGTATCATGAGACAATCATCACCCGCGAGAGGGGGGACACGTGTGAAGCACCAGACATTTTATGACAAAAACTGTTTGAGAACAATATTGAATTGGGGGAAAAGAATAAACATTGACATTTTGTTATGATCGAGATGGGGGCCCAGAACAGTAACCTGGTCCTCCCACAAGCAGAGGGGCCCCCTCGCTTCTCTGGAAGGAAATGCTGCCGTCTGACTTACCGTACTGCTATGTTTTTATGCATTGTGTTTATCTGTAATTTGCTGTCTTTGACGATCAGAACTGCATTCTTCATTGGTGCACGAAGCGTTCCAATTTCAGTGCACACACCTGATGATGTACGCATGAGTCCCACAAAAGCACCCAGACCCTATATAGTAATTCCACTCCCGAGAAAATCTGATAGTAAAGTAAATTAACTGAAAATTAATGTAATTAACAGTGATACATACACACTTGAGGTAACGAATGAGGAGACAAGCTGGAGACAGGGTCAGCATGGAATGAATGAAAACATAGCACTGACAACTACACGCACACACACACTGAATGCACATGAACCAGGGCATGTGTCAATGGCCGCAGAACCTCAAGCGAAGGCAATAGAGAGCATGAGACTGCCTACCGAACAATCAGTCTCAGAAAATAATGAGAGAGACCGAAATTAATCAAGTGAAAGGCCAACTAAAGCAGACATAGCAAAAGCCCTCAAGAAGACAGAAGCGGCTGTAGGAGAATTCACTGCAAGGACACAAATGTTAATAGATCATTTATTCCCGTTTATAGCTAGAGCAAAGAAATGGCAGGAGGAAATGAAAAGTAAAACCGCAAAGACTAAATTGACAAGGACACAAGTTCCAACACAAGGGACAAGTACCAGGCTCATGCTGCAGCCATATACTGGGCCATTGACAGGCTGGTGGTTGATAAAGGCACTTATAGAGGGGAGAAAAGGAATCCAAGAAGAGAAGGAGAGAACTGCAAAACCTCCACCTACCTCATCAATGCAGATAAAGAAACCTGCTCCATCGACCAGCATGCCTGCGAGACCCCCAGCAAGAAAAAGCTACACAGACACGTTTAGAGATGTAGTTATAGCAAAATACAGGAAGACACTAAGGATCAAGAGGAGCCTGCATGAAGGTAGCAATGAACTGAACGACTACCTGGAAAGCACAGCACATATAGGAAACAACATTTGGTACCAGCACATGAAAGAAGTTGGAAGAAGAAAATCAGAAGGAGAATGTTTTGTTTGTGCACGCCTACCATACAGCATGGGGAAATCCAAGATCTTTGTGTCTGTAGAAATTGATTTCCCGACAGCACACTGTCTTTCACATGTAGCAATGTGCAACACCAGAGGGCAGTTTATGGGGAGGGATGCCTCATTGATATGGGCAACCGAGACAAATTACCCCGATGAGGATGATTATATACAGGACATTAAGACGAGAAACAGAGCCCATACTAGGAATCATGTGATCAGGTACGAGAAGCCTGGAGTTAAAGGAGCAGCAATCAGATGGGAAGTGAACCCAAAGCTAAGTGTCCAAGGAAAAGCTGCAGAAGAGGCAAAAAATTGGAAGAACAGAGGCCAAATGCAGATTTGGGGAACAGTGCTTTCACCAGACGGTTGGGAAGAAGGAGTGGTGATCTGCCGAGCATGGATGGTCTTTGGAGCCTATAAGGAAGCAATAGAGAACTCACAGAGGTTGTCCAAACCTTTATGGCCGAAACTCACAAGATTACTGACATGGGTTGAAGACAGAGGAGGACCCCTGCAGATAGTGCCACTGGAAAGCCCGAAATTGTGCTTCAGGAAGAATGGCACGAGGAAGATGGGAGAGAATCAGAACTGCGGACAAATCTTTGAAGCTCCAGGAATGACTCACGGAACCGCAGGAATTATGGATCATTATTGGGCGTGTGGATCCAAAGCATACATAAGACTGCCAAAAAACTGGGGAGGCATATGCACAATATTGAACGTTCACGTTTCTGCACTAGTGATCCCTAACAGTGATGTGAACATTGACAGTTTCCCGGAAGAAGATGCTCACCTGAGGAAAAGGAGATCTGTGGAGCTGGTATCCCAAAAGAAAAGAGAGAATTACTTTTCTGCCAAAACAGAAGAAGCATTCCATGCAATCCCGTAGAAACACAGACTGTTTAGCCTCACCACATCAGTGTTTACAACAATCCTCATGCCAAGATTCCAGGTTGGAGCAAATACTAAATGGTTGCAAATCACCAGATGGGAATTACTGCAAACCATCAACTCGACAGTAAAGGGATTCAACGCAATCAAGGATGAGTTAAGAGCAATCCGACTGATGACTCTCCAGAACAGATATGTACTTGACATGATCACAGCGATGGATGGAGGAGTTTGCATAAAAATCGGAGAATCATGTTGCACATTTATACTATCACATGGCGAAAAAATGGAACCTTAACAGAAGCCATAGGTATGCTGACAAACCTACAGAACCAGATGATCGATGAAACCGAGCGAAGTTGATGAGGACAGCTGGTTTGGAACACTGTTCTCATGAGTCCCACAATGGATGGCAGACATATTCAAGTTCGTGGGAGCCCTGCTACTGATGATACTATTAGGATTTTGTGTTATCAAGATAATCATCGCACAATGCCAGAAAACTGCAAAGAAAGCCATAGGGATGAAGATCATGATCGATGTCAAACCAGGATGGAAGCCCAGAGACCTGATGTTACGCTCACCTGGTATCCACAGGGACGCCATCCAGCCGGGTTTCTCGCTGGTATGCTTCTCAGCTCTGCCCAGATGTGGTCTGCGGGGAAGGTTCTGCCCGAAAATACAGGAGGACTGTGTTCAAGACTGACCGACCGGGGTAAGTATCCTCCCTCCACTCCCGTATGATTTCAGCCCCTCTGAGCCCTCTCCTCACCTGGTGGTAGAATTAGGCGTGCTCTCCGTCCTGCCTTCTTTGCAAGGGCGCGTTGTCTTTCTTGGGCGTGTGTGGTCCAGTTAGTTCACTGATGCCGGCCCGTTTGATATTGTTCAGGTAGATCTTATTGCTGTTCTTTAGTTTTGTTGCTATCCTGCATGCCTTTCTTTATTTAGAATGTCTCTTTTTCCTCCCTTAGGTATGCAGAGCTTCAGCGCAGAAAACTGGCTTGGTTGAGCCCCGCTGGTAAATGATGGTGCATTAAGAGCGCTATGCGCAGCGCTGCAAAGTCTTGCCTTTGCTAACCTGCGTTTTCCTTCCTTGTAGGTTGCAGTGTTCTTCAGCGCGAGTAGAATGTCCGGAATGGTGCCAGCCATGAGGCGACCAGCCAGGTAAGTCTTTTGAGCAGTTCGTAATTTACAAATGTCTCTGCTGCTTGCTTTAATGTTGCCTCTAGCTTCCTCTTTCAGGTCGTGCTGTCTGGGAGGCGTGCTGATTCAAGGAAGCTGTTCTCAGAAGCTGCGAGTGGTTAAAGATGAAGACTGCAGGTAAGATGCTGCTGCTAATGATGTTCCTTTTGTCTCCTTGCAGGTTCTGCTTCTCCGAGTTTCGAGGGAATAGCTGGACATGGTGAGCGTCACGCTGCAAGCTGCAAAGTAACGCAAAGCGTGTTGTCTTGCTCGGGTGTGGTTTAAATAGCCCCAACAAAATAGTCCCGGTAAAGTAGTCCCTAGGCTACCACACCCAAAACACTAGACTGCATAACTTGGTTCCTGGGAACCAAACTATGTGGATGCCTCCATGTTGGCTGGCAACTCAATAAGTAGTTCCCAAGCACATGATTCTCATGGTGTATGAGCCTGGCACCATAGGCGCCAGGAGTGGCCCTAAGAGGGCTTTGGAAAAGGATGCCATGCTGTAGAGGCCAGAGTCCTGACTCCACCTGGCCAATGGGTTTGCCAAATCCTTTCCAATCAACGAGATGATATAGTTTGGTCTTAGAATATTTAGAGTCCAAGATATCTTTGACTTCGAATTCTGGTTCTCCGTCAACAAGTATGGGCTTAGGTGGTGTCCCAATTCGTGTGCCGGGTTGCATTGGTTTCAGGAGGGACACATGAAATACCAGGTGGATTTGTAGATTAGGTGGTAAATCCAGTTTCACGGCTACTGGGTTGATAATTGCCTTAATGGTATAGGGTCCTAAGAATCTGGGCTGAAAGGTCCGGGTTCCCTTGATGGGTATGAATTTAGCGGCTAACCAAACTTTGTCTCCTACTTGATAATCAGGGGCCTTTTTTCAGTGTTGGTCTGCGAATCTCTTTTGTTTTTCTTTGGCATGAAAAGAAAGCTTGGGTAATGTTTGTGTGTAGAGTCTTTACCGCTGGCATTTCCAAGCTGGCTGGAAGGCCTAGTTCAGAGGTACGTGGATGTCTGCCATAAAAGGTATAGAAGGGCGTTTGTCCCGTGCTTGAATGCAAAGAATTGTTATATGCATATTCGGCTATCCATGGTAGGTCTTTCCAATTCCTTTGTTCGTGGTGCAGCATGCACCGTAAATATTGCTTGAGTGTCTGATTGGTTCTCTCGGTTTGGCCGTCCGTTTGAGGATGGTGACTGGTAGATAGCCGAATGTCAATCTGCGCCATTGCACAACATTTTCTCTAGAAGTTTGAAACAAACTGGCTGCCTCGATCAGAGACCAGAACCGAAGGGAAGCCATGTAGCTTAACCACGCCCTCCAGGAACACTTTCGCTAAAGTGGCTGCATCTTGGAGGCCTTTGAAAGGAATAAAATGGGCCATCTTCGAGGAGAAGTCCACAACTACAAGGATGGTGTTGAACCCTTGGCTTGGAGGTAGATCAGTGATGAAGTCAAGGGAAAGAGTGTGCCATGGAACTGGAGGAATGTCCAATGGTTGTAGGCGGCCAGATGGTTTTTGTTTCAGTGATTTATTTTGTGCACAGACACCGCAGGACTGAATATACTAAATGATGTCCTTACGCCAGGTAGGCCACCAAAAGTTATTTTTCACCTTAGCTATGGTTTTGGTGATCCCAGGATGCCCTTCGATCAGTGAATCGTGATAGTTTGAAATAATATGCTGTTGTAATTCCTTCTTGGGTACATATAGGCGATCCCAAAAAATGGGTAGATGGTCATTGATGGTATATTGTTCGCCTTGTGTTTGCCATGCAAGGAAGGCATCAGGATTCATTGTCTGTTGGATTTCTTTTCGTAGTTCTGCTTGTGTCAAGGCTGTTGTGATGTAAGAGTTTGTCTTCTGGTATAATTGCTACTGGGTCTGGAGTTGTATATACCATTTCATCTATGCCCATGCGAGATAAGGCATCCGCCTTTCCGTTCCTGACTCCTGGTCGAAATGTGATTACATAATCATATTCGGCGAAGAAAAGGGCCCACTGTAATTGGCGCGAGGACTGGGCCTTGGCTGTTTTGAGATATTGCAGGTTTCGGTGGTCTATGATGACTGTAATGGTGTGTCTGGCCCCCAGAATGTAGTGCCTCCAGGTTTTAAAGGCGGATTTGATAGCCTGGAGTTCCTTGTCCGTGATGGCATAATCAATCTCTGGAGGTTAAAACTTTTTCGACCAAAAGGCCACAGGATGTAGTTGGTCGGTTTCCGGGTCTCTCTGTGAAAGGACAGCACCCATTACGAGACCGGACGCATCAGTTTCAACGACATAAGAGAGGTCTGGACCAGGATGTCGCAGGATTGGAGCGGAGGTAAATCTTTGTTTAAGTTCCTGAAAGGCTTCTTCTGCTTCTTCGGTCCAAGCAAACTTTTTATTGTTTTTTCATAATAGTACTGTGATTGGGTGCACAACCTGAGAGAAGTCTAGGATGAAATGACAGTAGAAGTTCGCAAAGCCCAGCATGCTTTGTACCCCTTTCAGAGATGTCAGTGAAGGCCATTTCAGAATGACATATACCTTGTACACATCCATTCTGATGCCTCCTGGAGTAAGGATAAAACCAAGAAACTCTACTTCGGTGACATGAAAAAAGCATTTTTCAATCTTTGCAAACAAGCGATGTTGATGGAGCTTGGTGAAGACTGAACGAACGTGCCTGACATGATCTTGTTTCGAGGCTGAGTATACTAGGAAGTCATCTATGTACACTAAGGTGCACACATCAATTAACTCCCTTAAGACGTCATTCATGAAATATTGGAATGCCGCAGGAGCGTTGCATAACCCAAAGGGCATGACTTGATATTCAAACAAGCCGTACTTAGTACGGAAGGCGGTTTTCCATTCATCTCCTTTTCTGACTCGGACCAGGTGGTACACTCCTCGAAGGTCCAATTTGGTATAAATCTGGGCATCTTTAACTTGGTCTAGCATCTCAGGGATTAGTGGCAAGGGGTAGCGGTTCTTCATAGTGATCTGGTTCAATGCGCGATAGTCAATAAAGGTTCTCAAGTCTCCTTCCTTTTTCGGTACGAAGAACAAAGCACTGGCTGCGGGGGACTTCGAAGGATGGATAAATCAGTTTGCAAGGTACTGGTCTAAATAGGATTTCAAATGAAGGTTTTCTGGTTCTGTGAGAGCGTAGATCCTGCCGCAAGGGATTTGTGCACCAGGAACAAGGTCGATCTGACAGTCATAGGGCCTGTGCGGCGGCAATGTATTGGCTTGATCCTTTCAGAAAACATCCTGGAAATCATGGTATTCACTTGGCAAGATATTAGTTGCTCCCAGGGTTGATATTGTCGCTCTGGGAGTCATGGGGATACAGACGTCGGGTTTCTCCTGTTGGTAACAGCAAGCAGGGGAGCAGTCACTAGGGAAGATTAATTTTCGTGCCCGCCAGTCTATCAAAGGGTTGTGAGCAAACAACCACAGCATCCCTAGTATTAGGATGAACTGTGGTGCCCTGATGAGATCAAATTAAATAGACTCCCGATGTCCGTCCTGGCACAGCAAGTTTACCCTGGCTCTGCACTGGGTTACTGGTCCGGAAGCGATTTCTGTCCCATCGACGGTGGTTACCTTGTCCATAGTTGGCTTAGAACACAAAGGAAGACCCATCTCTGCTGCCAGTTCTTGATCAATATCATTTCCAACTGCTCCGCTATCGATGTATGCTTCAACGGCATGCATTCTTGACGACTGTTGGTGATTAATTAAGATCACTGGTATTGCAAAGTGCGAGGTCAGCAACTCTTTCTTCTCACTCGACAAACTGACCTCTACATTTGTCGAGCTTGGTAGTTTTCCGATTCCTCAGCTTCATCCTTCTCTGTGGCCCCGACTATTCTTCTTGGGGGTTTTACTGGACAGTCCTTCAAGAAATGTCCTGGTTTCCCACAATACAAACAAAGTTGTTGTTGTCTTCTTTTGTCCCGCTCTTGTTTTGTTAATGGAGGCCGTATCCCTCCAATCTGCATGGGTTCTACAGCATTTTCAGGTACACGGGGTGTGTTTTCCCTTGGTCGAACATACACGGTTCGAGGGTCCATCTTAGACCGGTCTGCTTTTCGGTCCTGCAACCGGTGGTCTAACTGCACGACCAGATTTATGAATTCGGCACAGTCTATGGGTGGATCAACCACCTGGGCTAAGACGTCCTTTAATTTGCCTCGTAAACCTCGATGGAATAACTTGGTTCTTTTGTTTTCTGGCCACCTAGCTTTGGCAACCAGTCTGTTGAAGGTAGCAATGTACGTTAACAAGTCCTGATTCCCCTGTCGGAGGAACAATAGTTCATTGTCTACTGCTTGTTCCTGGGTATGGCGAACAAAAAGTTTTTCCATTTCTCTCTGGAACCCCCCAAAGTCATGTAATAGAGGATCATCATGGGTTACCAACGGCACCGACCAATCTGCTGCGCTACCACTCAGGTATGATAAGACAAAAGCTACCCGAGCTTGGTCGTTTGGAAATGCTCCAGGTTTACAAAGAAAATGAAGGCGACACTGATTGATGAATGCTGCATACTTCCGTGGGTCGCCTGAGAACCTTTCTGGTGGTGCCAAGGGAACTGTTCCAGGTAACGTGATCTGCACCGGAGTGGATGATATGGCAGTGTTTTGCATCGTTGGATTGCTTCCAGGTAGAGGCGTCTGTCCTGCCTGTGATTGCAAGTATTGCCTGCTAATCTCTTCAGTGCGTTCTTTGGTCACTATTAGGTCTCTCCGGAGGGCATCCTCATCCAACTAATTGGCACATAGCCCTAAAGTACTGATTGTTGGAAGGGAGGCATGGTGAATCTTGGGGCATGCCGCATCTGGGTAACTATTCTGCATGCTGCTAATTAAAGTGGAGATTTATGCCTAGGGGTGTAACCGACCCAATCACAATGGGCCAAGTAATCTAGGGTCCTATAGCTACTAGAACCGATGAGACGTCGTACTTTTAGTGACGTTTGGCACGAGTGATGTAGAGGGATGGGCATAGACGCCCACCCAGTAAGAGTTATCCAATCCTCACACCCCGTTACCATATACAGATATAGTACCTATACTTAAGGTACCTTTTCCAACCAATAGACTTGCATGACAAACTTTTGAGTGCCTACAAGAATAGCTGTTTGAATGAAGATTTTGGAAGTTGAAGTGAGACAGGCAATCGCATCATTGATAATTTCCTAATGTTTCCCCGTTTTTTTGTACTTGTCATTAAACGGACTTCACTCTGCCAAACTATTGAGTTGTCCTTATAGATTGGTGTTAGAGTAAGAGGATCCCGCACCCCATCCACCTCAAGGTGCAGCTATCTCGTCTTAAAGTATTCGAGGGTGAGTCCTGATCCCAGGGCCCGTCAGAGGTCACTCCGCCCTCCTGTACAGGTGCACTTTTTTATGACCTACAACCCGAATTAGGTCGAACCGATTTGAAGCGAATCAGATATTTCACAACTCGCCTCAATTCGACTTGTGAGTCATCTCTCCCAGACTCGAATGGCTCCAGCCAATTCAAAGGTTTTCTTCAAAGGTTCGAATGGAATCTGAGTCAAGCACTTTAATTAGCACTCATTGCTAATTCACTCGTGAGGTTTTGAAAAGCCTTGTTTCAGGTTGATGGGCCCTAAACACAATGGGCCTCATTACAAGTCTGACGGGAGCCATGCGGGTAAAACTGGCAGGCTGCTGCTGGACTTGTGCGTTTTTCCGGCGCCTGGCTTCACGGAAGCACTGGGGCATTACAGTCCCGGCGGTCCATGAAGTCTGGAGCCGAAAAAATGTTAATCTCCATTCCCATTTGACTCCCATAGGACTCAATGGGAATGGGGATGACGGAAGCACCGGCACTGTTAATAACGGTGCCGGTGCCTCTGTAAAAGTCAGCGAGCGGGTGCTTGTCCGTCTGCCAGGTCTGACCCTGGCGAGAGGGACGGCACCCGCCTGCAGACTCGTACTGTGCCGGTCTTGTAACAGCGGTGCCGGTAGGCTTACAGGCACTGTTGTTACTGAACCGGCACACTTGTAATGAGGCCCAATGTTTGCCAAAATAGTCCATGTGACATATGATATGTCATTTATAACGTGCCTGTACACAAGTGTTTCTAGGTGTGACAAGAAAATGGGGGGAGACAGAGGGAGGACAAGACAAATGATCTTACTAGGCCTTGTATCATTCAGATCGTGCAAGTACGACTTTGCAAAAGTGAATGGAGAGGGGGGACGTGCAAGGGAGAGGGAAGGGGAAGTGCAATCAGGGAAGCAATGCTCTGAGTGAGTGCAGCTAGGGCAGTGCGGCTCTGGGTAAGTGCAAGCAGGCAGGGGGCTGTAGAGGTTCCAGTTACAGCCCCTAAGTGCACGGTAGGGCCAGAGGCAGTGCAGGGGAGACTGATCATGGAGGAGCCTGGTACCCAGTAAGACTCTGGGGTTAGCCAAGCAAAGAGTCGGTGCAGCAGGCAGGTAGGTCAGTAGGGGAGAGAGAGAAAGCAAAGGAGAAAGGGAATGACTTCACCATGTTGTGTAACTTCAGGTGGTCCGGCTCAAGTTTGAGAGAGGCAGGGAGGTCATTCCAGAGGGAGGCACCTGCAGAGGAAAGAGATCTACCCCCCACTCTCTGCCTGGAGAAGCTTCTGACCCTCAGAGAGTTGGAGGGTGCTAAGCAAAGGGCTCGCAAGGAAGGTATTTTGGAAGAGAGAGTTGGATGTAGTGCGGGCCATGGCCCCAAAAAGCCTTGTGGATATTGCAGAGGGTCTTAAACTTGGTCCTTGCAGCCACTGGGAGCCAGTGGAGAGATGTCAGGGCTGAGAGATACAGTCCCTGGACTTGAGGACAAGGATACGTCTTGCAGTCATGTTCTGGATTAGTTGCAAAGGGCAGAGAGTAGAGGAAGGCAGCTTGAGAAAGAGGCTGTTGCAGTAGTCTAGCCTAGAGAGAACCAAGGCTTTGGAGACAGTGAGCCACTGGGGGAAAGTAAGAAAAGGAAGAATACCGCTGAGGAGGCGCAGCTGGTAGTGGGTCTTCTTGGCAAGGTCAGTAATGTGAGGAGGAGAGAAGGAGAGAGTGGAATCAAAGAGGACACCATGGTTTTTTGCCTCCCCGGAAGGCGAAGGAAGAGGTCCCAAGGAGGACGGCATGAGTGAGAAAGGGAAAGTGGGAGCAGGAGTCCCAATGAGAAGGATCTTTGTCTTACTGGAATTAAGGCAAATCGGTTGGTTCTGTGCTCGAAGAGGATCTTGTAGCCATCAGGCATGAGAGTGTCAAAACTCGTGACACGGCTTGCTGTAAACCATATCTTGGTGAGAGCAAGGACATCCAGGTCAAGTTCTTCAAGGAGGTGGCACATGTCAGAGGAGTGTTTGACAGCAGAGCGAGAGTTGAGAGTAGCAGCATGGAGCAGATTGCCACATTTAAAAGTCTTCCGGAGTGGGGTACAGGCTTGCGGTACACCAGCCGAAGGGGTAGATGGGCCTGAGAGTGGGCAGGGGTGGTAGCAGGAGGTGGAATAGTAGTCAGAGAGGAGGAGGGAGAGGCCAGGGAGGTGGCGGAAGCAGGAGGTGGCAGAGGAGCTAGGGAGGTGCTAGTAGGAGGAGCAGGAGCAGGGAAGGAAGTTGATAAGATGCAGGAGACTCCTGTCAAAAAGGAGGAGATTGGGTTGAGGGCCGTGGACCTGGACAGTGCCATTCAGATAGACATTAATGATGGTCTTGGAGGAGTGGACCTCCCACTGAGTGCCACCTTTAACTGGAGAGGAAGAGATAGGAGAGAGAACCAAGACCATATGCGGGGCCCATAGGTCTTGTGAGGGAACGACAAAGAGGATGTCAGTGAGAGTCTGTCTGGAGGAAGCACTGATGTAAGTATCAATGATAGGGAGTTCTGGGTTGGAGACCAGGATGTCCCTCTTGAACTTCTTCCTTCCAGGCTTAGTGGCAGGTATAGGATAGGAGATAGAGTAGCAATTAGAGAAGATGGGAGAGAGGGTAGCACCATAGAGGGTGTGAGGAGGAGGAGGGAGTGAAGGAGAGAAGGAGGGACACAGAAACACAGCCGAGGGCTGCACAACACAGGAAGCAGAGAGATGGATAAATATGGATAAAGATGAAGATGGATAAATATGGATTTATCTTCTCTCTTTTCAATTTCAGCTGCACATTGAGGATTTTTACAATGGCAGCATTCTCTCAATTATATCTTGGAGTGATTTGAGATTTTTCTGTACAGCATGATGAGAGATTACTGATAATGCCAAACTGGGATTTAACTGGAGTTGTCAAATTGATACCTTTTTAACAATGCCATGATTTCTAGATCTATAAAACTGGTAGGTTACTGGAAATCTCAAAATAGGAACTTACTTGGAAAGTCAAGCTTACCGAGAATGTCAATCTGGGAATTGTGAGGGGTCAGAAATGTGAGGCGGACAACTTTGTGAAGAGTTTTTAACTTTTATTTTATTAAATAAAACAGTTAAAATAAATGCCTCACTTTCCCTACACTAACGTGGATTTCCCTGCCTATAGTAAACTAAAAGGGAAACACTCTAACGAAGGGATCTCTAACCCTCACGCTAATATATCAATCAAAACAAAAAACAATTCAACAAATGTATACAACATATAACCTGGTTCACAATATAACCAATGGGCCTCATTACGACCCTGTTGCTAGCCGTGCCTGTAATATAGGCACGGCTGCTGCCAGCGTTGTTTTTTTTCCCTGCGCCCTGCAATGGAAAATTACTGGCGTATTACAAACCCAGCAGACCCAGTAATTGCCCATTGCAGGGCGCTGGAAAAAAATCTTAACCATTCCCATTCGAACCCCATAGTGCTCAATGGGAATGGGGAAACCGGATGTACCGGCACCATCCATGATTGGTGCCGGTGCATCCGACGTGTTGTGCTTGCGGTGCCTATGTGCCTGCCAGGTCTGACCTGGTGGGCACACAGGCACTCGCAAGCACAACTCGTAGTCTGCCTTTCCGGGAACTACAGTACCGGCAAGCTTACCGGTACCGTAGTTCCCGGACCGGCAAACTCATAATGAGGCCCATTTGTCTCTTGTCACAGACTGGGCAATCCCCCCTTCGCCAGATCCAAACAAGGATTTTCTTCCTAGTTCAAAAGAAAACCAAGGAAATCCAGCTGTAACCCAACGTTCCGTTGTTTTTAATGAAGTAACGTGTCAAAGTCAAAAGCTCTCGCTCGCTCTCAATAAGAACTCTCCCAAAGTATCTTGAAAGGAAACATCATACGCTCTCACACCTCCTGTAATGAGAACTCATTCACATCTTTAGCAACAACAAATGATTTGGTCAGAATGGTCTGCTTCAATAATGACTGCAGGAAGAATTGTACATTTTTCTCAATCAGCTTCTTCTGTCACACTATTCAGCACTTGTTCCTTTTACAACCTGCAGTAACCTTTCACCAGGTCTCTTCCGGGCAATCACCTCTTGTCTTACAGGTCTACTCGCCTGCCTGTCTACCAAGACAGATATGAACTTCAATGGTAATTGCCACAGTAAAATAACAACAACTTCAATGGACTTCTTTATCATAGGCCGATTAACAGCTTTCGGGGAATAGAACATTCACAGTGATCCTTATCGGAACCTCTCCACAAACGATGCTCATCTCCCTGTGGATAACCACCTCCAGAACGGCTGCCTGTTTGCCACCTTTCTTTCCCTTCTGCATCAATACCGAAAATAATGGTCAGAATCAAGTCTTTTCCTGCTTCTGTTTTGGCTGTAGCCCTGTGAATCTACATCAAGCACAATGTAAGGTATTCCTGAACCTGAATTGAAACCTTTACAACCTTGGGACTTCTCACTATTCCCCTCTTGTGTTTGGCAACCTTTATTGGCTTGATTTTGCCAGTTTCTCACGGTCTCTTGGCTTGGGTATTGGTGGTATACCTGGGTTTCTAGTACAACCTCCCTACCAGCTTGTTGTTGTTTGCCCAAACTCACACTTTCCTTCCTAGACCTTGTTTGGTTTATTATCAGCCGCTTTTGCAAGCCTGCAGCAGTTCGGTATTCATAAGATTTATTAGCTAGCCTTTGGAAAGGTGCAATGGTAAGGTATTCATAAGATTTATTAGCTAGCCTTTGGAAAGGTGCAATGGTAAGGTATTCATAAGATTTATTAGCTAGCCTTTGGAAAGGTACAATGGTATGGTATTCATGAGATTTATTCGCTTGCCTTCTTATGTTTGTAACAGTTCGGAATTTGTGATGCTTATTAGCAGTTTATTCTACTTTAACAACACTTTGGCATTTGGAATGTTGCTTATACTGCCTTTCACCCACTCGTGAGGGATCCTGCCTGCACTGAACACACAGCCAGCACCGGAGCGCCCCAGTGTCACTCACGTGGCTTAGACTTACCTGGTAAGCCGCTTCCAGGTGCTCCTCTCTGTGTTCGCAGCACAGCTGCAACCGTGGCTCCTCCCAACCAGGCGCATCTTCTCTCTTCGATCGCTGCTGCCTTCACCACATTGCTTTGGAGTGGCTGTGACTCCCGAGAGTCGCCTGTGCAACCCTGCCACTTGAGACCTCTCGACTGCTTACGTTATACCTGCTTCCCGCTGCGAAAGCTCTGCACGACGTAGTCTTCCTGTATAAGTGTTTCGTCCACACGTTTCCTGCTGCGCGACCTCTGCAGTTTAGGATGATAGAGGCACAGACTCTCTCAGGACTCGCAATGGTCCCGGCGTCATCCCGCTCCTCCACGCCTGTCTGTCGCAGCTTACACGGCCTGCACTTCTTCTGCTTCTCAAACTGCTTCTGCTTCTGCTTCTTCTCCTTCTTCTTCTTCTTCTTCCTCTTTCTAGCTACCTGCACCTGAGGGGGCCTTTTATGCCTCCCAGTCTCCCTCAGGTGTAGGTCATTCATGTTACTTAGCTGACCACTTCTACTTCTTTGTTTCTCTGTATCCCTCTTCCTCGTCTCAGTACTGAAGGAATTATGGGACTTGAAGTCCTGAATGAAAGAGTTTGTTTTCTTTACTATTTCCACATTGTGAGTTTGATTTCCACTTCCTACAACATTTAACAAAGGGATATTACAAGAGCCCATCATAAGGCAGGTTTGAGAAGAGGAATATGGTTCCTGGCTCTTAAGACTTCTGATATTGTACAACTTCCTCCTTGGAACCTCAAACTTTGAGTTTATTGGGAATGTCAAGCTTACTGACAATGCCAAACTGGGAGCTTACTCATAATGTCAGACAGTGAGTTTACTGGGAATGGAAATGTATTGAGAATGTCAAACTGCTAGCTTACAGGGCATTTCAAATGGGAAGTTTACAAGGAATATAAAACTTACTGGGAATGTCAAACTGGAAGCTTATTGGGAATATCACACTGAGACCTTAGTGTGAATGTCAAGCTTAATGTGGTGTTACTGGACATGTCTAGCTTTCTGGTAATGTCAAGACGTGAGCTTACAGTGAATGCCAGCTTAATGGGATTTTACTGTGAATTGCAAACTCACCAGGAATGACACACTGGTTATTTAATGGTAATGCCAAGCTTACAGGGAGGGTTATGTTTATGAGGAATGGGAAACATGGAATTTTCTTGGAATGTGATACTGAAACCTTACTGGGAAATTAAGTTACTGGAAAAGTCAATTAGGCACCTTCCACGAACATTTCAAACTCGGAGCTTATTGGTAATGTCAAGATTTGTGGGAACACCGATTTTGGAGCTTACTGGAAATGTCAATCTTAATTAGAATGTAAAACTGGGAGTTTACTCGTAATGTCAATTTACTGTGAATAAGAAATTCTAAGCTGACAAGGCTTTTCAAACAAAGTTTTCAGGGAATAACAAGCTTACTGTGCATGTCAAACTGGCAGCATACTGGCAACGTCAAGGTTAATGGGGGCTCACAGAGAATGTCTATCTTACTGGCTTAATGGGATCTTACTGGTAATGTCATTCTTGCTGGGAATGTCAGACTGGGGGCTCAGTGGTAATGTCGATCTTACCAGAAATGGTAAACTGCAAGCTTAATGATAATGTGAAACTGTAATCCCACCATCACCATTAAGGTTACTGCAAATGTCGAGCTAGGAGCTTTTTGGGAATATCAAGCGTATTGGCAACATCAATCTGGGTGCTTACAGGCAATGTCAAACTGGTCACTTACTGGGAATGTCAGATTGAGCACAGATTGGGAATATCATGTTTACTCAGGGCAGCAAAGTGGAAGTTTAATAGAATTATCAAACTGAGTGTTTACTGGAAATATCGAGTTTACTGAGAATGCCACACTGTAAGCTTATTGGGAATGTCGAACTTTAAGCAAGCTTACTGGCAATGTGGGAGTTTACTGGGAATGTCAAGCTTACTCAGAATGTCAAACTGGGGCATAACTTGGAATTTCAATCTTACTGAGTGTGAAATTGGGACCTTACTGGGAATATCAATATGGGACATTATTGTCAATGTCATTCTGAATGGGTCTGTCAATCTGGGGCCTACGAGAATATCAAGTTTATTGAGATTGCCAATGTGGGAGTTTACAGGGACTGTCAAACTGAGACCTTATTGGGAATGTTAAGCCTACTTGGAATTTCAATCTAGGAGCTTGTTGGGAATATTAAATTGAACTGAAACTGTGAATATCAAGTTTTCTGGGAATGTCAAAGTAAGAGCTAAATTGGAATGTCAAATTAGAGATTTAATTGGAATACCAAAACATGGCATACCATCACATATCATGGCATGACATCAGTAAGCTCTCATGATATCATATTATGATATATCATGACATATCATCACATTATTAGGGAGAATTCTCTTAAATGTGCTAATTTTCCTCACCTTAGAGACCCCAGCAACTTTGCTGGATTTCGAGGACCTTTTTTCCCACTCTCCCATGTATTCTGATGTGTGTTTTACTCTTGTGTTTTTTGATTATGGAGTTTTAGACAACTCCATAGGCATCATCTTTCCATTTGTGTTACACAGCACCTTAAGTGCAGTGACACAGGCAAGCCTTTCAGGATGTCCCAAGGTTTAAATACCTTATCTGGGATAAATTACAGTTTCCCAGAGAAAGTAAAGTTAAATTGACTTTACTAGTCTTTTTAAATTCTTAGACCCAGCACACACTATCTTCCCATAGAGTGCTGGATGGGGTTACTTTCTATCCCCTATGTCTAGAAACTCACGTAGAAATCAAATGCTACCCTTTCCTATTGAAATGGCTGGTGGCAGTGGTTTTACAACAAACTACCATGATTTTTCCCGACCGCGAACACCGGTAGCTAAAAACCACGGGAGCCATGTTTTTCAAGATGGCGCCCGGGCCCCCTTTGTTTAAACAAGTCCAGGTCTTCTTTTTTCGCTGTTTTATTTGGAAAGGTCCTTCTAGAGTTTGTCTCTGTGCGTCAAACCAGATCTGGTCCCTTTGTTCCTACGCCTTTGCCGGGCTTCAGGACTGAAGACTGCCTCTGGCACCTGAGTGTCTGGGGTGGACTGGAAGTAGGGAGGTGCCCGAAACTCCCTGTGCTTAGTCTCCTAGGAGACCCAAATGCACTCTGGCATGATTGGCTGGCTGACTGTCCGGCAAGGACAGCTACCCTGCTGGGTGAGTGACAACTAGGCTCGAATGAATGGGAGAAAACTGTTTAAAAGGCGAGTCTCTTGGCTTCGAAGGCAGAGCCGACCACTGGAATGAAAGAACCGAATACGAGCTGGAAGAGGATGGCTGCTGCAACTCCTGGACCGTTGGTTTGCCCGGTGAAGCCCTGCTGCAGGTCCGAATCGCCAAGTTCATCTCGACAGAGAAGCCCCTTCAAGGAAGACTTCTTCCTTTGAGTTGGTAGGACCAAACAACTCGTAAGCCACCTGGATACCATTCTCGGAGCTGGTTAGGATTAACCAGGGGGAAGGGCACCAGCTTGTTTGCTTTAAGAACAGCTACCGGAATTGAAGATTTGCCAGTTTGCCAGCTTTGTGACCCATCCACGTGCAGTGCAAGAGTCCCCCAATATCTTCCCTCTTGTCCCCACGACTGAGGCTCAGGAACAGCAAGATCTGCAGGAACTTCCAGGAACAGAAGTCTTCAGCTGCATCTTTTTCTTCAATATAAGGTACTGTGAAAACCTGATAGAGAGAACTTACATCTCACTGCGAAAGTGCGTACAACTTTGGCAACTTTCAGGCCTGATCATATTGTGACCCAGCATATGAACCTTTCTTCCCCAAACTCCTTCTGAGAACTTTGGCGAAGACTTTACCGTTTTATAACCAGAACCGTTTTTTCCTATACAAGACTCTAGTCCATTAACTTTGGCCTACCTATTGCATTGAACTAACTCCTCTGGTGAACTCAAATTATTTGCACTGTTTCAGGGTTACTGTAATATTTGTTTTATTAACTTATGCCTGTTTGCTCCTACTTTAATGCTATTTTGCTCCTACTTCAAAGGAGCTCGACTGCTTAGTAATATGTACTGTAGTACATTCTTGAGTGATATTGGGTGCCTCATCTTAGTGAATGCTTTACAAATGATTGTGTAATAAATTAAGAAGTGTATTTTTACCAAGAAACCTTAAGTAAGTGTCTTTCTGAATACTTGTAATCATAGACCTCTGTGTAACGCCCTTACAGCTCACATTCCCTCTTGAGATAAGCCTGGCTGCTCAGCTCGCTACCAAAAACTGTGTAGTACAGACTTATACCAAAGGTTAGTTTAGCTTACACCTGTAGTGGTCCCAGAGGGTACTACATGCAAACTGTGCCTAACAGACATATTATTCCATGGCATAACATATCATGACTTCATGTCATGACACATTATGAGATATTGTGACATTGCTTATCATGACATATTGTGACATATCATGATGGCATTAGATATAGAGACACTAGAAATCGAAACATGTTACATGGCATTTTATGGTACAGCATGATATGACATGATATAACATGACATATCATATCATGTCATGATATATAATGACATTATATCATGACACATATCATGACATGACAAATCTGGTTGAACCTCATCTGGTATTTGGTGTTTCCCCAAGACATGCCAGCAGCTCATCTTGTGGGTTCAGGCGAATCGTTACTGTCTGACAGGCTAACCAGAGAACCTAAAACTCCTAGACTGCAGGAGTGCACAGGGTGAATCTTTAAAGAAGGTGGTATCTTTTTTGCCAGTGTATTAAGTTTCAGTGTATTTTCTACTTTCCGTCTTTTATCTGTGTGCTTATTTGGCACCCATTGTTATCTTTTCAGCTTAACCTTACTTATTAAGCATATCCTTTTCCCTGTTCCTTTTAACCCTTATTTTAAAAAAGCAAACAAAAGCCCTGTCCCCTTTTGTATTCCTAAGGAGGGTGCCGGGGGGAAACCAAAGCGTTTCCCCCCGGGGTTATTATGGCGCTGCACAGGCCAGCGAGCTGACCTTCTCATAGAGCGCCCATCGGGGGGTATTTAAGGCTCGAGGGAAGGTTCTGAGCAGGCGACGGATGGACATGTGTTTGACCCTGCCCTCCCACCCCCTTTTTTGGTGATATTTCAGGTAACTGGTTTTAGTTTCTAGGGGGGGGTCCTTGTAATGTGCTTTATGGCGGATTAATACCTCTTTTCATATTGTCAGGGTTTTTTTGTCTCTGTTTAAGGTCCTTAATTTTCGGGTAGTTATTGTATGACAGGTTGGGGCATTAGTTGGGGAAGTTGTGAGGGTTAAAAAAAATATTCTGTTGCTGATGTGGCAGGTCAGACTGGCTGCAGGTCATAGGGATGTGGAGTTTGGTGTAGAGGGGAGTTTTATGGGTGTTGAAGTGTTTGGTTGTCGGGGGCATGGCCCCTTTAGATGTCGGGGGAGTCAAGCACAATGGGGGAATGGCACGGGAAAGGATGGGGGTGGTGCTGTTTGCACAAATGGGCTACCCCGGGGGAACAGGTATTGAACCTGGAGGGGCATGGCCCCGGGGAGAAAAAAACGGGAAGCCTTGAGAAGAGGTAAGGAGACGGTAGGGACCAGGGGATAGTTAGGGAGGGGAGAATTGTTTAATTATTTATTTGTTGGGGAAAATGAAAGTGTTGAATTAGTAATTGGTTGTTTGAAAAACATGTTGTTAGTCTGTAAGGCCATGGGAGCCAGGTAAGAGGTTATTTGTAAACTTTGGCCTGTCACATTAAAGCAACCTTTTCCACTATAAGCGAGTCTGGGTTTTTGTGCAGTAAACCAAAATGTAATTTGGCTGTGTGTCTGTCCTGTTAGGGCTTGGGCAACATTTTCCATTAGTTTCCCTTAGTTTGCCTTTAACCCCCAAAATAAAAAAAAGAATACAAAAGTTCAATTTTGTATTCCAGCTTGTTTGTGAAACCTAAAACAACCTTCGTATTTGGGTGTGAATGAGAGAATTCTTTCAGTTTTACTTGTCTTCCTTTGCGTGTTTGATAACGGTGTGTGAATCTATTTCTTTAGTCACTTGTCTTTTTAGTTGTTTTCTAATGCCGGTCCTAACAAAGGAATTGCAATCATAAAGTGAGGATATGGTGGTATTTGGAGGAGGGAGAGTTTGAGGAGGAAGAGGATGTTGACTTCTAGCTCTCATGGGATAAGGATGTCAATTGCCAGGTCGAGGTCTTGCGGGAGAATGAGGAGCCTCTTGTGGTTATGGGTCCTAGCGGTGCCAGATGCCCGTTGCCACACCATGCTTTGTTTGAGGAGGACACGTCATTGGAGGATGGGTCTGGAAGTGGGAAGTAAGCAGGGCTAACAATGGGGGGATCACCACTGCACCTTTAGGGCGAGGTGGAGGAGAAGGTATGGCTGACAAACAAGGGTTTGCTGAAGGACACAGAGGAAGCAGGGCTCGACACTGCCATTGGATGAGATGGTGAAAAGAGAGATGAGTGAGGCAGGGCTGGTGTGGGGAGTCTTTTAGGAAGATGTGTTGGATATGTCTGGGTAGGAATGGGTGGCCCTAGTTAACCTAATGTAGGAGAAGGGCACTGCAGTCACGCAAAAATTAAAGTTATGGCTGGAAAATGAAACCAACTTTGAAGTTGAAGAAAAATATGGTGGTAATGCGGGGAGAGAGTGGAGCAAACGTGTGGGCCTGTCTGGAAAAAGACAAGGTGATAGTGCAGGTGGTGGTGCAAAATAAGACGGACAAGCAACAGGTGGAGGAGGCAGAGGTGGTGCCCCAGCAGATGTCTCAGGAAGCAGAAGAGGCTGATGTCTCTGCACAAGTGCCTGCTCTTGACAGGTTTCAGGCAGTAGAGGAGGTATGCTGACCCTGGGTCTGGACAGTGCTCACCTCATCATGGGCCGGGGACCACTTCAGCTTGCCCGAGGTGAAGACTGTGAGGCAGGGCAGATTCTAGCCAACTTGGTGCCCAGAGAGAAGCACTACAATGCCCCCAGACCCGACTGACACACGTCACTCCCAAACTACACTTCTGTGTTGCACAACAAAACCCCTCCTCAATATGAATAAATAATTGCTATATAAATTAAGCGAGTTTCATTACATTGGAATTCAAGTAATTTACAGAAGAACTCTAATGTGAAAACACAGCTGTTACTTCCCAAGTAAATTGTTCTTCTGTCACCTGCTCTTAGGGAAGGCCTTGCCTGAATGCAGTTTCAAACTGTCCGTACTGGCACACCGCAATGTAACCAGCCTCCAGGGGTCTGAGGGCCTACTGTCCACTGACCCTGTGTTGCACGCGTTCTGTTCGTACTGCCTCATTTGTATTTTGCAAGGGGCAATACTAGTCTAACCATATGAATTATTTTCTAATAGGCAGTTATCATTCCAAGATAGACAGTCTGGCACACTCCTATTGTACTCTTTTAAAATACTTCTATGAGAGTGAGAAAGGGGACAAATAGCACCAATGAGTGTTCCTGTCTGCTTTGCAGTAAATCACACAACATTTCAGAAATATAACAGTGATCAGAGATCTCTATATTTGATAAACAAGTCTTTGATAAAAGGCTTGTATGTGTGAATCTCTAAATATCATTATTATTATTATTATTATTATTATTTTTTTTTTATTTAATTGTATTTGGTTAGAAAAAGCGTTTACAATATCTCATCAACAAAGTACAATTAATAAAACAAAAGATAAAATCCACACTAGATTCATATAAAAGCATACACAATCAAATAATCCATAAAAATAACTCAAGACCATCATCATCCATTGAGGCACAGCTCCACTAGGCAAAATAGACAAAAAACAGAGAAAAAAGGAAAAGAGAGGGGAAGAAATAAGGACGATAGAGGTCAAGCAGAAGGCAAATGACAATTACAACAGGAGCAAAGGAAATGAAAACTGTCGATTTCCAAACTCCTCGAGGTCAAAACACCCGACCCTGGGAATCACTACCAGTAAGGCCAGTCCACAATTTGGATTGCAAAATAGATTTTTAGAACACGATATTACTTTTTTCCAGCACCTGAACCCCTGCTATTGTTAGGTTCTGATAGTACTCCCAGATCAAACTGTCCCAAAACATCTCTGGGACATGTTTCTCGGTCCCAACACCAGATCTTGCAAACAGCACTGATCTTGCTGGCCATGTGCCCTCACAGTACATTAAAAGATGTTTAAGGATTGCTTCTACAGATTTTTACACACATTATAAAGGATAATGGAGGAGTCTTCCATCCCCCTTTGAGACAACAATTCCCTGGTGTGGACTACATTTAGGCGCATTCTGAGAACGTTTTTCACCAGATAGTTAGCAATACACCCTTGCTTTTTGTCGACTTTCAAAAATAGATTTTCACATGCCATACTGTGCAGTTTTTCTACAGTTATTGACCAGTCCATTTCAAACCAGGACTTTTTTGCCTTCATTGGATTTTCGAACACAATTTTACAGTCTGAATCTACAGTATTTAGCCCTTCTGTTACACAGGCTTCCAAATTTGAAAGCATCTTGTAACTACTTTTTTCCAAATGGGATTTAATATCTGCAAACAAGAACCCCTCGTTAGATGTCATTATGAGCCGACAGAGAGAAATCAGTTTCCAGCCTGCATGGGCTTTGAGTGATCGCAAGCCTAGTTCGAATCTGAGGCTTGATAACTGGAGGCTCAGCCGTAGGCCAATAACACTCTTCCAAATGAGGCCTTACCATCTATGCCAATCTCCACTCCACATAAGGGGCTTCGCCTCCAACCCATATTGACCACCTTTGCCTTGTAATATTTGATCAAAGGGATGAGCGAGACGCCACAGTATTTCGTTAGAACTTTTTTCATCTGGGGGACGAGCTGTACGGTCTTATTATGCATATCCCGCTCCACCTTACAGATTGCTGAAGAGGCAAAGATTTTATAGTCTAGATATATCAGATCTTCGACTCTTGGAATAAGCTGACCTCCCATCTCCCAGTGTGGATAGATGACCCTTTTATTCCTATGCCTAAACACCAGGATTCTTGACTTTTTGGGGTTCAGTGTGAGTCTGTTCTCTTTAGCATAACAGTCCAGGCCATTCAAGAGACGTTGAAGCCCTACTGCCATATTGTCCAACAGGACCAAGTGGTCGGCATAGGCAAGCCAGTGAACTCTAGATCCGTTGATCTCTGGACTTGTCAACGCCGACGACTTAAGGAACATCCTAACATCCGCCAACTACAGATTGAAAAAGAGGGGTCTCCCAAACAAGCCTGCTGGACCCCTCTCTCCACTCTGATATGATTGAATTTCTAAATAAATAACAGACACATAGCTTGGTGCTCACATAACTGTTCACAACACTCACCCTAACATTCAAATATTTGTAACCATGAACCATACATACTCATTCGGACAGCTTACGTTTTTGGATGTGAGTATAAAATGGCTGCAACACCAGGCACTCAAATTGGATACAAGGGCTCTTTTGCTTCTCATTTCTCGAGAATTTTAGATGACAAGGGGTTGGGTCTCAATGTGAGCATGCCCAGCCCCCAATACAGAAACATCTTTAGGAAATTATATCTATAGACAGGAAAGGATACCCTAAAAGAGACACCCAATAAACAGAAAGGATACACAGAAAGTGTTGTACCTCTTACAAACTTTAGCCTGACTAGTAATAAGCTGATGAAACGTTTTAACAAAACCGGCTTCTAATGTATGGTAAAGGGTCCACAGTTCCTCAGACACTACCTCCTCACCATTACACAGGCCTCCAGGGGTTATTTCTGCAAATAAACAGGCCCATGCTATATTTAACAGAGCTGACATTAGCATCTCTTATAAGTGCTGGCCTGCAGCTAGTAAAAATCATGGTCTGGCAGTGCAGAAAGGGCGTTTGGATAGTGGATGTACAATCTTTGACAACTTGTTTGATTACTTTATGTGTTTAAGTGTGGGCACAGTATGGCATACTCGTCAGAGCCACATACACAAAACGTTCCTGTGTGCTATTGTATCGACATGGGGCACATCAGACAAAAACAAGCATATGTGCTGTTACATAGAGGAGCACTAAATAGATGCCATTAACAAACAGGGTAGTGACTTGTGCAGCGTACAAATCATTGCTGCATACATATAACTGCATTGATTTGTCATGGACTACTGTCTGAATGGTGACACACAATGAACCCTGCTTTCCTAAACAAGGTGCCAAGTCACATTGAGGTGCCATCTGGTGTGTGCGCTAGGCAGTGGCTGGCTTGTTAAGAAAATTAAAAGACCTTTGATGCTGAGCGGATGCATTTGAAAATGAAAGTTAACCTTCCCAGGCATGCGTCATAAGTAACTAAAAAATATACCCAAAAGTATGTTTTAGTGTGTCAAAAAAAGACCTAAAAATAAAGAACCTAGTTTAAAACCTTTTCTCTGTGGCACGTTAATTCTCTTGGAAGAAATCTTAGATGTGTTCAGGTAACTGATACTTTGTGCTGGCCTTCAGAATAAAAATGCCCATGTCCAGTTCTTAACACTGAAATGTTAAGTACATACTGTGTAAAAACATTGGCTTGTGAGCCATCACTTATAAATTGCTTCCACTTGAAAGGCTGTCAGCACAAAGAGTGAGGGACACAGGGTACGTGTCTCCAGAGCATCGAAATATGCCTTTCATTGTTTGTAACAAAGGAATGCTTAACTTTTTCTCAGCAAGCTCAGAGGCAGCTGGCTGGGACACCCCCTCCACCCCATATCCTGAGCTATTTAGCTCTGTTCCCCGGGCAGTCATCCGCTTTGCCCGCCCCAAGAAATGGGTCTGCTGTGAGGATGCAGGAAGGCGCTCTGATATGCAACATATGCAAGACACTAGTGAAGCAAGCTAGACCAAAGAAAAGGGGCAGCTTGGGGAGCATGTTAATGCATAAGCACATGCAGTAGAAGCATAGTCTGACTAGTCCTAATGCACATATGTCAACTGACTCGGGTCTACCTTCCGTGTGCTCATCAATCACTCATAAAGTTAGTCTGTGGTGACAGCTTTTTTAACTGATTGATATGGACCCAATATCTCTTCCATCTGTTCTCCTTTTGGGATGCAGATCTTGTAGGCAACAGGTGAAATTTCAGCCACAATCTCAAAACTCCCACTCCATGATGGAATGAACTTCCATTCCTTGGTTTGGTTCCTATGAAAATTGTAGAGATAAACCTTTTCACCTAACTCATACTCCTTTTTCGTGGTCTTCAAGTCATAGTATGACTTCATCCCTTCAGTCGACTTCTCCAAGTTGTGCTGGGCATAAGCAAAAGCTTGCTAGAGGTGCTACCTCAGGGTCTCAATATACTCATGTGTGGTGGACGCATTAATCAGAGTCTGTTCCTGAGTTCTATAGAAGGGGTAGACCTGAGAGCCATCAGGACAAGAGGTAATCGAATGTCCCAACTTGGTCCAGTGTCAGCCACAAACTTTTTTAAAATACTCACAATCGTCTTATTGTATCTCTCAAAACCTTTGTTCGATGCCAGGCAGTAAACTATGTGGAGTTTTCTTTTTTATCCCTTGAATCTCGCACATCCGGGTCATCACCTCACTGGTAAAATGACTCCCTGTATCTGACTCAACCCTTTGTGGAAGGCCAAAACGAAAGAAGATGTGGTTATTCATTAGAGTGGCAGCTGTCTCTGCCTTACAATTTGGGGCAGGAAGAAACTCTACCCACTTTGTAAACAAGTATGTTACTGTCAACATGTATTTGTTTCCACCAGAGGAGCAAATCACTGGCCGATGAAATCAACTTGCAAATCTGATCAAGGCAGTATCATTCCCCTTTTCTCTAGGGGAGCTCAATGTGTGAGAGAACCGGGTTGGAATTGAGCACACACAGGACACCCTTTTAGATTTATGTTGAGGTCCCTGCCCATACGTGGCCAGTATGCAACTTCTCACAAAATTTCAAATGTCTTGTGAAACCCCCTATGACCAGCATTCGCGTCATGGGTGTGATTCAACAACATCAGGATCCAGAATGAGGTGGGTACCACCCATTTGTCACACCCAGATAGTGATCCCCTTATCAACAAATGTTTTAGATTCAAAACATCTTGGAACATTTAACCAACAACCAGAGATCCTCTTGTCCGGTATGATCCTGTTCCATGAGAGGAATGCTCAGTGGGTCTTCGATATCTTAATAGAATTTTCCAATAATAGAGTCTGCCTTTTGTGAAGTGATAAAATCTGCATCCGGGGTATCTTTACTCCACTGAGAGTTCACTGTTGACACGAGTTTGGGATTTGGTCACAGCTGTAACTTGAATTTCTCCTAGCAGGGATCCTGCATCTATGCTCCAGTTTTAGTTATCACAAAGAAGGGCCACTGTATAGAGCTAGATGGCGACTGCCAAGCTCAAAAACTGTAACCCACAGGGGGCAGGAAACCAAACCACCACTCATTCTAAACTGACAGATTTCAAGTTAAAGTCTAACTGGGAACTGGAAGAATCAATGCCCTATGAATGAGAGGCAGAAAAGGACTATCGCTAGTGAAAACAACCCTCTACTTCTAGTTAGAGGTGAGGCGCCACCTATCTTGTTTTATATTTTTATTGTTAATTAGTTTAATACAATAAAACTTTTTACACCTTTCCTTATATCAATCCCTCTAAGTTAATTTCGTCAATGTTCCATTTTTTAAATCACTCTCTATTTCACCCTTGTTAAATACTCGTTTTTCTTCGTGTTCATTGTTTTTTCTAGCAGGTTTATTCCTGCACAAGTAAGTCTTGTGTTCTTCCCGTTTAGAAGTTCACCCCACCATTCTTCCTTTGTTCTTGTAGTAAAATGCCTTATGTACTTGCTCAAGACTTTGGGGCTGATTCATGAATTATTTGCGGCGAAAAACGGGGATTTGTGCGTCATTCTGCCCGCAAATCCCCATTTGTTAAACAGGGATTTGCGGGCAGAATGGGGCACAAATCCCCGTTTTTCGGTGCAAATAATTCCATGAATCAGCCCCATCATCTCTATCTTTAGTTATTGCTTTGAATTCCAAAAGTATGTGCTTCACTGTTTCTAGGGTATCTTTGTTGTTGCAGAATCTACAATCCCCTTAATTGACTCCTCTACGTCCCCTATTGTGAAGGAGTCCGTTGGTTGGGTAACGTCCATCCTTATTTGTAGAAGCTTTTCTCTGTGGAATTTGCTCAGAAATCTCATCAATTATTTCGGCATAGTGTCTTTTTCGGTGAGTGTTTTTGATGTTCCTTAGTGATTGGTACAGAAGTTTTGTTTCTCTCGTCTTTATCAAATCGTGACTTTTTAGTTTGCCTTTTACTTTTTCAGGATTCTCGATTAGCTCTAATAAGTTTGAGTCAATCTGTACGAGATAGTTACACCATTTGTCTTCCCACAGGTTTAATAACATTCCACATTTACCTTACTCGTTGCTTGCAAGTATTTTGTATCCTGATACAAGTTTGTCTAACATTATTTTTCTTAGCAAGGCAACTGATTTCCAACATATTACCGAGTATAGGGATTGCAATCCTAACTTGGCTCTTATGGCAGATATCGACAAGCATTTTGGTAACTTTAAGACCAAATTTCAAAACCTGCTTTCTAGTTTGTCCCATAGCCTTCATGATAGATTGAGGCCTGCTTCTCCTCCATATGACAATATGTGTTGAACTTTCTGTATGTAGAATACTCTCAACGGTGTCAGAGATAATTTGCCATAACGCTGTTCTGAATTTTTCCTTTTGAGCATAACATTCTTACTTTTATCATTAGATCTTTTTCCCATTTTTCTTCTGCAATTGTGTTATTGAAAAGTATGCCCAGGTACCTGATTTCCTTCATCAATTCAAGTTTCTCAACTTTGATTTTCCATTTAAATTCTTTCGCACTTAGTCTTCTATTTCCACCAATTGTTAGAATTTTTGACTTTTTGATGTCTATTACATGATCATTCTTCTCCATGTATACATGTAATTTTTCTAATTAGTGCTGTAGTCCTATTTCTGTTTGATTTATCAGCACTAAATCGTCTGTGTATAATATCTTTGTTATCTCATTGTTTTTTATTTTTGGAGGATGGTGGTTTATGTCTTTCAATGCTTCTGGAAGATTGGCTATATACAGCTTAAAGAGGGTTGTGGCCAATGGGCATCCCTGCTTGATCCCTTTTTTTTATTGCAGCCAACAATGCACCTTTGTTGTTTAAACGTACTCTTGTTGATGGATTGCTGTGTAGTGCTCTGATCGGTTGTAGTATCGCTTCAGGACAGTTCCACGTTTTTAGTTTTTGCCAAATCCTTTCTCGGTTGACTCTGTCGAAAGCTTGCTTTAAGTCTACAAAGGCTAGATGTAATTTCTACTTTGCTCTCATCGTGTTTAGCTTCAATATAAATAGTAGAATTGATTTCCGTGCTTGTCCCTTTTGTGAACCCTGTTCGTCTTGGGTCAATGATACTTGTTGTTTTCGCCCAATCTGATAGTTTTTCTGTAAGAATGACGTGTATAGCTTTCCGATCACGTCGAGGAGCATTATTGGCTGGTAATTTGATGGGTCCTCTCGTTGGCCTTTTTTTTATAGATTGGAACTATGGTGCTCGTCTTCCATGAAGTTAGAATTGTCTTGCAATCTTATATATGGTTGAATATTGTAAGGACAAACGTTGCCCATCTTTTGGGGTCCTTTTTTAGCACCAAATTTGTTAACCGATCTGTGCCGGCTGCTCATGAGATTTTTTTAGCCCTTTTATTCCCTTTTCTATGTCACAGTGATTTAATTCTAAAGACCATTGGTTACTGCATGTTTTTTTTAAATGTTATTTGTGCCTGTGTCATTGCTGCCAAATACTTTGGCGTAATGGGTAATCCAATCAGATTCTGTAACGCCGTTGTTTAAGCAACACTGTTGATTTAGAGTCTGGTTATTTAGTAGTATCCATATGTCTCTTGTTGTTTGTTGTCCTATTGCTTTTAGCATTAATTCCCCATGTTCTTGCGCTCACTGTTTTCTGAATCCTGTTATCCAGTTTTTATAATGTTGTCTTTTAGTTTTAATTTGATTCAGCTTCAGTGTCAAGTTTATTTCTGCTATTTCCAGTTTCAGTTTCTTACTTTTTGCTACAACCAGTTCACTATATTGATGTTTGGGTTCCAGTAAAGGTAATTTCATGCCTGTTTTTCTTGTTGTATATGCTGTCAATAGCCATTCGTATGAAGTGTCACCTCCAAGTGCTCTTGTTTGATCTTTATATTTGTTTGTCATTGCTGTTATTGCTAAATTGGTGAATCTGATTCAATTTCCTTCATGATTTATTTTAAGGTTTTCATTTTTCCTGTTTTCCATCTGTTCTTTCTTGCTGTTCCATGTTAATCTTAAAATGTTATGGTCGCTCTCTTTTGCTGAGGTATGATGTCGAGGCGTTTTGCTTGATCTAGATGATTCTTTGTTATCCAAATGTAGTCTATTGTAGATTTTTGTTTTTGTTTTGCTAAGTTTCCTTCCCGGGGATATCACCCGTTGTCTGTTCATTTAACATGAATAGGTTGTGTTCCTCGGCCATCTGTACCCATCTTCAATTGTTTTTTTCACCTGTCGTTAGTTGTTTGAGGCAAGGCATACCCTGATTGTTGAGACAATTGTTTTTCAGGTCGCCACAGGTAATGATTATTGGTCTTTTCTGTGTTCCAGTAGATGTTTCTCACCATTATGAGGTTGTTGGTTAGTTGTATTAGAGCCCATTGTACAAAAGGGTTTGGGTTCCCAGAGTCAATTAGCTTCACGTTTTTTGCATTTTTTATCAGGATTAATTGTCCTGAGTAGGGTCTTCTTTTGTCTCGTTTGATTGCTGGATTTATTAGGACTTTGTGGCTCTCACTTGTTGGGGCTTCCTGCAGCCATGTTTCCTGTAAACATCTTATTGTTGCATCCTTTATCCATTGGTCTGGCTTGTTTAGTAAGTGACCATGTCCTCTGGTATTCCAGGATATCAATAGGTCCTTTCCTTCATCCTCTTCTATTGTTTGTTATTCCTTGTCTGAGTTTGCTAGAGCTTTTGCTAGCCAATGCCAATCATTCTCCTTTGTTGATCTTTTTGTTTCTTTTTCCCTCATGTTTCTGATCTTTGTTTCTCCTTTCGTTTGGTTATCAAATGTCACCTTTATTGGGTTTCTTCTCATGTGTTCCTCTGTGTGAGTTCTGTTTCCTGTTCTACTGGTCCTCTGTTCGAAGTTTCTATGTTCTTCTGTATGACGTCCTTCCCTCACGGTCTTGCTTGCTGATGGTACATGATCACTCACCCTGTATCCGGCCCTTTCCAAGTTGTGTTTTTTCTTTAGGAGTTGAGATTTCACTTGTTGTGAGTTAAGATGTAATATTATTTGATCAACTCGTTTTTCATCAAAGTATTCAACAATTACAATATTATTGGACAAGATGTTCTTCAAGGTCGATATTTTTTTAAAGTAGATGTACTACGTTGTTCCTATTTAAGTTGATAGTTCTCTTTTCCTTGAGCATAAATTCAAGTCTCACTTTTGTGTTCTTGTCTTTGTTTACCTTCATCTTTGTTTCAGTTTTTAAGTCGAGATGCTTTTCTTTAGCACTCCTTGATGGACCACTTGGGTTCCAGTTTGGGTATGTCTCGATGTGAGTTTTTCCTTGTTTTTTTGTGGATCTGCTCTTTTTTGATAAAGTATTTCCTGTTTTTGCGCTAATGTGCAAAATTGTGCTTCCTCAAATGAGGAGTCTGGTTCCTGGTCGTCATTTTCAGACACCTCCTCCAATTGGAGCTCAAGTTCCCCTAGCTCATTTCTTTGATCCTCAATCTCATCACTTTCCACTTCATCCTCGTCGTTTTCCATCCATGACTCGTTTATTTATATATAGAATGAAGCGTCATCAATTAGGCGTGTGACTCCTCTTGTTCGTCGTCTGACTGAGCTGTCATACTCTCATCTTTTACTAATTTTGATTTTGTGGTTTCCGTTCTCCGTTCTTTTACTTTATCTTGGTGTTTATTGTTTTCTATTGTTTGGGCAGTTTCACCCACTCCTTGTCGAGTGGGTGTATGAATGTTTCACAAGAATGCTTGTGATCCAGTCTCTTTTTTCTTCGGTATGTTTTTTTATGTTTTTTGTCTTTTTTTCTTTTACTTTGTCATCTTTAGTTTTTTTAATTACTGATTGTTGACATTCTTTGTTTTCTTTTTCCTTGTGTCTTTTTTGTGATTTTCTTTTGACGTTAAGACATGAAGTACATTTCATTAGAACTCTGTTCTACTTCTTCATCATCGTTCTCTATTTCATTTTTTCCTCTTTTCAGCTCTTCATCTTTCTTCAGTTGTTTTTCCTTTTACGTTTCTTGTTTTTGAAGCTGCTCCTGTTTTTTTTTTTTGTTCGGGATTTCTCCCTTTTCTAGAATATTCCGATTACTTGTCTGGTTCGCAATCATTATTTTTTCATTTATTTTATTTGTCTTGTTAGACCTTCTGGTCTCATTTAGTTCTTTGCTTTTTTGGTTAGTAGTTTCTCCTAGATCTGTTGTTTGTGTTGCGACTTGACCCTCTTTCCAATTGACTTTCTGTTTAATTTCCTCGATTTGCTGTTTTTTTCCCCTTCCTGTGGTGTTTTGTTTTCTACGTTTCCCATTTGGTGTTTACATGTTAAAAATGGTTGAGCTGTACTCACTTCTCTCTCCTTTCGCTCTGCAGATTTTCTCATCCATTTTATTGTTTCCATCAGGTCAGCTGTTATTTGGTTTCCATTGGTGTACGTTTGTTTTGTATTGTGACTAACATGTTTGTGTTATCTAAAGAAAAATTGCATCCATAAGAAAGCTCTTCTGCGGCGCCAGCTTTTTGTATAATATTGTTTCTGCTAGTTTTGGTGTTGTCTGCACGAGTAAGTCTCAAATCCTTGTGTGGCTGCTACACAGTATACATGAAAAAATATTTGAAATGAGAAATAGGTTTTGCTCAAATGCGCCAACCTTAGAGATTAATTTCATTTTTTGTGGTGAGTCACACATTTTTAAATCCAAATCTAATTTATTGAGAAAAGTAAAGATTCATAACATGTCAGTTGTCATGTTTCCAAGATTCTTTTATTATTATTGTTTCTTTTCACTTCCGCATTTGAGTGAAACCTATTTCTCATTTCAAATATTTTTTCATGTTTGTGTTATCTTTAACGTTTTCATTAATAGTTTCATATAGTTTTGTGTATGGTGCTAATGAGATGGTCATCGCGGCCATCACGTTATTGTTGATCTGTATTCCTGCTGCTGTTGATAGTTGTGATTTTTCTATGATTACTGTTTTTATGTCTTTTGATGTTGGTAGCTCAGGTGATCTTTTCCCCCTTTTTCGTGTATCTGACTCCACTGTTTGATCATCGCAGTCCCCTGTTGTTGCTGCCTCCAGTTGTTCTCCACTTGTTGTGTTTTAGTTGTTTTGTCCCTCCTGCATGTCTTAATTTACACTTGTCTGTGATTTGCTCTTTCTTAGATTGTCAATTGCTTTACTGTGTGAGTTTTTTTTCTTTTGAAGTTCGTTATTCTCTGTTCTGTCCATGTCTTGTCTGCTATAATCAGTGATTTCGTACTGGGTATGTCCTCCATGCCCCTCAGGATTTGAAGAGTGTAGAGGGATTTGCCTTTTTGGTATCCATGCGTCTCCTACTTTCATCTTCTCAATAAAGCTTGTTCGTCTCTCGATTTCTCTTATTTCATCGGCCAAGGATATTTTGTGAGAGTTTTCACTTCTTACGCCTTTCCTTTTCCCCATCGTTGGTGTACACATGTATATTTTGTGTGCGAAATGGATTATCCCATGGTTTCCTGCTGATCTTTGAGCCCTTGGTTGTTTTTTATTGTCTACATTTATGTTCATGTCGTTTCCTTCAAAGACTTTGTCGTTATCGTATATTCTTGTTTGTTGCTCGTTTTTGCAAGGGATTCCATACTGCGTGTCCATGCTTCTTGCCCCTGCGCCTTGTAGATCACGTAGGTCACCTCTGTTATGAGTTCTTCCTCTTTCCACTTCCAAGTCTTCGAAGTCTTCGTGCTCAAATTCCGTTATTACAGTTGATTTTGTCAAATGATGTTCCACATTTTTAATCGTTTCATGTTTCTGTTTCCCAGTTACATTTAGGTTGATTTGTCCAGTTCCGTTGGTTATGAGAAACATGTCTTGTATATCGTTTCTTGCTCTTGTTTTTCCAATAGGGATCACCATATCGTCTGCTTTTGGTTGGTTTGGTCGATTTGGGGTTGCGCTTCCCACAAACAATGCTGTGCTGATTTTTTTCTTTATTTCCACCGTAGCGCAAGACTTTTCTGTTTGCTTTCTGTTGCTGATGTCGGAAGGTTCTTTATTCCCTTTTCCAATCGGGATCGGGATCTCATTCATGTTCTGGCCTTCGTTTAGATTGCTCATGGCCGCTGTAGTAGTTGACCCCTCCTATCCCGCTTTTGGTTTCGCTTTCACTTTCCTTTCGTGTTCGCTGGTGTGTGTTTGAGTCTGCATGACGGGTTGCTGGCTGAGGGACTTTGCCTCCAGCAGCTCTGTGTCGGTGATATCTGCATTTTGATTTGATTCAAGTACAAGACTCAATTAAGTGTTCGGGAGGGTGTGCGGGTGTGGTGCTATATGTAACACTGGTTGCTCACTACTTACGAGCGGTTCTCCGATGCTTGTTGCCCCGTCAATGCATATTGCGCCACTGTCACCTCCCACACTTACGCTCTCAGTTCCATTCACACTTACTTGCTCTGTTATTCTCTGTCCTCTTTTTGGCCGAGGTTCCTTTATCTTCACGTCAGTCAGTTCTCCTTCTTCCACGTCGCCTGTACGAGGATTCGCTCTTGTACATGGGCGAAAGATGCTGACGGTCACTTCCATGAGTTCTAATCCTCCAGTTATTCTGGTCTATCCCGGGATAAGACTGGGGTTAGACTGGACTCCTGCCCAGACTCAAGTGGGGCACTACGCACCTGCCCTGGGTTTTTAAAGGAAGTCCTTTCAATTGCAGTTGAAATTAAAGTGATAATACATTTCAAAGCCAACTTCAATGGAAACACAGGTCCTCGGCTCTCACTCCTGCTCGCTCAGAATGCTGGGGTTAGACTGGACTCCTGCCGAACTCATGCGCCGCCTATCTAATAAAAGGATAGAAAAAGAATTTCTAAATTATTATATTCATTAATCATAACATTTTCAAATCCACTCCCAGTTGGAAAGTGTCTTAAAAAGATACAGTGCTATTTTTTAATTTTCTTAATTTTATACAGTGCTGTCAGTGTCAATCAGCAAGGACAACGCATAAACAAAAAGCATACAATTAAAACCTGGTTAAAACAAGAGACTGTTATCTCGGGCAACTCTTATTTTATCAGTCCCGGGCCAGTCCCTGCACAAAAAGATAAAAGCTTGCAGTGAAGACGAAGTTGATTAAATGGCTGTAGCTCAATCATATGAACCATTGTATCCACAAACATTGCAATATACCTGGTCGTGGTCGACCAGTTTCAGTGACCTTACTCGATTGTGGCTACCTTTTCAGGATCATCTTCAAATCATTAGTGTGCCTAGAGTAAATATCTATATGGAGCACATTAAACAGATCATGAAGTAAATTAAGAATCATACTTGCTAGCTGATTATATTAGTGTGCATCAAGCTTAGGCAAACCATTAACACCTAAAACAGGATATGGTGTGTCCGGAGTGAATATTGAGCACACTGCGAGGACCATCAAATACAGTTAGAAACCTACTTGTTTGCCATTTATGTTATCTGCATAAAATGTGGGCCTCGCTTCTCCTTGTATTATTTGATAATCAGTGCTTTCAGGATGATACAGGCTTTGCCTTGGCAACTTGCTCTCAACAATGTCCCAAATCTTCTCAGGATCCCAGATCCTTCTCTTGTGACAAGTGGACTTATCACTGCCACTACAATGAGGAATATTTCCTCTCTGATTTAAGGTCTCTTTGTTGAGGTCCCAGACCCTTCTTATATCACCAGTGGTTTCCCCTTCCTGACTGTCTGTGATGGACATGGTCACAGACCCTTCCCTAGTGGCCAGTGGGCTCTCCTCCCCCAATGCAATTGTGGACAGGGTCCCAGAACCTACCCTGGTGGGCAGTGGGCACTTCTTGCCCGCTGTGATTATGGACAGGGCCCCAAACCCTTCCCTGGTGGCCAGTGGACTTATCTCTACCACTGTCCTGAGGGAGACTCCCTTAGGTATTTGCTTGGTTTCACTTTGGGTCCCAGACCCTTATCTTACTTGGGTTCCAAACTCTTACTTTCCTCCCTTTTTCACTAAGCCCACTTGGTTCACTCTCCTGTCAAGTACTGCCACGAGGAAGATAACTCATATCTTTTTTTTTATTGGTTTGTTACAAACCTTTAAAAAAGAAGAAGAAGTAAACGAAAAGCCTAAGCCTAGCAAGCAAGTTTAAGATACAGAAAGACTTTCACAGGGAATGAGCGAATGGAAGGTACAAGGCAAGGTTTTGGACTTTGGCAGAAGCTAAGCACTAATTTAAGCAAAAGCTACATCATATACCCAATGCTTAAGTTATATCAAATTGCTTTAACAATAAGAATTCTAGATTAATTTCTGCCTTTAACAGTTTTTTCTCCATTGATTCCAAGAAGAACGTTAACTCAATTGGTAAACTGCGGTCCGAGTCTTGAAAGGATTGTCCCCACCACTCATCAATGGACAATGATGGTTTTGCCAATATAAACCTTCCCAAATGCTTTGTGTGTTCATGTCTCAGATTAGGACATGTTAATGTTAGATGCTTCAAAGTTTCAGTATCTTCTCCACAGAGACGACAGGATAGAGATCTTGTACCCTCTGCTTCCCGTATACTCAAATTTTCCTGTGTGGGAAATTGATTTAGACGATATTTCATGAACATCGATCTGCGATTTTTCTCTGGAAATTTTTGTAGGTACGGCTGAATCTCGTTCAGTTTTCTCTCTTCATTAGGCATCAGTTTCATAATTCTGTGTTTTTTATGAGAGTCACCAGTATCTATCCTATCTTGGGTCCAAAGCATCGATTTAACCTTGTTTGGGTTTTCTTGTAGCAGGTTTCCATCCGCTCCTATGTTGCTTAAGATGCTTTCACAGCGTTGTGCCCCCAATGACAGGACAGTATCACAATGTCCCTTAGATTAATCTTTTAGGATGTTATGTTGTGGTTGCGGCTTCTCTGCAGTTGTTTTGCGATATTCGTTTAGCGTGTTCCGCGATATCCTTCCATTAATGGATAGAAGACTGAGCTCATGTCTTATACACGCGGTAGGCATGCCTAATGGTAATCGCAGCACTTTGGACCAAAAAGAATGTTCCAGTGAGGCCCACACTTCTGTAGGGCATCCAAAAGCGCAATCAGCTCCATGGATTAGGGCCGGAATGACCTTCATTTTATAGAAGGTCAGGATGGGTTTTAATGAATGTTTACCATATTTCATGTTCACAATGCAGGCTTGCGCTGTCAATTGCTTGCATTTGTCCTTTACTTTTTCAACCCATGGAGCATCGTTGATACTTGAGCTCAGAAGCATGCCTAGATACATCAATTGTTTTGTTAGCAAAATTTTTCCTTCGCCCAGTTTCCAAGTGAACTTTTCTTTTCCGACAAATTCACTAACTCATATCATAAAGCTCGGCTAACTCGCAATCAGTATTTTCAATCAACTTATATTTACTTTCAAGCTTTACGCATCTACCGGTTCCTGCGTTACACCTATGATGAATTCAAGGATGTCATCACTTCTTTCCCTGGGAGAACACCCCTATGTGGCCAGGGGATGACAATCGCTGCTTGATCCTGACCCTGGGGCGGCTATAGGAGGGAGGACCACCTGAGAGGGGGGATAAATCTCAGGGAAACCCGATGACATCAACTGATGAAATCACATATCCTCCTTTTCCATTAAAGGGTGCTTCCCCAGTTCCCCATGCCTTAATGGCATGTTGTTACCCTCAATTCTTATCCCACTATAAGGAAGGAGTGTCTGGCCAGTAGGAAGACTATGCAAGCCATTGGAATGAGGAAGAGACAGGGGCTGATGAAGATTGCTCCCCAGGTAACCCAATGTTCATCTCCCTCAAGTTATTTAAAACTTTATTTTCCATCTGAGACTATTGGAAATACTTTTTGCTATTCTGTCAATAACTTGCCAAACGTCCCTTTTCAAATAATTGGAAACATTACCTAAACCCCTGAATGTAAATCATCCAAATCACCCTCAAAAGAAAGGCATTTCCTCAAAATCTACCTTCAAACTAACACAAGTTGACTTTCCTCTTCCTAATGCTGAAACCACTGCCACGAAGAAGGTCAGAGTAATGAGGATCATGAAAGGCCAGGAACATACGCTGCATTCTAGTTGTTGCAAGCACCTGACTGCAGGTGGGACATTTAAACAGAGAGATCAGCTGAGTAGAGAGACCTGCAGGGAAGATGTTGATCCGCTCAGTGCAGACTAACGGACTGCCAGCCAGAAGTGAAGTCCGTGGAGCCAACCGGCTCAGGAGAGGTACTGGAGGAAGGAGAATGCCCAGCTCGGTAAGCCTCTGTGCTACAGGAGTCCAGGAAGACGTGTAACAGGCAAGCAAGACACCGGGATGCCCCCAGGGTGTTGCAGTTTACCATTCGAGAAGCTATCTCCATTGCAACAACCTGAGGGAAGAGGGGACAGGGGGGCATGCCAACAATGATGCTGAAAGGAAACCAAAGTGAATACAATGAACGAAACAGAAAGAAAGGTGCCATATAATTTAAAGAAACTGAACCATATAAGAACAAGAGATTGTTCAAATTGCAAATGTGTGCATTTGTTCAAACAATGGTGCTGAAAAGAAACCGAAGCAAATAAGCTGAATGAGAAGGAACGAAAGATGCCAAATAACTTAGAGATTGAAGAGTATCATAACACAAGACTGTCAAAATTGCAAGTGTGCGTAGTGCAACCAGAGGAAGTTCTGGTGGGAGAGAATATCAGGCAATACAAAGAATAATTGTGAAGCCCTGGCAGTAGAGTATACAGGCAATGTTCCCTCTAAGTTGTGGGCATGCCCAGCTTCCTTCTGGGTGTCGCTCAAAAGAGTTTTAGCAGCGCACACAGACAATTCCCACCTATTCCAACAGATGTAATAAGGCACAAGCCACAGCAAGCACTTAACATTTGCTTTTCTCAAAATAAAACTAAATTATGCTAACTAGTCTTCATATTCTTCTCTGGTTTATTTACATTACCCTTACTATACTATGGAAGGATGACCTTAAAAACCCTTAACACAGAATACACCGACAAGATGTTAAATCTAATATGAAAAGGTGCCTGCATGAAAAGATCTAACTAAGATATACCTGCACACATTAACCAAATTATCTTCCCTGCGCACACATGACTCCTATTCTTGAGTCTACCATACTTATACATTATTTATTTATATTTATTTTATTGTTAATTTGTAACATGCTTAATACCAGCAAATGGTTTCTAAGCGCGGAATTGGGATTCAAACCTGTGTTGCGCTGTGTTGTCTTGCTTCTAAGTCACATGCATTGCGCCTGAGCTATCCTTCCTCTCCGACTATGACTCTAACTTCCACCCCAGGCCACATTAACCTATTACTGGACACCCTTGGCTCTACCTACATTACCCCTACGAAAGGTTACCAGACTTGTACCTACATCCACTTGTTTTATGTTTGTTATAATGTAAATAATGTTAAAGCACCAGAAGTTCTGTTACTAATAATGCCTTAGCAAAAGCGTCACACAAGCTATGTAACCCAACTATCAGCTCAAATATCGGCTACTGACTGTAAGTAAGCAGGCTACCTGGATGTGTAACTTCATCCGAGGTTTCCTATTCTTTGTACGTATTCACACAAACACTCTGAAATGGTCCCATTGCAAGTTAACACATTATAGAACTTAAATATTAATTTTCCCTCTAATGATTGTGAATAGGCAAATGTCATGCTCAGTGTCTCCTACTTTAACATTGCTAACGTTACCCTATAAGTGGAAAGCGACATTGTAATATCATTTACTTGGCCTGCAAAGGTATAGTGGGTATGAACTATGCCTGAAATTATTCGTATATAATATTCAGGCAACAGATATTTAGATAACTAGAATGCTTTCCACACAATCTGCCTCCTTTCCAAGTTTTCAGATTTCCTTTGGTCATAGTCCTTAAGAAATTAGATGGTAACTAGGTGCTATATAAAAATGGTTTCACTGATCATTTGTATAATTGTTGCAAACAATCTTCTATATGATCAAAATAATTGTGCACATGCAGATTTGTGAATTTTTCGTAAAACACTGCACATAATATCACAGGATTAAAATATGCATTGCTTGCAAAGCGTTGTGGGTATGCAAATATCCCTGTGAGTATTTTCCTGCTACACGGCCTCCGTTTTTACAAAGCCCTGTCAACTAGTATTAGAGGCAAGCATAGGAGCTGAAAAGGGGCATGATTGGAAGGGCAAGGGAGAACAATTCTTTGGGGTGCAGAACAAATAAGCAACTTTCAAAAACCAAGATAGACGTTTCAGCAGTACAGTGAAATAAATATATTGTTTCTTTGCTAAAGGATAGGAAACTCTAGTAACAGTCTAGTAAACTGCACCTTCTTCTTTCTATGCTCAGCTGCTGAAGACTTTTCAATATATTCATGTGTTTTGTGTTTATTGCCTCTAGCATCCCCATGCACCTGGTTTAACTGGTAACAGTGAATTGCAGAAGAGCGGTCCCTAGTTAAAGAAGAAGGCAACCAATCTGTTGTACATAGGATCATTGCTGCAATTAACATAAAAGGCAAATATATGTGCGTTTCTTCAGCAGGGCTCCATAGGAAAACTCAGTAAGGCTTTTATTGAATTTGTTCTAGTCTTTGGTCAGGAAGGGAGAGCAAAACTATAGGCTGTATTATGTGCCTTGTCATTCCATTTCCCATGCCAAGGTTACATGCAGGGCTCTGACAAGATTTTACTCCTACTTGGAATTAAATGATTTTTGAAGGAGTGAAAAAGTAATAACCTTTGTCAGTAGGGATATGTTATGCCTATTAAAAGATGTGTTTCCCCTTAAAATTCCTCTTGAGATCGGGCAGTAATATTATTAGAGTTCCTTCCATGCCACTGCTCTGTTGGTCACTGATTCAAAAAAATATCAGTGGAGCTTTGTGGGTAGCAGCAGAAGTGAGGGTCCTATAGGTTCATTGGTTCTTGTTTTTCAGTGGACACATGTTGCTAGTTTTATGGAGTAAAAATGGATGTGGTGTATATGCCTCTTAGCTCTAAGGCTCATCTTGAGCAAATGATGTCATAACTCACAGGACAACATAATGAGGACTGTGAGCAGAGGTCCAGGAATTCTGATCATCATTTTCTGATTAAATTATCATACTTTCATAAATTATGGGACACATGCTTCTTGCCCTTGAATTGCTTCATTAAAGTAGCACATGAACTCCTACTGGCATGTTTTCTGACACATTCCTTTTAGTTGCCATTATTCCATCTGCTAATATTGTATCCTGTCTAAATCACTTTGCAGCCATATCAGGGATGAGCAATATTTGTGTTTTACACATAAGTGTTTTTTTTCCCACCAGGAATTTAAAAATAGAAGTATACGAGAATGAGTGTGAAGCCGTGGCAGGAGAGCATACCGGGTATTTCAATGCACACGTTTAGGAGAAGAAGTGTAAAGCCATGGTAGGAGAGTATGCCAGGCATTATAAATTACAAGTGTTTGAGAATTATTGAACAAGTGTATGAGAACAAGTGGTTAACATGCAAACAAAGCCATGATAGGAGAGTACAGGCTTTTTGCAAGAGATAAGTGTTTGTGTAAAAGGCAAGCCCTGGAAAGAGGACTTTCCAGGGAAGGTCAAATTGGGCAATGTTATATGAGAGAATCCTGACAGAAGGATACAAGAGTTAACCAGATAACCAAGAGGTGTGAATAAAACATATCCCACAGTAAGAGGAAGCCAGGCAGGAGAGTTTACCAGGCAGTACTTTGTATACTCATTCTATTGATATACAGTAACTCGGAGAACTGTTATTAAATAAAAAGGAGAAATCCAGGGGAAGGTAACCCTCTGGAGCTGTGAGATATATTCACTTGGAACTTTTGTGTTGGAGTTAACATTTATTCTTTGGAACATTTATGGACTTTTCAAAGCCAAAGACATTTCCCTTTCACTTTCAAGTTGATTTTAGAATGTGAGGATTAGAAAAGAATGTTGAACCCAGGACCTATTGTTTTGGACATTCTGACAAAGCACCAACCCATTTGTTTTGTTTTCATGGGGAAAATACCTCTTAGAGCAGGGACAGAGAGGTGTTTTTCCAAACCCATTTTGTTTAATAAAGGTTTATAGCCAAAAACATGAATCCACTGTGTCTGTGTTTCATTCCTGGCCCTTCACACACCTGTTACCTTTGCTGGCTTGTGGGTGCACTACTGGTTCTTCCTAGGGTCTTGCTTCGTTCAGGAGTGTCGCACAGTCACTGGGGCTAACATTTGCTTTTCGGACAATCTTCTTCATCTCAGTTGGTGAAACTAACCTGATGTTACAATCGCATATGGTTGTGTCTGTCAGAGGGGTGTGTGAAAGGGTGCTAGAGGTTTCAGGTATGTTTGGGTTTGGGTGATGTGACTTCTATCACCTAGGTGGTCATCCTTACCCCCTGTAGGGGAGCTACTCCCATTAGGTTTTCCTGAATTACCACCCCTTGGGGAACTATTGGGAGCAGCCTCACGTCCATAGCCTCACGAGAAGGGGCGCCCCCCTGGTCAGAAGTGACGACACCTAGTGAATCATCACACATGTTACTTCTTTCCCACAGGAAATTCGAAGGGGAATTCCACAGGGAAATACTCACCTGTTTCAAATCCCCCCTTCTGCCAGGGGATTGTAAAGTAACCTGGAATGGGCCTCGTACCTTTGTACCTAATACTTTTGTAGGTGGTAGGGTCAGAGGGATCAGTGTGTTGATACCCTGATTGGGTCCATTGTCCTTCAGAATCAGTACTGCTGTTGCAACTCCGGCCCCTGTTTCCTAGGCGCTCCTGATCTCTATGGTATTGTGAATGCCTTCCACAAGCATGCAATCTGGACCCCTCTTTTCACATATACTGCGGTGAGCTCTCAGGTTCACCTTCCCTGAAGTCACTTTTTGGCACAGGGCAGGTAATACCCAGTCTTTTCGTCTGAAGGTTGAACATATGCACTTTCTCTCCGTCCACGTGGCCTGGGTGAATCTGCCGATTCACCTGAATGTGTGGAGGTTTTTAAAATGCCCTTCCTAGGCTGAAGCTTTTGCTTTTCTCTTTCAGCTAAGCGGGCGAGATGACCCCTCTGCAAGATCATCTTCTGTAAATCTAATTCTCTAACCTTCTCACCATATGTATTTTCAGGATCAGAAGTACTCAAAGGACTATTTTTGGTTTCCCATGACATGCTGGACCAGCCACCTTCCCTTCTTTTTGATAATGGAGACTATCCATCCTTATCAGATAAGGACCAGCTTTCCTGATCAGACTGACTAGAGATAGGCAACCCCACCTGTCTTATGTCTCCCTGGTCTCTATAGGGGGCACACATGTCAGTTCCAGTCTGTACCTGGGGAGTTGTAGGTGAATAATATGAGGGCATTGATAGGAGGGGACGCTCCCCTCCATCATAGAACCCATCCCATATACTGGTTGGTCAGACTGTCTCAGTGCCAGTTTGTATTCTCTTTGGGCATTATTAATTTCAAACACTTGTTTCTCTCTGCTAGGATTTCCTGCCTACATTCCGAGAGTTTGACTGAGGCTGAGGCTTGGCTAGCTTCAACTTCTCTTCTCTGAGTAGCCAGTCGGTCCCTCACTTTCTATACCCCTCCTTGTAGGACTTTGTATTCCCTCAGAGAGCCTTGCATTATGCGTGCCTTTTTACAAAAATGTTCATTTAAAATGACAAATTCTCGCTCCTGAGCATCTCTACTATACACTGCCTCCAACAGGTCAGCCTTTGCTTGCTTCAGTCGCTACATGATATCCATGTTTTTCTCTCTGATTCTGGCCAATTCCTGAGAAACAGGCTGACCCTTATCTTCATCCATTTTCACCTGATTCCCTTTTTGTAACAGGATACTGTCATCTTGATTTAAAATGTCTATTTCCTTGAACAGCGGCATTTTCTGTTGCTTCAGAATATTTTAATCTTGGTGCATCTGATCAAAATCATTTTGTGAGTCAATCTCTTTTATGATTAACTGACTGTTTTCATGTTTGCGCTCAGTAATGGACTGTTTTAAGGCCGCGATTTCATCCATCAATGTTATGTTAATATGCTATTTTTTATAGCTTTCATAAAGCACAAATTCCACCAACTAAGGCATCACGGTGCTAAAAGTACTGAGAAGGGCACAACCAAGGAAATAAATAAAACTAAAATAGAAATGTTTTGAGATGGCGGCAAAATATGAAAGGACTTTCTATCGCACGTAAAGGACCAGAGGCTTGTTCCAAAGAATCGCTGCAGCCACTGAAAAAGCTCCCCTCTCATCTGTGAGTGGTTGAACCTTGACACCTGAATCAAAAGTACATGCTCTGATCTTAATACTCGAGAAGGGATATATTCGGGCAAAACGTTTTCTGAAGGTAATCTGTGCCTGTGCCGTAAAAGGCACGATGGACAATACAAAGTGCTTTAAAATCAATTTGGCGGTCAATTGGTAGCCAGTAGAGAGAGTGGAGAACTGGTGAGATTGAGGTGCGAACAAAGGGCAGTATTTGTGGCAACTGTAGCTGCCAAGGTCTGTAGAACCTGCATATGATTCAAATGGTAACAAGGTTGAGCTAAAAAAAGAGAATTGCAATAATCTGTAATCCCGAAAATAGAAGATGCAACCACCAGGGCACATAGACAGGCCAGTTGGAATGGGAGGACCCAGCGAAGAATTTTCATTTTAAAATGTCCACTTTGACAGACCATACTAGCTTCGGCTTCTGCAGAAAGGGATGCAGAGATTTTACAGCACAGGTGTTTAACAACAGCAACTGGGATAGGAAGAGGGCCTAAGGAAGTCGGCCAGAAGGCCTGTTTTCAAAAGGATGTAGCAGATGCGGGACCAACTACCAGAACCTCTGTTTTGGCTGCATTCAGCTTCAGCCAATTTTGATTTATCCAGTTACCCACGGATTCCAAGCAGCAATACCAGCATCTACTGCGTCTACTTCTGCTAGAACGAGACGCATGATGATTTGCGTACTATCGTCGTAAGAATAGCAGCGGAAGCCGTGCGACTGGATGAGTTTGGCCAAAGGCTGAATGTAGAGATTAAACAGAATAGGAGCAGGGCAGGGCCTTGGGGAACCCAAACGATAGAAACATGGTCATATTGGAAAGGGCGGAGAGAAAGTGATCGAGAGCAATCAGCCAAACCAAGTCAGGACTGAGCTGGAAACCTGTGCACCGGGCAGTCTAGAGAGCAAGGTGGAGTGGTCAATGATGTCAAATGTGGCTGAAAGATCTAATAAAATCAGTGCACACACCCCTCCTTGGTCAGAGAGCCATGTAAGGTCATCCACAACTGAAACAAGAACTGACTCAGTGCCCCGTCCAGTGCAAAATCCCGACTGAAAGGGATAAATGAAGGATGAATTTTCCAGAAATTGATAAAGCAGAGGGGTAACCAGGGATTCAAAAAGCTTCATTAAAAAAGGTAATAAAGAAATGGGACGATATTTAGAGGGTAGAGAGAATCAAGAGTAGGAGTTTTCAAAAGTGGTATCACCAGAGCATGTTTTCAGAATTGGAGGTATCAAAGCAGAGTAAAAAGACTGCTGTACAGGGCCACCAACAGCAGGAATGATAGTAAGAATAATGGATTTTAGCATCGGAAGGGGGATAGAATCCAAGGGAGAGGCTGATTTCATCTTCTGAGTAGCTTTAATAATATCAGTTGAATGAAAGCATTGAAAAACCGTCCAGAGAGAAAACTCACCATCGAATATCGGAGCAGAATTTGCTATGGGGGTTAGCGCCTTAATAGATGCAATTTTCTGGCAAATGGCCAGAATTGCTTAAACAAAATATGTAGAGAGCGAAGCGCATAAAGACTGGGAAGGAGCTGCTGAACTAAAAGTTACCAAGATAACGACTCTTTAGGCTGCTTCAGGGCAGCTTTGTTGTGGTTGGTGAAGTAGAGACGTTTGGCCTCAAAAATGGCTTTGTAGTATTTAGAAAGGGATTCACGAAACAGAATCCTTGCATTTGGGCAATACGCCATTTCCGTTCTGTCTCTCTGCAGAGGAGCCACAGCTTGGCTAACTGAGGGGTAAACCAGGGCTGGGCAGGGCGGGAGCACAGGAAGATTTCAGAGGGGCTAATTTATCGCCAGTAGCCATAAATAGCTGCAATACATTTTCCAAATCAATAGCAGAGGATGACACATTGGCATCCATAATCTTTACAGAAGTGTCAGATGGGGTAACAGAATGCCATTTGCACCGAGGCAAACACTGAGCAAAGCTGGCAGTGCGCGGCTCAGAGGTGTCAGTAGTGAATGTTACAACATAGTGACCTGTCCAGAGAACTGGCAGACATGAAGACAGTGTGACTAAAGGTACAGGTGAAAATATAAGGTCAGGTGTATTGCCGAGATTACGGGTCAACTAATGTACCAACTGAGGAAGATCCAAGCCCGCCATAGCTGACATAAAGCTAGCAGTAGCTGGAATAGCAGGATCATTGGGGTGTAAATTAAAATCTCCAGTGATGAGAAGATTAGCAAATCTACATTTGAGATCAGCAGCTAGCTCAGTAGACTAATAACAAGTGCAAAGTCTGGGAAGCAGAAATGGAAACACGAAGCTAGCATAGCATCCATAGAAAGAGTATGCGACAGAGGCAATACCGTAGAATTGAGTGAAGATTGAATAATTGCAGCAAGTCCACCACTGCGTTGGACTGGTTGGTAATTGCACTATTGTATATAGCCTGTTCATTCAGTTTATGTTGAAGTTGGTTTAAGGTTTCTATACTTTCTTTATGTCTGTCCTGGAGTGCATTGAACTGCATTTCTCACTCTGCCCTGGGCTGCTGGTGAGTTTGTTGTTCAAAAAGGTTTTCATATTTGAGCTCAAGAATTTGGCTTTTCCTCTAACTGCCTGAGTGATTGCTGGGTCTGTTCAAGCAACCTATCTGCCTGTTTCAGGTCTTCAGTCTGTTCCAGCATACTGGCACCTTTATTTTCCAATCCCTCGTCTATCAATTGCAAATGAAAATACAACTGGGCTGTGAGCTGGGCCATTTAAATATGTTCCTCACAGGCATTTTGAGTCAAACAGAATTGCTCTAGGGCTTTGTGTAAAATTCCACCATCATGCCAAATGTCATGGCCTACTAATGCGATGACTTGTACCAATCGAGCTTGCCAACACTCTGCCTCCTGCTCAGGCCAATCTCCACGATTGAAGAGCTTACCTAGGAAGTGTTTCTTGGCATCTGCCACTTCTGTGTCACTCATTTTCTTTTTTTTTAAAACTCTTTATTTAGTTTAATTTAACATTTACAAAGCAATAAAGACATATTCAAGAATAACAATCAGAACTGTGTCACTTATTTTGAGTGTGGTTTTTACACAACCTCCCTAGAAATTCTCGCTACACCGGAATAAAAATCTTGCAATTTATTACTGCCATATTTCAGAGCAATTAATACCAACTCAAATTATCTTTGCATTAACTTATCGTATTCTTCTGGTCACCTCCCTGACATCTCAGGGGTCAAGAAAACTGGCACTTCTCTGACATTGCACTGAAATGAATAGCCTGTTAACACTGCAAATTGTCATGAATCAAAATCAGAAAGCTAGATACCCGGATGAGCCCCCATTTCTGTAGAATATATTCATCGGGTAACAATTAATTCTGGGAGTTTAATGCCCCCTCCACCCCATATAAAGTGCCACACCAATTGATAATGTAATCAGGTTCTTGACTAACTCTGATTTTATTGCATAGAACACTATGGTAATCCCTAACTCCTGCTACAATATAGAAGCCAAGAACCAAGCTGGTGTGCAGAAAGAATATATTTATTTGATTTTAATTAGTAGACAAAATGCTTATTCACACAATGATTATCAAGAGTATGTCACTTCACTCTGTGTCAGAGAGATTTTCCTTCTTGACAATGCTCTCACTAGCAACAGGTTGAAACCACAATTTCGCTTGGATAACTCTAGTTCACATAACTTATGAGACACACCCACATGTACATGTTTCCATTTCTGGTCTCTATCCCCGCAGCCCCTATTGCCTTTACAGAATCTATAGAGGAAAGAAAGAGCACGGTATCTCACTCTGAGTGTGCCATTTTGAGGGTGCAAATTTAAGGTGAATGTCGAGTGACAATTGATACCCTGGTCCCGCCTGGTAACATGTAAGACAGAACCCAAGTCTAATGAATACTCAACTAAATGGGTCATGAACAACAATATCCCTCATGTGAAGCTAATGAATGCAGCACCCTAAAACGTGACGGGACAATTTTGTTATCTAGTGTGCTTGGTATATGGGCTAACTTATATCAAATGTAACGCCCTTCTTCTGTTGAACCAAAAGAAATGAACATGCGCAGTGCTCTTTATCTCTCACCTCCCTGCACACTCTCCATTTCTTTTTTTTTTGTTTACTTTTCTTTATTAAACACTTGCTGAACCAACATCAGGGCAGGTACAATCCGTACCAACAGAAGAGCTTACAGTTACAGAAAAAGAGCATTGCAACCTCATGTTACATTCAGAGGCACACATTGCTACATACAGCATATCCCTCCAGGATTCCCTGACATCAGTTCGAGGGTGCAGCATTTCTCATAAGATAATGACAAAAGTCCTGCCACACATGCTTAGGACAGCACATTGGTGGTAGCAAAGCCAAATACAGTTCCTCTATATAATTCGCCCACATGACATCATGTGGCCAATCCTTATGAGCAGGCTGTCCAGGACCACCATAGCAATATGGCTCTCTTAGCCAGGAGAAGCCCCAAATTCAGAAATTGCTGCTTAACCGTTACCATCTTACCCGTCTACCCCAAAAAACAATCCTGCGCCTCAAGGTTGAGTTGCTGACCCAGTATTTATGACAAAGTCTGGCAAATCAAGACCCAATATCCACCCAATTTAGGACACCCCCAAAACATGTGTAACAACTTGGCGTTCACCTCATGACTTTTGGGGCATTCCTTTGAATTCAGGAGCCAAATGTATGAATCCTAGATGGTGGGTAGTACAGTCTATTAAGTGTCTTAAACTGTATTAAATGAAATTTCAAATTACTTGAAACCCCTTTTGGCAAATTGCATATATTCTGCCATTGATGGTCGCTAAATTCTACTTGGAGATCTGCCCGCTATTTACTCCTAGGCTTCGGCACTGCAGTAGTATACATGGACTGTGCCAGTGTGTAAAGTGTAGAGACATCCTTCTTGGTGCCAGGATTAGATAATATGTATTTCAAAGAGGGGTGTGAAGGAAGATCCGCCGGGAATGCCGGCCAGTGCACCATGAAAGCGACTTGCATTCGATAATAGTATAACTACTGCAAGGGGTCATCAACAATGTGCATCTTAATAGTATTCCCGTCCATGAACCGTCCATCCACATACAAATTACCAAGAGCTAGAATATGTTCAGTGTGCCAACTTGTTTCAATATTTCTACCAGTCGTGGGTGACACCACCAACCAATAGAATGACCCGACAACAGTGGTCTGCAATTTTACTTTCAAAATCAGACCGACGTGTGTCAACTAGCGCGTCGGCGAGTGAGGAGCTGAGTAAAGACTGCAGTCTTGCAGTGCACCCTGAATCAGTAGAGCGCTACATGCCATGACAAGGATCTGCATCTTGTCAAATGGAGGATGAGAGATACTTCGGGTGAGTGTTTATTAAATCTCTAAACCGGATATCTTGCTCTCCGTTAACAATGAAGCTTGCTAAACCATGCAAATATGGGTTGCGCAATGTGATTATGCGCACCGGTAGTAGACACGCAGCCCCCCAACCACAGGCAGCCTTTCGATAGACAACCGGTGGCCAAGGAAAGACAAAATTGGCTATGCGCATGAAGCGCAATAAAAAATTACTGTTTTTTTGGTGCAACGCCCTTGGCAATGGAAGGTGGGACATTACTGGACCCATTACCCTGTCCCCGTGCAATAATGAAATGGGTATAACTGACTTGTCCTCAATAGACAATAACAACTCCTTACTTAATCTCTGTCTGGGGCTGCAAAGAGATTCGCTAGGTGCTCAGGGCACGGCAATGAATTCATCTGGGCGCCTTGATAAAACCATCGGGACCAATTTATCAGCTACACCAGACTTAGAAAAGCTGGTATATTCTTCAGGCTCCTCAGATAGCAACAGTGAGGAGGACACCTCCTCACAATTATTAGAAACATCGCTTGAAGAGGCGGTGTTCGCCCCCCCCTAGAGTGAATGCAGTAGCTTCGATCGTTGATGCAATTTTTGCACTGTGCTCTAATCTGGCCAAGGAGCAACAGGACCGTAAATGAAGCCTCACCAGAATGGTCGGCGCAATCTTACACAGTTACATCAGTGTTTGTGGATCACAAAATAAAATCATGGACTCCGATTATTTGCCAGCTCTAGTTCAAGGTCCTAAGGGTCACAAGGCTCTGACTATTAAGCCGGCAATATAAGGAGTCTCTCTTCCTCATAGTCATATTGCCTGTGATACTGCTTTGCCTCTTGCTGATATAGCTAAAGAGCAACACCCTCAGGAGTCGGAGAGAGGTGTCATAGCCTGCAAATTATCCTCCTTTTCTGGAGAGGAAATTATAACCCTCCTTGACACCTCACCAACTGACCAAGTTGCCCGCAAAAGAAGACGCTGAGGGCGCATGTTGCCGAAAAGCAATAATAATCAGGCCAAGCGCAAAGAAGTGCATCCTTCGCAAAATACTAGAGCAGATATAGCTTGCAAATGTAGGACTAAAGATCATCCTTTTACCCGGTAAAACGAAGGTCACAAGAGCATTAGAGGATGACACGGTTCAGCAAGTGCAACTGCATGGACCCTGATGCCATTGCCACTTCTTGATCATTGATGGCCCCTACTCACCTACATATGGCACCCATCCTCTCAAAACAACCACCTGGCAAGCTGATATCACGAAACAGCATGGATCCCCAGAAAAGGTTATCTTCTGTCCCTACCTTATGGCCAAACCTGCATAACTCAAGGACCCAGCCCATCCCCTCTCAAAGCAAGGATGCCCCTCGGCCATTTCCATCATGTTAAACCTCTCAAGATCATGGTGTGGCTGGTGTATCGATACAGCTGCTGTTGGAGGAGGTATTACCATTGGGAAAATGGACCCAATTGGAAGAGCTGAACCCAACCGCACTGAGCCCATTTACGAACCGTAGCTTTCGCTTGAATGTGAGCCGTAGAATATCTCCGCTGAAAACCATCGGGTCGGATGACATAATCCACGTGGAACTTCCAGAACCTGATAGCTCGACTAATTGGGCCTTAATAGAATGTATCTCTCCAGTTGTGGTGGCTCTACTGAGGTTGTGTCATGCAGAAATGAAAGCACTGCATTATCAAATGACAGTGTGTCGCAAGCACAGCGTCAGTATAATTCCCAGTGAGGTATTGTTGTCCCCCTCAAGTCAATCCACCAGGCCAACGGTATCAAATAATCATACCACAGTCTGCTAGCCTCTTTCATTAAACCAGCGGATAGGCGTAGTGGCCTGCGGGAGGTGGACCAATGGATCCCTGACACACTAGGTGCGAATAGAAATGGACGTCCTGACATTTTAGAGAGTGTTAAATGGCTCTCTTGGAATCCGCGAGGTTATAGCTCTTTCCCAAGCCATCCTCTGGGCTTTTGCTTTTATCATTGCTGGCGATATTTCCCTCCTACAGGAAACTTGGGTGAGTAGGGAATTCAGTATTGATGGGTGTAGCATACTATGTCGACCTACTATACAAAAAGAAAGAGGCCTGTCTATAGGGGGGGACTATCTATTAGAGCCAGGGTTCAGTTTAATCTGAAGGTGTTTTCAGCAGGGCCTCCCTCTCCTCATGTGTTGTCCCGCCACACTTGAAGATCCTTACTTTCTTGCTAATTGGACATTAATCATTAATCTCTATGATCCTCCGGATGGCTCTACTTTTAAACATATACAGAAAACCATTGAGAGCCTTATTTCCTGCTGGTATGACCTTCATCTTGCTAACATGTTGATTGTTGCTGGTGACTACAATGCCAATTGCCAACCCTCTAATCCAATGTCCTGTGTGAATAAATGCTATTCAGACGAGCTGCATTGCACTAAGCCTAGTAAGATCAGGGAGGGGGGGGGGCATGGGTGGGGGCAATTTCTAAACACTTTTGATTTAAGCTGTTCGAATAATAAGTACCTGTGCAACAATTCACCACACCATACTTAGACAAATGGTAAATCCATCTCATGTATTGATTATGTCTACACTGATTTCACACAGTGGGTTCTTTGTGGCCGCCTATCTACTTATCTACTTATCATACAACACTAAGTGATCATGCTCTTCTCCCCTCCCTGGTTTACCCACGAAAAATTGATCGAATTAGCACAGACATCATAGTGAATGTACAGGGTATCCGCATCATTTGGTCGGCTTGCAATATTAAAACATTGAATTTGTTAATTTGCTGTGACCATCTGCAGCTGAAAATCTTGTTTACCGTTAGCAACTGGGATATTCGAGACATGAGGGCAACCCTTGCAGGGTGCCTACATTTGAATCATATGTGGCATAATGATAAAAACTCAAATTTAGGTTTATTTTATATCTTGGTACACCAGCAAATAGAAAGCATATCGCAGAGCAAGGGCGTCTATTAAGAGGACCTCCTTCTTGTCTTGTGGCGATAGATAGGCATCAGTTGCATCTCTGTCATCGCGATACAAGAATTGGCTAAGGCAGCACAAGCACTCAATTAATAAGGCTAATTGGAAGTTCCTCTTTAGACTGCTGAGGGATAATGACAACAAAAAATGTTGGTTTAATTATAGGCAATTCGTTGCAGATAGCGCCCCAGGAACTTAATCCTATTCACGAGGTGACATGGGCTAGCTCCAATTCAGAACTTTACTATGATGGTAAATTAATGGAATCTGTGCCCGAAACACTCAGTCAAGTTGTAAAGATCATAACAGGCTTTGAGGCTGATGACATTCTAGAAATCATCAAGAAATTGAAGGGTTTGCGCCCCCGCCGCCTCCCGCCCTGATTCAATTGCGCATGTCATCATCAAAGCTAATGAAAATTGCTGGGCAGCTATCTTACAGCAGCTTTACCAACCCGATCTCTGTATTTAAAAAGGGTGACAGGATGGACCCCTCCAATTAGAGGTTACTGGCCATGCTCAATACACGCACTAAAATATTCTCCTCTCTTATTATAAAAAAAACTCAATAAGTGAATGGAGGAAAAGAGCCTGTTGAAAAGATTCCAAATTGGTTTTAGAAGAGCCCATAGTATCATACATAATATTTGCGCTCTCATTACATTATGGCAGAGGTTCCTAGAGGTTCCTTCCAAACAGAAGACTCTATGTCTGTTTTATGGACTATTCGAAGGCGTTTTACTCTGTCTCACGCCCGTATTTGAGGAGTAAGCTGAGTCGATGGGGAATTTACCCATTTCACCTCCATTATATAAAGCTATGTCCACAGATACCTCTGTTGTAATCTGGGTAAACCAGGAAGGTGCGATTACCTGTCCTATTGCTGCAATACATGGGATTAAACAGGGGTGCGTACTTGTGCCTCTGGCATTTAATTTATATGTCTCAGATATGGACGAGGTAATTAGATCCTACTGCAACTTCCCCTTTATATTGGAAGGGAGCCTGCCCCATTGTTGGCTTATGCTGATGACACAGTGCTCCTTGACTATACACCAATAGGACTCCAGCATTCCATTGACACGCTCTCCACTTTTACTATCGCTAACCATATGAAAATTAACATCTAAAAGCTAAAATCATAGTCTTTGGAGGCATATTCTCAACAAATTGCTGTTCAATTGGAACTTGGCCCATACTGCTTTAGAATTGGTGGACAGTTATATAAATCTGGGCTCTCCAATTAAATCCAGCCCTGCACACACCTTTTATGGCGAATTCATCATGCCTAGAGCCAAGGATATAACATGGAGGGCATGCTTACCATATATCGTACTAGTATCCTTCCTGGAGTACTTTTTGCAATGGAGGCTGAATCCACTCGATATGTATTATGGTTGGAAACTGCTCTGATCCTTTCTGGGTGCCCTGAGCACAGTACCCGTCGAGGGTGTGCTATCGATTAGATCTTTATGGCTCTTATAACGCTGAAACTGTTCTTAAAACTACAATCTCTTCATCTTGATTCTAATACTCTCCTGCGGATTGGTTGCTTAGCATTTCTCGAATGAGAGCCCCAATTCTTTCTTGCAGGAGCTAAAACATCAGCATTATTACATTTATGTAATATAGGACTATCCCTGGAACAAGCTTTGGACTCACTGAATGTCCATCTACTATTAAAAAATACATCAAGAGATTGGGACAGAACTGACAATATGTGCAAATTACATGGTAAAAAGAGATTTCATGAATATTGTACGCAAGGTTTCCATCTGAATTCTCCATGCACTTATTTGACCAAACTGTGTGCTGTTCATTTGAGGATATTTATTACCTACCTATGTCTTAACTTGCTCCCCACCCTTTAGTACAATGGCGACTTGTCTAATATTCCATATAACGAAAGGATATGTTTTTTATGCCATCATGCGCTAGAGACCAGTTGCCATGTTCTTACCTCTTGCACAGTTTTAAAGGCACACTATCTAAAGAGATAACAGGGGTTCATAAATCACGAGGAATCTGTTACAACTGATCAATTTTGGAGTGCTGTAATTGGGGCGGAATTGTTGGTAATAACATCTGCTGCTTTTTACAACTGGAAGGAGGCATTTGCACTTTTCACATTTGCATTTTAAGGACCGATTTGCACTAGATAGCTGAGTTTATGTGCATCATTGACTGGTATTGATATCAATCTTATTTAATCCTATATTTTGATTGTGCTTCTTTTATTTTTAATTGGCGGATAGTTACTTAATTTATTATGTTTCTTTTGAGAAGACGTGATTGAATAATGGCATTGTATGTCAATTGTGGTTTGTGTAATATAAAATGGGTATGTGCTAAAGGTTTATTTATTAACCAAATACAAGATAGAAAAAATGTATGCTGAGTTAGGGGAGTATGAACAGTTTGGAATTTCTTTTTTGAATGCACCCCCCCTTTAGGAGATGTTTGTGGTTGGTGAAAGGGATGTAGATGATCTCAAATTACTTGAAAGGACTATTGGCTTGATCACATGTCTGGCGGTATCCTGGTGGTAATACTGCCAGGATACCAGCAGGGCAAATAGAGTTACTGCTACTTGGTCCAGTGCTATTAGCGTCAGATCATGAGTAGTGGAGTGATGGTTATTACCCATCCCCCATTGGGTCCCGGGGCGCAAATAGTGCCGAAAATGCCCATTCCGCTGGCGCATATACCTCCAGCTCTAATCTGAAGGGAAAGGTGGCCATACTTGCGATTGGGGGGTATCTTAAATGCGGCCGTAATAGTGTTACCACTGCATTTAAGGGCTAAGGCCCAACTCATGATGAGGCCCTATATCAGTATTCACACTTGGAGAGATGTCAGAGATTTCGACATTCCCCAAGATTCCCCCAGTATCCTTTAGCTATGTGTGAATTAATTAACGTATTCATTAATAAGAAAATGCTAGGGATCTACTTCTAGATGCCCACCTCATTAATGGCTATGTAGCAGGAAGATATTGATTTCAATAAATCACCACCAATGGTTTGTTCTGTTGGAGTAGTGCACTTACTTTGAATCTCTATGGGTTCTGCACAAGAGCAGTCATCAGGCTTACTGGGTCATCTCATTAGAAACAATGGGATCTGGTTGGACTGCCTCTCTGTCTCTGTTATGGATGGCCTCCAGCATCCACCCTTTGATTTGCCTCTCCTGGTCTCAGTCATGGATGACACTCCAGCATCAAACCTTCTGTCTGCCTGTCCAGAGTGTAGTATCACCTCTGTCCTCCTTTTTAGTTCTTCCTTTCTTCCTTGAAATGTTAGTTCCTCTTAAATTACCTTCTTTGCTCCTTCTGTCTGATCACTTTTTCCACTGTGCGCCCATTTCTAAATCTCCTAGCCATCTCCCAAAATATCTAAATTAGGGTGTACTGGCTCATTGGCTAATTTTTCTGATTGGACATCTATTGTTTGTTGCCCTCAACAAGGCCTCACCTCTTCCTAATTATTAGTCATCAGATCTCCAAGCCCCATTTCTGGTACTTCTTACTCCACTCATCTGAAATTACATTTTTGACCAAATCAAATATGAGGTTAAAGATCTTCAACATGGCAATTTTCTCCAATTTGTCACAACCCGTATTTCTAAATTGTTCTGATAATACTGATTGCAATGAACTATGTCTGGTGTCGGCAGGTTGTTTTTTTTTTATTTGTATTTTATTTATATAGCGCACCAGGCCCGAGGGCAACCGGGCGCATATCTTGGCAAAGGGCGCAAAATTACAGTACAGGTTACATTTTGGCATAGAAACAGTATAATGTACAAGGGTATCTACAGTCACAGAGTAAAAGTACTAATTACAAAGTGCACATCGCAATATCTACAAGTAGCGAGGAAATATACAAGCAGAGGTAGAATATGAGCCTGTAGTACAATGGTCGTTTAGACAACATTAGAAACTAACCATAATTTGGTTCTTTGTTTGAAAATGGTAGGGGAATGTACAGATCTAATAGGTGCGGGAATGGAATTCCAAAGTTTGGAAGCAGGGACAGTGAAGCTGATTCCCCCAGCTTTCTGCAGTTTGTATCTGGGGATGGTCAGATCGTGTGCTTGAGCCGATCTGAGTAGAGGGGTAGATGTGTAGTGCGAGAAGCGCGTGGAGAGATAGGTGGGGGCCTGGTTGTTCAGACATTTGTGTGTGAGCGTGAGTGATTTCAGCGCAATTCTTTGTGTCACTGATAGCCAGTGTAAACTTCTCCTAGCCTCAGAGATGTGAGCGGATCTGGAGATGTTGAGGGCAGCTCTAATTGCATTATTTTGTGTAACCTGCAGCTTGTTCAGGTTATGTTGGATAGACCCAAGATATAGGGCATTACAATAATCTAGTTTGGACATAACCAGTGTCCTGGCTAGAATCGTACAGTTCTGTGTGGTGAGGAAGGGGCGGCATGCTGTGATAAGCTTACATGTGTAAGCGGATGCCGAGACAACTGAATTGGTTTGTCTGTTGAGTGATAAGGTGGAGTCAAGGTAAATTCCTAACGTTTTGATGTCAGAGGCGACTTTGATAGTGTTACCATCGATAATGAACGTCTTGAAGGCAGGGTCAAGTCTGTTCAGTCGTTGTTGGGAGCCCAGGATGAGGAGCTCTGTCTTATCGTCGTTAAGACAAAGCTCATGCTGGGCCATCCAAACTTGGATGACTTGATAAATGTCATTCAAGGCTTTTGTATCCACTAGGTAGTCTCCTGTGATTGGGATGAGTATCTGGGTGTCATCGGCATAGCTGGTGTAGGTGACACCCAGATAATCAAGGACATCAAACAGTGGTTTAGTGAAGACATTATATAAAGTAGGTGAGGTGCATGAGCCCTGGGGTACCCCGCAAGGCACCGGGATAGGTTCTGCAACAGCTGTGGGTGAGAATACCCTCATTTGCCTGTTGTCCAGGAAGGAGCTGATCCATTTGGTAGCTTTAGTGGAAAAGTGGACGGCAGACTTCAAGTGGCGACAGAGGATTTCATGGTTGACCAGATCAAAAGCTGCCGATAGGTCTAGGAGTAATAGTAGGGCTAATTTGCCATTATCTTTTAGGTCCTCAATTTGGGTTTTCAAATCTAGTAGTGCTGTTTCCGTCCCATGTTTGGGACGGAAACCAGATTGTCTTGAGCCAAGCAAGTTGTTGTTGTCTAAGTATTTTTGAATTTGTAAGTATGCTGCCCTGTCCAAAATGTTCAATAAGAAGGGGACCGTGGTGATCGGTCTGTGATTGGTGGGGATACTAGGGTCCAGTGTAGGTTTTTTTAGCAGTGGGATGACCCAGGCGTCCTTAAGATTATCGGGAAAAATGCCCGAGTGGAATGAAGAGTTGATAAATTCAGTGATGAAAGGTGCGAGCTCATGTGCAGATTCCTTGATGATAGGTGCGGGACAAGAGTCACCTTGACAATTGGAAGGTTTCATTTTGCTGATGATGCTTTCCACCTCATTAACGGTGAGAGGGGTAAAGCTAAAAGGGGTGTGTGTGAATGGGGGGTTTCTAGGTTTAGTGGAAGGCAAATTGCTATTTTCTTAGGCAGTTTTGTTTAATATTAATTTTGGCCTGTAATGTGGATATGTGAGAATACCCTCATTTGCCTGTTGTCCAGGAAGGAGCTGATCCATTTGGTAGCTTTAGTGGAAAAGTGGACGGCAGACTTCAAGTGGCGACAGAGGATTTCATGGTATTTTATTTATATAGCGCAACCAGACCCGTGGGCAACCGGGCGCATATCTTGGCAAAGGGTGCAAAATTACAGTACAGGTTACATTTTGGCATAGAAACAGTATAATGTACAAGGGTATCTACAGTTACAGAGTAAAAGTACTAATTACAAAGTGCCCATCGCAATATCTACAAGTAGCGAGGAAATATACAAGCAGAGGTAGAATATGAGCCTGTAGTACAATGGTCGTTTAGACAACATTAGAAACTAACCATAATTTGGTTCTTTGTTTGAAAATGGTAGGGGAATGTACAGATCTAATAGGTGCGGGAATGGAATTCCAAAGTTTGGAAGCAGGGACAGTGAAGCTGATTCCCCCAGCTTTCTGCAGTTTGTATCTGGGGATGGTCAGATCGTGTGCTTGAGCCGATCTGAGTAGAGGGGTAGATGTGTAGTGCGAGAAGCGCGTGGAGAGATAGGTGGGGGCCTGGTTGTTCAGACATTTGTGTGTGAGCGTGAGTGATTTCAGCGCAATTCTTTGTGTCACTGATAGCCAGTGTAAACTTCTCCTAGCCTCAGAGATGTGAGCGGATCTGGAGATGTTGAGGGCAGCTCTAATTGCATTATTTTGTGTAACCTACAGCTTGTTCAGGTTATGTTGGATAGACCCAAGATATAGGGCATTACAATAATCTAGTTTGGACATAACCAGTGTCCTGGCTAGAATCGTACAGTTCTGTGTGGTGAGGAAGGGGCGGCATGCTGTGATAAGCTTACATGTGTAAGCGGATGCCGAGACAACTGAATTGGTTTGTCTGTTGAGTGATAAGGTGGAGTCAAGGTAAATTCCTAACGTTTTGATGTCAGAGGCGACTTTGATAGTGTTACCATCGGTAATGAACGTCTTGAAGGCAGGGTCAAGTCTGTTCAGTCGTTGTTGGGAGCCCAGGATGAGGAGCTCTGTCTTATCGTCGTTAAGACAAAGCTCATGCTGGGCCATCCAAACTTGGATGACTTGATAAATGTCATTCAAGGCTTTTGTATCCACTAGGTAGTCTCCTGTGATTGGGATGAGTATCTGGGTGTCATCGGCATAGCTGGTGTAGGTGACACCCAGATAATCAAGGACATCAAACAGTGGTTTAGTGAAGACATTATATAAAGTAGGTGAGGTGCATGAGCCCTGGGGTACCCCGCAAGGCACCGGGATAGGTTCTGCAACAGCTGTGGATGATAATACCCTCATTTGCCTGTTGTCCAGGAAGGAGCTGATCCATTTGGTAGCTTTAGTGGAAAAGTGGACGGCAGACTTCAAGTGGCGACAGAGGATTTCATGGTTGACCAGATCAAAAGCTGCCGATAGGTCTAGGAGTAATAGTAGGGCTAATTTGCCATTATCTTTTAGGTCCTCAATTTGGGTTTTCAAATCTAGTAGTGCTGTTTCCGTCCCATGTTTGGGACGGAAACCAGATTGTCTTGAGCCAAGCAAGTTGTTGTTGTCTAAGTATTTTTGAATTTGTAAGTATGCTGCCCTGTCCAAAATGTTCAATAAGAAGAGGACCGTGGTGATCGGTCTGTGATTGGTGGGGATACTAGGGTCCAGTGTAGGTTTTTTTAGCAGTGGGATGACCCAGGCGTCCTTAAGATTATCGGGAAAAATGCCCGAGTGGAATGAAGAGTTGATAAATTCAGTGATGAAAGGTGCAAGCTCATGTGCAGATTCCTTGATGATAGGTGCGGGACAAGAGTCACCTTGACAATTGGAAGGTTTCATTTTGCTGATGATGCTTTCCACCTCATTAACGGTGAGAGGGGTAAAGCTAAAAGGGGTGTGTGTGAATGGGGGGTTTCTAGGTTTAGTGGAAGGCAAATTGCTATTTTCTTAGGCAGTTTTGTTTAATATTAATTTTGGCCTGTAATGTGGATATTTTAAGGAGAGATTTTTGAATGTTTTCGCACCAGGTGCTGTCCTTAATGCAGTTATCCGGGGTGGAGGATGGGTTTTCTAATTCTTTAAGAATTTTGAATAACTCCTTGGTGTTGGATTCCGCCTGTGAGATATGTTGGTTGTAGGTCTCTTTTTTGGCTAGTAGGATTGCTTCCTTGTAATTAAGGGTTGCTAAAAAGAGGTTGTCTTTGTTTGACTCGCTGGGTAGGCTTTTCCAAAGTGCTTCAGCGCTCCGCTTTACTTTGTGGAGTGTTCTAAGGTAAGGCGTGAACCAAGAGTTGAGATGTGCACGCTGTTTAGGTTTCCTAGTTTTGAAGGGTGCTATAGTGTTGATAGCTTTGAGCATGGTTTGATTGAAGATGTCCACCATGACCGTTGGGTCGTCTGGTGAAAGGGCAGGATTATTGAGAATGGGCAGGATCAAGGGTATAAGTTTGGCCTTGGTGATATCCTTTTTGTTTCTGGTAGGAATGGATGGCACAATGATGGGTTTGATGTGGGAATCTATGGTAGGTATATCAAAAATGATTATGTGATGGTCAGACCAGGCGCAAGGGTCGTTAGAGATGATGTGCGTGTTACCGTTTAAGTCATCAATCCAATCGAGCGTCCTCCCTTTGGAATGGGTAGGTTCGAGGATGCGATGAGAGAATCCTAGATTTGAGATATTGCTGGCGATCTCACTAGCATCATTAGGATCTAGTAATCCGAGATTAAGGTCACCCAAGAGTAGAACTTGGGAGTTGGGTTTGGTATTGTCTGCCAGGGTGGTAGAAATGTCATTAGAGAAGGTAGCAAGTGGACCCGGGGGTCTATAAATGAGGTGCAAGGTGGCTGTACTGTTGTGGGAAAGAGAGAGTTTGACTGAAATGGACTCCGCAGAACAGAGTTGTGTGTTAGGGATCGGTCTTATGTTGATGTCATCTTTGTGGATGAATGCGACTCCGCCACCTCTGGAGAGGTTGGAATTGCGGTCATTTCTGATAATGGTGTATCCATTAGGAATGGCAAGTGCCAATAAAGGGCCTGAGGCTGCGTAAAGCCACGTTTCCGTAATGGCGATTAAGTTAAGATTTGTGTGGTAATGAGGTCAGCGATATCAAGGGCATGGGCGGTGAGGGATCTAGCATTGATAAGAGCACCACTCACCTTATTTTTGGGTGGTGACTTAAGGCTGTCAGGTGGAGTCTGAGCATGATGGGTTTGCCTGGTGTTGGGATGGTTGGTGTGGGTGATGAGTTGACGTTTAGGTACGTACAGGAATCTGGATCTTAATCTGATATTTCTCAGATGTAGCGGGCAAGGTTGGTTAGGTGTGGGTTTAGTCGCAAAGTGTTGTAGCCATAAGGCAGGGGAGTTGAGGTAGGGATTAGTGTCGTGCAGTAAGTTGGGCTTTTGGGTAGAGCAGAGTCTCGGCAAAAGGAGTGCAGTAGGTGCAGCGGAGTAATAGACTAATGGCTCCGATGCAGGAGTCAGGTCTAGCGGCATGGTGGAGGTGTGAGCCACCTTAGTCGTATATGTTAAATATGGCAGTAGTAAGGCACTAAGCACTGGACCACTCAGGAGAGTAACTGTGGACCAGAGTGCAGTGAGGTAGCCGATAGAATAAAGGTGCAGCAGCATAACGAATCACTGTGTGGTGATAGTGGCAGAGTGTAGTATGTGAGATAAGGCGGTGTAGCAGCAGATGACTGTGTGCAGAGCTAGGAGCAACCAAGCACACGTACGTCAGTAATTAGACTATTGAGCACAAGTACATTAGGAAGTTAGCGTAGGCTAAATGCAATAGTCCAGTGAGGGCTCACCTAGGGCTAGGAGCAACTAAACACAGATACATCAGCAATTAGGAGGTTAGCGTAGGCTAAATACAATAGTCCAGTGAGGGCTCACCTAGGGCTAGGAGCAACTAAACACAGCTACATCAGCAATTAGGAGGTTAGCGTAGGCTAAATACAATAGTCCAGTGAGGGCTCACCTAGGGCTAGGAGCAACTAAACACAGATACATCAGCAATTAGGAGGTTAGCGTAGGCTAAATACAATAGTCCAGTGAGGGCTCACCTAGGGCTAGGAGCAACTAAACACAGCTACATCAGCAATTAGGAGGTTAGGTAGGCTAAATACAATAGTCCAGCGAGGGCTCACCTAGGGCTAGGAGCAACTAAACACAGATACATCAGCAATTAGGAGGTTAGCGTAGGCTAAATGCAATAGTCCAGCGAGGGCTCACCTAGGGCTAGGAGCAACTAAACACAGATACATCAGCAATTAGGAGGTTAGCGTAGGCTAAAAGCAATAGTCCAGCGAGGGCTCACCTAGGGCTAGGAGCAACTAAACACAGATACATCAGCAATTAGGAGGTTAGCGTAGGCTAAATACAATAGACAAGTGAGGGCTCACCTAGGGCTAGGAGCAACTAAACACAGATACATCAGCAATTAGGAGGTTAGCGTAGGCTAAATACAATAGTCCAGCGAGGGCTCACCTAGGGCTAGGAGCAACTAAACACAGATACATCAGCAATTAGGAGGTTAGCGTAGGCTAAAAGCAATAGTCCAGCGAGGGCTCACCTAGGGCTAGGAGCAACTAAACACAGATACATCAGCAATTAGGAGGTTAGCGTAGGCTAAAAGCAATAGTCCAGCGAGGGCTCACCTAGGGCAAGGAGCAACTAAACACAGATACATCAGCAATTAGGAGGTTAGTGTAGGCTAGATGCAATAGTCCAGCGTGGGCTCACCTAGGGCTAGGAGCAGCTAAACACAGATACATCAGTAAATGGTAGATCAGTATAGGTTAAATATGATGATCCCAGGATGGCGCCAGCTAGGTCTAATGGCATCAGTACAAGCAAAAACAGGTTTGTGTATGACTGCAATCAATTACGGGAAGTGGCTAATTGAGTTGGAGATCGGTCTAAGGCAATCACAGTTCACAGGTAGTCAAATTCAAAGTTCATTCGATTGTAGCCGTGGCCCAGTAAATCTTTTGCATGAGCATGTGGACTAGTAAAGAATAGGCAGTAGTGGCATATCTAGTGCGTGCCGTCAAAAGTGATCGCGTCGTGTGAACAGGTATGAGGCGGCTTGCGGCGGGTAAGGATACTCCTCTGCACTAACATGCAGATAGCTCATGATGGACGGGAGGACGTCTGGAGCAATAACGCAGGCAAGCAGGTGATAAGTAGGCTAGTGATAGAGATCTGATGACTATTTAAGCGCTGTTAGTTCGCACGCATCGTCAAGATGTAGCGATGGAGGGGGTTTCTTACCAGTGCGTTTGTGGCTTGCAAAACGGGCATTCTCACCGGCTCATGCTGGCGAAGACAGGCTAAGGCAGAGGATAGCCTTATGTGGGCGGCCTTAGTTGGGGAGGCCGGCTAACGCCTTCCGGTTTCGGGTTGCTGGAGAAAAGGAACGATCAGCCAATCAGTGCTGACTCGGTAACCAGGCAACGTGTACACAACGTTGCGGCCACCATTTTGGAGGCTCTCCTCGTGGAGCGGTCGCACTTTGGAAGGTGCGGTGGGGGGTACAATGCAAAATTAAGGCAAAGCAGAGGCACAGCAAGAGTGCTGGGGGTCCTTGTGTGCTGCTTCTTACCCGGATGGGCTGCGCTGATGCAGGGGTGACGCGGGTGCCGTCGTGCACTTCGAAGATGGCCGTTACTCCAGGCCGTGATACGGCAGTGAGGGCTCCTGCCCTACTAGCGAGGCTGCTGCCGGATGAGTGGGGCTGTAGGCAGGCTAAGGCAGAGGATAGCCATATGTGGGCGGCCTTAGTTGGGGAGGCCGGCTAACGCCTTCCGGTTTCGGGTTGCTGAAGAAAAGGAACGATCAGCCAATCAGAGCTGACTCGGTAACCAGGCAACGTGTACACAACGTTGCGGCCACCATTTTGGAGGCTCTCCTCGTGGAGCGGTCGCACTTTGGAAGGTGCGGTGGGGGGTACAATGCAAAATTAAGGCAAAGCAGAGGCACAGCAAGAGTGCTGGGGGTCCTTGTGTGCTGCTTCTTACCCTGATGGGCTGCGCTGATGCAGGGGTGACGCGGGTGCCGTCGTGCACTTCGAAGATGGCCGTTACTCCAGGCCGTGATATGGCAGTGAGGGCTTCTGCCCTACTAGCGAGGCTGCTGCCGGATGAGTGGGGCTGTAGGCAGCCTAAGGCAGAGGCTAGCCTTATGTGGGCGGCCTTAGTTGGGGAGGCTGTCTAACGCCTTCCGGTTTCGGGTTGCTGAAGAAAAGGAACGATCAGCCAATCAGAGCTGACTCGGTAACCAGGCAACGTGTACACAACGTTGCGGCCACCATTTTGGAGGCTCTCCTCGTGGAGCGGTCGCACTTTGGAAGGTGCGGTGGGGGGTACAATGCAAAATTAAGGCAAAGCAGAGGCACAGCAAGAGTGCTGGGGGTCCTTGTGTGCTGCTTCTTACCCGGATGGGCTGCGCTGATGCAGGGGTGACAGATTGTTGTCATTTGCACAGAAAGGATTAAAGTTAGGATCCTGATATTATACAGACAGGTATTTGATTCCATAAACTACCAGATAGCTACAATCATATGTAACCTTATAACTTTGGTTCCCAAGGTCAAACTGATAGTGCTGTTTCTGTGCTTCTCTTAAATGTATGAACCATCTCTTTATCTATCACGATCCTCAAGCTTATGAGCAAAATAAGATTTCCCAAAGAAACCTATGGTATCCTCTTAATTATATGCATACTATTAGCCCCATAAAATAGCATACTTCTATTCCCAGACCCTGTAGCTGGGGCCTGGTTTTCTCTTCTGTTGACACAGTGTGCAATAAAACCTCTTTACATTCTTCTTGGGCTAGTGACCTGAACATGTGTTTCTGTATCTCTTTGGGCAGAGGGAGTACAACTCCGCCCCCCGCGATCAAGTGGCCTTCGGTTGCATTTCAAAATGGTTTCAGACCCTAGACCTTCTACAAAACTGAATTCAATGTTGGGTATTTAAGAATGTTCAGCTCCATGGGTTGCACATTTGTTTACTCAGGGGGCACCTTTCCACTCCCATAAACCTCTGTCCCAGGCCCAAGCTTCATCCCCTTCCTCTGCTGTGATAAGCTTCAAAGGGGTTTGACCAAATAGGTCTGGCATGTTTTATAAGGTGGTGGAGGAGTGTTTGACTTTTGTGTTTTAATGAAGGGAATGTCTCCCTGGCTAGGCACAGCTTTTAGTCAGCTCTGATGAACAGAAATGGTGCATTTTAAATTGCTGCATTTGCTTTCCACATGAGGCCTGCACCAATATCTTGTATTACATGATGTACACCATGCCAATTCAGCATAAAATAAACTAAGTTTAGAATATGAATAAACAGCATTGTTTTAATTTACATTTTATTTAGGACAGATAACGTTTGAGATCAAAAAATATTTTTCACGCGCAGGGGTTTTCAAAAAGGGAGGCTGCTTGACAATAAATATTCTGAATCACTAAAGGAATTAAAATATAAAATATTTATAAGATAGATAATGTATTTCTTCAAAAAGATCCCAACTTAAGAAAACTCAGGTATACAGAATTTCCAAGCAAAGTTTCGATTTAAAAGTGAATCAAATAAGATTATTTATGTAGTATGAAATAGTGTACTAAAATGTTTGTGTTCTTTTTGCTATTATTTCCTTCAACTCTAAAGATCAAATCTGGTTAAATAGATAGCACAAGTAGTTAGAAATACTTGTAGGCCAGTTGCTATGCTTTTTTGTGAAAACATTTTTATTGTCAAACACTTTTTCATACGACTACAAAATATCCTTAGAGTTTTTGGCAATTGGAATTATTATTTCTCAATTGGGAGGATTTATATTTTTTAAATCTTTCTATAGGTTTTGATATTTAATGTTGATTAATTGGAGTAGTTGTAGGGGATTCCTTTTTTGTCAATGTTAAATTTGACAGGTGGCCATGCCCCTTTCCCTGCCCCTTGAAGCCCAAACGTTTGACCCCAATCATTTTGATATACGTTTATATTAGTTTTTTATAAATTGTATATAAATTTGATTGACCCCCCAACATGTTTGATAGTCATTTTATATACATTTGATATACATTTGATTGAACCCCACTAATTTGTAGATACATTTTATATTAATTTTATATACTTATATATATTTTATATAAATGTGATTGATCACCCAAAATTGTGATATACATTTTATATACATTTTATATAAATGTGATTATCACCAAAATGTTTGATATAACATTTTACATAAATGTTAAATAAATATGATTGACCCTCAAGAATGTTTGATATAAATTTAATAAGAACCTCAGTACATTTTATATAAATGTTATATAAAATGGATATAAAATGTATTTAAAATGGATGGGCTATAAATAGTTATATGTCTAGGGGGGTTCTTAGGCTAGAATGCCACTTGGGGTGGGGCTTATAATGCAGATATATAGCTGTTATGGCAGATGTTGGAAACACTTGACTGCTTCTGAATTCCCAGGGGTTATTCACCGTGATATGCAGGAAACTGCAATTGTGAAGAGCTACAGTTATCAGAAGGGGGAAAACAGCCCCCGCCTGTGGGGTGATAAAGTATTTCGAAGCCAGTACGGCCAAGCATTGTGCATGGTGCCCCGTAAACTGACCTATGAAGATTGACAATGTAGATCATTTATATGTATTTATATTTATTTACAGGAAATAAAAAATGAACACCTGAATGCTGATGTGTATGAAGTCATTGCTGATACTACAGAATGTGTAGCGGAAAGGATCACTGTACAGCATCTGATAACCCGAACTATTTAATGTGAATTAAATTTGAATAAAAATGGATGTTTTAAATGTTAATAAAAATCTGTTGTTTATAAAACTTAGTTGTGTCTTTATGTTCATCTTTTGTGGGGAAAACATGTCAGCTGTAAAAATGCTAAAAATATATTACGATGAGGGGGGTGTTGGTAGTTACGGAGAAGTTGATAACCTGTATTGTAGTATGAGAACCAATGGTGAGAATGTGTCAAGGGGCGCTGTCAAGACATGCCTTTCAGAGCAGGAAGCCTACGCACCACACAATCCGGCCCAAAAACATTTTAAATGGCGAATGACCATGGTATCTGATATCGATCAACAATGGCAATCAGATATTATGGATTTGAGTCAGTTCCAGGCAGACAACAATGGTTTTCTCTATATTCTAGCAATCATCGACGTTCTATCAAAATATGCCTATGTTGAGGCTTTAAAAGAAAAGACAGCCCAGTGAAGAGATGGCTTTCAAACACATATTTAACAAAGGATGAGTACCTGCCAAACTACAGACCGATGCCGATAAGGAGCTTTTAAATAAACCGCTACCGAGCCTTGTAAAACAACACACGGTTCATCACTTCGTAACACACTTCTGAAGTAAAAGCCTCTATTGTAGAACATTTTATGCACACTTTTAAAACACAGCTCTGATGATTCTTCACAGCTAAAAACACCCATTGATATGTGGACACGTTACCCGCATTTATAAATGTGCATATCAACATGCATCAGTGATCTATTAAAACTACCCCTGCAGCTGTAACATCTCAGAATTCCTTGGAGGTCTGGAAAAACCGTACAGTGAAAAACTTTTTAAAAAGGAGACACAAACACCCCTTAAAAAGGGGAATCATGTACGGATCTCGAAACTCAAGGCCGTCTTTATAAAGGGGTATGAGCAGAACTACGCCCAGATCTTTATCATAGATGGAGTGACTCATCCGCAGGGTCTTTATATATACAGACTATTTGATTATTTAGGGGAAGCTTTTCAATGTGTTTTTTTATAGGGAGGAGATCCAGAAAGTCAGCAAAGACCAACAACGAGTTTATAGAATAGAAAAAGTTATAATGAGTAAAGGACAAGGTGCTAAGAAGCAATATCTAATTAATTGGTTTGGGTGGCCTGACAAATTCAACAGTTGGGTGGATGCCGGATCTCTAGAGGCCACAGGTGTATAACAGGAGTGGCATGGAGTCTACATCTTTTTACATTGTGCTCCCAAGCAAAGCTTCTGTCGATACATTCCCAGAGAACAAAATATCCACATTTACAGTAAAACTGGCCAAACCCGTATATTTGGAAGGACAGGGGACTGTGGCGCTCACAGAAGCTATGTACGTCCTTTGAGGGGTCAGAAATGAGAGGTGGACACAAAGTTGTAGTATTCTTATTGTCAGCTATTTTATTTAACAGAAATGGGTGGGGAAAACACCTCTCTAACCCTATCATCAAGAAAGAGGTTCCCTACCTACGGAACTAAAATGAAGAAACAGTCTGTTAGTAATTTAGAAACTGTCCTTGTGTCCAATATTCTAAACTGACCCTCACACTAGAAACAAACAACTTAGGATGCAAGGATATGTCTCTGACTTATGTTTAGTGAAAAGTGTTCATAATCAAAACACAATGATAGCATCAAAACATGTTTCCCAGGGGGAAATCCTTGAAAGCAGAGGACGGTTCCCTTCCCCTGGATGTTTAGGTAGGATGGCGAAAGTGTCTCTTTTAAACAACAGTTTCTTGAAGTTTTCACATCGGATTCAAAAAGCTCTTGTTCAGTTTCTTTACCTTTACTTATAACCTTGAAGGATTGTCTGGTGTACTGTTTTACCAGGAATCCTCCCAAAATTGTCAAAGTTATTTTATAAGTTCAAATGCCTGGTATACTTGAATGCCAGGACTTCCTTTATGGACTTCTCATATCTACTGCTATACTCTCCTGCCAGGTATCTTGCCACAATTCTAAAGTATTTTCACAATTCAGTGGATTGCTTGGTACACTCTTCTGCCAGGAATACATTCTCTGGGTTATTATAGATCCCCTGCCAGGTATCTTTGTATTTACTTAGGGTAACACTTGTCTCAGCTCTCCCCAATTTTGACATCTCATGAATATATAATTGTTCAAGTTTCGTTACTGCACTTTTTCTGGTCGGTATTCAAATCTTCCTCCTGCAAAGATTGATTTAACATTAGGTTTTGTCTGTGTTTAAATTGCCTTTGAGAATTGTCCAAAATATCAAATTTGCATAATTCATTCACATGCTTGCTTGTTTGTTGGTACGCCCCGGGATTCCCAATGGCTCAGTTCACTCTATGGCTTCCTTTTGCGACATGGACCTGAGAACGCTGCTTCCTGGCACAATGTACCTCCAAGAGCTCTGCTGTGCCTCCTGGTTTCTGCCACGGTCCTCCAGGTATGTCTTCAGAGTCTCTCTTTCCTTCACACTCCGCTTGTGTCTGTAACTTGCGTTGGTGAGCTCGCGCATAAATGTGCCCGTCTTCTCTTCTATGGCTCTCTGTAGTACTGCAGGGATGTAATTTCACCAAAATGCCAGGGGTAGCGGAAGTGACATCACATGCCCCTTGACCTTTGATGACATTGCAGGAAGTGATGCCATTTGACTCCACCCCCAAGTGATATCCCGGGAAGTAATGGCACACAACCTTTCACCCCTTGACAAAACAGGTAGTTGCATCACATAGCATTGTTCTTCAGTACACTAAGAAAAATATGGTTACAATATCACTGTAATATGATATACATTCAATACAAGAATTAATCACCATATGTAGCATTAGTATCATTGTGTACAGGCCCATATTACCAAATTACTGTGAATGTAAGCAGACGTCCAACACACCAGCCTGGACCATTGTACATCACTCGGGCTAAACTGTAAATAGACAGAGCATCTCCACGAGGCCTAAACCCACATCCAGTGCCTGCTAAGTGTATGGCCACAGACTGGAAACAACAACTGACCAACACAAGTCCAACCAGAAAAACTATGGTCTGGAGGGTTGACCAGAGCTGTGCCAGTGGTTATGAATGATTTCAAACCTTCCAGCGATCACCTTTCTGTTTTGCTTATTTGGTAAGTAACCCTCCATTTGTTTTGCTAGATTTGAGGCAGCGGGGAAGGATGTGCTGTTTGTATTCAATGGTGAACTTGCTCTTAGCTTTCAGGTATTTGAGATTATTTAATGTGCCACTACATGTGTGGTGGTGGGTCTCTACATCATCCTTTTTTTAATACTGTTTAGTCATTACAGCTTATTTTTTGGTTTTAGTTGACTGAGGACTCACCTGGCAGAAATGGGTTGCCCTGTTGGTCTCTATGTATGCAGCACAGTGTTTTACTTGTAAAAAGTGCCTATTATTGGGACATTTTTCTTTTGTCTGTTTTGTTGCTTAACTATTAGGCGGGAATGTAAATTCATGGTAAACCTTTTAACACAAGACTGTTACCCTTTTCACTTGTAGCGGACCAAAGGGTGTATCCATGATGATGGGGCTTGTGGCCCTGAAACACATACGACTGTGCACCCCGTCAACCTCATTGTTTATTCAATATTGATTTCACAGACTTTATTCAGTGTACTTTATACCGCTGTGAATTTCTTTCTTTAATTGTAAGCGCTACAGAGCTCTACCGACACTGCTTTTGTTATTAATGTTTCTGTGCATCTAGTTTTAGTATTATCCATAGGTTGAACACCTGCAAGGGGATTCATTAATATTTCCTTGGAATTTAGGATTTCGTTTTTTACAAATCAGCATTGGTGCTTTATCTAACCATTTGCACTTAAATATCTCTTATTTTTGGTCAAAAGGCATCTTTTAATCTCATTATTGAGCTTTTGAACATTTTGGTTCACCTCCTGGGTGAGTGCATATGTGCTCTGAACAGTCCTTGTTCAGACATATTTACTTATTTGTATTGTTGGAACTTTGGGAGTTAGTCCTTTTTACAGATTGCACCCCTTCAAATAACATTACAAGGGATTAGTCTTTCTACACACGTTGAATATTTATTTAATTTTAAGTGCAGGCCCCTTGGCAGTTCTTTTGTGTGTGCTCAGAAGCATCAACAGAGCCATATCAGCCATACCAGAGTATGGTGATAGAATGTTATACCTAAACACGTACCAGTGAAAGGTTTTTCTACAGGTCCCGGATACGTCTGTCAGGTTTTCAACAACGGGGAGACTGCGTAACCGAACGGGAACCATGCAACATGTCAGAAATAAAGAAGAACACCAGGACAATACCCATGCCAATATACATTTGCTTTTTTTTTACAGCTTACTGTTTTACAGCGATATAGTGGAGTATCAAAGGGTGGGAGATAGCTACGCACTGCTACTTAGAACCATAGACATAAGAGGAAATAACACTGATATTCTGAGCATGCAATACAACTAACCCGATTACGTCCTCGTGTGTAAAAACCCTTTCGACATCGTCAATATACAGATAAGAGACAATGAAGCACAGTTTGTATTATTTAAATACAGGAAAATCTGGCTGTGGCTGCACTTCCGGCTGCTCTGGCTGAAAGACTAATAAAACAGTGTTACAATGGCTGTGGGAAGAACTATGGGGACCCCAGGGTCTATAAAGGAGGCAGGCCGGCTGCAGCGATCAACTGTATTTTTTGCAGAAGCCCTGTAATGTGTGCTCACAGTATCTTAAGAAGTCTCTTCAGATCCGCAATGCCCTTCCTACGTAGTGGCTTCGAATTAGCTAACCTGCACGTGAAAACAGCTGCCACCAATAATGCCAATGATGTCATGGGGAGTGTGACAAGGGCGTATCCCAATCATCTCGCCAGACAGCTAAAGGAGGACCTGGATGGATCAGGTTTCATTTATAGACCACGTAGAAGTGTTTAGAGGAAGCGGTCTGCATTTCATTTGAGCATCCCCCCGAAACTCACCAAGAAAGGAAGCTTGAGGAGATGCCACAGACAGCTGAGGGTTAAGAAGAAGCACGTTATCTCTAAAAGACACAACAGCAGTGATATTTTTGAAAGAACAACGACCAATGGCCTTCTTACACGGATCCTCCGGTGAGTGTGTGAAATTGGAGCTCGATCTCTTCAGCGTACCCCCGACCCAGACAAGCATTGAGAACAGTTTTATGGAGGTGTCGCCTGTGTTGGCACTGTTGCCGCTAGCCTCCATAGAATTGTTTGTATCAGGATTTGACCGACATATATCTGGATTTGAACGCTACGTTGCTGCATCTAACCCATAAAATAACAAACACTGATGACACCTATATCGCGGCTGCCTCATGAGTGTCCACCATTGCATATCCTATAGCCACCATGTTCAACCAGGTGGACCTGGCACTGGGCACTCGAATGATAAAACAGAGTGATAATATGTGTGCTTACAGGGCCTACATAGAGAGTACATTAGATTATGGACCTGATGCCCTGTATAGGCAGTTCTTGGACAGTCTCTTCAACTACGACAATGCAGGCCAGTTCAACGCCACTGCTCTGGATGGTGACAACGCATTGTTCATGAAGAGATCCTGCCATGCCAGGACCAGTAGAATATTTGATTTAATAGGGCGTCTACATGCAGACCTTTTCTTCCAGGATAAACTAGTGATCAATGGTGTTGACCTTAAAGTGAAACCATCCAGAAACACCGACACTTTCTGCCTCATGAGCGGGCATGACAAACAATACAAGCTAGTCATCATATCAGCGAGTTTATTCATTAAACATGCAAGCATCTTGTGAGGGATCAGAAATGCGAGTCAGACACAAGGTATTCATATTCTCAAGTAACAACATTTATTGGAACAAAAAGTGAGCTGGGAAACTGCCTAACTGGCCCTACCCTAAGAGTAATTTCCCTACCTAAAAATCAAAACTAAGGATCAGTCTATGTCAGGAAGTCAGTAACTGAAAAGCCGTCCTTGTGTCCAAAATGTCCTAACCTGACCCTCACACTAAAACAAAACCACAAAGGGTGCAAGGAAATGTATTTTTCTTGAAGTTGGCAAAAATTGTTCAAAACCAAAATGTAATGACTCCAACAAAAATGTTCTCCAAGGTAGAGACCCTTGAATCTAGAGCCGTAGTCTTCAAACTTTTTAGGCCTGGGCCCCCCAAGCAAAATGTGGGCAGGCCGGCCCCCCCAAAAATGGCATAAGGCTATGAACTATCGCACGCTGTCACCGCACCCTACTCCTAATTTAGTGCCTGGACTCCTCCACCTGCTCCCATCACAGTCTCTGGACTCGCTCATCCCATTCCTAACCCTGTCCCTGTGCTCTCTCCACCCCACCACAGACCCTGGGCTCTCCCCACCCTACTTGCACCACTATCCCATGCCTCCCGCCCATCATGCTCCCACCACAGTCCCTGGGCTTCTCTACTCTGCCTCCAGCACAGTCCCAGGGCCAGTGGTGGCTGATCAATTTTTTAAGTGGAGGGGCATAAAAATGTGCACCAGATATGCAATAGCGACCGAGCACCATAAGGGAGCCCAAAACAATCAAGGGGATTTCGGGGGGGTTTTTCCCCCCGTGAATTTTTTTAAATGATGGGTTAAAATGTGCATTTTAGAGCATACTTAAAAAAAATGGGTAAAAAGACAAACAGTTTTCAATTGGCGCTGAGGGGCCCAGAGGGCAGGCATGAATTTTTTTACTGGACAGCTATGATAGTTGTCCAGTAAAAAGATACCATCCCTGTCCCCTGGGCCTTATAGTGCCTAACACAATCAACATGATTTTGTGTGTATTCAAGGCACTGGTGGGCCAAGGGGAAAGCATGGTATTTTTGACTGCTCATCTATGATAGATCGCCAGTAAAACAAATACCACCCCTGTCCGCTGGGCTCCACAGTGCCTCAGAAAGAGAGCTGATTTTGGCAGGTGGGTAGGGCGATTTTGCAACAAAGGCATTTTTAAAATGCCTTTGTTGTACAACCCTTCATCCCCGTCTACCCCCCACACCAAAATCAGCACAATGGGCCAAATCAAACACACACACATTCACACAGCAATCACTCTATCATTCTCACAAGCACCCATCACCATACACTCACTCATAACACAAGCATACACGCATCCATACACATATTTAAATAAAAAATAAATTAACATAAACATACCTTCTGCAGGGGCTTGTGTGTGGGTGCTAAAATGCCCCACTCCAGGCTGCTCTGTCCGTATGTGCGAGGATGCGCAGGAGCTCCCTCTCGCACATACAGGCATGCAGTGCCCCAGTCAGCATTTCCAATGATCTATGCAAGGTTGGTGAAGCAAAACGCCCCCAGCCTTGCATGGCACAGTGAGCATGTGCAGCTGGGGAACTGAAATGAGCTGTAAAAGGGAAACAGTGATTTCCTTTGACAGTTCAACCAGCCCACGAGCACTCCCCCAGATGGAAAAAGCAGCTGAGGGAGTGCTCAGTGTTTCACTGGGCTGGCTCCTTGTCTACTCCATAATGGGTGAGGGGGCCACTTTGTGGACCACCCTCGCCCATTATGGATGAGCTGCCAGGCTCGGAATAGCCTATATGGCATTAGGGCAATGCCTGTACCAAAAATGCAAAATGCTAGTTTGGGGCAGTCAAAATGGGCCACTTTATTGGCCAATGTGGGCCAGTTTGACGAGTTACTTCACTATGCAGCTAGTAGTTTTGACCATTGTTGCTGAATAAATATACTTTAAATATCACAATTTGCTTATGTTTTAACAAGAAAACACCCCCTTGGGTACTATTCAAACAGTCTGTGACTAAAGGAATGAATATCCATTTGCAACTGCAGGCCACTTTTTCATTGGTGTCTGAGACACTTTTATGCTCCATTCCGACCATGTGAGCCGCCCCTGCCCATTTCCTCCAATCTATAAAAAAAGAAAAAAACTATATATATATATTTTACATTTCATGCTGGGCTGTCGCCCCGTAACCCCCCCGGGAATGTGGTTGTGCCCCCCCTGCGGGGGGGGAGAGCCCCCCACAGTTTGAAGACCTCTGATCCAGAGGGTGGTTCCTTTCCCCTGATTTCTTAAATAGGATGGCGAACGTGCCACTTTAATTATTAGTTCTGTTGTTTCTTCACTGTACTCACACATTTCCTGTTTAAATCACAGGTTTTGCAACAGTCTTCCTCTAAGTTTTCCTTTAATTCCGCAGATTACCTGGTGCACTCCCCTGCCAGTAATCTTCATTCGATCGCATCCACCTGGTAAACTTGCCTGCCAGGATTTCTTTAATAACTTTTTCAATCAATCTCAATTACCTGGTATACTCGCCTGCCAGGATTTTTTTTCTAGTTCCTTTCAGATCCCTTGGTATGCTCTCCTGTCAGGAATTTTTACATAACTTCAACTACCTAGTGAACTTGCCTGCCTGGACTTCTCTTACTTGATTCACAGTTCCTGGGTGTTACAAAAATGGCCTATTCCATGAGGTACTTGGTATATTTGCCTATGGTAGCACTTGTTCAAACTTCTCTGCCACACTGGCATCTCAGGCACCTGTATTGCACTGTGGCTTGTCTTGGTACTGTGACTTGTCTGCATACAAACATTCTTCTTATTGGGTGTTGCATAATTACTTTGACTTGACTGCATTCAAATATTCTTGTTATGCTCTTTTCATCGTTACCAATCTCATATATATCAAATGTGGGCTGGCGTGCTTGTCAGAACACCCCGGGGTCCCTAACTGCTCTGGGCAACCTTACCGCTCTCTTCCAGTGTCTACAACTCTGTCCGCGCCTTTGTGGAACAGCTGCCTTGTTCGCTTTCCACCCGGGAGTCAGCTGAGGTCTCTCCATCGTTCTGTGCGGCGCTGCAGTCAGTGCTGGCTTCCTCTCTCTGTCTGGACTGATGAATGCTGCTTCCATGAGCGTCGAGACACCCAGGAGCTTCTGTGATGCTCCTCTGCTTTTCCTGCCCGCCTGCAGCATCCCTCCTTCTGTCCCGGTAAACTTCTCTGTGCGTCTCAGGTTCGCGAGCCTCCGCCTGGAGTTTACCGTCCTCTCCTGCACTGCTCGCTGCACCTGCCTCTTCCCTTCTATTGCTGAGAGGCTCACCACTCTCATGCCAGAAAAGTTCTTTAGCTTTCTACCCATATATTTCGACGGGATTCCTACCACTCCAACATGGTGCTTCCCCCTTAGTGATGGAGACTGAAGTTTCTTCTGGGCTGTGGTACACTGCTGGTATCCAGGGGTTCCCCTTCCTCCTGGAGAGGGCAGACTGGTCTCCTTGGCACCCCCTGTGCTTTCCAGATCCCGACAGGCAGTTGGGAGGCAGGGGTTCCTCCTCTCTTCTCTTGGCACAGCAATGTTCAGCCCTTCCTTCTCCAGCCGAGATTCCTGCAGCCAGGTCCCCCAGGGATCTCTCTTGCACTTCCTGAGTCTTTCTACCTTTTTATATTGGTTCTGGCCAATAGGATTTGGGGAATGACTAGACTGTTGACAGTGGGAAGTGATCGTCATTACCCCTCTCCTCTTCTTCGTCCCAGTGGTGTGAGGATTGTGGGAACAGTATTCCTTTTCTGAGAATAAGGTAAAACTTTTTGTAATAGGTTTTACAGGAAACGTATGTTTGGAAGTAGAGTATGTGGAGCTGGGAAAAGTGTCTTTCATTATTTCACAAGGCTGGGTTGTTGAGAATTGGCCTTTCGGATGTGACCAAAGCTTTCCATTATTCTCTGTGGATGAAAGGGTGTAGTTATCAGAATGGGCCATTAGATTGTTACAAATGGCAGATTCACACTGTAAGGGGAAAGGGAGATACTGCGTCTCACCCGATGGACCCAGGGTATGTCCCCAGAGGTTGTTTCCCCCAGGTGATCCTCTCTCCTACAGCTGGCCCCAGGGTCTGGATCAGGTAGCGGCTGCCGTCCCCTGTCCACATGGAAGGAGATCACCGCTGGGAAGACAGTGGTGAGTCCATCGGATTCATCACAGTCTCCCTGACCATTAGACCATTAGAGAGGGTAGCCCTTAAAGTCTACTAGGAACCGGGGTACCAGTCAAGACAACCTAGTCTTGGGACAACTCCCAAAAATAACCATCATGGGGATTGTTGAATCAGTGGCACCTCCGGAGCATACGATCGAAATCCCTTCGACTTCAAACACTGTAACATGAACTATGTGGCGCTGCATAAGGATGGCATCTTGATCCCAGCAAAAGCATACGCACCTAACTATAGAGTTCCGAACAAAATCAGGGAATACATGGGCCTTGTGTCTATTATGGGGAAGAACCTGCATGATGCACCGGTTGCAATTACACGCAATGGCTATGCCCTCAGCTATATCCTACTGGCCATCGATCTAAAACCAGACAACGCATCAGCGGCTAATTTCAACCTATTCTGGAGTGGGAACCTACGTGCTGAGATGATGTATGAAAGAACCTGACAGCTATGCACTTGCTGCTAGTGTGGAGCATTTTGATAGTTTTCTCGAGATCAACGTGCAAGGAAACATACCTTTTGATATTTAATGGATAGTCTACAGATAAAAGGATTTCTGCGTAACCATAAACATGCTCGGAAAACATTTCACGGTATGTATGCCAGTTATACGTGGCTCACGTTATTACCCAGGAATTGCCCTGTTAGCCTGGTGATGAACACAGATCTACAGGCCTGCAGCAGAATGCACTGGATAGCGCTTTGGCTGGAGAGGGATACGCTAATAGTGTTTGACATTTTACCACACTTTCCGCAACACCCCATATTCGCCAGAGTTTTAACGAATTATGTGCAAAGCATTGCAAAGTATTAACGCAAGGGGTTTGAAATAACACTATGTAACAAGCATTTTGCGGTATAGACCTGTTGCTCTTGCACCTTGTTGAAGAGGTTTTGCACAGTATAGCAAATGCTTAGATTGTTTGTGGTGATGGGAATATGGCTTTTTCTAATACTGTGCTCTGACTACCCTCCATCATCAACTGTCACGCTCACCTGAGTCTCTGTAGGAGTTATGGAGTCCGCCGACTCTGTCCCAGTTCTTACTCTGCTCGGGACTGTTGGGAGGGTGACCTGTCAAAAGAGCGATAGATTAGAGTGGTGATGTAGGAGGGGAACTCAGAACCCCCCCTCCCCTGGCCCTTCATGCTGGAGTATAGTTCCCCTTGACTGGGGCGTGGCTCACCTTTCCGTTCAATATTATGGACTCTCCATCCTGCAATTGCAGGGGCACTGTATCCGGTACCCTGTTGGCCTGTTGCTTCACTCGGCGCAGGGTTGGGTGGTGATAACTGCTGTACATGGAGGTGCAGTGGTCGGGCTGTGGAGGCCCGCTGAGTGTGACTGTACGGCTAGGAGTCCTTGTCCTTGTGACTTCTGCTCCAGGTAAGTGTCCCTGGGAACCAGTTGCTGCACTGGGTCCCTTGTGCTGAGGATGAGTTCTGCAATTAGTTCCTTGTGCTGAGGAAAAGTTCAGTGAAACCAGTTGACTCACTGGATTCGGGTGCCGACCCTTGTCAGGTAAGTATAGTAGCCTGGTAAGTATTGTAGTTTCCAAGTCACCCAGTTACCTCACTGGGTCTAGTATACAGGTGTTGCAAGCATAGTCTGTTAAGCGTTATGGTGAGGAGGACACGCAGCACGTGAAAAGTTCCTAACTGTAGCTTTTTGTCTCCTCTGCAGGTGTTCCGGGAGTCGCTGCAGTGCTGGACGGCTGGAGGAGCCGGCAAATGGATCGAATGTGGCTCGGAGTGAAGGCCGTATGCTAGAGGCGAGATGCAGTGGGTGAATCTGGAGCTGTGACTCCCGCGGGCGGCCGCGGGTGCAGTAAGTATTCTGCTGCGAGTGCCCACTGCAATTAACTTGTTCTTTCTTCTCTCTTCTTTTTCAGGTACTGGTGATCGCGAGGCAAAACGAGTGCTCTGACCAGCCGTAGAAGTAACAGGTAAGTTCTATGAAGACACGAGAGTTCGGGTAAGCGTGTGATACAGAATGCACATGAAGCACAGGCTGGTTTCCGGGCGTGGCTTACATAGTCAGCCATGCTCAGAGACTAGAATGCGCTGCTCGTTTTGGGCTGGCATTCACAGAGTCATGTAGGAGGGACAGGGAGTTCATTTCTGTCTAACTGGATGCCGAGGCTTTTGGTAACATGTTTCTAACTCTCCATGCCCCCACCCATACTGCTCTAGCCTGCCTTCCCACCTGTTACAATGAACTAAGCATGAAAAGGATCTGAAAGTTGAACCAAGGCCCGTAACCATGACATCAACTCATCCACGCTGACCATATTCACCATGCTAGGCAGTAGTAAACAATTGGCATTGAGAGAGTAAGGTATACCTTCTACAAATTGAAGGTGATTAAACTGTTGTTGCAAGGTTGTTTAAAGAGGCTGGTGATAGTGGTGTGGGCATTTTGTAGATGTTTTCTGACAAAATAACTTGCTGCAGCTGGAAGATCTGGCTAACACACACACTGCAAATGGATGATGAAGCCTGTTATCCATAACACCAAATACTTAATAACCATATGGATGCATCAAGCTGCCTGATGCCACCGTACTTTTATCAAACATGATGCTGAGAGTCTTCTCCAGAGTGTTTGTCCTAATCTCCCACCGCTTTTTATCACGAGCGATACACAGATGCATAACGGCGATAGAACTCTGGGAGTTAATTGCATCTCCCTGTCCAAAGGACTGTACCAGATCTTTCAAACTGTCAAAATGTATCTTGATTGCATTGTTAACGTTCAGTGTTATGCCTTTCACTTTCATACTTATGGTCCCTAGAGATGGGCGATGGGTGTATGTTTTTGGGCCTGCGGATACAAACTCCACAATGTATTCACTGGGGGCTAGCTCTGAAGTTATACCCCCTAGATAATCGCTGGTGGGTGGGTTGACATCCCCGGGGTGGCTGACAAAGATTACACTATTGGTGTCATAATACAGAACCCTGTCTTGCAATTGCTCCATGACAGCGTACATCTTCATGTGAACGTGAGCGGTAATGAACGCTGCTATAAATATATTGGTATTGTCAGAGGTTTTTGTATATACCTCAGCATATCGCCAGCATAAGCAAGCCGTTTCATCATCTATGAACACGCAACTGTAAGAATTATTGAATGGATAAGCCTGAAGCACATCTCTGATGAGGGTTGTGTTTGGCAAATTAACTCTTTGTGCAAATATGCCCCACAACAAATGAATGCATAGTTTTGCCAACAACCGCCTTGCAGGGTTGTCCTTGATGTGCTCCATATGCAATCATATGCCCTGATGTTTATAATAATCCTCTATGTAGGCCTATATATAGGTAACAAAATCACTCACACATGAATCACCCTCAAACTCCCAATAACTGTTGCCTGTTAGATGGTAGACATAAATATAGTTTGGCTGGCGACTTATATTTTCTTGGCGGGTCTCCATGTCATGCACAACATAATTCTTACTTTTTTTCGGAGGTCTACCGGACGTCATTTAAAACAGGTTCTGTGTTGACAACTGGTACTTTACACATCGGACAGATTATTATTGTTATTATTATTATTTTTTTTATTGAATGATTTAGTTTGAGATCAAATTTTTTCACTCATATTCACATTTCATTACAAAACATTGGAGTTAAACTTATAATAATGTCATTCTCATATGATTAAAAATTCTCAATGTCTGTCTATTCTGAACGAGTCAGGTCCGATGAGTCTTTATTCCATGGTACTGGTTGTCGTTATTAGTTCCCAGAATTGGATACTTGTGTAAATTAGTTTCTTTTGACTTCCTGACAAGATACTTGACCACCGCTCTTTCGGTTCCAAACAGATAGATTGTCGTGGCTACATGTTCTGGAGCGGTTGTCTTTTATTTTTCAACACTGGACACTCCACAATAACATGATACAGGGTCTCCACCTGATTTTTGTTTTGGCAGAATCGACAGAAGAAGAGATCTTCTGGCAGTTGTTTAATTAGCGTCAATCTTTCCCTGGTTGATAGTAGAGTCAGCCGTAATCTTAAAAGCTGATCACTCATTCTACGGTCCGGGAACCGTTGAAGATACTGTGGCAGTTGGTAAAGTGCACGAACAACAATATCATGGCTTATTGACAGTTTGTATGTTGCATTTTGTTTAATCGTGCGTATCCAATCATTTCTTCTTAGAAGCATTTTGGCTTTTTGTGATCTGTTTAAGATAATTTCCAACTTCATTTCCTCCCGCTCTAGTAGAATCTGGCCAGCGACTTTCCATGTTTGTAACGCTGTGGCATATGTAGGAGAGTTTGTGCGAAGAATGTTGATTGATGGAAGAATGTCTATCAGTTGGGTCTTTCTGAATAGCATTAAGGTTTTCCAGTTTTTTTATGCTTCTAGCAATAGCAAGCCTAATTCATGGAGTATTCGCAGAGCTGGAAAACTAGATGGTAAAGACAACATTTTCCGCCATATTATTCCCTCTAACATCGGCCATCGATGTTAGAGGGAATAAATTCTCCCTGAGAAATTTCTCCCTGAGAATCACAGGTGTAACAGTAACATCGGATGTTACTGTTACACTTGTGATTCTCAGGGAGAAATTTTGGGAATGTGGGGCTGTCAATGCATGGCTTGCTCATGACAGCGACCATTGCAGCTTTCTGAATGTGCATATCTAGACATGCCCCTGAACTTGCAAAGCTGTGACATTATGGACATTTTGAAGGTTTTTCCTTAAGAGCTTGCAACTCCTCTCTTAAATACAAGCGACAGTGATACTGGCAGCTGTGTTTATGTTTGTTGTTGAAAATGCGGTGACAATGGTTACAGAGTTTTTTAGCCCTGTGAATGTTTACTAGACGAGGTATACCATAGAAGAAGTGGTCATGGTGGTGTAAAACATACACAGGCCCTCATTACGACCCTGGCGGAAAGTAACTGACCTGACCGCCATAGCGTAAATAGCGTTTCCGCCATTGCACGATGGAGTAAAGTGCGGCTAATTCTGACCCATCGGGCACGAGCATTACGCCATGGCGGAAGTGCAAAGTCCGCGATGGCGGAAATGTCCCCAAAACGCCCCTCACCGCCGTCGTACGGCGCCCTAGGTGCAATTCCTCCACCCATCATAGCGGTCACCATAATGAGCGGTAATCGCAAAATACGGTGACCGTAAATATACGGAAACGGAAGTAAAAACATGGGGCCGGAACGGGAAACAGCACGCCGTACACCTATAAAATCAGAATCCCAACACAACCATTAAAAATCCGACCCTGAGACACATCCCAACCCGTTAGCCACCCTAGTTAAAACAATCAAAATGGGAAAAGTTGCTAAAAAAGCGTGCGACCGCAAGCGGCAGGTCCACTTCTCCCATGAGGAACTCACCGTGCTCACAGAGACCCTCCAGGAGAATGCTGCCGTCGTCTTCTCGACGCAAATGACCAGGACGGCACTTGCGAACAAGAAGGCCATATGGGCCCTGGTGGCACAGCGGGTAAGTGCGGTGGGGACCGCACCCCGCAACCCACAGCAATGCAGAAAGCGATGGGACGACTTGCGGATACGCGTACGGAGCATACTATCAGCCAACCGTAACATTGCCACAGCTACCGGGGGAGGATCGGAATCACCCATCAAGTTGACCCCCTGGGAAGAAATCTGTGCCTCCACCATTGGAATGGAGAGTATAGAGGGAGTCGGAGGGATGGAGAAAGGAGTGCAGACATCCGAAGAATCAGGTAGGTGGGCCAAATAAAACAATGCTAAATCCACAATGTCCAATCATGTGAAGTACCATGTGTCCACATAGTGCAACAGAAACACATGTCCAGGAGAACGTCCACATACATTGGCCTGATAGCGCACTTTAAAAGTCACATTAAATACATAAATAATCAAAAATCTTAAAAACACCCTCTACACGTGCAGCATGCACACCCTAACTGCAGGCTGCAAAACAACTGCATCCTCAATCCACACAAAAATGAAACCACCTCCAAGGCCCTGACCCAAATCACCCTCAGGTACCACCCCAATGCATGTGATACATTGCCATTCCAATTTCCACAGACCCATAAATAACGCTCGCCCTCCTTTACTCCACCACAGGGTCCGATTCAAACGACGAGCTTCAGGACACCCCTACCAGCACACCTGCAAAGAGGGCCAAGACCAACGGCCAAAGACCCTCCACCTCAGCTGCACGGATCAAGACACGGCAGCAGCACAAATCAAGTGGCAGCACACAGGAGGGGACTTCAACAGGCACCCCAGCAGCCAGCATGCCCACAACAGCAGCACCACAGGTCCCCCCAATGGATGCCACAGAAGGCACTGCTTCTGGTGGCAGCAGCACCATAGGTGACACTGCATTAATGCCAGCATGCTCCGACACAGAAAACGGTGCTGTCGATGTAGGACCCATCCATGACCTGTCTCAATCCCCCTGTTTGTTTCATCCCGTACACCATGAGGATACCACGCAGGGGCACCCACAAGACGACGACTGGCCATCCCCCACAAGCCCTGTGGCAAGGCAACATGAGGTGATCAGCCCTCTGTGACACCACCGCAAATGGGCATGGCCCAGCAGAGGCAACAGTCCCTCGACCAGGTGATCGTGCAACAGCAGCAACTGGCCACGCTCCTCAAGGAGCATGCTGATGAATGTGGGGGTTCTAAGGCAGCCATAGAAACATCTACTGAGACACTTAGGGCACAAATGGAGCGAAGTACAGAGACACTAAGGGTACAAATGGAGAGAAGTACAGAGACACTAAGGGTACAAATGGAGAGAAGTACAGAGACACTAAGGGTACAAATGGAGAGAAGCACCGAGAGCCTGAGGGGGGAACTGCATGCGACGTCCAAAGACGTATGTGCTGAACTTGCCGCTGTGCGCCGTGTGCTCACTGAGCTCTCACAAACCCTTAGGGACATGCATGGACGTGAGCAGGCAGAGACATCATCCGTTGCAAGTTCCGTCCAGGGCGGCCCCCAACGTAGATCTGGAAGGAACCTGCGCTCCACAGGCAGGGGTGCCCCTGATACCCGGAGAGGGGGCTTGCAATAGCGTCTGCCCACTGACAATGAGCATCTTTGGACACTGGTGTTCGGGGGGGAGGTAGGAGGGTGGAGGGGGGGTGTTGGGCTTTCTTGGGTGGCGGGTCGATGGGGTGTGTAATATAATTTCACATATGCTATAAACATTTCATAATCATCCAATGAGATGTGTGGACATTGATCTTTGTGTACGAGGCCTTTATAGGCGTACAGTCCACATTGTGCATGTTCCAGACACACACAGTGCCACAAGTCCCGTGTCCATGTATCAGCCACCAGGCGTGAGTGCTAGAAGCATGAATCTATGATATTCTGACGAATTTCACGGGCCTCCTGTGCCTCGCGGACTCCTTGAGGTGCTGCCACATCCCCACCCTCATCATGACCATCTTCAGGTGCTTGCAGTTCTGCGTCAGGGGGCATGGGCACATTTCTACGTACGCACATGTTGTGTAGCATGACACATGCCATGACCATCTTTGCAACCTTCTCATGGCGGTACAGGAGTGCCCCGCCAGACCTGCTGAGGCAGCGGAAACGAGCCTTCAGTAGGCCGAATGCCTGTTCTATGACTACACGGGTACGTGAGTGGGCATGGTTGTAGTCCTCCTCATGCTGGTTCTGTGGGTTCCGGAGTGGTGTAAGGAGCCATCTCTTCAGTGGATACCCGGCATCACCTGTATGTGGACAATAAAGGATGTTTGTGGAATGACATTGCTACGTACGCATCCCCCCGCCCCTTCCTGCCAGGTCATTGCCGCATCACATACCCCACATTATCATGCATGAAATGAGACTCACCGAGTAGCCAGGATCTGTTCCCTGCGTGTCGCTCCATGTAGCGTGGTATTGTAGAGTTCCTCAAGACCATAGAATCATGGGTTGATCCAGGAAATCGGGCACAACAATGTGTAAAGATCCTGTTGGAGTCACACACCATTTGTACATTAAGAGAATGATATTGTTTCCGGTTGCGGTACTGGACCTCCATGGCATGTGGGACAACCAATTCCACATGGGTGCAGTCGATGGCACCAATGCAACCCGGTATGCCGGCAAGTGCATGGAATCCCACTTTTGTGTTTGTAATCTCCTGCTCCGAGCGTGGTAAAGAGATGTAGTCGTCTGCGTGCTTCAGGAGGGCATCGAGCACTTGCAATAGTGTCCGTGACAACAGTGGCTGTGAAATGCCATGCAACTGTCCGACTGTGTGCTGGTAGGTGCCTGTGGCCAGGAAGTGGAGTACAGACACCACCTTCAGTAGGGGTGGGATGGCGGTTGGGCTATCTATCATGCTGACAAGGTCAGCGTGTGTCATGTTCACAATGGCGGTTATGGTGTCCCGGTCCAAACGGTAGAGGGTGTGGATCTGCTCAGCAGTGAGGTTGAACGGATGAGCTCGGAGGCGTGGGATTGCGGGCTGCCTGCGTGGTGGTAGTGGCTGTGCTGGTGGGCCTTGCTGGCCCTGCCTTGCCCTCCTCCTCCTCCTGCATCTCCTCTGTGCGGCCGGTTGTTGTAGTAGTTGGTGTTCGTCTTCTTCTTGAAGTTGGAGTACTTGCAGTGCTATCAGGTCCCCCAGGGCCAACATCGCTAGTCCTGCCGGTAGCATTTTGGAGTGGGTGTGGTTGTGGGAGGGGGTTGGGTGTGCAATTTATGTGTTTTCAGGCTGTATAGCCTCCACCTGTGGTGATTTATTCCACCTGTGCCAGCTGCAATCCCCTTTGGGCGAGCACGTCCCGCACACAACGCTGCAATTTGACGCATGGCATCTTGCTATTACAATCATGTATTTAATCCCGATGGCAGTGAAATATTGGTTTATATGTTCATTCTGCTATGGTCCCATTGTTTCACATACTATCTTTGCAGTCGCGAACAAACTTGTGAAGGGTCAGTGGAATGTAGTACTCGATTAACGGTGGACCCTCATGCAGCACTGTACCGAGGTTCACCGACGGGCGGGGCGTCCCATTTGTGAGTGTAGCCAGTTGCCATTGTCACACACTGCCGCACTACATGGATGAATTTGTGATTTCAAGCGGTCACAGATGCCTTTTCGACGTGATGTTGCAAATGAGGAATTCGAAGGACAGCGCTTTCGGTTTTCAGCTAGCGGCGAGGAGACGCCCACAGGTCTGACTGCAAATATAACGTTCTATTGTTTAATGTCCTTGGGACAGGGGCCATGGCGAGAATGCAATGATTGATATGAATAGTATGGGATGCGCAATAGCGTAGTGGACGATAAGGCAGGACGTTCCCAAATACATGTTACTTCACAACACTAGAATTCCGGGCTGGAGCACAGTGGATTTTGCAGACTGCATTACGCACAGACTCAATGGAAATTTCAAATGTTATGTGAGTAAATAATCAGGCGTTTTTATACCGGGATGAGGGAATGATGTATGGATGCATGGACAGATGATTTAATTGAGAGTTTGCCATGTACATGGCTTTTTGGAATCTATCCCCTTCCCCTGCGCTATGTGATGCAGAGCTGCCATAGTGGGACCATCGTCTATCTGCCCTTGTTGAACCCTCCCTGTCTCGACGTGCCTTCAAACACTTGTGTCTATGCACGTTACTAATCCCATCTAATGGATTCTGTTTTAACAGACGCATGCACACAAACACTCGTTTGTAATAGTGTTTTCACCTTGATTTATATAGTTATGATTCGCAAGTGATTTTTGGGTGGAAATAATCCTTTTAGTGGGCTAGCATGCATATGGCTGTAGATTTAGTGTGATCATTGAAGTGAGTAATACAAATGAAGTTCTGATGCCCATACTATTCTTTTTCATTTCATTTGGGTGACAGGTATCTCCTCCCCTTTTGCCGCTGCCATCTGTATGCCACTCCTGCAGATGGCTTTTACTCCCGACACCTGCTGCTTCGAGTTAATCAGTGGAGCACCATTACGATCTTATGGGACGATCGCCAATGGGCCACATGCCCTTACGCAGTACTAGTGGCTAGGAGCAACATATCAACCTTTCAGCTGGACTAGTGCCTACCTAATGGGACGGCCCTGCGGTTCTAGGCGCTTCCATGTTGCCTTTTTGAACGTGAATGTAGCCCCTGTGTACCATGAAGGAACAGGGCGTCACACAAGAAGAAGCTGGTCATTTATTGCGGATGCAGCCCACAGTAATGAAAAATATTTTGGAGTTTATGACCTAATAGCTGTATGGGCTTGGTGAATTTGATGTGCATTAAAATTTTATTCTGATATTAACCATGTAGCGTTATTCTTTGCAAGTAATGTAGCATATTCCTATTTGTGGAGCGATGTATTGTGAGAAGATCTGCATTGGGTTCCGGCTTCTGAGTATAGTTGCGTGGTACTGTACTGGCCGCGTTTGCCTACGAAGCCCAGTAAGGTCAGGGATAGGGGCTGCCATTATGACTGTTTTAATGATGTCATGCTCAGGGGCGGGGGATTAGCTTTTGAGTAACAGATGCCGGTCAGCCAGGTGGATTGGTGGAATGATGTGATTATCAGAAAATGGCTGGTCACAGGTGCCTGTGTTTGCGTGCGTTTCTTGGAGGGAGACTGAGGTCATGTCCATTGGAATAGCTTCTGTATTCGTGCCATCTGTGCCCTGCAGCTCCCATTGGCCCCTCTTGAGATGAGCCTGGCTGCTCAGTCACTCTGCCAACTTGTGTGGTACATGCTTATGCTGATGGTTGGTTTGTTTACTGGCAAGAGTACAGGGCTGGTGCAGTCTCCCTCAGGATACTGCTTTGAATGTTGCCTTACACTGGTGTCAAGCGATGGGGGCCTGTTGTTGTTTTGTCTCATGTTTCAGTTCATATTGCTGTACTTGAACCTTCACATGCCTGTGCTGCATCAGTACGGCAATGGTGACATGCCAAATATGGATGGCCACTCACAAGGCACTTGGAGCCCCTACATTCATTTGTTCGTTGGCATGCATGGGTGACTTGTACATTTCACTGGTTGCATTGTGTAACTTCATTGCACCTACGAGGAGTTGTGCAATGTGGGCAGGGAGTGGTGTACAGGCACTCAGTAGGGCCATTTACGGTTGGTTCACGATGCCGTAATTCTCACCATGGCGGAATGGTACTTTCCGCCATGCTTGATGGCGTTAAGTAAATGTCCGCTAGGGTCAGAATTCGCGTACCGTTGCGCCATGGTGGTAATTACGGTTTTGCATGGCGCGCGTGCGCGTACTTGGTGCAGTTAGCGTTGGCGTTCACTACGGTATCGCTAATGGCATCGTACTTTACGGTGACGGGTCATAATCGCACCGAGCGGTATTCGATGGCGGTATTACATTTCCGCCATCGTTTTTCGATTTCCGCCAGGGTCGTAATGAGGGCCACAGTGTTTCTGCCTGTTTTATCCATTACCAGGAAATACCACCATACATGCTGTTGCAGTATAGTATTTTGATGGGTCTATTGAAATACTCCTCGAAGAGAGCCAGCTGACCAAACCCCACAGGTGTGTCCGTCAGAGAATCCATTTCTTCATGGGCTTTCAAAGCCTTCTCATTTATATCGGCATCAGTTATACTCAGCGGTTGAGACTAGATGCCAGACACAGATTTAAGGGCCTGTGATCAAACTTTAAAAACCATCTGCTTTTTGATTTTATAATATGGCTGCAAATAACTTTGCTTGAAGGTTTATAAGCACCTCTGGAACGCGTTGTGACAACTAGCAACCATGATTCTTAGCAACGCAAAGCACATGATTGTGGTCTTACTCTGCAAGAGCCTCTGCAGATTCTCTAAAAATTATTAAAATACAGAAAACATCCTGCAGGGACTGCCTCATAAACAATGGCCTGGTCAGACCTTCAGCATCCAGGTGTAGCTGGACAAAATCGTTGGGCCCGGCAGTTTCCATTATATGGTGGACCAGTGTTTCCTTGGCTTCTGTTAGTACTGCTAGTCTATGGCCCAAGGAGTGTAATTGGCCCAAGTTCACAAACCTAAATTCCTCATAATGCTTCATGGCCAAGAATGTTTTATAAGTCCTTTGTTAGGTCTACACCCTTTCTCAGTAAACAGGAGCATCGCTTGGAGTGGGGACCTGTGGTTGTGAGTGCTAGGTTGATCACGTCTGGCTATAACCAGCCTGGCATTTTCAAATATTAAAAATAACTTCCATCGCTGGTCTCTAGACCTGTACCATTTTAAGTTTCGCTCTCTGTCTTTAGGAACTCTCTAAAATGGATACCCACTCCTGCTCTGTACAGGCACCCCACCTGTTGCAGGACCTGTGTTTTTAATTTCGCGTGGAGGGTCACTCCCATCACACTGAACGCTGGTTAAATGAGAGCATGCTTTAGTGGTTTGCTGATTGTTTAAAAATGCCTCTGATTTCCACTGGGTCGTTTGGTTTTTAGGGGATACGCCAGGCACTAGGCAGAAACTTTTACCAGCCTCTGTTATATCTGATAATTGCAATATTGCTGGCCGGGTATTGACTGGGGGCTGGCTGTACTAGGACCAGCTATCGCCGTACTAGGCCCTGCTATCGCTATGATTTCCCCCGCATGCCTGTGGAATAGAGGCAGAATTGTGATTTTCAAACTGACGGGGGTACTCAGGGGCTAACGTGTTATGCTCCACATTCGGGGCAGTGTCTATTGCTGTATCTAGATAGTTGGACTGACCATCTGTGGATACCCTGAGGACCCCTGTCAATAAGGCTGAAGTATCATTAGTCAGTTGTTTATTAGTGTAGACACCACCCCCTCCACATGTTCAAAATCACCCCTGATAACAGATTGCACATTTGTCTTCTTCTTACAGTAAGGCTTTAAACTTTTGACCATGGCCAACATCTTTTAATGACTTTGTTTTAAAGCGGGGGTACCCATCTGTTTTTACTGCTCTTTTGCAGTGTATTGGGGTCTTTTTTTAGGACCTGATGTATACCCACATGTACCCTTGGTGTCATCGTCTATAGTAATAATACTAGTGCTGGGGGCCACATGCAATGTTAGTGGGACACACCTGTCTATTATCACACTCCTCCCCCACATCATTTACATCCCTCTTCTCAGGGTCCGCAGTCTGATGAGCCCCTGCAGCTGTTCCATTTACAGCTACAGTATTACAGACCTCACCATTTTGAGCATCAACGGCAGCAGCCTGAGGGACATCAAACACATTGGGTGGAATACCTTCACTTACCATATTGTCAGAATTATCCATATTTACACACTGGTCAAGAAATGCTTCAAGTGCTATATTGTAAATGGCCTGCCCCATGTCGGAAAGCTCCTGAGTGGACATATTAACTATGAATTCAAACTCAGCAGCCTCGATAGTGGCCAACTCCACGTCTATGGGATTCAGCACCCCAATCTGATTAACCAGCCTAACACATGGTCCCACATCCCCCAGAGTCCCACATTCTCCTCTCCCTCCCACATACTAATGTCTTCATACTGGGGTGGGGAAGGCTCTCACTGCTGCATAGATGTTATATGTACAGGCTAGCTGTTGATTGGGTTCAGTAGGACATTAACAATACTACTTAAAACATGTTGAACTTCACAGTTAACCATATTAGTTTCAACTTCACAGTTATTAGCTGCTGCATTTTCCACATCAGCTACTAGTGTAGCCTGCATTCTAACATCCTCGTCATCGCTAATGACAACCACCCCTTGAGCCGAGTCAACCCGCTGTTGAGCACAATTGTCTGTTGTTGCCATGCCCTGAAGTTCTGGTACATCAGCATAAATTATAGATGCAACCCCTCATGTTCCCTTATTAGTCCCATTTTTGTTCTACTTTAGCCTTAAACTGGTCCCTCTAGACCATCATGCTGAGGCTTTTGTTTTTTGGAACACCCAAAATGTACATCCCCACACCCAAGCTCACGCTTCAACTCCCGTCTGGCTTTAGGCTGTTCAACGCATTTAAAACAACGTTTCAACCCTGAATCAGCCAGCTCCGTGCATGATGGCACAGGCAATACAAGGGGCCCCATTCCCAGACCTGCAAAAGAAGATTGGCCATTTATATTGATGGTACTGTCTGTCTGCACATCTCGTAGCACTGGTTGGGGGACTCAACACCACAACCTATAGCTGACGCTTCTCGACAGCCTGGGGGTTCAATATGCTAATTATGCTGAGGATACCCAGGGTGTCCTGAAGCTCTCCGGTATCCATGCACAAGACATGGCAACCATCAATGTGGTTTATGGTGCCATCCAGGCTTGCATGGCAAAAAATATGCTCACCTTGAACAAAGATAAAACCGAGTTTCTGATTGTTGCCTCAGGGCCTCGGCTGAAAAACCTATCTGCAGACTTCCAAAGCTTCAACATCGCTGGCTCCACTATCCCAGTGGCAAAAAGTGTAAAGACCCTTGGAGTCATGTTTGATGCTGAACTTACCATGAAACCTCAGGTTGCCCTTCTCCTGGCATCCTGTGGCTACATCAATAAACTCCTCTGCCACATTTGGCCTTTTCTGTCACCCAGGAACATGTCTCTTCTTGCTTCAGCACTGGTTAACTCACACCTGGATTATTGTAACAACTTGTTCCTGGGTGCCCAGCAGGTGAACTTTACAGCACTACAGTTGATCCAGAATGGGGCAGTCCAGGCAACTAAGGGTCTTGCCAGATGAGTCCACATAACTAACGTGAGGAGGGAGCTCCAATGGCTTCCAGTGAAACACTGTGTTACTCACAAGGCCTTAACGCTGAGTCACAAATGTCTTAATCTCCAGGCATCCTCCTATTTCATTGAGCACACTAAGGTTTACCAGCCTTGCCACTCACTCTGGTCCTATGACTAGGCGAGCTACCAACAACCGAAATTTAAACTAAAAGGCTTCGGTGGCACCACATTCAACATTCAGCTCCCCCTGGCCTGGAACGCTCTTCCTCCCGATATGAGAAGAAAGATTGTATCCTTGACGGACTTTAAAAAAAGGATCAAGACCCACCTCTTTAAACTTGCACCATAATTGCACCCTGCCTCCCCTTTCATCTCTTGAAATAAAGAAATAAATAGTGTTCCATTGTTCGCAGACAGCCAGCTACCTTGATATCTGTGGTTCCCCAGAAGTATACCCCCCTTGTAATTGTAAAACAGTGGGCTCCATTGCCCCCGCAGTTCCTCTGGCTTGTGAATAGCTGTGGGCTCCAAACAGCCTGCTCTCTTGCCAGGACATTCCCATGGTGCCAGTTGTCGAGCCCTGTGGATGGACAGCCCAAGAACCATATGGCAGAATTGTCGGGGTCCCCAATCCACCACTGACCCTTCATGCACCTCCAAACCCACTTGAGATCCTTCTTGTTGGGGCTCCCAATCTGCCAGTGACCCTCATAGCCAAGCAAAAACCATTTGGCATCCTTCTTGGGGCCCCCAATCCACCATTGATCCTTGTAGCCATTCAAAAACCATTTGTCACCCTTGTCAGACCCACAGAACAGATGGGCCTTGAAACATTAACAAAAACATCCCTTTCCATGGCCACAATCTCCACATCCACGGATGCAGACAATCCCATAGGCTCAGTGATTGAATCTGCCACTGATGACAGCCCATCTCCATTAGAATCCATGGTGTCGCTAAATAAAAACACAAGGATATAGAATCAAAATGTGAATTTCAAAATAGGCTCTCAACAGATCATTCTGAAATACTGGCTTTAACATTACCACTGCCTTGTGACCTGCCCCCCACACACACAATTTTTATCAATGTATATTACAAAAAGGTTTGGGGGTCTTATCAAATGTATATAAAATGTATATTAAAATGTTTGGGGGTCTTATCCAATTTATATCAAATGTATATAAATGTATATTTGTTATGACTTTGTTTTAAAGTGGGAGTACCCATCTCTTTTTTACTGCTCTTTCACACTGTATTGGGGTCTTTTCTGGTTGTTCTTTTTAAGACAGGATGTATACCCACATGTACCCTCTGTGTCATCGTCTATAGTAATAACACTAGTGCTGGGGTCATTTGCAATGTTAGCAGGGCACACATGTCAGGGTTCTTATCAATTTATATAAAATGTATATAACATTTATATAAATGTTTTTGGGGTTCTTGTCACATTTATATCAATTTTATATAAAAAAAATGTGGGGGAGCCTATTTATTGCATAGGGATTCAATACATATTTATACAATCTAACACGTGGCATTAGAACACAAAGTTTCATTGGCTATTGAAAGCTTAAACAACTCTACCAAAGATTTAGACTAGAGCGCCGAACCATAGCTTTCAACTACTGCGTCGCTCAACTGAAATAGAGCGCTGTTTAAGAACATCACATGCAAATTCCATTGCTCAACTCCTGTAACGCTTAGAAGTGCACTGCACCCATTGCTTTATCTATTCATTCATTATATAGGGGAAATTCACCTTTATTTCATAACAATGAAACACATATCAACCAGGCACATAGTTTAGTTAGTGACCCAACATATTCTGTGGCAAGTCTCTGTCACACCCACCCACGTGCGAAGGCTGCATGCAACACTAACCCAATAGTAAAGCTTAAATCAATCAACAAGTTTTAAAAAACCCCAGCATGTGTTTTGACAAATCACTGAGATAAGGTTGCTGTCTCTTTAAAGACTCCTATTTATTTGAGTAACATATTAGCAGTTTAAAAAATGGTTCACATTTAAATCAAGCATTGGGGCAAGCGGCTTGCCACATAAAATATCATGCTGGCTTTATAAAACAAGAGCCATTAGCATGTGTTTAAACCCCATTAAACAGCCAGCTCACACCACATTTAAAAACAAAAGAAAAGCTGCCTGTGAAACACAGCACCTCCACATGCTTAATGTAAATTAAATGTTCACTTACTTTTAAAGCGCGCAAGAATAAATGTGAAGTCTGCCAATCCAGGTCTGCAAGCCCAGCACAGGCCTGCAATCAGCGTATCTCCACAGGGATTAACAGGGATGCAGGCCTCGGCACAGGGACAAAGTATGGAGCTTCGGATGATCCAATTAGCCCCTGGGCATCTTCAGCAGAGTTTTGCTGCCTCCTTCAGCCAGCTGTAATTAAGCCCACAGCACGGATGTGGCTCTTGCCCAGTGGGGTTCCCAATTTTAAACAAGCTATGCTCTATCAGCTGCAGAAATCTGATTTTGCGCTCCTGAGTGTGAACTACAGAAGTGTTTGGTAATCTACCAGCGGATGGCCAACACCCCTTTAAACTCAGCTCACCATCCCCCATGTCCAGGCTTCAACCCCCAGCTGTTTCCAGCCATGCCTTCATAGTGCTGGCATCAGCTGTTTTGAACATGCTTCATCATGTGTATGAACATCTGGCTCTGTCTCCGTCGTAATACCACGAGTCACTGTGAAAAACCCAGGAAATAAGAGGGCAACCCCCAGGACTTCAGTAGTTTTTTTTTGCGCCATTTGTTTATGCGGACCGCCGCCACCTTCAAACGGTTGACCTGTCGGCTCATCGATTCTCACTCTAGCCTTGCACATGGTGTGGATAATTGTTCTTGTCCCTGGTTCTACAATCCCTGTTTCCCACAAAATAAAAATTGCTGTGCACGCAACAAAAATCAAAAGGCTGCACCCCTCAACATCAGCATGAAGCCAGGGTGAGTCACACACCAGAGAAATATAAAAAGGTGTTCCATGCTGTCTGCAACCCATTTGGGCAAAGCCAGTACAGGAGGGACATGCCCATGGCATGGGACGTCACGCTCTATACAATCAAGTATTAAAGGGAGGCCTGTGTGCGTTATTCTGACACCCAGTGTTTTGCTTATTTTATGTAACGTGAGACTGCATGTAGTGGAGCGCATAAAGAAAGCGACACTGCGGTACCCACATACACCCTATAAGTATACAGGCTATAGACATCTTGGTACAAGGGTGCTTCCACAGGAAGAACATCTAAGGATCTGTATGTAGTGATCCCCCAAGCAGTGCTGTGCCATGGATTGTCAAATTGTGAGAGTTGGTGCGAGGTGTATGTGCATTGTCGTGGGTGTCCCGCTGTGATAAATACCTAAAGCGTTTTTCTTTGTTCTTATTTGCACACATTCAGTCTCTCCTTATTTACGTGGATTTTTTGGAGCCAAAATGTAAACATTAATGATAGCAGAAATGTCACCATTTGTAAAATGCTGTTACTGAATTCATGTGATTTTAGCAACGGTTAGATAGCTCTCCAGGTTAAGATCTCACCGTAGCTATCGTTGAAGGTAAAATTATTGTGTACATACATTGTAAGTAATAAACAGAGTAACTGGTTGTTGGCATTAACTAGGTAGGGTTTGGGTTCTGGATTGGTAAACAAGGGGCGTTTTGGGGGTCATTACGAGGTTGGAGGTAAGGGGTTAACAGCGCCGGCACATTACGAGGTCCTTTAGCAGGTCCCGCTAAGGGCAGCTGGTTTTTCCAGGCGCTCTTAGTGGGAGCTGCTAAAGGACCAGCATGCTAATATCGGGCCCATTATTAGCATGCTCCCCATTCCCATTGAGTCCTATGGGGGCTCAAATGGGAAGGGGGGCCCCGGGGGGAACGCGAAGCGTTTCCCCCCGGGGAGTTTTTTGGCACTGCACACGGCCAGCGAGTGGCCGTTGAGGCAGAGCGCCCCCCGGGGGGTATTTAAGGGCTCAGGGAAGGTTCGGGAGGCAGGCGACGGTTAGGACTTGATGATTGTCAAGTCCTGTTGCCTGCTCCCGAGCCTTCCCTGTAGTGCCTGGGGCCTAGGTGCGAGTTAGAGCAGGTGAGATAGGGGAGTTGTAGCAGGGGAGGGCGGTTAGGTTTTGTTTAACTTTTAAAAAAAAAATAAATATCGTTTACATTACGATTAGGAGTTTTACCGTGGGTCTCCGTGCTTCCGTGTGCGCGCCGGGGGTACTCCGTGAGTGGGGGGCGTGAGGGCTCCGTGGTGTTGCGGCGGGGATTTGGGGAGGAATCCTTCCTCCGTTCGCGGGCCGGCTGTGCGTGGGGGTTTTAGGGGCAGGTTCAGGAGCATAGCGGCAGCGGCTTTTCCGCGGCTCCTCAGTGGGATTTTCCCACGGATTGAGAGCGTTTGTCTCGGCGCTTGTGGGCGCGTTAGCAGCGCTCGTTAGGAAGGAGGCAGGGCAGCGCCGTTAAAGGGACCCTGTCCCTCGTGTGAGGGAGAGGTGCGGTGCTGCTTGGGCACCACCAGGTGGCAGTGTGCGCTGCCATTAGTAAGCACTAATTTGTGCTTGTTTTCTAGTGTTTTTGGGGCTCCCTCTTCGGGGTTTTTTACTAGGTAGTAGGGAGGGGGTGTGGTCAAGGATAAAATAGTTTAATAGGGGTTTAAAAAAAAAAAAATGTACAGATTACAAAATAGCATAAGGCAATAATAATAGTAATAATACTAGTAATAAAAGGTAATTAGGTAGGGATATTTTTGGTTTAGTTTTTCTTTTATTAATTATCAATATTGGTGAGGTTATTTTACGGGTTATCACGCAAGGTGTGTTTTGGTTCTGGGGGCTTTTTATTTTCTTGTCAGGGTTGCTCAGGGCCAAGGGTGCTAGTACACGGGTAGGTCCCGGCTCGGGGGCTTAGAGTACATAGTTTGATTTTAAGGGGCATACTTTTGGGCACACGCGGACTATTGTGCACAATGACAGGCCGGGGAGCAAGCAAGAAGGGGCTGGTGGATGCTGGGGCCTTGAAGAAGGCCCTGGAAATCATTAGCAGGGCAACTAAAGCCCAATTGGAAGGGGTGGTAGGGGAAGTTACGGGAGAAGAGGAGAGTAGTGGGGACAGGCCGCAGCGTAGAGCGGCGGCGGACGGTGCGCTGGCGGCGGTGGTGGCTTGCACCCCTACGGCAGGGAGAGGGGAGGTTTGGGAATCCAGGGGTAGGAAGATGAGGAGGGAGATAGACAAGAGGGCGGATGGGGATTTAAGGAGGTCGGGGGGCAGCCAGGGAGGGAGGAAGGGTATGATAGCTCTAGGGAAGAGGGGAATGCTCGAGAAGGTGGGGCCCGAGGGAACATCAGTGGGGGCAGGGGTGGGGCGCAGACGGGGGTGTCAGGGCAGAGGGGAAGAGGGGGTAAATACCTGCAGAAGAGCGCAGGTGGGAGAAGGTGGGAGAGGTCCCCGTCAATTGAGGAGGGTAGGGTGGGGCGCGGAACGCCCCCCCCGGGTAAGAGGAGTGGGGGCGGAGGGCGCTGCGCAGCCCCCGCTGTCCAGTTAGAGGGTGAGGGTTTCGGTACGGCCCCTCCTCGGTCAACGCAAGGAGAGCCTAGAGGGCGCAGCACAGCCCCTAGCAATGAGGATTTCAGGGTGGAGGTCGGAACGCCTCGCCCAAGAGAAGAGGACCAGGCAGAGGTTCCCACAACCCCGCCGAGAAGACGTCAAGGGAGTGTCGGGGCAGACGCCCCGGGCTCGCAAGAAGATCAGCAAATCATCTCGGGCATGAGCTCGCATCCTCAATGGTATTTAAGGGGTGATGAAGTTGGTTAGGAGGAATACGGGGGGCAATGGGAATTTGAAGATTACAGGGCGGAAAGGGAAAGGGTTGAGGAGAGAAGAAGTTCAAGGTGGGATAGGGAAAGGGAAGTGCAGAGTGGTCGGGGTGAAAGGGGTCAAGGGAATTATCGGCTGGGTGATTGTGCTGACATGTTTTGTCCCCGCAGCAGGAGCCCTCTAAGAATGGAGAGGAGGAGCACCGGTGTGGATGCCAGGCCGCAGGTGGCAGGCGTGGAAAGAGGTGAGCGGGAAAGGGAATGGTCATCTGCATGGCAGAGAGGGGTTACAAATAGGTGGTTAGGGGATGAATGGGCTGGTTTTCAAGGTGTGATGAAGGAGGTTGGTGTGCAGGCCATTGGAGCCGAGGGGGTTGAGAAGAACATTTGCTCAGTGGAGGTCCAAACAGATAAAGTGGTGGAGCCATTGGGGCTCGAGGTAAAGGCTGGTAAAGATAAAGAGGTGGAAGTGAAAGGAAAGGAGAAGAAATTACCATACATGGGGATAACAAAACCATTGGGGGCACACTTGATAGCAGCGACCAGGGAGAAGATCCAGGCAGGGGAATTTGTGGATGTCTTTAAATTGCTCCATAGGGAAGTGAGAGCAAAGGAGGGGTCTAAGGAGGAAGAGAGGGAACTGGCTTCACGCCCAAGGGTCCCGGTGACTATTGAGAATTGGACTTCAGCGTTTATCATTTATGCCAGTGTGTATTGTGAAAAATTGCCGGAGCGTTGCGTGGCCCTGCTTAAATATATGGATGTAATAAGGAAGGCTTTCACGAGTTTTGGGGGCTTTGCCTGGGTATGGTATGATGAGGAATTCAGAGCGAGAATGGCAGAGGACAGTCAGGCGGTCTGGGGGGAGATAGACATGGATCTCTGGCTGCAATGGATGGCCCCAACGAGGCCTGCCCCGACATTGCACACAGCAAGTGGGCTGCCCGTGCCTTTCCGGCCCTTTCCTGGTCCCCCCGCCCATGAGGGAGCGGGGAGAGGAGGTAGAGGGCAGCCCTCGACAGCATGTTGGGCGTTCAATAAAGAAGGCTGCACGAGATGGGGTTGCAAATTTAAACACAAGTGCAGCAGGTGTGCGGGTCGGCATCTGGTTACAGATTGTTTTCAGGCAGGGGACAGTGGGTCAGGGCGAGGAGTGGGGCAAGTAGGTGGGGGGGAAGGACTGCATGCCAGGTAAATTGGGGTGTGCTGGTAGGTAGGGCTCAGTTTATCGTAAAAGGAGGGGGGGGCGCAAGGTTTGATGAAAGGTTTTTGGGGGGCAACTTAAATGGGGTAGGAGAAGGCTGAGGAGGAAGAGGCGTAGGTGGGGGAGGGCCGCAGGGGGGATGGAACGGTGGAAATTGTTAAGGGGTGGTAGCTGTCGTTTGGAGGGCATGGACAACGGTGGTGAAGCCCTCACGCTTGCCGCACGACAAGGTGAGTAGGCTTCAGGCTGCATGGACGGAGGTGCGGGAGCGCCTCTGGTGCAGCAGGGGGGAAGTGAGGAGATGGGTCTGCATGGACGGGGGTGCACTAGGGCCCCTGGTGCAGCTGGGGGAAAAAAAAAAGTGGAGCAGCGAAGCAAGGTGCCGGAAGAGGAATTTATGTGGAATGGTCTGCATGGACGGGGGTGCAGGTTTGGCCCCTGGTGCAGCGTTGGAGAGGAGTAAGGCAGAAAAGGGGCCTGCATGGACGGGGGTGCACTAGGGCCCCTGGTGCAGGTGGGAAACAGGTGGTAATGGACGCAAGGAGCTTGAAGATTGTGATATGGAAGGGACTGCATGGACGGGGGTGCAGGTTTGGCCCCTGGTGCAGCGGTGGAGAGGAGTAAGGCAGAAAAGGGGCCTGCATGGACGGGGGTGCACTTGGGCCCCTGGTGCAGGTGGGAAACAGGTGGTAATGGACGCAAGGAGCTTGAAGATTGTGATATGGAAGGGACTGCATGGACGGGGGCGCAGGTTTTGGCCCTTTGTGCAGCGGTGGAGAGGAGTAAGGCAGAAAAGGGGCCTGCATGGACGGGGGTGCACTTGGGCCCCTGGTTCAGGTGGGGAAACAGGTGGTAATGGACGCAAGGAGCTTGAAGATGGTGATATGGAAGGGACTGCATGGACGGGGGTGCAGGTTTGGCCCCTGGTGCAGTGGCGAGAGGAGCAATAAAGTAAAGGGCCTGCATGGACGGGGGTGCACGTGGGTCCCCGGTGCAGGAGGGGGCAAACCAGGGCCAATACTAATAAGGTGAGGGAAGGTGGGGGTGGGCAAGGGGGAGCAGGGGGGTAATAGTTTAGAGGAAAAAGGGGGACTAAGTGGGTTTGGGTGTATTGTTCAAAGGTTAGGTGAAAGGGGCGAAATATCGGGGGACGGTGGAGAAGACCTGAGGTGTTTCCGGAGAGGGTTAAGGAGATGGCCAGAAAGGATAGGGTACTGAGGGGGTGTTACTAGGGGTGTGGGAAAGACTAGGAGGTTTGAAACTCATCCATTTAGGAGGAGTGCAGCATCTGAAAGTAGCAGGCTTGGCTATTAAGTGGAGTAGGTGAAAAGGTGGGGACGCTGGGAGTAAGGGAGATACAAAGGGTATGTCAGGGACCGGGGCAATAAGGAATGTCTTTATAGAATTTTTTTCAGTAGGTAGCAGGAGTGTTGCATTTATTAGGATGTTGTTGATTTGTAAGTGATTTTGTAATTTCTTTTTCAGATGCTGCTAGGAGGTCCGGTCAGATGTCAAAAATATGGTTTTGGGACATTCTACGGTTAAGTGGGCGGGGAAAGAAGTTGGAAAAAGGGTTGTTGGCAGGCAACTGGGGTGCAACTATGAAGATGTTTTGGTAAGATGTCCGGGTTTGGGGGGCTGGGATGGGATTAGTTGCTTCCTAAGTTGGCTGGGGTGAGGGAAAGCTATGGGCCGCCAGATGGGGGGGGATTAGTTTTGCTGGGAAAAATGATCTGGTAAGGGATACGGGTGTGGCTCTTCTTAGGTTCTGGGCTGGGAGACTGGGTAAATAGTTTGAGGTAGAAAAGTTTGGGGGGGGTGGGGCAGAAAGAACTGGGAGACTGGGGGAGGGTTTTTCTGGTGCCGGGGGCATGGCCCCTTTTGATGTGGGGGGAGGGAAGCACAATGGGGGAATGACCCGGGAAAGGATGGGGTGGCGAGGTTTGCACAAGCAGGTCACCCCGGGGGAACAGGTATTGAGCCTGGAGGGGCATGCCCCCTGGGAGAAGGCGGGACGCCTGGAAAAGGGGCAAGGAGACGGTAGGATCCAAGGGATCATTAGGGAGAAATTGGGTTATTTAATTATTTAATTGTTGGGAGAAAATGAAAATGAAAATGTTTCATTTATTTAATTGGTTATTAAAATATTTCTTTAGTTTGTTAGGCCATGGAGCCAGTTAAGCGTTTGATTGTAAGCTTTGGCCTGTCACATTAAAGCAACCTTTTCCACTTTTAAATGAGTCTGGGTTTTTGTGCAGTAAGCCAAAAGGGGGGCTCCGGGGGGAACGCAAAGCGTTTCCCCCCAGGGAGTTTTTTGGCGCTGCACACGGCCAGCGAGTGGCCGTTGGGGCAGAGCGCCCCCCGGGGGGTATTTAAGGGCTCAGGAAAGGTTTGGGAGGCAGGCGACGGTTAGGACTTGATGATTGTCCCGCCCTCCCACCCCTTGCATTTTCGTTTCAGGGTAGTGTCTGGTTATGTAATATGGGGGGGTCCGTTGTTCATGGTATTATACGGGGGGTTTTTAGATGATAGGGCGAGTTTTTTATGAGTTTTGGGGTCTGTTAGGAGGGTAGGGGTTGGTAGTTTTGTGTGACAGGTCAGGGCATTGTGAAAGTGTGTGTAATATATGTTGCTGATGTGGCAGGTCAGGCTGGCTGCAGGTCATAGGAAGGAGGAGTTTGGTGTAGAGGGGAGTTTGAAGGGTGTTGAAGTGTGTTGGGGAGCCGGGGGCATGGCCCCCTTTTGATGTAGGGGGAGGGAAGCACAATGGGGGAATGACACGGGAAAGGATGGGGTGGCGCTGTTTGCACAAGCAGGTCACCCCGGGGGAACAGGTATTGAGCCTGGAGGGGCATGGCCCCTGGGAGAAAGCGGGATGCCTGGAAAAGGGGCAAGGAGACGGTAGGATCCAAGGGATCATTAGGGAGGAATTGGGTTATTTAATTATTTAATTGTTGGGGGGAAATGAAAATGTTTAATTTATTTAATTGGTTATTAAAATATTTCTTTAGTTTGTTAGGCCATGGAGCCAGTTAAGCGTTTGATTGTAAGCTTTGGCCTGTCACATTAAAGCGACCTTTTCCACTTTTAAATGAGTCTGGGTTTTTGTGCAGTAAGCCAAAATGGGGGAGTACCGGGTCTGGGTTCCTTGAATGAGGAATTACTCCAAGGTTGGAATAGCCCGATAATTCCCCATTCAGGGAACCCGGACCCGGTATGCGGTAAGGGGGTAGCCATGGGGCTGATAGCACCATGGCTACCTCCAACCCCGGAATGAGGCCCTTAGTGTTTAACATGAGGTTTGCTGCTGGCTCTGTCCATGACAGCCTTTGTTTTACATTTACATTTTGACCCGTGTTTGGCTGAAGCAGTGAAATGTCTGACAGTGGCAGTCACGGTTTGCATCCGGTCTAAGCCATGCCTGGTGAAGTGTGAAATTGCCCATTGGCAGTCATTGTTTACATGTACTGCTGTGTACAGCAGCAATACAAGTGGAAGGACTGTCAGTTGCTTTTTGCATGTATTCTAGGCACGCCAGCTGCGCGAAGTGTGTCAGTGGTAGTTTTTGTTATCATTGAGCCTTGGTCATTGTTTACATGTAGCTGCTCTGTCAGCAGTGCGTATTGCTTACATACGGTACTAAGTTTGCTGGACCCCTTTTGCAGTGCCCCTACACCCTAGAGCAGGGTTCTTATGCATTTTCATATCAAGTTTATATCAAATGTATATAAGAATGTTGGGGTCTTACAAAAATTTTATTAAAAAATGTGGTGGTTCTTGTCCATTTTATATTCCAAATCTATCGGGGGCTTTTCAATTTGTTATCAAATACTATTGAATTAATGTAAAATGTACATAAAATGTATATTAGAAATGTTGGGGGTTCATCACATTTATATAACATGTTATACTAGAAATGTTGGGGGTCATCAAGTGTATATAAATTGTATATAACATTCATATAAAAAAACGTTGGGGACAATCAAATATATATAAAATTAATATAACATGTATATCAAAATGATTGTGGTTCAATCAAATTTATAGGAGTTCAGGGCGCATGGAAAGGGAGATGGCCATCTGCCATATTTAATATTGACATAAAGATATCCCTTTCCACTACTAAATGGCATTGTATTACTGTTCAAATAGGAATAATATATTTAATTTATAAGATCACTACATTTAAAAAAAATGTTTTTATTGATTTAGCTGACATATCAATGTTTCAATTTCAAAAATAAAACATAGTTAAAACATCTTAGAAAACATGAGTACAATTAACATCAGAGAAAACATGAAATAATACATCAAATATATATATATATATATATATATATATATATATATCTTATAAATCCAACTTAAGAGCTTTTACAAAATGAACAGTCGCTAACTGAATTGACAACTTGCCAGCACATACAATATGCGGCCACTGGTGGCCCATTTCCAAAGCACCCAAATAAGCACAATGATCTCTAAAATAAATCTGCTGAAGCTCTATCAATTTGGGACAAACTGAAATTAGATGCTGGAGTGACTCAGGTATATCTCTGTTTAAACAGAAACGACAAAAATGTATTTATTTTAATATTATCTTGCGCCTTGCTTGGACATCACAGGTAGGCCATAGATTGAAACGCAACCTTAATATGGCATTTTCCATAGCAGGAGAGGGGAATTTTACTGAATAAGATTCGATGATTTTTACATGTTTGGGATAAAAAAGTAGTTCACAATGGTTCTTGTATTTCAAACATTTGGTCCTCGTCAAAATCCAGTCACATCTGTATAACATTTGTTTGGCTTTGTGTGGATTTGAGATTAACGTATCTATGGAGATGTCAGCGCTACTTAATGTAAAATACACTTCTTTCATCCATTTTTGAACAATTACATGGGTAGTCGTAAACAAGTATGCTGACAAAGTTTGAAGCATATTGCTAGAATGAGTTGAAATCAGACATTTGCGAAAGAGAGCACAGAGTCGCCACAAATAGACAGCATGGAGCGAGACTAGGCCAAGTTCATAATGGAGCCAGGCACTAAGAGTGCACTGTGGTAAAAGTAAAATAATTTGCCAAAATGTGGCTTCTGATTTGTTCAGGGAGGATTGTGGCCAAACAGGTTGCGTTTCAAGACCGTATAGCAGGCATGTGGTGGCCTTCTGATTCCAGTACACTAATGCTGGTTTCAGTGTAAACTTGCCATATCGGTGTAATATAATCTTTGTTTGGGAAATAGCAGTGACAGGTTTTTGCTCCACGCTATCTATTTGGCCTGTGGCGTTCAAACTACCCTCAAATATTGTACCTAAGTAGGTATAACTTGGCACTATTAAAAGTTTTGTCTCTTTGACCGACCAAACAAATCTATTGTGTGCCATCTTAGATGCCGAATAGACCACAATTTGGGATTTGTTAGTGTTGATTGTAAGTTGATTTACATCAATATATGTGGTAAATGCAGTTAACAGATTTTGTAAACCTATCAGCGTTTTAGCAATAAGGACTAAATCGTCCGCATACATTAGCGCTTTAATGGGAACACCATGTATGATTGGTAAATTGGACAGTATTTCAGCAAAGGTTTTACTAACATTATGGATGAAATAATTGAAAATTTCCGAAGCAAGTAAACACCCTTGTTTCAAGCCCCGGGCTGTGGCGATAGGTGTGGATAGAAGGCCATCTAAATTCAATCCAATGCGTATTGATGTTTGGAAATGGAGTGCATGAATAGTTTCGCGAAGAGTTGCTGGGTAACAATCCCTTTCCAATTTCGACATAAGGATGACACGTGATATTGAGTCGAAAACCGCATGTAAGTCTATAAATGAAAAATAAACAGATTGCTTAGTTGTTTGGCATTGGGCTTTTATTGTATTGAGACAGAATAGATTGATATGGGTACCCATACCAGCCACAAACCCCGATTGTTGGGGGTCTCAAAATTGGCCGGCCTTGGTCCATCTATTAAAATCGCATAGTATCAATTTGGCAGTTTGCCGGGGCGTCCAAACGTGCGATTGGCTGATAGTTCTGCGGCAACGTACAATCACATTTTTTTTAAATTGGAACGATGATCAATGTTTTCCATGACTGAGGTATGTCTTTAGTTCGCAACACTTGCTTGAAGATTTTATCCAAGATTAAAGACCAAAGGCCTGGATTAGATTTGAACAAGTGGTTTTGAAGGCCAACAGGGCCAGCTGCTCTAGATGAACTAGCCTGTCTAATTTATTGTTCTAAGATTTCAGGTGAACATTCTATGAACCACTGTGCTGCTGAATTGGGAATCAGTATGAAATTATCAAAATCTACATTGGTGTATAATGTGGTAAAATGCGACAGCCATTGTTGTTCTGTGACAGAGTTTACTTGGGCTACTGATTGTCGTGGTTTAACACTCTGATTGAGGAGAGCCCAGGTAGCTGCCGAGTTCTTTGCGGCTATCACTTGAACCATCTTTTCACTATCCCTTTGCAGTTGTTGTGCTTTGTGTGCTCTGCTCTAGTCCATTGTCGATATTTACAGCGTAAGAAATTTAAGATCTGTTTTGGAAAATGATGAGCCGATTTGATGGCTATTCTGCGTTGATAGCGGTATTCAGTTCTCTTAACCTGAACTTCTGGATCAAAAGTATGTATATGTTTACTCATATCATGATTTGCAAAAAAAATAGAACGATGAAAAGATTGAAGAAGGTTTGTATATGATCTTGGGTGACGACATTCGACATTATAGTGAATCACTCGATTAAACTTTTCTAAGGTGTGTTCTGACCAGTGGATGTGTGATTTAGCATTATTGATCATCAACTGTTGTCACATCCATAGTTGTTTGTTTGATGTATTAGTCCAGTTGATACAAGTGGACAATAGATTGTGGTCACTGTGAGATTGAGATATTATATTAAAGGATACAACATTTTTTAATAGGTTGTGGTCCACAAACACATAGTCTATGATGCTGGCTGAGGCTGCCCGCTGCCAAGTTGGCTTAGCAGGAATCTCACCTTCGATGGCACCAATGAGCATGTACAAATTCCTATCTGTCATAAAGGAGGAGCATTTAGTAGCATCCTTAGGCTGAGCAGTACAGTTAAGTGACAACCAATCCAATTTGAAGTCGACAACAATTATGGTGTCGGTGATATCAGGAGTCTGCAAGTTTAACTCAAACAGTCTACCTAAACCAGAGTAGAAGGCGTCATCAGTTAGGCCAGCTGGGTTACGGTATATATTTATGAGAGCAATAACATGTTGCGAATAAACAATTCGGACCAAAAGTATAAATGAACTTACTGAATCCTATGCTGATATGGCAAGTCCACGATTCTTATTTACAGCAACTAGCAAGCCCGCCGAAGGATGGCCTTTCTCCTGTCGAATTGCTGGTAAGAGAATCCTGTCATAGTTATCCCAAGTTGGCGACTCATACAGTCACGTTTCCTGGAGAGCCATGATGTCATAGCTGGACAGAAGATTGAGGAAAGAGGCCTGCAAATGGGAATATCCCTGAGTGTTCCAGCTGGCCAGAGTAAACGAAGTTTGGCACGGAGGAACTGGTGGTTACTGTATCTGACGTGTATCCAAATATGGATCGATGTCAGTTCATGCACGGGTATAAATGTTTACTAAAGACACATGCTGATTTGATCTAAATGTGTGCCTTTCTGGATCTTGAGCGACTAAAAATCTCATGTCAAAAAGTTTCATCTTTGCTTTCCAGATTGTACTGAGAACATCACCTGAGGGTATCCATAATCTAATAATTGATGTGGCTTCATCTGAAATGAATTCAATCTGAGCAGTATCACGAGAGCTGATATCTTCCAATTCAGACACCTCTCCAAAAATATTGAGCACGCTCTGTCTGTTGAGGCTATATGTCAAAAAGGAACCCTCACTGCATTTCGTGATCAGAGAATGGCAGTCAGAATTAAATGATTCAGTGTGTCGTGATAATCTATTACTGTCATCCGAAATCATGAGATGAGAGAATTGGTTAGAGAGAATTGGTTAACCACAGACAGAGAAGGTCTCAAATCATTGGGATAATTGGGTGCAGATATGTGGTTAAATGTGTAATTTGATGAAGAATCATTAAGAGGCATAACCTGCTTGACAGTTTTATGTGTCTCGAGGCCCTCTGCTTGTATTGGGCCTTTGAAGATTGTTTCTGGCTGTGACACTATTGTGGGAAGCGGTAGGCGTTGTGTTAAGTAACTGTCCACTGCTCTCTACATTTTTTCAATTAAAAGGGGTGTTGGATGCTCTTCAGCAGTTAGTTGTTTTGGACTTTCTGCAATGTTAGCACTCGAAGATAAGGCCTGCCCTGATTTCTGTGTTACTGTTGGTAAACTTGCTTTGTGAATTTCATTAACTAAGTCGTTCAGAGGAGGATATGACAGTGGTGGTCTTGTTAAATCTTTCTGGGTGTCAAACCTTTTTAGTAGGACACTCTTGTCATTTACTTTAGTATTGAACTGTGCTTCTAATGATTTTTGAGTGCAAACAAGTTTGTTTGAATTTTCTGTCTCAATCGCAATCGAGGTCAGTGTATTTTTTGTATGCCTGACTTAAGGTAAGGTTTTCGATTTTTTGATAGCCAAGGCAAGACCCTTTTTTTCTTTTGTTTAGAAGTGAGCAGATCTCGCTTGGACGTCAAGCCCTTATTACCCTTGGGCAATGCAAGGCCCCATGTTTGTGCACTTCTGGCAGGAGAGGGCGGCATGCTTGTCCAAGATTAATTATCTGTAGGTTTTGATATTGCGTCCACAGAATCAACAATTGGACGAATGGCTGCAGAAAAGATGGGAAGCACTGGCTGCGGCTGTGTCATAAGTTTCAAGACATCGTGTCTTCACAGATTACCACGTCTTCATTATTGACAACAGCAGTTATAGAGGTGCCCTGTTTAGTGGTACATGAATCAGTGGGCAAAGAGTTCAGCCATGACGTCACTTGATTCAACTGTAACATCTGCTTTGGATTTTTGCATCCAATGATTCGTTAGCATAGTAGTGTTAATGGCAGACAGAGCTATCGCAATCATTGGATTGCATACAGTGCACTTTCGATGAGAGGCGGTTGACTGGGGCGCCTCGGTGTGGGGTGTACATATGAGAGAGACAATGAGCGATGTGTAATAGAGTCAGAGCACCCACCTCGGTGCGTAGTGTTTGCTCAGTAAATCGATATAGGTGACTCACATTGACTAGTATATATGCAAATGTCTGTGGCTTCGTGCTTGGAAGATGAGTGTGAGATTGATAAAATAGGGCTGACTCTAGGCACATCTATTTTCTGGAATTTGTAGTAACGTACAATCTGATAATGTGTTGGCCGCTGCGAAGACAGCCGCAACAGGAGTTTGAGTACATTGAGGTGAAATGGTGGAAGAGTTTTTGTAATGTACAGTAGGTTTGAATGAGGCAAAAAACAGCTGATTGGAACTGCATCACCATGTAAAATGTTCAGGGTAGGCGAGGGAGCAAGCACAATGGATTTGTGTCTAGTACTTATGCTCGCGTTTGTTGGCGTGCAGTTACACAGCGAAGCGGCAAAGCGGTACTTTAACGAGTACTTCCACGAGTGTGTGCGCTGTGCACGTGTGTACTCGTTAAATAGCAGATGACCCAATCCAAACGCTCCAAAGGCGGGACAATCACACAGGCCAATCAAGCTGTAACAAAATCAAACAACAGTAATCAACAGTTGTTTCACAACGTAGTCCGTGAGACTGTATACGTGCAGGAAATCATTAGATGAACAAAAGGGGATGTTCTCACAAGTACAGTCACCTTGGTTTGTTTTTTCCCTTGTTCAGCAATGATCCACAGAGTAGCCAGACAGAAGCAGCGATCCACGTGGCAAAGCAGTACTTTAACGAGTACTTCCACAAGTGTGCGCACGCTGTGCGCGTGCGTCCTCGTTATATAGCAGATGACCCAATCCAAACACTCCAAAGGCGGGACAATCGCACAGGCCAATCAAGCTTGGTTTGTTTTTTCCCTTGTCCAGCAATGGTCCACAGAGTAGCCAGACAGAAGCAGTGATCCACGCGGCAAAGCGGTACTTTAACGAGTACCTCCACAAGTGCACCTACATTTAGTGTTTGTTAAGCTTCCATGGTGGGTGCACCCGTGGACAGTGGAGGCTGGGATTTCCTTCACTGTGCTAAATCAGATAATTGTTTTGGCAGATTCCAGCAGTCAGGGATGTGGGAAATCTGCAGAAAGGCGCTAGTAATGCAGGAAAGATGGTCCCCAATTCAGTGTCAGAAGTCCTCCTACTAGAGAGAGATGCAAACTATTCTCAACACTCTACTGGTGTTTTCAAAGCTGCTCCTGGGAAGGCCAGTGTTAGAAGCGACAACACAGTATTCAAATCTTACATCAGCTGCAGAGGTGGAACAAGGTTCAAGTCCTTGGCCAGAATAACATTCTTAATTTTTGCATGGGTGGACAAGAATGTTCTATCGCAGCCGGCAGTGCATATTCAGGCGGGTGACCAGTCAGCAGGTGCACTAGCTATGTACAGTATTTCCATCAGGTGTGAAGATGTGCCTATGCTAGAGGACATGTCTGCATATCCATGAGATTTGCATGGTTCAGATGATGGACTTGTTTGCTACTCAGGAGAATTCGCTGGTTATTTTTCTGCATCCAGTACATGGGAGGCATGGTGTGGGCTGTGGACACTCTCACCCCTCCTACTCACCGAGAGATCTTCTTTATAACATTTGGGAGGGTGGGCAATAGTCAGAGCTTCTGATAGTGGAACCAACGTCTTCAGCTGCACCTTTTTCTTAATACTAAGGTACTATGCCAACCCTATTGAGAGAACTTTTGGACAGACATCCTGGCTTCCCTTTCTTGTGAACCCACAAATAGCACATGGGGTGATCTTAAACCGTCAGCCTGGATGTCAGAAAGCAGTGTCTCCAGACACTATGTCTATCAAATGTTCAGCAACTCTTCACTATCTACGAGGCCTTGCACTAGGAGAGCATGCACACACCACTGGGTGTCTGAAAATTGGCCAGCCCAGACCAGGGATCATACCTGTGCTGCCCCAGACCAGGGACTGTGCCCATGGGAACCACCAGCAACACCGCCAGGCCTGCTGGATAGGAAGGGGCACTGCACCTGTAAAATAATATTGCTGTTAACAGAAGATGGGCAAACCTTTTAGAAATACACATTCCTATCCCCTACCTTAATGATTCCCTTCTAATGTTAGCCTGCCGTGGGTTTTTTCTAAAGAAAAGGGATCTGTGCTATCAGCCCACCCTTCCTTGGAGGGGTCACAGGGAGACGCATAGGGTGGGAATGACAAGGCAGATGCCCTGCCTAATACCTGGTATCACCCACTCATGCATGAAGCCAGAGGATAGCCTCTGTGTGTCGTCCCACCCCCTATGTAGCCTCAGGTGGGCCGCAACTTCCATCACTTGCCTCACACCAGGGTACATACCCTCTAATCCCTTTCAATTAATCCTAACATTCTACATCTACATAACAATCCCTACATAACATTTTCCCCTCCCAACACTCCCCCTACATAATATTTAAACTATATTACATTTACTATACACTTTCATATATACATAAATATACACTCTCACAATGACATACAACATATAATATATGTCTTATAGGGTGACTGCTGCAGTCAGCCATCCCTTTCACAGTATTTTATAGGGCTGTCCTGGCGGTTGGGCATAGGATCTGCCCCTTGAAGATGGTTGTGCTTGTCCTCCCCCCAGTTCTTTTCTTCAGGGGTAGCCCTGTCTGCCTTGTCTACTGAAGTCTTCGATAATTAGTTCCACACTAGTGTACACAAGACTCCCGCTCACACCTTGTTTGTATAAACTCTTATATCTATTTGGCCATTATGTACGCTTTACTATATGTATCTATCTATGTGACTTATTACTGCCTGTTATATACTCTGTTCTGCTCATACTCTGTAACCATGTAACTTAAAGCCTTGCATATTCTGTACTGTTTCGCCCGGATACCTTCGGGTCTGGTGCGCATTATAAATGAATAAAACAAACAAACAAACAAACACCTGCTCTCACCACACTCTGTCCGTGCAGTGCAATTGTCTCTGCTTGCCGAGGTGGGGGCCCGCCCATTCTTATTGCCATGACTCAGGGGGCAGGCTGCAGATCTTCGGGGGTCTTCGGCCGATATGCTGGAGCATCTGGCAGCCTGGGACTTACACAGCCTCAGCTTCCCCTACCTGTGGGCTACTCTGGCAGCCCAGGGCTTACTTCGCTAACTTGCCCACTGACAGTAGGATGTGCTTCTTCCGCCTCTCTTCACCACCTGGGCCGCCTGGCATACATAGCCAAGGAGGTCGTTCTGCATTGGTTCGGCAGCCCCCCACATGCAGCCGGGAAGGGAATCTCTTCTTGCTTTGTCCCGGGCAACACTGTTCACACTGCCCAAATCCTTGCTAACAATGGGCCCATCCAGTTGGGCCGCTTGTGGGGCCAGCAGCTGCCATTGCCCCATGGGTGTCATGGCTGTTCTGGGCAAGCAGCCATGGCCCCGCGGTAACAACGCCAGGTCGCCCATCTTATGTGGCCAGGCACATGAACCTTCTTCAGGCCCTGGGGTCAGTCGAGGCTGCAGCCCCCCTAAAACCCTATGGATCTCTCTCCTTCTCTTCTGTCTTTCACAATGTCTCTCTTCTCCCCCTGAACCGTTTTTTAACTGCTCTTCTTTTTTAAAATCCTTTTTTGTTGGAGCTATTAGCTGGCGCTTCAGCACCACCTATAAACCGAAACTATTGCATTAGAGTACAGATAGGGAGAAATGGCATATGAGGAGGGACACAAAGCTTGCAGGTGTTGTTTCATTATTTGCCCACCTATTGACACCACATGACCATACTAATCCCTGTGGCCGTTCCCATCCAGTTCCTGCCCCTCCTGCCCAAAACACCTCCTCATGCAAACTCTTTGTGCTCGCATTAACCAAGCCTTTACCATGAAATGTTGTACAGAGTGTAGAGTGTAGTGTTTTTTCAAAACAGTCTTCTGAGAGTTATCGACTCAATTAGAGCTGTAAACACTCTACCGGTGTAATGCAAACGTGTTAACCAGATCTGCCTTCAACCACTCGATTTATAAGCACTATGCTGTCCTTCATTGACGTCCTGTTAAAAACAAGTATTTAGGCTTGTGTATAAAATATTAGGCATTTACCAGGCACCGCTATTAGATACCCAGGCTCTCGCACCATTTTTCACCTGCTACCATTTTTCATCAGCTAGTAGCACTACGTCTGTGCCTGCAAATGCCTTTCCCATGTCTACACAAAAGCCAAACTATTGGCATTGTCAATGCGTGTTTATCTTATCTCCTCTACTCAGCTGATTCTTGGGCAGGGAGTGGATTTTTTTTTTCTTTGTCCTAAACCTGGTGCCAGTGTCTTTATTCCAAAGTTACCTTAGGGGGCAAATGTGCAGCCCATCTAGCCGAGCCCTTTTTTGGGACACAACACGATCTACTTTTCCATCTTTGATGTTGTGAGGTGCCCAACATTTCAGGGGGCCCATCTCTTTCTCCATCCTCACTCCTGCCCCTCCCCCTAGAGTCCCCCTGGTCGCCCCCAAGACCTGAACTGAAATGCTGGAACAAAACAAAGATTGTTCCTGAAATTGCCAAAGCCCTACTTCTTAGATCCCCTAAACCCACTCCCCCAGACAGTTCCTTAACCATCGACTCCTTCGACTCTTGGCTCATTGAATCTCTAATCCCTCTCATCCCCTCACGCTCCGCTTCATCACGCAATGGACAATTTCCCAAATGGTTCATGCCCGAACTGAGGAACACCAAAAAACAAAATAAATCTCTAGAATGCAAATGGCGAGCACCAAAAACCGATTCCAGCAGATCCGCTTTCGCCTTGCACCATTGTAACTACAAAGCTGAAATCCGGAAAGCTAAAAAAGCCTATTACAACAAACGAATTCTGAACTGCGGAAACCGCAGCAAAGAACTCCGTAGAATCATTTCTGAATTTGTCAAATCCACTTGCACTGCTACCCAATCTGCCCCATCTCAATCACACTGTGACTCACTCTTCCCACACTTTTACAGCACTGCCCTTGACAGTATGATTGCCCCATAAACAATCTGTCCCATCCCCCCGGCAACGACTGAGCAACCCATCAACCCCCCAGCCCCCTTCGTCCCATCTCCCGATTTAATCACCTTTGATTCCTTCAGACCTATCTCCAGTGACGAGTTTCTTGACCTACTATCTACTAGCAAACTGTTTGGCTCCCCCTTGACCCCTGCCCTAACTTGGTCCTAAAATAAATATTCTCATCCACCTGCGCAGGAGAACACGCACAGACCATACTAAATGACTCTCTCAGCTCTGACACCTTCCCTGATGCCTTCAAAATTGCACATGTCAAGCCTCTTCTTAAAAAGCCATCCCTCGACCCTCTCGACCCCAAAAACGACAGACCCTTCTCGAACACCAGATTCCTTGCAAAACTCATCGACCGAACAGCATGCACCCAGCTAAACGCCTTTGTTGAATCCAACAACTTCCTAGACCCCGCACAATCAGGCTTCAGACCACGACATGGAACTGAAACCACTCTGCCCTCGATCTGGGATGATCTTAAGGTCACTGCAGACTTTGAAGGATGCGCTGCACTAATTCTCCTCGAGCTCTTTGCAGCTTTTGACACAAGTCACCACTCAATACGCCTTGACCGTCTCCACTCCCTTGCAATCCGTGGCACCGCTCTCAAGTGGATCGCCTTCTTCCTCAGCAACAGGAAACAAATAACCCTCCTCTTCCCTTTTGTCTCAGCTGCTCACTCGGTTAATACTGGAGTTCCGCAAGGCGCATGTCTATCTGCTCTCCTATTCAAACTCTATATGTCCATCCTTCCTGGAATCATCCACCCGCACAACATCTTGTGCTACAACTATGCTGACGACACCCAAATCATCCTTAAATTCCACAATTCAGACACCACCCCCCAGCCCGACCTAGAAGCCTGTCTCCTAGACATCGACCGATGGATGACAATAAACCACCTCCTCTTAAACCCCACTAAAACCGAAATCATGGTGTGCAGCAACACTGCGCTTCTACCCCATCCACTCCCTTTGCTCCCTTCCCTGGGCCAACCCCACTGCCCCCCTCTGACACAGTAAGAAATCTGGGCTGCACAATGGACTCTGGCCTAACCTTCTCCCAACAGATCAACAAGGTGTCCAAATGTTGCCACTACCATCTCAAACTTCTCAGACACATCTTTCCCTACCTCTACTTCACAAACAGACTAGCTGCTGTTATGTCTATTGTAATGTTGAGACTAGACTATGCTGACTCCCTATACCGAGGAGCACCGGCATAGCACCTTCATAAACTCCAAAGAGCGCAAAACGCTGCTGCTAAACTGCTCCTCGGCCTGGGTCCAAGACATCACACTTATCCAGCTCTGCGAACCCTCCACTGGCTCCCAGTCGGACGAAGGGCCACTTTCAAGACCCCGTGCATCACTCACTGTGCAGTGCACAAGTCTGGCCCATTATACCTGCAAGAAAAGTTAAAACCTTACCTCCCATCCTGCACCCTGAGATCAAGCACTGCCCTCCTTTTAGTGACCCCAACCACTAACTCTGTCAGGATCGGAGGATCTGCTTTCTCAACCTTGGCCCCGACTCTGTGGAAGTCGCTTCCCCCACATATTCGACTCACCCAAGACTATGTGACATTCCACAAAGTACTTAAAACGTGGCTCTTCCCATAACACTGATCTCAACCTTGAGAAGCGACTGAATGTCCAACAACCCAACGACTAAATACAAAATAGGACTCCCAACGTTGTCATCAATGAATACGATCATTAATTCAGCTATAGACAACCGTATCCCTGAATAAAGAATAATTATCTCCCTGGACCAAACCCCTCCCAATTTCCCTGTTCGACAAAACGTCTAGACCCGTGATGTCGCTGGGTGCCCCATTGTGCCCCGTGTGTCGCTGTGTACCCCTGCCCCCAGCTCCCGTGATGTCACTGAGTATCCCTCTGTATTGCCCTCTGCTCTCGTCCCCGTGATATTGATGTATGCCCCACTGTGCCTGTGTATCGCTGTGTACCCTGCCTCCCTGTTTCCCATGATGTCGCTATGTATCCCTTTACCCCCGTCCTGTCACTGTAATCCCAGCCTTCTGTTCCTCTATGCCCCTTTTGTGCCTGTGTGTCGCTGTGTACCCCCACCCCCTGCTCCCGTGATGTAGCTATGTATCCCTCTGTATCGCCCTCCCCTCTAGTCCCTGTGTTGTCGCTGTACGCCCCACTGTAACCCGTGTATTGCTTACTGTTCCTGTGAAGCAGCTACATATCCCCCTGTATTGCCTGCCCCTCTAATCCCAGTGATGTCGCTTTGTGTCACTGTGTACCCCTGCCCCTGTGATGTTGCTCTGGATCCCTCTGTATTACCCCCCTCTAGTCCCTGTGCTGTTGCTGTATGCCCCACTGTGCCCATGTATCGCTGTGTACCCTGCCTCCCTGTTCCCCATGACGTTGCTATGTATCCCTCTACTCTCCCGTCCTGTCACTGTAAGCCCAGCACTCTGTCTCTCTAGGCCCCTTTGTGCCTGTGTGTCGCCATGTACCCCTGCCCTCCTGTCCCCATTGTGACATTATATATCCCTCTGTATTGCCTAGCTGCTCACATACAAACACTACCCATGAAAACCTCATCACTCTAACAAAACGCAACTATATCCCATGAGAAACCGGCCTTAGCTGTACACATAAGCGTCCTACAAGCCTATCACAGCCAGAACCCTGGCTGAATGTCCACCCACCAGACTGCACACATTCAACAGATATCTTCACCACCTAGACCCCTAAGATCCCGCAGTGTACCCCATGATCCTGTAGTGTCCAATCTAGTCGGTATGTACCCTGCGCCTCTGGTCCCCTGATGTCGCTGCATACCTGCAACCTCTCTGGTCTCATGATGTCTCTTTATACTTCTTGCCCTTCATGCCTGCTGTCATCCCGACACGGCCCCCGCAATGTCGATATGTACCAGCCCTCTGGTCCCTCGTCCCATTCCCAGGCATGCACTCCTAGCCTTAGCACATGCACGGTCTGGGCTCCCCAGACCATGTACTGTAACTAGTCTTCACATTCGCGCTGCACTTTGCCTGCAATGAGTGTCACCGCGTTCTCCCTCATTTCCCCCTTGTCACCTAGCGCTCCCAAAGCGCACTGCGCATATGCGCTTTGTGGATGAACTATCATATCACACAATATCATGTCACTACACTTACTCTCTACTCTACACGGTTCCATGTAATATGTAATAATGGCAACATTATTGCATGGAACATGCGGGGGACACCCCCGCAACCCCCAAACTTTTTTTAAAAAAAAAAAAAAAACATTTTGCCCCTGTCCCCATATATATGGTCACCCATATAATATTGCTGCGACCTTTTCCCGGCTATATTATTTACGGCGACCATATATATGGGATAATATTACCTGATACCCTCTACACCATCACACAATTAGAGCACAACTATACCCCTCGATAAATTCGGCCTAGCTGCTCACATCCGAACACTACCCCATGAACACCTCCTCACTCTAATAAAACACAGATATATCCCATGACAAACCGGCCTAGCTGCACACATAAGCGTCCCATAGGCCTAACGCAGCCAGAACCCAGTCTGGGTGTCCACCCACCAGACTGCACACATTCAACTGATATCATCAACACCACACCTAATGCTAGGATGCAGCTACCATTAGGCTACTACATCAGCTGCGCAAATAACTGGTGAACCCACGCACCCTATGACACTCTCTCTACTCTCTCTACTGACCTGGACTGCGGTCCCCGCGGGCGTTCAACCTACCAGTGCTTTGAAGTCATACTAATGATATATAGAGCGCTATATAAATGCAAGATAACATAACATAACATTTCTTCTTGGATGGCTTTCAAATTGGTCCAGCTGTGGTTAACTTTAAGGTGTAATGGTAAGCAGGTCGGGTTTACCGAGGTTGTTTGGAAGTAGTGGAAGCTCGGATTCCTAGACTGTTAAAGGGTTCCACTTCCCCTAATCGCTTTAGGAACGTTTGCATCCTGATCCAAATCTAGCCTGCCAGCTCCAGTCCCGCCTCTTTAAGATGCAGGTTTGGATTGTCTTTAAGACGCTGGTTTTGGTGGACCTCGTCTTCCACAGGAGGACGGGAAGCTTGGGTCGCCCCCTTGTTTTAGGGTGATGCCCCATGATTTGTTTCCCGGACCAGGTCCAGAATTTCAGCCAAAGATTTGCTCACAGGTGGTTATGAGTAGGCAGGTGCTACTTCCTGCATTGACGTCTTCGGTAGCTCAGGGGGCTAGAAATGGTGGCTCCACGATTTGTGTACAATGTTGTGAAGCCTTGGCGAGTGTAATAGCCTAGTGGTGAAGTTTGGAACAGGGTGCACTAGTGTGCTGTCTTCCATGGCCACCTGGAGTCATTCGATGAGATTGGCTTTATGAAAAACCGTAAGAGTTAACGAATCGGGATGCCATGAGAAATGCAGACATTTCCCCTGCGTCACGTCCCTCAACACGTTACTCCGTAAATTCAGCAGGTACCAAACTCTGCCGATGAGGCGTGACAATAATAATCACCAGCAACAATGAACACATCTAACTAATAAAGGCGACCCCCTTGTTTACTAGCAAAATGGAAGAGCCCGCCCTCACATTTGCGGTGAGACCAATGCTTTGTAATGCTGGTAATGTACACAGAGGCTGTATGTTTTGGGGGGTGGGCACTCAGTTCTCTGGTTATCCATCGGGGTTTGAGTGCGTGTTTCCTGGCTGTGAGCCCTGGCTGTACTTGGGGGGTGGGGTGATGCCCCGGGCGAGGCATTGACGTCCAATCCCTCCAAATCATGAGAAAGCGGGGACTTTAAGTTTGAACACAGGCAGGTTAGCACGTGACCGCACCTGGGCCCCCCTCCCAGGATCTCCCCCGGCGCAGTGTGAAAGGGTGGGGTGTCCTCTGGAGTCAAGGACATGATGTCTGCTGGCAGGGGAAGTTGTGTAAGAAATAAGAGATTGTTATGACCGTGTGATGAAAAGAGGGTGGGGAGCAGGGGAGGAGCGGGCAGAGGCGGTGTGTGTGTTTGGGTTCCACTGATAGGCCAAAGTTGTTTAACACCCCTGCGTCCGTTCTCAGCTCAGCTCTGTTTATGCGAATGCTATAACGGCCCCTAAAATAACTTCCCAGGCCAGCACCAACAACCACTAGCACCCCCCTCTGTATTCTAATGTTTGCCTTCTCTCTCCTTCCTTCCTTCCTTCCTTCCTTCCTTCCTTCCTTCCTTCCTTCCTTCCTTCCTTCCTTCCTTCCTTCCTTCCTTCCTTCCTTCCTTCCTTCCTTCCTTCCTTCCTTCCTTCCTTCCTTCCTTCCTTCCTTCCTTCCTTCCTTCCTTCCTTCCTTCCTTCCTTCCTTCCTTCCTTCCTTCCTTCCTTCCTTCCTTCCTTCCTTCCTTCCTTCCTTCCTTCCTTCCTTCCTTCCTTCCTTCCTTCCTTCCTTCCTTCTTTCCTTCCTTCCTTCCTTCCTTCCTTCCTTCCTTCCTTCCTTCCTGCCTTCCTTTCTTTTTTCTTTCGTTCTTCCTTCCTTCCACATAGCCACCCTTTCCTACCTCCCTTGCCCCTCCTCTCACTTGAGTGAACTCCTCCTCTGCCCCCTCAGTAGGCCTCCTCCTCCCCTCACCCATCCCTCCCGCCAGTACTTATTCTGACAGCTGTCACTGCCCCGGGCGTTGTGTCCTGGTTGTCCTGCTTCCCGGTGTCTGTCCCACTGTGGGCTGTGCCCCCCTGCTCACTGTGTCGGCGGTGGTTCGTTGCGAGCCCTGTCCCGCCCTGGGGCCCCAGTCCAGCCCTTATAAAGACAGCCACGCCACTGCAACTTATTGGGCCCGCCCCTTTTTTTCCTCTCTCTTTTTTCTTTTTTAAGTCTGTCTGCAAACAGGCCGCATGGCAGCAGGAGCCCTGCATGGGATATCTAGGAAAGCTCCCAAAAATAGTGCATTGAAGCCACTGCACAGCCCCTGACGAAGGAATTGCGGGCAGCGCCTGGAAGCCAGAAAAAGATAGCAGGATTGGCTGCAGTTAGTGCCTGGAAGCTCTCTACGGTCATCAAGAATATCAGCCGACAACACCACGACCACGAAGCCTGGGAGCGCTGGCTGACAGCGCTTAGAAGCCAGACCTGCGAGGACATACGCATTGCTACCCACAGCTTTGCCCAACCTGTAAAAGAGCCTCGGGCCAACCACTTTTAGGGCACCGAAACCTGGCGCAGCCTCTGAATGGGGTCTTAAGCCCGGCGCATCCAACTTGGGAAAGGAAAGAACACCCGGAACGGGCTCCGGCAAGGCTCTGAATAGCACCAGAAGCACCCCAGAGGGAGGCGCTACAGTCAGAAACAAGGGGGTGAGTGTGGCCGTGCCACGTGGATGTGGTGAAGAGAAGGAGTAGAGGAATGAGATTAAGAGAGATGGGGGCTGCGGGAACGTGAGGGGGGCGATAACGTGCCAGCAGGTACACAGGGAGCCAGCCCTTAACACAAAGAGGTTCGTGTGGAAGCGAGAAGGCAAAATAGCACCTCATGCCTCGCAAACGGCAGGCGTGGAAAGCCTCTCTCTCTCTCTCTCTCTCTCTCTCTCTCTCTCTCTCTCTCTCTCTCTCTCTATATATATATTTATTTATATATATATATTATTCTCTAGATTGCACACGCCTCCGCTGAGGTTTCTACAAACATCCCCAAGCCTTATGTCCCAATTATAAACACAGCCCGTCCGAACAGCCAACCAACCCGCTTCACAGCGCCTTCCCAGCGGCGGTTGTGTGCGCTAACTGTTACTTATGTGTCGAGAAGTGTGAGAGTCAAGCTTTGCCTGGCACTCGGGAGTCGGTTTCTCGCGGCCCATTTTGGTTCTCGAATCTACCATTTCCACGATCACCCTTTTTGGAGTTGGGGGGACATTGAGGGGGGCATGGGAGAAGGAGGGGGGCAGTGGAGGGGGCAACTTCTATTTGTTTCCTTTATTTTTGTTCAAGTTGCTTTGACTTACATACAAAACAAAAGGGGAAGATAGTTATCTCTATGTGTGTGTGTGTGTGTGTGTACACACATATAGTTCTCTCCCCTATGGATATATATGTAAATATATACATACCTACGTATATGATTGTATAGGTGATTATGTATGCACCCACCCTTTGCAGAACACGAGCTTCTCTCCATGCTAATATCCGATCCCCGATGTGTACACACAGCCCGAGTAACAGTACTCTTAGTACCAAAAAAGAATGAATACTGTTCCGTGGTGGGCCCTGGGGGTTGGCGTAGTGCCCGTGGTGTATGTTATACTTAGTGCCTCCCGCCTACAGCTCACAGGGCACCTGGAACACTGTACAATCCGATACACCCGTGTATTCTTTTTTTTAATTGTAGTTTAATTTGGTTTTATTACGATTTCCCTTTTCTCGGCCCAATAACCTACTAAAACAAATGGCGCTGGGGACTGTTTAAAGCATGAAATATCAGGACGTGCTCAAAGCGAACACGTGTGAGTCTCCGATTACTGTAACCCCGCAAAGCAGCCTCTAAACTTCAGCGCGCCAGAACCGGCGCCATGTTGGCAAGAACTAACAACGCGGGCTTGCAGCTTTCCCTCCGAGTGCCAGGCGCGCAGTTCTTGCAGTACTGAGTGCCAGACATCCAGCTGTTCTGCTAATGACTGCAGTGCCAGGTGTGCATGTGCAGCACGCCAGAAGCGGGGGCCTTGTTGCCAAGAACTGGCAACAAGGATTTACAGCTCTCCCTTCGCTTGCTCTAATGCGGCTCTTGCGGTACCGAGTGCCAGGCGTTCAGCTCTTGTAGTACTGAGTGCCAGGCGTGCAGCTGTTATACTAATGAATTCAGTGCCAGGTGTGCATGTGCAGCACGCCAGAAACGGCGACATGTTGCCAGGAACTGGCAACAAGGTCTTACAGCCCTCCCTTCGCTTGCCAGTAATGCAGCTCTTGCAGTACCGAGTGCCAGGCGTGCAGCTCTTGTAGTACTGAGTGCCAGGTGTGCAGCTGTTATGCTGATTTATACAGTGCCAGGCGTGCATGTGCAGCGCGCCAGAACCAGCGCTATGTTATCAAGAACTGACAACAAGGGCCTCTCTTGCAGTACTGAGCGCCAGGCGTGCAGCTGTTATACTAATGACAGCCAGGTGTGCATGTGCAGCGCTCGGAGTACTGACGAGCACAAGTGCAACTCTTATGGTAGTAGCCACTGTCGGGCGCACAGCTCTCACATTACTGAGAGCCGGGCGTGCAGCTCAGATAGTACTGACTGGCAGGCATGTAACTCTTATACGAATGATATTCAGGTGTGCATGTGCAGCTCTCAGAGTACTGACAACCAGGCCTGCAGTTCCCAGAGTACTGACAAACAGGGGGTAACTCTTACAGTAGTGACTGGCATGCGTGTGTCTGAGAGTACTGAGAAGCAGGTACGCCGCTCTTAAAGTATTGACTGTCAGGCGTGCATTTCTCAGTACTGGCCGCGGGCAGCTCTTACAGTACTGAAAGTCAGGCATGCAGCTCCTGTATTGTTTAGCAGGCATGCAGCTTCCAGGCAGCAAGATGGACATCTCTAGCAGCACTGCATGCTAGGCCTAGCACTCTGACAATATGCGTATAGCTCCCAAAGCCCCAGAGTACCGAGCAGTGGCGGCTGGTGATTTTGAGAGCTGGTGGGGCGTAAATTTCCCCGGGCGAATATAGAAGCGAGCGCGCGAGACCCCCCCCCAAGGGGGTTGCGGGGCGGTTCTCCCCCTGCGAAATTTTTGGAAAAATGGCCTACAAAATGTGCAATTTACTGTCCAAAAAACCCACCGAAATATGAAAAAAGCATTCGGTTTTACATATTAATGTTGGTACACTATTCTTACGTGTGCAAGTGTGATGGTGTATTTTACAGCAGCTTGTATTGGGAATAGCTGGTACTATGGTGTATGCATAAAGAAATTCATTATATAGTCAGTAATGATGGAAACATATGTTTGTCATGCTGTTACTGGCATTCACATGCGCTCATCCTCTTACTAAGGTGGGATTTTAGGCATTTTCTGAAAGGGGGAACTAAGCTAAAATATTACTTTAGTTTTTAACCACTTAATTAATGCGACATTTGTCCTACCTTTAATGGCTGTCTGCCTCGCCGAGTTGCCATTGCTTCAGTTTCTCAAAGTTGCGTGGTGCTCCTTTTTTAGCCACTTATAAATACTGCTTCATCACGTTGTAAAAAGAAAAAAAGAGAAAATAAGCAATAAAATACTAAAAATGTAATTCAACATTTCCATAATAAAAACATATTACTCTTTAATTTCCCTTTCCTCTGCTTTCCCATACATTCAGTTTTCTTTAATGATTATCAATCCGAGCCTAACATTATTATCAAAGGAATCAACAGGGAAGTTTTGTGGCTGCTTATGACCCCATACCAGAAGTCTTTACTTGAGCTCGATGTCACATCATGCACGAATCTGCTGACCAGTGTCACCCTTGCATCATTAAGTGCAGTGCATTCCATTACAATGTGCTTTCTAGTCTGCACACTGTCCCTCACCTGGCACAGAGAGCATACACTAGGCAGTGTCTTGCCAGAACAGATATTTGCAATTTCCACAGTTTGTATAACATTCATTCTGAAACTGAGAAATTGCATCCACCAATATGGACTGGGATATTTTGTTAAATCCCCAACGTGCTCGCCTTGGAAGCAAGACGCCACGGAGCAAACAGGTTCGATCCCTGGGAACACACTTAGAAATCTATGGGTATTAAGCGCGTAATAAATAACCTATCATACCATATGAAATACGTCGGCAGACCTCCCAGTGGTTCTTATATAGTGCATGAGATCTCATACTGGCAGTGGCAATCATCTGCATCCAGTCAATTTCGAACAACATTGTTTTGGCTTTGATTGGATTTTCTATCACAACATTCACGCTGAAGCTTGAAGCGACCAGAACAGCCTCTGCATATGCACCTAACCGCCAGACAGTGATCACTTGCCTCTTTGACCCATTGCCAACTTGTAGATCGCCCACTGGAGACTCACTGAGTGGCATCATTTATCGACCTGGGAAGGATGAAAGGCCGAGTTGGTCCTGCAGGGACTCATTCGAACCTGCGTCAGGCAGCAGGCTCTGCACTGCAGTCTGCACAGATGTAAGCAAGCTACTCACATGAGACGGAGCCCGCGCGACCACCGCATCTGCTAATTGTGCGCCGTTTTATATTTTCGGCATTTTTTGACAAAAAATGCCTAAAATATAAAACGAGAAACGGCACAAGTCACCACCAGGGAGAGCCCTGGCAGGGCTCTACCTGGTGACGTGTGCCATGTCTCGTTTTATATTTTCGGTATTTTTTGTCCAAAAATGCAGAAAATATAAAACGGCGCACAATTAGCAGATGTGATGTGGGCCGCAGCAGGCAGCAGCGCACGCCTGCCCTGCCTTGCCCGGTCCGGCTGCGTGGCCCAAGGCAAGTTGGCCCACGGCCCACGGCAGTGCCGGCACGGACCGGGGGTAAAAGGCCCCAGGGCTGCCCCTGCCTTGGTGGGGGCTCGACTTGATGGGCAGTCAGCTCAGCACTGGCAGCCAACACTGAACGGCGTGTAGGCCATGGCCTACACGTCGTTCAGTGTTGACTGGGCCTGGCCTGCCCGTGGTGGACGGTCACGATAGTTTGGGCCGGGGGGGGGGGACAGACAGCGTAAGTGTAAAACACACTCCCCGACTCCCCGGGCCCAAACAGAACAAACAAACATGGGGGAATGGGGGGGTACTTACCAGATCTGCGGCGCCGCTGGGCTCTAGGCCGGCGTGGCGGCTGGCCTGGTGCAGAGCAGCAGCACTCGTGTCCAACGTCGCGTCGTCGGAAGATTTAGAAAGAGAAACAGACCCAGACGTGTGAAGGCGGCGCAGGCGCACGTACGCACCCTGCGCCGCCAGTCATAGATACAGTAATGTCATTGGCTGTTTGCCAGCCAATGGCATTACTGTATCCATGGCAGGGGAGGGATTGGGAAACCAAAGTGCGCTGTTTGCGCACATTTTCTACTGGCGGGGCCACCCCTCAAGCGCCCCGCCAGGCTTCTAATTCTGAGGGCTACGTAGAGTGCGTGGAGCTACGAGCTCCACGCACTCTACTATAGAACAATTTATACTAAATTGGGACGCGCCCCGCTGTGAAAGCCAGGCCGTCCGTCCTATAGTATATTTGTTTCCTTGCCACAGCGCCCCCGCGCTGTTGGCAAAGGAAATGCAGCACGACTAGAAGCTAAAAGAGATTCAATCAGAGAACCTCTGATTGAATCTCTTTTAGCTTCTTTTTTTTTTCTGGGGGGGCGGCGCCCGGCCGCCCTACGATAGCAGCCGCCACTGGTACCGAGGACAAGGCGCTCTGTCCCTGCAGTATATTATAATAACGACATCCAGCAGTGCAGCGCTGTTGACAAGGGCTGCAGTACTTTTAGCTCTGGAAGCAAGATCTGCAGATGTTAGAAAATTGACAGCCAGGTGTGCAGGAGCTCTCAGAATACTTACACCCAGGCGTGCCGCTTTCCAAGTACTGTAAACTCTGAACCCGGTGATTAATGCCTATACGTACAGGACTAGGGAGAAACAGCGCTCCCTGTAATGGCAGCCACGTGTGCCCGCACGAGCATGCAGTCCTCGCAGGGTTTCACACGCTCCACCGCGTGGCTCTGAGCATGGAGTGCCCACACGGGGCGGGTGATTCCATCAGGGCATGGTGGGGGGGGCGCCCCATCATGCTCCCAGGGCCTGGTGGGTTCCCAGGGGCCAACTGCGGGGCATGGGGGGCCCTCACCCCTCCTCTCGGACCAACGGCTAACTTCGGCCCATGGTGGGCCCGGTCACCTCACATCCCCCGCCCCCCCTCAGAAAGACCGGGTGCAGGGAGCCCTGCAGATATCCTGTCAGGGGGCGTGGCCCACAGGCCCAGGCGCACTGTAGCTTTCCAAAGCCTGACCGGAAGCAGTACCCCGTGCCCTCCATCGCCAACCCCCCAACAAATTTAGCTCATAATGGCAGCGCTCCTTAAATACCCGCGTGTGTTATTACTGCCCAACACGCTTAGGTGACACGTGCAGAAGCCATCAGTACGTATGTACAACAGGCACAACACGTAGTCACGCTCCCGATCAGGCCACACCGCTGTGATCGAAAGTGGGGGGAGGCAGGAGGACGTGACGCAGCTGTGGACTGGTAGCCAATAGAGGCCCTGGAAATAATTGTCAACCTGGCCAGTACAAACTACATTACACATTTCCAGCAAGCCCATTTGGAAATACCACACAGAAGAGGCCCAGGCTGCAGAGGCCTACTGGGGAATCTCCAGAGTTCCCTATGGGCCAGTCCACGCCTGACGTAAAGGCCCACCGAGACAAAGCCAGCTCAGTTTAGTAAATGGGGATGTCCGGCAGCTTGGGATGGACAATAGGATGCGCTTCCCCCCTTTGCACATGGCTGTAACCTGCAGCTCTTCATGTGAACTTTCTCTGAAGAACTGGAGCGTTTCCACCTGAGTATAGGCGCCCCTAGAGGGGGCACAGAGGGACAATGGCCTCACCCATTTGCATACATACCAACATTCAGACACAGCTGGGAGGGAGATTTCCAAAGGGAAATCGGGAGACCAACATTTCCCCATAGGAATGCATTGGGGCTACAGCTATTTCAAGCGGGAGACAGTGAAAAATAGCCCGATTTTTCGTTGAAAAATCGGGAGTCTCCCGCCTAAATCGGGAGGGTTGGCATGTATGCATTTGCTGCTTTGTCCCCCTTAATTATTGGCCAGCTACTGTTAAAAGCAGGCTTCCTACATGCTGTGCACACTATTGTTTTCCAAATGTGCAGCTTACATTTTCATAGAAAAAACAAAAACATTACCATACCTATACCTGCTCTCACACTGACATCAACTAATTCTCTTTACATTGTGTTGAGTTTTTTTGTTTGACTGTCACACAAATCCCTTAGGATTTTGTGCCCCTTTCTTTGTGTTTTATCACAGGATATATTGCTAACAATTAGACTTGCTTGTCAAGCTGCTTAATCACAAATCAATGCTTCTATTATGCTGAAAACAGTTATTAGGAAACTAAACTGTGGGCTCGTGGGTGCCAACTTTTTATTTTCATTGCAGGGGCATACATTCCCCCACCCTGGATCTGAATATATGCAAGCGGCCAGCCTAACCCATCCCCTGGCTGAACACAATTTGTAGTACTTAATAAGGAATTGCAAAACGTCACAAGATTAACAGCAAGTTTTAAATGTGTAACATCCCAGCAACAGTCACTCAACCTGCTGAGCTACTCTGTTAGGCCTCTACTAGGGCGTGTCTACGGATCCCTTAATGTACTCAAAATCACTGCATTATCAACAAAGCATATTTATGTACACGACCTCAAAGTCAACAGTATTTCCTCTCCAGCCACACTGACCCTCTGCTTAGATTCATTCGTCCTTAATGGGCAAGGTGGGGCCGACCCACCGGCACCCTCACCCATTATGGAGAAGCCCAGGATCCTGCCCAGCGTAGACACTGAGCGATCCCTCACCTGAGGGAGCAGTCCTAGGCTGGTTTGAACTGTCAAAAGGAAACGTGTTTTCCTTTTGAGAGCTCTGTCCCCTAGCCGTGCATGTCCAGTGCACCACACAAAGTCAAGGGCGTTTTCCTTCCCCAGCCTTACATGGCCCATTGGGGATGCTGGGTAGGGAAATGCATGTTTGTATGTGCAAGGGGGCACTTCTGCACCTCCCTGCACATACAAACAGAGTGGGCCACTTCATCATCATGCTTTTGGTGGGTGGGGCGAAGGGGGTTGTGCAACAATGGCATTTAAAAAAAATTGCTCCCTGTGTGAGGCGCTGGAGGGTTAAGCATGGCATTTCTTTACTGGACATCCATGATGCCTAGTAAAAAATACTGTGCAAACCCATAATGAGGCCAAATAGCTCACCTTCGTAGATTTAAAAAACGGCCTTCGAGGGGTATCAAGAATAGAACTGAAACAATCCCTACTGAGAGAGAATCTCCCATGCGCATTAATATCAGCTATATTTCTTGCTATTATTAGGCAACACCAAAGCTTTAAGGTGGAGAATGGATGGGGGTGGGGATGCTGAATGCTCCCCAGTTGAAAAAGGAGTTTGGCAAGGATGTGTCCTTACCCAACCCTTTATTGCATTAATAGCAATGGAATAGTGCCAGAGCTTCCCAGTATACAATCTGACAGCGCACTCCTTAATACAGACAAAATTACAATTCTTTTGTTTGCGGATGACGCTGTCTTGGTTCCGCAAACGATAAGTGTGTACAAAAAAATAGATGGAAAGATTCATAGACCTCTCTGCTCTTGTAAAGGGCTGGATCTGAACATTACCAAAACAAAAGCACTGAATTGTTCTTCAAGGAATAACGGCTATATATATATATATATATATATATATATATATATATATATAGGGGTGAGGGGCGGCACCGGGGTGACACATGCCCCTACTGAGGAGAGCCACACTGTTGGTTTTCCCCCCTCCCCCCAACAGGGGTTTTACACTGTGTAATTGGAGGGTGAGTTGGTTCCTGGCTAGTTGAATGACTAGAGCAACCAGAATTCCCTGAGGCCATCACTGGTAGTAACCATCAACACCTGAACAAACACCTGAACAGACTGCCTCCCTGATGATTGCAAGAGGCAAGAAAGAGCGCTAGGAGGAGAAGATCAACTGGACTGTGGAAAGGTACACCTAGCTGGGAACCAGAGTGCGCCCCTCATCCCCTTTTCTGTCATATATATATATATATAAAAAAAAGAGGAAAAGGGAGAGACCGCACTCTCCACGGATCGTATGGCAGGATCCAATCAATTATAATGCGCAGCTCACACGGGGAAGAAGTTGTAAAAGTACGTTTAATGAATTAAACAAAAAAATATAAACAAAAGACACGGCTGGGAGAGCAGCAATAACAGAGGCAGGACGCTCGTAGGCACGACCTGCTGACAACGCATTTCATGCTCGACTGAGCGCTTGTTCACGTAAAGGAAAAAGGGACCAAAGCATAATTATAAAAACAAATAGTCCTTTTTCTGTGTCAGTGGAACTCAATAGGTGCATAAAGGCATGGAGTAAATGGCGGCCATGTTCGAATGGAGAGGCTGCAATGACCAATGATGGAAAATATGCATGAATACCGGAAAACAAACCGACAAAAAGTAAAATTGTCTGTTAAATTTAAGGTGCTTAGTGCACAGAATGAAGAAACGGTAGTCAATGAATAAATGGAAAATAGGAATTGAAACTAAGCGACATAGTCCAAGCCAAATGCACCCACGGTTCCACTGTGAATTCCTGGTCAAGTAGGAGAGGTCCAAGAAACGTAAGCACATGATACATAAATACAATAAATAGAAATTCCACGTTCAATGAAGGAAAAAGTACACGAGTATCAATAAATAAGAGCGCAAGACCGCAGTGGCCCAAGTCCATGTCAGGAATAAAACAGCTAATACATATAAATAAAAGCGGAGAAACTAGTCAGTATGCCATACTAGGACAGAGAATGAATAGAGTAAAGTGCAAGCAAAAAATAGCAGCGTAAACTTGTACAAGTATGCAAAGCCAAAATAGCAGCATCGACAAGTGCAAAATCGCAAAATACAGCTCTAACTATAAAGTGCATAACAACAGCGACATGTGCAAAATAGCAAAGCCAAAATAGCAGCATCTACATGTGCAAAATTGCAAAATACATCCCTAGCCATAGAATGCATACATAAAAACTGGAAGTAACAATGTTGGTATACCTGACGCAAGCAATGGGAAAATAATGGCAGTCTCAAAATTACAGCATAATTAGAATAGAGCAAAGGAAAAGTACATGTGCAAATGGTGTTGAAAAGGACACTGTCAATAAAATATGACCAAGAAGACACAACATTAAAAATTAAAAGAAGAAAGGACTCCAAGACAAAAACAATTAGTTTTAGAATGAAGCTAATTTCCTACAGTATCGTGACTACAGCAGCTAAACTTGGACCGAGAACGGTCTGAAGCAAAATAATAATGAGACCACCAACAAAATAAGGTGGAAAAATAATAATACATACAGGCCAAGGATAGGACAGTGAACCAAAATAAATAGCAAAAAGACACGTCTAACCATGCAATGAGATCAGGCAAACCCGCATAAAGGGAATGGTAGGCCTCAGGTACCCACAAACATGTATAACTCCTCATCCAAGTTATGGCCATTGGGAGACTTGGTGTCAAAGTCCAAGATGAATCTCGTCTCAATTGTCTTAGCTTTAGAACGCGGTCTGCACCCCTAGGATGAATTGGAATGTGTGCCACTGCAAAAAATCTTAGCAAATTCACATCATTCTCGTGTTCCTGCATGAAGTGCTTAGCCATAGGGTATGCGGGGTCCGAGTTTTTAATCGCCCTAAGATGCTGCAATATCCTTAATTTGAGCTTGCAAGTGGTACTCCCGACATACCACTTCATGCAGGGACATGAGAGAACATAGACAACAAAGGCAGTATCACAATTCATAGAATACTTAATGGTCTGGTTACATTTGGTAACAGGATGTAAACAAGATTTGCACACAGTGGCATGAGCACAGGCTTTACATTTAGAACATTTGGTAAAGCCAATGGAGGAGACCGCCAGCCAATTGGTAAGAGAGGGACTTTTGTCAATGGGTAGTAAAAAGCTAGATACTAGCTTATCTCTAAGCGAGGGTACTCTTTTGTATGTGATGGTGGGACATTTAGAAAGCAAAGGGCATAAGTCTTTGTCTAAAACAAGAACATGCCAATGTCGTTCAAAGATCCTGCGAACATGATTAGAGGCATTATCAAATGAAACAACGAGTCTGGGTTCGTCATCAGTAATGCTACTATCGGACTTAGTACCATACAAAAGTTTATCCCTACACAATCCACAGGGGTTGGTATAGGCCATTTCTATAGTTCTTCGCTTATAGCCTTGTCTCACAAAGTTCATGGCCGCCTGGGCGCAATGGTAATCGCAGGAAGCCAGGTCTGTACAGTTCCTGCGATAACGAATAAATTCGCCGTAGGGAATACTGCTTTTGCATGACATAGGATGACAGCTGGTGGCATGCAGAGGTAGACAGGTGTTAGAAGGTTTTTTATGCAATGCTGTATGAAAACCAGATCTTTCGAGAGTCACAACCATATCAAGATAAACAATTTCGGTGGTGCTATGACATTTTGTAAAACGTAAATTGGTCATTAATATCAGCTATATTTCTTGCTATTATCAGGCAACACCAAAGCTTTAAGGTGGAGAATGGATGGGGGTGGGGATGCTGAATGCTCCCCATTTGAAAAAGGAGTTTGGCAAGGATGTGTCCTTACCCCACCCTTTATTGCATTAATAGCAATGGAATAGCGCCAGAGCTTCCCAGTATACAAGCTGACAGCGCACTCCTTAATACAGACACAATTACAATTCTTTTGTTTGCGGATGACGCTGTTTTGGTTCCACAAATGATAAGTGTGTACAAAAAAATAGATGGAAAGATTCAAAGACCTCTCTGCTCTTGTAAAGGGCTGGATCTGAACATTACCAAAACAAAAGCACTGAATTGTTCTTCAAGGAATAACGGCCATATATATATATATATATATATATAAAACGGAAAATCTGTTTGTTTGTTCCTCATACAATTCCACACCGTTCCACCAATGGGCATCACATTTTGCATCGCTACCAGTTAGGACCCACTAGACGCAATACACTGCAGCACACACCATACTGCACAGTGTCAGGGTGAGGCGACAGGTGGGGAGAGCGCACTGCAGGTCCCATCATGCAGCAGCACACCAACTCTCGCCTCCCCTCCACGTCTGCTCTGTGATCAGTGGTCGAAGTGAGCGGGAGCGGTCGGGAGCGGTGCTCCTCTACTTTTTTAAATTAAGTTTTACAGCTCCTATACTTTTATTTCAAAGAGAAACCGTTCCGGAACGGTTTCGTTTTAAAATAACAGTGTAGGAAGTAGTTGAAACTTGCACTTTAAGTGCAATGCACTGAACATTCCCTTAAACAGCAGGTGCATGTGTTTGGTGGTTTGTATTGTGTGTGGGAGGGGGCAGGCAATGGGGTTTGTGAGGAGCCGAACAGGCTAGCAGGGAACATAGTTCCACTACTTCTTTTCTTAAACTTCGACCACTGTCTGTGATTGCCAACAATTGATGAGAGCGTTATAAGGTCTGTCCACAGAAGCCGTGCGAAGTACCGGCTTGTTCTGCTAGGTGAAAAATAAGCTTGTGTGTTAAGGGCAATAACAGAGGAACTCTCATTTTATGGCATTTTGGGTATATACGTTTCAATTGGAATAGGAGTTGGACACCCCATTTAGTTAAATACAGATGTACCCCAAAACACTGTTTAGAAACTGCACTGACATTCTCCTGCCTCGATCCAACATTGCAAGGGTACAACAGGCAAGGCAGGCTGCATGTTATGCGGCTGGGCTGCAGGGTTGTTCCAACGCCCCGCTCTCCACTACAGCGGAGAACTGCTCACTGAAACGCGTGTTTGCGATTACCCAATAGTGCATCTTGGTGTTGAAACTGAAAGCACTGTAGCATTGGTTCCACCTCTGGTCAGCACCAGAACTTTGGAAATTCAAAGAAGCCCTGCGGATATAGTAGGGAGTACCCGGAATAGTGGCGCCTTACCATGGGTAAAACACGACAGGCACGTGTGTTTTATTTATTTATTTACATTTCTAAAGCGCACAAAGCGGCCCGCGGGCATCGTGGCGCTGTCACAGTAGGCTTACTTAGTTGCACCAGGAGTACAGAGTTATGACAATGAAGATAGAGAATAAAGGCTAGTAACTGCTTTTGAGATGGGAACAGGGTATCTATGGAGCACACCAGCCCTGATGAACATGCACTCAAAGAATACATTACAGCGCCTTTTCAGAGAGTGGGTTATTGAGCAATTCTCAAAACAGCAACCTCCCTGCATCATACCTGCCTCTCAAAGGAGAATGTCACTAGGAAGAGTTCCTCGATACGACAGCTGACTCGTACTCAAGTGCTTTATTTATCGAACTTAGATTGGGTATCTTACCACTTGCCACTCTCACTAATGTTTGGAAATCAGGCTCATCACAGATGGTCCCCTTCTGCTCTCTTCTCGAAGAACCCGTACAGCATTTTCTGTTTATAAGCTAAACCTGAAACCAAGCCTGTTAAATCGTGGTACAGAAGATCTTCGAACCGCGGAAAAGCTGTGCAGAAGCACTGCCAACGAAGATGTGGTGTTTGCACATAAGCATTATTATTATTTCCTTTATAGAAGCGCGCAACACCCATGGGTGTCTAGGTGCTGGTTACACAGAGAAGAGTGAAAAGAAATGAGAATCAAGCACAGTTAAGCAGGGGGTTTTGAGTTTCTTCCGGGACAGGTGGTAGGAGGGTTCACCCCGCAGAGGCAGGGGAAGGTTCTTCCCAAGGGTGGCAGCACAAACTGGGAAGCTGGAGCCACCTGCTCTTTTGTGGTTGAATCTTGGCCTGGTGAGGCAGTGGCTGTCAGCAGTTCGGAGAGACCTGGCCGGAGTGTGTCTGTGGAGACTCTGAGTTAGGTATGAAGGTGTGTTGTTTGAGAGGCATCGGTGGGTGATTGAAAGCACTTTGAACTTGATTCTTTCTCTGACAGGGAGCCAGTGGGCAGAGCCTCTGGCATCAGAGATGAGGTGACAGGGAGCCAGTGGGCAGATCCTCTGGCATCAGAGATGTGGTGACCTGGAGCCAGCGGGAAGAGCCTCTGGCATCAGAGATGAGGTGACAGGGAGCCAGTGGGCAGGTGTTCTGGCGTCAGAGATGTGGTCGTATTTTCCGAAGTCCAGAGCATCCGAGATGTGGTGACAGAGAGCCAGCTGGCAATCCTCTGGCATCAGAGATGAGGTGACAGGGAGCCAGTGAGAAGATCCTCTAGCATCAGAGATATGGTGACATGGAGCCAGTGGGCAGAGCCTCTGGCATCAGAGATGAGGTGACAGGGAGCCAGTGGGCAGATCCTCTGGCATCAGAGACATGGTGACATGGAGCCAGTGGGCAGACCCTCTGGCATCAGAGATGTGGTTGTATTTTCCGAAGTCCAGTGCATCCGAGATGTGGTGACAGGGAGCCAGCGGGCAGATCCTCTGGCATCAGAGATGTGGTTACAGGGAGCCAGTGGGCAGATCCTCTGGCATCAGAGATGTGGTGACAGGGAGCCAGCGGGCAGATCCTCTGGCATCAGAGATGTGGTGACAGGGAGCCAGCGGGCAGATCCTCTGGCATCAGAGATGTGGTTACAGGGAGCCAGCGGGCAGATCCTCTGGCATCAGAGATGTGGTGACAGGGAGCCAGCGGGCAGATCCTCTGGCATCAGAGATGTGGTGACAGGGAGCCAGCGGGCAGATCCTCTGGCATCAGAGATGTGGTGACAGGGAGCCAGCGGGCAGATCCTCTGGCATCAGAGATGAGGTCGTACTTTCCAAAGTCCAGTGCTGCAAGGAGAGCCTTGTTTTGTATTACTCAGAGTTTGTTTATGTTTTTGTCAGTAGTGCCAGAAAGTAGTGCGTTGCATTATCTTAGCAACGCATGGCCCAACAGGGAAAGGTGTGCTAACGTATTGCATAGGACCAATTAGGGAGGGCAGTAGATTAGAGATGACAACATTTGGCCCAAAAAGGAATGATCCCATAAAGGAGCAAAAGAGGCCACATTGATATGGAATAACTGTGTATATTATAATCCTGGAATGAACTCCCAGTAGAGCTCAGAACTGACCAACCCAACCCTAGATTTAGGCGTAAAGTCAAAGCTTGGTTATGGACCAATGATGCCTGATTTGAGCTGCGACTCTCCCTCACACCTAGACTGCTCACTCTGCCTACCCTACTCCAATTGTATATACTCCATTGTACCACCCTTACATAGGACCATCTGATACACTGTAAATGGGTCACTGTAAATATGATCACTTATTGTAACAAGGTATAGATATCTATGCGTGTACATAACCATGTATGTATATAACTACTCTGCAACTAAGCTTTTAAGTATCCTTGTAATGCTTGCGCCCAACTACCTAAGGGTCTTGGCTGCGCCATATCAAATAAATAAACAAATCAAATTTAGGATGCAGCAATGTCTACGTACACGTGACATACCTTAGATGTAGTCATGGTTAAAATGCATGGCCTTTATCTCGTGCAATGTTTTATTATCAGACGGTTTTATGACTGCCTAAGGACTATTAGGTCAACACAGTTATCAACTTCCAGACATTTCGATTAGCAGGTTATGACTGCTAATGAAATTGGTATACTGATTTATTTATTTATTTAATGCATTTATTTCACTTGTTATACGCGCCCAGGTGCCGGAGGTATCACGGCGCTAGATTACATACGTAGTAAAGCATAAGTAATACCAGTACAGAGTTTCGGTTCTCAGTGGTTTCAGAGAGACCCATGCATACTTGTTAGATAGAGCTGTTTTGACTTGTTTGCGGAACACAATGTAGGATGGTTCGTTCCTGCTGTTCTTGATATAATGCTATCTCAATATGTATGCCCTTATGTCCCGCATTGTGTATGTTATTCGGAGCCTCCTATTGTGTTTCCGCGCGTCAGCATTGACATTTGCTTTAGGAGATGTTCTTCTGGTTTGCACTTTGCATCGAGGTGCCTATTGTGCATTTTAATCTCTTTTTTGTTTTTAAATGTATTCGTACTGTTTGAGGGATCGATCCATAAACTAGTAGTATTTGTAAATGTCATTTATAATGTATTTGATGAATCATGACTATTAATTGTGTTTTGGCTTTGATGGAAACCTTCCGAAAGGAAGCAAATAATGAATGAATGAATCTAAAATATATGAGAGACCACAAGTGATGCTTAGAACGTCATGTCGTTTAGCTCCTATTGTCTTGAATCGGAATGTGCGCAGAGTTATTTTTGCTTAATATATTCAGTACTACAAGTACCAGAAGGCAAAGGGATGTGAGTTTAACAATCTGGACTAGCTTACACCTGACAAGGGACAGCCTGAGATCTGTGTACACTTTCCTAATACTTTAAAGATTGAAAGATCCACCCAAAAGGGCCTGCGATAAAGTCACGTGCTTCTTCTTTGACAGAGCCATGCGCCCTGTTCTTATGCACTGTGAGGTCTAATCTGTATTTGAAGAAATTGTTTTTTTGGGACAAACAACCAGACACTTTGGAAAGGTAAAGGAAAGCGGAGCCAAATTGTTTCATTAATATTATTTTTTCTCAATGGGGACTTCTAAACTCTTATAGCACTTCCCTTACTTGGCTAATTCCAGTTCATGCCTGCCACTGGTCTGTTGCAATCAGGGAGAACCAGCTCAAGACCTAGCGAGTGCTTTCTGAACACACCGACACCCCTGTGCGCGCAGCCCCAACTTGCAGATGTAAAGCAAGACTCCCAAGTCTCCTTGGCTCACCTTCAGTAGCGCGACCGAGCTGAGTTACAGCCATACCGAGCGACGACAAAATTGAAGGTGTCCAGGAAGAGGGAATTTCAATGAGAAATACATGTTAGGGTTGCCGACTCTAAAACGACTGCATAGAGCTTACTAAATTACTTGCAGGTAAACCTGGAGCCTATGCTTCGCTCTCACCACAGAATGCGTCAGTAGAGGGAATTCAGATGCAGTCCCCAGCAGGGCAGACGGTTGAGATCCCATCGAAATATTGCTTCAATGGGAACAGATGTAGTAAGCACTTCCTTGTTGAGGTACAAGCTCTAGAAACATGCTATCGTTTTTGGAGGTCGTTTTTCTACATTTCCCCATGTAGATTCTGGGTCTGCTTTTGTCCACTAAACAAGTATCCCCTCCAAAGCTGTAATTGGGCTGGATCTTCCCAAAATCTCTCCGGATCGCAGATCCAGTGTTGCCGGGATTTGAACCGTGATCACTAGGTCCAGAGGCAAGACACTTCCCCACCAGACCACTTGAGGGGCTGAGCACGAGCCTTGTGAAATCCCTTGTGGATATTGCACTGTAGATGAAATATCGATGTGAAATTTGTAGGTTTACGAGGTGTGCACATTTTATACTTTGCTGACATTATAAGAAATTGGGCTATTCTCCAGGTGTCCATGGTTAGTCTTCGGAGGGGCTGCGAGGCAAATGTTTATGGAGGGTGACTAAAATACCCACTGAATGTATTTTCCAAAGTCCAGTGCATCCGAGATTTGGTGTGGTGAGGAGTGGCATCACTCAGTAAAATAAGTCTATTTCCACCACTGATCTCGTCCTGTAACCCTCTGTATTAGTCTATATCCTCCTAACTTTTTCCTTAGTACGCTTAAACCACTAGACCAGAAGGATCATAGCCTGGATTTCTATGAGCAGATGACCACCCTGAAGATACTACTTCAGAACTGTTCTAGCATTAGACGTGAACTCTGCATATTCTGCAAATAACCCATATCTTCTATATACTTACGACTTGGTCTGTAGTAGAATCCAAGGACCTTTTTCTTGGCTCCGCAGTTTCCTGCCAATTTCTTTCTACACTTGCCTGACAATCTATTTCTCAGTCAGAACATCACCTGCATTGGACAGGAACACTAATTAGCCTTTGGCTATAATGTCGCTTGCCTCTTGTAATTTTGCGACTTGATCTGTAACACAAGTCTATTACCCTGATTATGGGCCTCATTACACAGATTGCGGAGAACCACGGCGCTATTAGCGCCATGGTTCATGCCGGTAAAATACCGGCACCGCCTTGGCGGAAAGGGGAATTACCGCCCCATTCCAAGGTTGGCGGGGCGGTAATTCCCCCTTCCACCATTGCCCTTCCCCATTCCCATTTTTGCCCCATAGGGCATAATGGGAATGGGGAAGGCGCTAATTACGGTACCGCAAATTGCTGTACCGTAATTAGCTCCCTGGGTCCCTTTGTGGGTTGGTTTTTAACGCCTGCAAAAAGCAGGCGTTAAATTCCCCAACCCGCAAAGGGACCTCGTAGTAAGGCGGTAAGGATTTACCGGTACCGGTAAACCCTTACCGCCATCCGTGTAATGAGGCCCTAAGACTGCACTTTTTCTGCAACTCTTTGTCCTCACCTGACCTTGTAATTTTATTATCAGTTTCTTGTAACAATTGTTGTACATTCATGTAAAAGCGCCCAGATACCTCTGGGTTCGGCGTAAATACAGGCAAATAAACGAAACTCTATGTATTGCATCCCATTACTGCAACCCCTTATTATACACCACTCTTTGTTCTTAGTTATAACGTATGCGTGTGCTTTAAAAAGCCCAATGCACACACGCATACATATATAGGGTTCAGAAAAGTCAGGTGTTGCCTTATTTGTCACAAAGCCAACACGACCGTTTATGTTGTTCGACTTTTTTGATTCCCAGTCCCTTCCCCCTGACCCTCTCATCTTGGCTTGTGGCACCTGGAAACACCTCTGTATAGGCGCCATACAAATGTCCAATAACGTAATGTAAACAAAAAATAGAGACAGATCCACTATACAACACCCTTTCATCTCACAGCAATGCTTATAGAAAAGACATAGCCAATACACAGCACCCTTTTTTTATCCACCACTTTGTCCAGGTGAGGTAATTAGCAGAGAGCCAATGTACAGCATATATGTACCCAGGATAGGTGTCCCTGGCAAGGTTAGGCTCACTATACAGCACATAGTTATCCTATACATGTGCTTATGGTAAGGACAACCCCATAACGCATCACTTCTTGCAGGAGAGGTGCTTGCGACATCGCCATACCTCATACAGAGCACCTCTTTATCCATCTGAGGTCTACAGGGCAGGGACAGTGCCCCTCTTATACCCTCGCAATGCTTGCAGAACGAGCAGGACCAGTATACAACCCCGCCTGTTTGTCCAGGAGAGATACTTAGCACAGTGACACACCAAATATATAGCATCCTTTTATCCAGGTTAGGTGTCTATGGCAGGGATAGATTCGTCAGGCAGGACATATGTATCCGATAAAGATGCATGTGGCAAGGACAGGCTCAATATGCGACACCTCTTACTTTCAGGAGGGGCGCTTGGCACAGAGGCATACCCAATATACAGCACCTGTCTATCCAGGAGAGGTTTATAGTGCAGGGGCAGGTCCACAATGCTAAGGACAAGGACTGGCCCAATGTGCAGCACCTCTTTCTCCAGCTCTTTGTCACAGGGCCAGACAGTCAGTGCTTCATTTGAGGGGGTGTTTGCCAGGGCTCAGCCCGGGCACTTATTTCTGTGCCCCGGCACTTATTTTCTCAGACTCTGATTGTGATGTTGTGGTTTGCCAACTTTCATTAAATCTCATTCAGCAGTTGTCACACAACAAGTGACCTAGCCATATTCTCTTAGCCTTTCGCTAGCGCATTGTTATTCATGAACTTGATGACCCACGTAGACCGTAGAGCGGTAGTTATCCATTTTCATTGATAACAATGTGTTGGAAGGTGACATTGCTGGGTACTTGTGCTGGCCACGCCCGCACACTTTTACAGTCCTCCTGTATAACATTGGAGCTCCTCCACTACTGCAATGCACAGCAACACTACAGCAAGAAGACAGTCACAGCCAGTAACAAACAC